>NC_066316.1:21659140-22259140 GCF_022539315.1 Serinus canaria | reverse complement strand
AAAGCACAGACAGGGTCAGTGGATGCTTCTAATCCAAGTTTTTATTGAATGTTGTTTAGTCAAAGTTTATATTTAAATGCAAAAACTTCCTGCACAAGGAGGCCTTGAAAGAAAAAGACATAATAGCTGCACTTTTGTAAATGAAATAACTGTGTACCTCCATACTGCCCTCAGGCTCTTGCTTGTTTGGCTGGAAAACAAAATTAAATGAAGCAGCTCATCTGCTTCGCAACAAGATGACAAGAATTCCTTTCATTCTAAGAAAACATTTTACATTTCAAATATCACATTTTCTGACATCCAAAAAATCCTACCAGAATCCTCATTTCACCAATCCTCATTTCATCCATTTCTCCAACTGTTACTTCTCTTGTCTTTCATTATTCCTTACCCCCAAATCACAAGTCCCTGTCTTTCTGTTTACGTGGTGGCTTCTCACTTTCTTTGCTTGACCATCCCGAAATGCTCCAAGGAGCTAAAATACATGAAATTAAATCAACTTAACAGAAACTAGATCTGTCATATATAAAGACACTCAGTTGAAAAATTCAAAATTTTATATATTATACTGAGGATATTCCTTGGAGTTTTGGAATAAACAGTGTGGCTTCATTAAAATATTAAGACACTGCAGTCAGAAATGCTCCTGCCTTGAATGTTAGACCTTACTTTGCTCAGAGAGTATCATTGATTTCATTCTGTTGAATTAATAAATATAGCTAAATATGTTTACTGAATTTTGTCAGAAGCCTGGCAGCAAGTTCATTGCAAAAAAGAAATCCTTTGGAAAGCCTGTGTAATGATACCCTTCTCAATATATAATCAGTGCAGGAAACAAAAAGTGTGACAAAAAACCCACTGGATTTCAGCTCAGAGAAGGACATGATCTATGCTTATATATGGATTACAGATTATCACATGAAAGAGACTATAATTTATTTCTCATTTGATAGAGTGAATTTAATCTCACAACTGTAACACAAACCTCAAAAAGTAGTCCAATAATATTTTTGAATTTGATTCTGTTCAGAACTCTTATTTACAGACTTTGGTCCTGCCTTCTTCATGTTTATCAGAGAACAACCCATTTCCAGTTCCTTTCAGAAAATTCCAAACTCTCAAATGCTCAAACCAGAAATGAAACAAGGAGGAAAAATTAACTTGTCTGAGACAACTTCCATTAACTCACAGTTCTCATCAGATCAATACAGAAACTGGGCTCCTAGACTTACCCAGCCTGGCCACTGGCTTTTAAAATCTTATATGGGTGATGCAATACTTCAGTGTTGTAAAGGATTAAATTGTTAAGGACTGACAGAGCAGAGCATTTAAGCAAGTAAGCCTAATGAAGTAAGCAACTAAATATGTGACTACCATGAAGAAAGTCACTCTAGGAGAAGTTTAGCAGAGGTTTCTACAGCCTACTTTCAGATACACAGCATTAGAGGAGGAGGAATAGCCCAGAGAAAGCAAAAATATATTTAATGTGTTATGCAATTAAGTAAAGCAGGGTATAAAAACCTATTTAGTACATTGACCTATGAAAACCTGAAAACAGTTCTGTCAAGACCAGTAGCAACTTCATATGCTATTAACAGAGCAAGGCCTGATTTAAAATTCCCATATTGCATCTTATATGGTGAAGTACTGTGCTGCAGCCTGAGTTACTGAGGGTAACAAGACCTGATCAATTCATAGAAAGAACATTTTTCCACAAGGGTGATTGGTAGTGAGAGGAAATACTGTGGACAAGTTTACACATATCTCATTCCAAAAGCAGACTTTCTGCTTCGTGAAACTTCAAGTTTAATGCCAAAACCCACCAAAATAATTCACAACCCTGAATAATCACATTGATGCAAGTTTTGCCACAACATCATGCAATTTCATTAACTGTATTATTTTGAGATCAGAAATACATAGTCTGCATGTTTGTGTATGTCAGTTAGTACACACTTCCCAGACATCCACATCAGCAATTACAGTGACATCTTCCTAAAAGATTTACAAGCACGGATGAGTACTGCTCACATACAGAGTGCATAACAAATCATGAAATGTAAATGTATTTTGTGAGGGTTCTGGATTTTACCAAGAGCTTCTGGCACAGCATAACTCCATTCTATGCTGTCATTCCAGATCACAGATTTGTGAAAAACAAAACAAGCTCTCATTTACATTTCAGTCTGTGGTACACCATACTTAGCATGGAATTTCTCCATAAGCAACATTGACTCAGGTAGAGCATTATTTACTAATCAAGAGTTGGGGAATGCATTAAGCAATTCCTATACAATCAACAGTGTACTTTCCAAGGACTGTAGAACGTATATTCTTCAGAGATTAAGAATTACCTACCACAGTGAGTCACTCAAAATCCCAATACTTGATCTCTTTCCAAAAAGCCTTACTAGAATACAAGACCAAAAATTAAATATTTACTGTAAATGGCTGCTGCCTCTGTAATATGCTCTGCCATTCTATAAATCAATCATTTATAAAAAAATGTTTCATTTGCATGTGACAATATGGGGCAACACCCACTACAAGGAAATAAATCCATGATCTCTGCCAGGTAGTTTTTAATAACTTCTTTTTCTTCATGATAGAACTTTTGATTAGGAAGTCATATAGAAAATATTAAACTGTTAAATTAATTTAATTTACAACCAATAGGAAATATCAAATCCATTGGAATAGCAGTAAGTTATAGAAAAAAAAAGATATTTTTATATGTATTCATACATATGCATAAAATAAATTACTTATTACTAAACTGTATGATTGGTACCCATCTAGACCACCAGCCTGGCAAAGAATGGATATCAATACAGTGGTTTTTCAAAAAAACAAATAACTTGTCAAGCAAAATCCAGTGATTTTGACATTAGTTTGTAGAAAACCTGGCAGAAGACATAAGGTTTTAGATTAGCATAGGCATACAAGGTGCATTACTGGATGGTTACCCTGAGCAGTTCTGTATATATTCTGAGATGTATTTGACTCAGTAGCTACACTTTATAATTATGAATAATGTATAACACATTGTGTTAAGAAAAATATTTAAATCCTGAACTTATATCATCAGTGGAACAGAACTGCCTGCTTTCATGTGAAAAACTAACATTGTCAGCTAAAAGAGATGGTCATTTGAACAGTAAATAAAAGGAGAAATGCAGAACTCTAGATGGAAGATTTATCTGGGCAGGATTAATATTTGAAGAAAATGTCTGTTCAGCATTCAGAGCAATAAAAGAAGTGGCACTGTACATCCAGCACAGGGAACAAAAAGAATCCATAAATCCTATTTTCCCAGGGCATAGTTATACTTATGCCAACAGGACCTCCCAGTGCATGGAGCCAAGAGGTAAAATAAAATTCTTGAGGATGGCCATGGATGTAGACACTCAGCAATGAAGGGGAGAGACCACTTTCACATGGGAAATTCTGCACTCCATTAGCTCTCAGAAGAGCATTCTCACAAAGCCAAACTGCTGTGTGCACTTGACTGTTTTTCAGCCATTAATAGATAATCATTTAGATTAAATGATACCTAGACTAGAAAACTTCAGTCACTTAGAGTTCTAACAAGCCTCTTTTTTCTACTATAAATAGTGATGTTCAAATTCTTACCTGTACAGAATGAGTGAATTTAAGAGTGTAACTAAATCCCTTAAGAAACTAAGCAAAACACTAAAGATTAATTCAATATGGCCCACTTCTGTTTTACATCCTGTACTGCTTGGTATGTCACTTCCCTACCGAAAAACATCTGCAGAGCTATCTCTGGTTGATCCACACATGACTAAATCTGGGCATGTGCAAAAATAATTCTGTAATTAGAATGTTCAGAATTACACAAGATGCATGCATCACAAGGTCCTTCTAAAGTTACTTTATAACCCCTTGTGTACATCATAGTTTAGAATTTTAAAAGTGTAGATTGCAACTGACTTACTTTCTGGTTTCATGCAAGATGTGTTCATACTGGCACACCATTCTTTTTCATAAGAAAAAGCTTTTATACTCCTTTAGCCTGAATGGCTTTTATCCTACACCAACAGAAACAATAAAATCAAAGAGGAACAGAAGTTTCTCCAAGAGCTGTCCTCATAAAGGAAAGAATTATGTTAACTCACAGTAATTATTAATGCAGTCATAACACTGGCTGCAATATAATCTAGACATGCCTGTTCTAGCTTTGGAATAATTTCCTGGGATACTTGCAGAGATCTAGGTGGGGCAGCACAGAGCTCAGAGATGACTGGCAAAATGGTCTATTTTGGGCAGTCAGAAGCTCAATGGAGTTGAAAGCTTTGCAACAACAGTACTTTACAACAAAAATACCATTTGAATCCTTACACAAGATTAACAAATCAAATGTACAACTACACTTCCTCTTAGTCTTCAACATGCTTGGATGATCAGAACCCTCACTTCCCTAAGTTTTGCCTTTATTAAGGAATTAATACTTTCATTCTTCAAAAGGCCCATACATGGATGAGACTGGAATTTCAAATCAACCATTGCTATTTGATCCAAGATACACAATCTCCTTCAGGCTGCTTTGAAATTCAGTATTAGATTTGATTTTATTGTAATCCTAGCTCAAGCTGCAAGTTAAATATTGACATTAATTTAAGTCCTATCTATGCATTAAAAAAAACCCCAACAGCATAGCTTGATATGGCACTGGAAAATTAAAGGACAGGTAAAGATCAATTTACACAACTCATCAGTTGCTCACACCACCAATTCCTGCTTACAGCACTCATATGCTATTAGAGTTTCAGATATTCACAATTCCTAGCACCTCTCCAGAATAAGCAATCCTCTAATCATTCTAAGAATCCACTAATAATAACTAAGACAGCAGCAAAATCCACTGTCATAAAAAGAACCAGGAAATGTGCACCTGAGTCCACCCTGCCACACAAAATGAGTGGATTACTTGTACAGACACATTACCTCACCACCACTTTGCATTGTGGTGACTCTTTGGGCTAACAGGAGGACATGAGTTACACAGCAGGAAAAACCCCCAGTACCATGCTCTGGAGTCACAGTGGTTTTCCTTACTGTGTGATTTCTCTCAACACCTACAGACTGGCCACACCAACTCAGATCCACTGCTCTTCCATGCCAGCAGTGGTAGAACAACATAAGGGAAGCGGCCTGTGCCTCCCTCAGTGAGGGTCAGGGTCACCTACAACCATCAGCACAACTCAGGGCAGCCCTCCAAATTCCCCAGTGTTGCCCCTGATGCAGTCCTTATAAATTATTCCAGGAGAGCTGGCCATAAAGCCATTCCAGGCTGTCTGCACATAAAAGCATTCTGACTGCTCAAATGACTCCTGTGCTCAGGCCATGTCCAGGGGCCAGGAATGCAGAGATGCTGTAGTGGCTCTGAAAAAAGGAGGAGGAACAAGGAGGAAGACAAAATCTTTTTGCTCTATTGCCTCATGTGCAGGTATCAAGGGACAAAGCAGACAAAAAACCACTCCTAAATGTAGAATCGGTACAGGATTATGCTTCCATGTTAATAAAAACAAACAAAAAAACCCAAAACATTTTCCCTTCTCTTATGGTTATTAGCTATTTCTTTTTTTCCTCAGGTAGGAAATGAGACTTTAAGCAAGAAAAACACTGATACTTGAGGTGAAAGAAGATCCATCAGAAAATTTTCCTTCTAGAAACTTAATCTGTGAGTAGAGACATCAATACAATATTCTAAGACGTGCTTTGTTATCTAATTGCCTCTTATAAAGAATTAAAGTGACATTACTGTGCAGAACAAAAATGCACTCTACAATCTCTCTGCAATCTACTTTAATACATATCTTTTCCTAGGCTTAAAGACAACAGCAACATTAATCAAAGAGATAGTAAGTAATTCTGCAACAGAAAATGTAGCTCATCTTCCCTAAGAGATATAATGATTCCTTATACTGACTTTTATCTGTATACTATTCTGACCTGTTTTCTATTCCATCATGTGAAATTACTGAGGGATGCACATAGTGAAATGTAAGAAAAGGCAGAAGACACCTCACAGAGCAAGAAACTCTAAAAAGGAAAAAAAATGATACTCTGATCATGTTCATAATTCTTCTTCATATGACTTTCAAAACATACTTCATCTATCCTGAGAATTACAGACTATTGAGGAGGTACAAACATTACCAAACCTGCACCAACCCTCAAAGTGACAGTGCTTTGCAATGATTTTTATATTGTGCATGTCATTCATAAATTTTAAGGTAATTTAGGTAATGTATTAATAAGGTAACCTAAAAACGCATGACAAGCTGACACTTTATTTCCTCAATAAGACAATACTGTCCAGAAAATATTTGTTAGATGTTTTCAACTTTGTCCAATGTTATATGACATTTATGTACAAGAAGTGACAGACATTTCGCTCCTAAAATAAGAAGTAACACTGTCGCATGGGTACTTCCCCCAGGTGTCACAAAGAAAGGAACGCTACAGGTTACTGCTTTGCTTTGCTACAGTTCACTGTTTCTAGTAGGTTTTGAAGGTGTTTCTAGTAGATTTTGAACAGGCAGTGATCTTTTACAGCGGTGCTGCAGGGTATTTCCTGATAAGCAGGAGGAGGCAGGAGAAGCCAAATGAGTGTTACTTTCTGCAAAAACAGAGTCACAGTTACAAACCTTTACGCAATAAGGGCCCCGCCCTTTGTGCCCTCCCCGTCACAGGCTGCAGCAGCCTTCAGCAGGCTGCAAGTCGAAAGTCATGTTGACAAACCAATGAAATCAGCAACTTTTGTAACAGGTCACATGAACCTGTGACCATGACTTGGAGAAAGTTCTAAGTTTAGCAAGCGTTGCGTCTACTATTCTAATAATGTGACAAGGAGGTCTTGTTTAAAGGGTTTATTTATAACAGTGTGTAGGATTGGGAGGTTCAGCCTGAAAATAAAATGAGGTTACTGGGAACTGACTAATAGCGACAATAGCCACTAATGGTTCTCCATTATTATGTGTGGGCTCATAGTAGGAACAGCAGGGAATTAATCAACACAGGCTTGTTATGTCATACAGTGACCAACTAACCCAAGTCAATGGAGAGATTTGTGCTGCTTTCAATAGCATTTGGATCAAACAAGCCACAATGAAAAAACAACCCAACCCCAAAACAATTGATATCAAACCCTTGGGTGCGTGCTAAATGAGTATGACTGAAGTTCCCAAACTGACACATCGTCTGCGAACAGCCAGATACCCAGACTTGTGAGCACTCACAAACAGAGTTAATTGCCAGTAAATCTGGCAGCTGTTTCAGCTATATGTAGGTCAGAGTTTATAGAGCCAGGCTTTGCAAACACTGCTAGAAACCTTTGTCACTGTTAGAGACCTGTCAGTGCATCTGCTAACACCTATGGTCTTTTCACCCAACAAACTGACACTGTTTAACACACTCTTGACTTTCTGCAAAGGGTTAACACCACCAAATAAAGGGAAAAAAATGTATGAACAAACCTAAACAAAAAGCATCCTGAACCCTTTGCTAAATGAACACACCCTCTGTGCAGCTGAACTGCACTGACAAAGCTATACAAGCACATAAATGCCAACTGCAGTTTGAACTACTATATCTCTAGTTAAAGCTGTAATTACATTTTTATGGTCAGTTTATATTCTTACCAAATTTAGCTAAATGGAATAAGGTGAGACCAATGTACATGTTTAGAAAATGATGGAGGCAAAGAACCAGCACTTGCCAGTTTCAAAAATGTTTACATTTATACAATGTAACACAAGCTTTTATACTGTCTGTATATTCCAACTGTGCCTCAAAGGCCCAAACTAGACACACTGCCATGACATATGGCTACCATGAACTTATTTATAACTCTGGGATCTCTCCATGTGCACAATAAGATGGAACAGGCATCCACAGCATACTTCAGAAAAGGACAGATTGGATTTCCAGCGTCAGATGTAACAAGGGCTCTTCATAGACCACAAAGCTTTTGAGAAAAGCTATCTGAAGGTACCCAAAAAGAGTACAGGTGGCTTTCAACATGTTCTCTGTATATTGTTTCATACAATGAAAACAAAAGGAGACCTGAAGAAGGGGTATAAACTATTTCTTCCTCCTTGTGACTTCTCTCCTTCTATTTACTTCAGTTCTGAGATAAATGCTCTTTGATGAATCTAAGTATTTAGCAAAACCAGGCAAAGACCATGCGAGTCATCCTCCCAATCCTATAAACACCAAAACTCCTGCGACTGAATGATTCCAGAGTTAATGATACAACACATTAAAGGGACAGTTTACAGGAATGAACTGTCCAAATTGTAGGTCTTATTAAGAATATCACCATAATAAAATATTAGTTACAAAATGCTAGAGAATGCAATTAGCCAGAAACTGCCAAGCTCATCTGTGAGAAACACTGACCCTGTGTGTGTGTGAGTGTCTGTGCCTGTATATATGTATGTGAAATAAAAAAGTGAAAACAACTGCAAATAACATTCCTTGCTGCTGTTATTAGAAATTATATAAATCTACACTTATGGCATTTAACACATTCCAATACCATTATGTCCCACCTCTGTCCTGGCCTTGTGTAGAATGTTCACAGGGGGAGAAGAGACTAAGACTGGGGACACAGGTTATCTCCACTTGGAGGGTTTGCAGGAAGAAATTAATGGGACAGTGAAAGTTTTATAACATGAAGGTACTCCTGAATCAATGCAAGTGTGGAACACTTCCACAACACTTATGTGTTTTTCAGTCCTAGAATCACTGTTACACATCACCAGCTACTTGCTGACAGCCTCTTGTGTGCTCAGTGACAATGGATATGGAAATCAAGATTTAACCAAGCCTTTAAAAAGATTGCTGAAAATAATTTTAAAAGAGTCCTTATTTGTGTTAAAGATCTAAATCAAACATGATTTCTTTTCTTTTATACAGAGAGTCCTTCTATTCTGTATCTAGATTTTCATTGCAGCACTTATGCTGTACAAGATTGCAAAATCTTGTCCCCTTAGAAATAGCAAAATAACACCTAGAACACACATTTCCTCAATGCACAATCAGGAATACTGATTAAAAAAATGTGTCACCTCGTTTTATGGTTCAAATGTACTATAAAAATGTTCCCAAGAAACATCTGGTTTGTATTCACACCAGTTTGGTTTAAATACATATGTCAACAGACAATCCTCATATTCCAAGACAAGTGAAAACAGACCTTTTCAGCAAATTCAGCCTCACCCGAATTCATTCTGAAATAAGTGATAATTTCTACTTTATTTGGTGAAGAAAATCATCTCCTAGTGCTAAAACTCTCAATGAACTTCAAAATCTTACCTTGAATAATCAATTCTTACCTCATCCTTTTATCACTGATCTCGGCGACACAGGAATATATGCTAAGGGATCATTAAGTAAATAAGCCTGTGCCTTTTTAGATTTGAAATTATATTTTTCAGAGAACTGACAACAAGCATAAAAATTAATCATAATAACCCTTATTACAGATGCACTCTTACTCTCAACAGCTGAAAACTGTTTCTTCTCAGTGCAAAATGACTTAGCATTTAAACACGACAGCAATCATGCAACAACAAAACTCTGCAGCAGTTCTCAAGAAGCAAAATAATAAAACCTGGCTTTCTTCATCTGCATTTTCAAGCCCTTACAAAGATTGCAGACTACCCAGGAGGTAGGAAGAGTACTACACTGTAACCACAGCTATTAAAAGCAATCTGAATCAGAGAAGTTAAAGCAAAATCAGGGTTAGTTTTAAGTCATCTGTTTAGTGTACTAGAAAAGTTAAAAAAAAAATCAGTTTTTTTCCAGATTACAAAGGGCCTTTAGGACATAAGCTACCATGACAAGTTATTGCAATTAATCTTTCTAAAATGCTAATAAAACTATAGATTATATGAAAATTAAATCACAGGAAGTTTTTTGTAGAGTTTTGAGCAACATTCAAGCAGTATGCAACTCAATCCTTAAAAATAATTTCATTTTTGGAGCACAAATCAAATTTAAAAGCCTAAAAAATTCAACTTGTAATTAGGCATGTGGCAGCATCGAAATGCTTTTTCAAAAGTAATTTAGTGATGTTACTTGGATGGGGGAGGAACCAAGCTTTTGCAGGAAATCTCTCAGTTCCAGAAAGTACACCAAATTGGACAGAAGCTCATTAGAAAGCCTTTGAACACTCTGTTTTTACAACAACTCAGACATAACAATCAATCTGTGTGAAGAAAGGAAACCAAGAAGGAGCAAACTGTGCCACCCAAAAACCTCCCCACCCAGTCGTGCATCACTTCAGTTAGCAAGAAATGTCACTGAGCTCCACAGGGACAGGGTCATGCCCCATAGCAAAACAACTTTTCCTTACCTTCATTGCTTCTAAATGTAGGGCAAAAAGAAGATACCATCTCAGAACCATTCAATTAAAAAAATATTTTAAGATCTAAGCATGTAGAAAAGTCAACAAAATTAAAGATTAAATTCTCATAGGGCAACTTCTGATAACATTTAAGTTTATTGCCATGACATGTGTTCATGCAATGGTTTTGCCTCTGCTGTGCTTTCAACTGAATGAGCAACAGATTTAGGATTTCTGCTAAGCATTGTGTTCACTAGAGAAATGTTCCACAGTGCACAGTGCCCCATTGTGTATGGAAGTTTCAAAATGGTAGTCATGATCTACTGAGATCGTTTTCAACATCTCACATTTAATTAGGAATTCCAAGGCAAAAGACAAATTCCAAAGAATTTACTAACCTAAACAGTTACAAAAACGGGAGCCTTTGGGGAAAACAATGAGGTTTTGCTTGTTTTAAACTTCTTTACACAACTGTGCCTGCTTTGCAAAATGTATTTCTCATTGTGACCTACAGTGTACCACAGATGTTTCTTTGTGAACTTAATAAAGTTATCCACGTTTTTTAAATAACAGCTGAACACCAGAGTTCCAGTCTACTGACAGTCCTAGATAAAGGAAAGTAACACTCCAGAGAAAAGAGGAAAAAAAAATAAAAAAGACCCAGTGGATACAGAGGAAGCAACAAGAAGTTTTGGAAGAAACAAACAGAAGAGAACAAAAGTTTCAAAGAGCCTGAGCTGCATCAAGGAGATTTACATGAAACATTTTGACTTTACCCTCTTGGAAACTTTGATCTATGGGTGGAGAGTGAGGTGGGTGAGGACAGGAAGGATTAGAAGGGAGAACAGAGGGCTTAACATATTTCTGAATTTTGAAAGCCATATTTAATGTAAGTTTTCAAGTTGCACTGCTGGTACGCAGCAGTGGCAACAACAAAAAGTTCATATATTCTGTAATTCATCCTGTCATGACAAACATTACCAGGTAACAATCCTGCACTGACCTTGAACATGGGCTAGGTCAAGTGACAAAATGTCATTTAGAAATTCACAGACTTTTGAAATAGTTTCATATTACATAAAAAGCTATGATGGCCTTATTACATGAATTAAACTGATTAATTCACAGTAAGCCATCAGAAAAATCTTAAGAGTTGAATGCTTTAAACTCTTACCAAGATTTAAGAGAGAAATAAAAAGGCACCTTTTTTGCTAAGATATCCAAATTTTCAATCATGCAACAAATGCCACAAACAGAACAAATACATTTGTGAGACTATTAAACCACAGTAGAATCCGTGAAAAGCGACCTTGTTTCAGTTCATTAAGATGCTGCAGTGGCTGTTCTGCAGAAAGCAGTCAGTGTTCAAAAGAAACAGGTGACACCTCTAATGTGCATTTTCCAATTCTCTCAGGTACTTACATGATTAACAGCCTTAACATTATGCTCACCACGTTGCCCTGGTGGGCATGATACACCTCCTTGTCTTTGTCAGAAAGCATTAAACAGCTTACACAAAGCACCCCGTGGCAGACTGCACATATCCTAAATTTCTTGCTCACATCTTTACCCTTCTTTTCTACCTGAAAAGAGAAGTCATCATCATCACTGACAATTCTGCTTCCCTCAGAAAAAGGAAGTTATCATCCAAGGAATGAGATAAAGTAATTCCTTTATTTCTCAAAAAGCCATGAATTCTTTACTTTGGTACTGCTAGAAACACAGGAGACTCCCATGAAGAAAGTGACAGGATACTGACTTAGTGCCTATGCCTGACCCAGGACTGTTCATAAGTAACAGCACAACTGCACACACTTTTTAAAATATTTTTTTAAACATCAATGTTCTCATATACCTTCACCATCCAGATTATCCCCACTTCTACTTCTAAAAACTTCTGTCATGTCCCTTCTTGACTCCCATCTTCCCTCATTAGCTCCAGAGGCAGGAGTGTAATAAATAGCTCTAAGGGTAACTGCCATTCCCCACCTTGCATAACGTAACCACCTAATGAGAAAATGGGATCTCAAATACATTTCAAATGCATCACGTTTCCTCCAGAACGAAAAAGCCAGACTGCAAGAACTGACTTGACATTCAGCCCTGGATCATACCACAAGGAAATCCTTGGGATTCTGAAGGAGTAGCGTGTTCAAGTCACAGAAGAAACTCCCAATTAATTTTTTTGAGAACTCCCACAAAACAGGAGTGCAACACTGCCAAATCTCCTCTACAGCCACAGGAAAGGTACAATCATAATTCAGCCACAAAACAGCAACTCCTCCAGCCAGAACAAAATCACAAACATCATACTGGGAAACAGAAATCACTCCCCCTTTCCCTCTGCCCTCAGGCTTATAATTAAAGGAAACTCAAAAGAGATCCTCTTTATTTCAATTCCCTGAAAACAAAGAGTCCTGTTGAGTCAGGGAATCCAGTTTCCACCAGAAACTTCTTCTAGTCTGCTCTAAAAAATAGTTTCCAGGCATAGAAAAATACGGTGCCTCTTTAAAATAAGATCAATAGATCTGTTAAATGTATGTGGACCTTCACAAGTCTCATAAGAATTAGAATGCCTTGATTATGCTGAAAAGCTATATGTTTTCAGATAAAAGCGTAACTGACAATTAGAAGTGAAGAGGGGCCATCGTGGAACCTGAACAGTTGTTAATTATTGCCTGCAAGAAGGCAAAGGGCTGACAGGAAGACAAAATTAGGTGCCAAATTCATGTTTCTGCTGAAACCACAGTTTTTAGGTGTCCACCTGGGTTAAAAAAGTTAAGCTCTGAGCTTATGTTTTAGAGGTGCTCTATTAGTCCACTTGGACTGCTTTGTGAAAACATTCTGCAGCTGCCAACAGGCCATTTCTGCCCTTCAGCATGTGGGAGCCATCCCATGCCTGGTAGCTGCTTGGGTTCATCCCAATAACTTCCATCAGGACACTCAGTACAGTGAGCAAATGCCTCCCATTCTGGGATGAGAATGAGTAGAATCCACAGCTCTGCAGTCGAGGGCATTTATTATGCAAGACTCACACACAGACTGATACTGCTCAGTGCTCACAGACTTCCTGGAAGGTTGTTTCTGATAGGAGGCACCACCTCAAAGCCATGAAGGGCACATGGAAAATTCCAGGAAAGCTTCACTTCAAAACACAGGACTTTTTTTTTTCCTAGGTTAAGAAGATTATTTAACTATTTTGCAGAGAGGTTCTAGCATTGGCTAGTACACTACTGCAGAGATGTACACTCAGTACAGATTTTCTCTGCAGGTTACAGTAAGTTTTGAAATTTTATTCTGGTGGCTCATTCAGAAGCCTGTTTTATTGTCAGCTTATAGTCATCCAGGTGACTAAACAGTGAAGTAAGCATTGCAAATTCCCTCTTCAGAGGAGATGCAGTGTAATCTCCAGACAGCACATCCCAGGGCTGTTCTGCTGCACTTCAAGCAGTTATCTGTGCAACTACACATTTATGGCTCCAAACACAGTTCTGTTTGACAGGTGTGTCCCTAGCAGCATGTAACCAGGAACACCTTCGTGGAAAACTAGCAGCTATTACATTTCTAGAAGCTAATGAGTAATTAAGGGTTTTGATGGAGAACACTATTTTAAGAACAGCACAAAATTACTGATACCATTTTCCAGAACTTCTTTTTTAAGGCAGCTGAAGGAGAAAGGCTCGTGCTCCTGAAAGCTTGCCCACTTCTTTCTTCCTCTGTATGACTCAATCTAATAAAAGACACAGCCACTCTAACAACCACACCATCCTCCCTTGGAATGCTCTGGGACAGCACAATTCTGCTCAGGTTTGCACTGCATCAGACATCACTGCTCTGCACAAGAAAGCCCTCCAAATGCCACATTCAACTTTCACAAACAGATGACACTGTGTCACAAAGAAAGGATGAAAAAGAAAGACTGCTAACGTTGAACAGTGCACTGGCACACAAAAAGGGTTGAACTTCTACTTCCTTCAATTTTCCAGCTGAGACTTTGGCTAAGCCTACTGAAAACCATTTGAGAACAATCCCAAATTAATTGTTTGTTAAAGTTCAGGAATGAAAATATCCCTGGTTTAGATTTAGTTCAGATTACCTTAGTCTGTCTTTAGTTCAACACTTATCTTTCCAATAAAAAAACCACCCCAGACTTAGGGGTGAGAGCACGCTGTCGCAGACACATCAGCCCTATGGGGACAGAACTTGGCACACTCAGTTTTGCCTTCTGGAAATTTCAACCAACTTTACAGCTCCTCTGCAAGGACCTTTATTTGATACTTTATTTGGTGTTTTATTTGGTGCTTATTGTGCAACTCTCAATGAACTTTTTCTAGATCTTTCACTTGCTCACAGTGGCTAGTGTACCAAAGGTTACTTGTTGATGATATAGTTCCTTGTTTCACATGGTCCAACACATTTTCTTTGAACATGAACAGCCTGGGAAGATGCCATTTCAAATTAGAGACCTATTTACTGTCTGGTCTATCTAGAAAGCAACAGCTTTGGGAGTCAGACAGACAGTCACTGACTTTTATGAACAATTCACAGAAAAACCCCATCCAAACCAACCAACCACCCACAAACCACGACCCTCCCACCCCCATTCAGAAAGTATCAAAAAGGACCCAGCAGCTTTTTAACACCCAGTAGTGAAATACAAAGAGTTACAGTAAATGGTATGTAAGCCTTGTCTACCAAATACTGCTATTAAAAGCTTACACATGTGGCCCTTTCACATTATCGGATTTTTAGAAAAAAGACGAGGCCAGCTCCAGCAGGGGACTGTAAACAATCCCAGGCTTCAGCCTTTCAGAGACCATTACCACAAAGGCTCTGAACATCCTCGGGCTGCTCTTGAGAGGCCGACTTGGCCAGTGGACCAGAAATGAGCCAGCATCCTTTTAACATTCTAGATAGAAGCTGCTGCTGTCATTGCCGTAGTTGAGAGAGCCACCGTAATATCAATGGCATCCTTGACACGGCACTTATGTAATAATTAATTGCGGGGAATGTCGTGTTCCAGCGGGTGCAGGAACTATCCCCCGGGGGAAGGCATAGCTTTAGCGTACAGGGAGAGCCGGGCACGGACAGGAGCAGCCCGCCCTTGCACACAGTTATCCTTTCACTGAGCACCCCGCGAAGGGAGCTCCGGCAGCGGCTGCCTTGCTCGTGCCAAAGGAAGGCGAATCCCGGGCACGACGCAAAGAACGCCCTCGCTGTTTCAAGGCCCATCAGTGCCGGGGCGCTGCCGGCGGCCGTGCCCCGAGGCGGGCGCACCCCGAGGCAGGGTTGAGGCTCCTGCCCTCACCGCCGCCATCCTGAGGGGGACGCCGAGCCCCGCACGTGACGTGACGCCGCACGCCCGGCGCCGCATGACGTCACCGCGCCCGGCTTCCCGCCGGCGGCGCCTATAAATAGTCGCGCGGGGCGGCGCAGGCGCGCGCCCGCGCCGTGACGTCACGGCCGACGCGAGCGCGGCCCCGCCCCGCCCGGCGGGCACGGCACTCCCCGCGCTCGCTCACCTTCTATTTTTATCGCGCCTTTGTTCCCGGGCCCGCCCCGCCGCCGCGGCACGGACAGCGGCACGGAGCGACCGAGAGAGGGAGGGAGGGAGGGAGGCAGGGAGGGATGGCGGGGTGACGCCACCCGCTTCCCGGAACGGTGACGCGGCCGCTGGAATGCGCGCGGGGCTGCGCTGCCTTAAAGGGGCAGCGCGGGGCGGCCCCGCCCGGGGGGCGGCGCTGACGGACGGGCGCAGCTGCGGCGCGGGGGGGGCGCGGGGCGGCCGCGCCGGGACCCGCACGCCCCGCACCGCCCGGGCTCTCCCGCACCGCGGAAAGGCACCCTCGGGCCGTGCCCGGCGCCCCTTGGCCGGGGTGTGCCCGTCCCGGCTCTCCCGGGCGGCCCCGGGGGATGCTCCCGGTGCGGTTCTCTCCATCACCGCTCCCGCCTCTGTCGCTGCGCTTCCCCCGGAGCGTTGCGGGCACGGGGAGAAGGGACGCCGGGTCCTGTCCCGGGGCAGCGGCAGCAGCAGCGCACGGACAGCCTCTGGCCGCCTCCGTGGGACAAACCACAAAGGCGCATCGCTAGTAAAGCGATGCTAGTTTACAGAGAAAGAACGCCTTGGTGTATTTTCTATGCGTTCCCACGCGAAACGCGAGAGAACCAAATACTACACGTGAAGGCTTTCTGGTGATGTGTTAGGCATGAACTGTTTTGCACAATAAAACACACTTTTAACTCGGCCAGGAGCCGAGGGCTTCAAACTACAGGTGTTGTCCATAGTAGGTTATCTTTGGGTCGGGGGTGTGCTCTGAAATAAAGCCCCTCACTCATTAGAAGGTCGAGATGATGCTGTACCATCATATTTAGATCATGGCTCGTAGGGAAATCTGGGGGGTACTTAGTCATCTATGGCATGACCTTATATTCCCACTTAATTTAGTAACAACAGTTGGTTTATTTTAGGACATGTGAGATTTAATTTATTAACAGTTTCTAGGATAAGTGGGGGAACTCAGAAAAGGCATGAGAAGTCACCAGATGAAGGGGAAATGCCCAGAGGGATGGAGCTCCCAGAGAAATGTAAGTCTTGTCTCCCTCTCAAATAGAACATTAATGGAAATGCAGTTGCCTGTCAATAAGAGATTTTTATTCTGTTGCCCTAGGTGATTTTTTTTTCCTTACTAAAATTATATGGTTATGATTTTCAATTCAGCTTTTGCCTTTTGCTTACTTTTGAGCCTTTTTATTGAATAGCACAGGGGAATCTGCCAGAATGCTTAAACTCTTGTGTTCTGAGAATGATGTCTCAGCCATCTGGGGAAAAAAAAGTTTCCCTTTACATTCAGGTGGTATATCCTATTCATCAGGATGGCACGTGTGAATATTGATATATGTTTGAGCATGTAAGCTCCTGGTAAGCAAATACCAGAGGAACTTGCAGGTTCCAGAAAAAAAGAAGTGCTGCAGCTTAGCCCTGAGATAGGCAGTGTGTCACAGATGCTTGTCCCCTTGTCTTTAAACTCTGGAACGAATTCTGCTCTTGTTGGCCATTTGTCTGCTTTAAGCTGGGATGAGATGTGTTATAAGAACTTTTAGCTTGTTGAAGGGCTTCTGGCTTTTTGCATTATGATCCAAACATGAGCTGAAAGAGTGGTTTTTTTTGGTTGTTTTTTTTTCCTAGCTCATCACTGGCATTAACTAAACCAAGAAAGAGGTAAAAATAATAAAATATCAGAAGAGGTTGTCTCTGAAATGCAATCTAATTAGGATGTCAATTTAAATAAATCACTTACTGCTATTGACTCTAAATAATGAATGTGAGAAGCTGTTTGTGTGTGAAAGAGATCCGAAGTTTTCTTGAAAAAGTAATTGTTTAAAAAGTCAGTATTTTTCATTCTTGCTCATATAAATAATCAAGCAGGCTATTCTCTTACCAATTTTATGTTTCAGTGAACCTAAGTTTGACTGTCACTTAAGCTTCCTTGTGAGTAATTATTATCATAGTTTCATGTCACTCTTTAGATGAAAATTGTTTTTTCCCCCTAAATCCCCTAACCTACTTCTGTCATGCCAACAGGAGCATTCAGAAACTGGCACTGAGGTGCAGCTCTGATAAAAGTTTTCTGTTTCCCTGTGACTCATTTGACATTAACATAATTATGCTACAGGAGTCAAAGTGATTTTCCAACTATGAGTAATGCACAGCACTAGACCGAATGTTTACAGGACACGAGGCATATCAGCCAGCTGAAGTAACCAGCTGCTGATAACAGCTGAACTAAGTTGGGGAATTAAAAAGTCTTCTAGCACAATTACCCTGCTTTGGCACTCGGTGTCCCGCAGGGCTGGGAGGTGTCGTGTGCCCCGCGGGGAAGGATCCAGAAGCAGGGCTGTAACAAGGAGAAGAGAGAGCCCGTGGGCAGTTCACACAACAAGTTCTTCATAGTTTTCTTCCCACTTGCATATTTATGGCACGGTCGTGCTCAAAGGGGAGCAGTGATCTTTTCAAGAAGCGGCTGTATTTACCAGAGTTCATTTCAAAACACAAGTGACACACATCCTCTCAGCCAGGAAAACAAGATCAAAATGAAACAGCAACAACCAAAAAATGAGATCATCTCACAAGTGCTTTGAACCATGAGTATGAGAATAGCACAAAAGAAGAAAACCAATTTTGCCAACCAAGGCAAAATTGAGTGCTGTTACCACAATGAGATATCTTTTCTCTGTAATTAAAGTATCTGTGCAGGTTAGTGATAAAAAATACAGAGAAGAATTACAATGAATATATTCTGGATGAATACCAGAAACGGTAACTACAGAATGTGTTAGCTATATGAAAAAATTAAAAATAAAATCCTAGTGGTCAAGACTTGTTTCAAGTGTTTCCTGAAGTTTTTAGAAATTACTGACTTCTCAGAATTTTTAAAAGTAATTTGAGAAATAGGTTATTTTTTTTTTACTTGGTTTGTTTGTTTGCATACAAGTAGATTCTTGATTGAAACTGGGTCACTTTGTACTTATAAGTTTGTCAACTTTGGCTGCATATCCTTCTGTTGAGGCCTAATTCAGTAATGTGCAGAGCACCCAGGACATTGCTGGTTCAATCCGTCCCACAAGGATTAGCTGTGAAGGTGGAAAGTGAATTTTGAAATACCAACTCAAACCTAGAGTGCTAGAGTGGAAAATAACCCATTAACAACTTCCTTATAAAATACCACAGCAATACGAGCAGGGGAGAGGGGCAAATGCAGAAAACCGTGCTGATAGCAGAACTGTTAGCAGAAGGAATGTATTCCAGGAGACATATCTGAAGAATTCAGAAGAAAATTGCACGTCACACTGCGTTCTTTATTTCACAAGAAAATCTGCTGAGGTCAGATGCTTGGCATGCTCTGATTATCATCACTGACTCTCAGAGCTGGATGAGGACCAGAAATGGGGAAAAAATTTTTTCATGGCTGAGAAAAGCTGGAGGAGGAAAGGTTTGCCACATTACCTTGTACTTACAACAGTCCCCATTTGCCAGGAGAGTCAGGACTTGAAGTTTTTCTGTTTTCTCTGCTATGGTTTTCATGCTGCGTGACAATGGGCAAACTCTAAATCTGTTTCCTTCAGTTCAACCACCTCTTACTTGCTGAGGGATGGCTTGGTGGAGATGGCATTCCAGCTGCTACTGCCATGACCAGCATGAATGTATTTAACAGTGTTGATAAAATCGGCCAGCAGAACCCAAACAAAACATAAACAGAACAAGCCATACCCTATCAACAGAAGTAAATTCTCACAGCAAAATTTAGCAGTCTTAAATTTAATCTGATTTGCTATAAGCTCATCCAGGACTGCAGTTTTATAACTACAAACATCCACCTCTGTAGCATGCGGTGCCACTGGATTTACATCTGTTTTTTAATTACCAATATCCCTAACTACCAAAGCTCAGCCCTCAGCTCAGGTGGCTAAAATGTATTCCAATATTACCAGAGCAGGTTCCTGTACTTCAGGTGTTATTCCTTAGAGTAACACAGCAGGAGATGTTTGTAACACAGTTCTGCTCAGCTCCATACCTACCTGGAGTCTCCTAATAAAGCAGCCTTAAAAGCAACACCTCTGCAATACTCTGCAATTCTACCTCTTCCTTTCCCACTTGGCTCTAGAAGAATTGTCTTCTTTAAATGATGTTCAGAGCAGCTGTATCCATGCCCCACATTTTTTCTTCTTGGGGGAACTACCATTTATTTGTAACATTTGTTTCGCATTCTGCAGTGAACGTACAACCTGTGCAAATTCCAAGTATTTAACCTTTGTTCCTTGTCAAAGCTTTGCAAATTAACTTAAAATAGCAGAGTGAAATAGGCACCAGGGGGGATTTACTGGAAGGAACTGATAACATCTTGCAAGTACTGCTTACCCTTACTGGTTGGTTGGCTTTTGTTGTTAGCTTGTTGTTCAAGCTGAGCTCCCAAAACAAAACTTTCACAGGCAATTATTCAGTACAGAAAGTCGTTATGGTTGTAGAAAGCATGTAAAAGTAAACTGGTCTATCAAGACTTGGCTTATTTTCTAAAATATAGGAAAATTAGCTGATAGTCATTTTTTGTGAGTTTTCAGAGTGTGTGTGTATATATATATATATATAGTAACAAGGCCCAATGTTTCTGTAATGACAACAACTATTTTGGTGATAAATGATAATATGTTACTCCAAAGCAGCTGCAGCAAACAGTTGGAAGGACATACCCATGCCAAGAGCAATGAAAATAATTCCATCCCATCCTTACCTGGCGCTCAGTAATGCTCTCCGCAAGGGTTTATTCTATGATGTCACTTGTCAGGTCCCTTGTGTGACTCAGTACTGTTCAGAAATATTATATATTGCAATAGTTATACTTAGAAATGTTAAATATATTAACATACATCTCCTTTAAAATTGATGTTCTATACAGATTTATTTTTATAATTTGTTTCACAGAACAACTTCTCTTGGAAAAATGAATTTATTGAGGCATAAATTTTAACACTGAAAAACCAGACATTTGATTTTGTGCTATTTTAAAGCCCCATCCTGCTGACACCTATGCACACACTTAAATTTAAGCATATGAGTGGTACCGAACTCACTGTGATTACATGCACAATTAAAATCAAGCATGTGTGAAACCCTTTCAGGTCAGGATTTCCAAATTCTTTCACTTGTTTAGAGTAAAGAAAAAACCCAAGCCAGTAACCACTCATTCATGTAATAAAATTGCAGTGGTATTTATGTCAATGGATTTATGTCATTTGATAGGCAAAGCAGCTTATAAAACAAATTTTTACTCAACAAAATTAAACCCTCCAACACTTTGATTACCTGCCTGAGTGGCTGTCTTTTCTAGTGGGAAAGAGAAATTGATTATCTAACGCTATGAGTATCAGCTGAGATGAATATGATTATTTCAGAATAAGATGACATGTTTCTAAGAAGAGATTAACTTTTTTTTAATGTGTATATTTCATTCTTCTGTCAACATGAGTTTAATGTTTTCAGAAAAACTCTGAACAGCATTTTATTTTGGTATGGAAATATGCATTTTGTTTACAAGTGGTACTGAGCTTTGCTAAATCACTCATGAAAATGTTCACATGGTAGCACTGTCACATTACAAGTTCAAAATAGATGGTTGGGAAAGTATGGAGACTTTCTGCTCTCTGAACATTTCCCCACCTCTTTATAAAAGAGAATTGTCCCTGGTCATGGTGCACTCGGATCATCACAGTAGAAAACAAATTGGTTTCTCACATCTTGTTAATAATTGCTGTTCTCAGCTGTAGAGTGGAAACCAGCTGGAGAGGCTCAGGGGCCAATAGAGTTCCCATAAAACCTCAGCCACCCAAAATCCAGTCACAGCAATACCTGTCTCTACATCCTCTGTCTTACATTACTTGATTCTCTGCTGTCAGACTTCAGCCCCTTCAAATGCCTCCTAAATCAGCCAGCAAGGTGTTCAGGGAGCAGCTCAGCCTCCCCAGAAGGAGGTGGGGAGCCACTTTTCCCTCATGTTGTAGGGAGGCATCCCTGTCTTCTTGAGAGACACAAACCTGAGATCCCTGCCTGTGCCTTGGCCACTTCTTTTAGTTTAGCAAGGCATCACTCCTCTCTTGTAAGTGCTTGCAAGAAGGAAGGATTGAGGTGGTGCTGCTTCCTTTAAGCATCCAGTCGGGATATGTAAAAGCCAGGTACAATTCCAATGGTTAAATCTCTTACTTCCATTGATCTGGGAGGTTACCTGAGCTATCAGGCTCAAAATGAGGACAGGAGCACCCTCCATGTTCCTTGCTGAGGCCATACAGAAAATAGAGAGAGAGCTGTTGGTTCAGGAGGAGGAGACCCTTCTTGCTCCCAGGGCTGCTCCAAGATTTTACACAAGTTTTTTTAGGAGCAGAAACATAGCCCTGTTCTCAATCCTTTAAAGCAGGTGCCTGAAAAGGCACCTGGTCTTTGAGAGGCATGACAACACCATGAACTTGCTCACTTCCCCAGCATAGGATAGGCACCACCAGGAAACACACACTTGGGAGGACCTAGGGAAAGATTTAATAGCAGGAACCCACTGGACATGGTCCTGAGGAAGGCTCCTAACTGGGTGGCAGGTGTATTTGAGCACCCATGCAGAAATGGAACTTTTGAATGGTGCCAGGGTGTTTGATAGCCCTGGAGAAGGGTTTTGTGTAATGGACCTTGGATTTGCTTGGGACCTTGGGTTACTGCAGCTGGTCCATTCTAAAGCTCCCATTCTAATCCATCACAGGAGAGTTTGAAAAGGAGGAGGGGGAGTCTCTTAGGAGGAGCTCACAGAAGGAATATTTCCAATGTAAAACAAACAAACTATAAATATTCTAGTATAAGGAAAGGATGTGGACTGGGTGAACTTTGAGGTGTGCTCCAAAAATATGCTGGTGACCTCCCACTTGACATGATCTGTTTCCCTATTAAACTGTCATATAATTAGGGCTTGCTCTAACCCTGCCACTGATTTCATGCTTACATCGATGGAAATGTGGCCTCACAGATCATAAAGAGAATAAGGTTCACATGTAAAATCTAAAACAATCCAGTAGAAGGAAGGATAGCCTCGAGAAAATGCTTATCTCTCCTGCCTTGCAGGATATTGAGATGTCTTATCACATAATGTATGTGGATGTTAGGCCAAAGGTCTTGGAGAACTTGGACTCAAAGCTCAACTCTTCATGGCTGCAGGTGAACTGCAGCTGGGCTGGAGTCTGGGAATTTGCATAAGGAAGTGAAAAGGGAATTGGGGACAAAATGAGTTGGAGCTGGGAGCTGAGGGCAAAGACTCTAATACTGACCAAAGGGATCTGAAAAATAGGTGATGACTCTGCTGATGGGCAATCATGGTGCTAACAGTCATCATGATGATAAAAGTTGGTGATGATTATCTCATCTCATTTCATCTCATCTCCCGTGTCTGCTGAATTTCACGCACCAAGCCCCAGTGGAGCTCTGGGAGGTATGCAGCAGACACTGGGAGAGACACAGATGGCTCTTGGCTAGGGTAGATCATAGGAGAAGGGTGATCACAACTCCCTGGGTTTGCTGAGTCCCTCTAGGGCAGGCACATGCACAACTAAGACTCAAGGAATGGATTTTGTCAGGAAAGCAAAGGATGCTGATGTCCCTCTGTAACACATGGATGAGTTTAGAGAGAAGATCCATTAGAACTCTGTCCTACCAATACCCGCTGGAAGGAGCACCCATGAAGGGGGAGAAGCTGCATCTGTGTTCTGGGACAGGGCTGTGGCCAGGAATGCTGCTTTTACAGCCCTTATTTATTTGTAAAAATATGCACAACAGCAATTCTAGATCAAGAAAAGGGCTGCTCTTTGAACATATGTTCAAGTTGGTGATGAAGCTTACAAAACCTACAAATGCTTAGACATCGGCGTAAATATTTCAAGTATATGGAACATTTATGGAAAATGAATTTATATATTACATTACATTATTTATAACATAATAAAACATAGCTATAATATATTATATATGTTATGTTATGTTATGTTATGTTATGCTATGTTATGTTATGTAATATAATATAATATAATATAATATAATATCATATAATACTAATATAATAATAATATAATATAATATAATATACTAATATAATATAATATCCTATAATTAACTATATCATATCCTATCAACATATCATCTAATCATACTCTCCTATACTATCATCTCTATCCTCTATCTCTCTCTATCCTCTCTATCTATCATATCATATCTATCTCACTTCTCTCATCTATCTCCATTCTCTCTCCTATCTTCTCCTATCTCTCCATTATACTTCTACTCCTCTCCTCTCCTCTCTCTCTCTCCTCCTCTCCTCTCCTCTCCTCTCCTCTCCTCTCCATCTCCTTCTCCTCTCTCTTCTCTTCTCCTTCTCTTCTCTTCTCCTTCTCTTCTCTTCTCTTCTCTTCTCTTCTCTTCTCTTCTCTTCTCTTCTCTTCTCTTCCTCTTCTCTTCTCTTCTTCTCTTCTCTTCTCTTCTCTTCTCTTTCTCTTCTCTTTCTCTCTCTTCTCTCTCTTCTCTTCTCTTCTCTTCTCCTTCTCTTCTCTTCTCTTCTCTTCTCTTCTCTTCTCTTCTGTGCCCTTTCCTCCTTGTCCCCCCCCCCCCCGCCCTTTGCGTCCCGTTCCTGCCCCTGTTCTGCCCGCCCCCCTGTGCCCCTCCCCTTGCCGTGCGCGCCCTTTTTTTCCTGCAAGCACTTGCTGCATAGCACATGGCTGATTTACAGCCTGAGTTCAAGAGATTGCACAGACCACTAAGGAAATTTTGGAGAAGATTTTGGAGCCTAAACATCCACTTTGTACAAAGCACAAATCACCTGTAAAAATGACCTGGTGAACTGAAGTGTTGCCTGCTAGATTATCATGTTCTCTCCACATCATACAGATTCTTTAATCACAAACCAAATCATCAACAAAAAATATTAAGCTAGACTATCCCAGGTCAAATATTTGGGTGATGAAATTAAATTAGTTATGCCATTTTGTATCTGTGGGGAATTTGTGGCTTGTTTTGGGTAGTCTGTCCTATCTGTACTTTCTGTTCCAGCCATGAAGCTGATGATTTATCTGACATTTTTTTCTGATACAATGTAGAAGATCTTGGCTTATGCAAGGGCAAGAAATATTTCTTCACTTACAAGGAAACTACCTTCCCCTTCAGAACATCTCTTCAAAATGGGATGGTAGAGCATGTTTTCCTTTGATCAGCTTTGAATTTATGAGGGGAAAAAACCCTAATAAATTTAAATAGTACTGAACTACACTTTCCCATTGTAAGAAAAAAAATCAGGATCTACTAAAATTTTAAACATTTGTCCTTTTAGAAAAATAATAATAATTATTCTTCTTCAAAAATCTGCAATTAATTAATTAATCAGCCCATACATTTAAGAAAATGTCTCTCTAACAAGAGACCACAATATTAGACCTTGCCAGGTGGTCTCATACCAAATGTGTTAGAATAAGTATAGTTCCACAGAAATAAGAAATAATATTTATAGAGGCTATTTATATAAGGTCTTTGTTAACAGCAAGTCTTAAGTTAGGCAGTGCTTTTGGAGAGAGAATATTTAGCCATGTATTTAATTGCTGTGTTGAATCTGGGCTTCTGTTTGGCAGTTGAAATATTGTCATCATTTTTAGAGCTCAGTATAAAACTCTTGTATATATAATAAAACTCTTGTATATGTAATAAAAATACACCAAGAATCTTTACTGGGGCTGCTAAGTACTACATTCAGTAGTAAGAGCAGATAATAATGCAGCAAGACAGCAAAAAAAAAAAGGCCTATAAGAGTGCTAATCAAAATTAGAAATTAAAATAAAATACAGCAGCCTCTTCCATTATATCCATTTGGGAATCTCAGCTGCTTTACCCTAAAGCTTTAATATTATCCATTTCAGCAGACTGGGAGACAGAACAAAAGGAAGATCATCAGGTTATCTTCACAAAGATGGTGAATAGGGAGCCCTCTCATTTCCCAGCTATCCTGATGTTATTTCCAGTGCAGGAGTAAAGCCCAGCTCCACAGAAGGAGGCTGTGCAGGGTGAAAATAAATTCCCATTTCTTCCCCACGTAACCATCTAACCTGCAAGGTGCAGTGGAGCACTGCTGTGACTCAGGACATTCATGGCCCCAGACTTCCCTTCTAAACTTGGGCTTGGCTTTTCATAAAACCCCATCAGCAAGAATGCTGCATCTGGAGAGACAGACCTGAGTGAGTTTCTCACATCTGGCGCTGTGGGGTCAAACTTGTGCCTCCCCTTTCTCAGGAGAGATGATCTCAGCACACTCTGATCATCTGAGCTGTCTGGGGACTCTTACTCTGCATGTCTCTCTCAAGGTGTCCTGTGCTGAAGTTTCGAGCCGATTAGAGAGGGAACCAGATGGTGCCTGACTTTTCAGCCCTGTGGTGAGGACATGCCCTGGGCCAGGGGCATCCCACAGTCTTCTTTTCTCTCTCTGTCACTCTTCTGCTTCTGAGAGTCACTGCAGAGAAGGTGGAGCCTATCCCTCCATGGGTAGCATTCCCCACAGGACTGGCATTCCTTGGGAAGCCCAGGTGGGTGTCGGGGCACCCTGCATTCTCTCCCTGTTGCTGGGGTGCCTCAGCAGCAGCCTCACGTACCCACAGAGCAGTCAGGGCTTGGGTTCAGGGGGTGCTTTTGGGACTGCAATCAGGGCAGTCTCATTTAAAAGCTGGGTGCAGTTCTATTGGTTTAATTTTATTTACACTTTGTTCTCATTTTCTGGGCAAGTTCCTGTGCAGTCAAAGCCAAAAAAATAAACCAAGGAAGATAAGAGGCTGAATGAACGTTATGATCATTCATGTGCTCCTTTCATGGCAAGGCACATGTGAAGTAGGTGAGAGGACAAATGATAAGCACAGTGAAAGCTGCAGTGGCAGCCTTGTTTCTGTCTTCTGTAGGTTGCAATCTGTGCCATACAGTGTTTTTATTTGAAATGGTATTTATGTAGGAATCAATGTTTAATAATTTAAAATGTTCATTTGTAATTATTATGACAAATTGTAATTTACATATTTACCAGATAGAGGAGAAGAGCTGTTTAAAGTGTCATAAATGATATTAAATTCCAGAGTATTCTTTATATATGTGCACAGTTCCAAGGACAATCAATAGGAAGAGCTGGATTTTATAGAGGGTACGTGTGAGTGTGTTTGTATTTGTGTGCAGCAGCATGATTAATTCCATAATGTGTCCAAAATGCTTGGAACTTAGCACAGTAAAAATAGATATATTCTCTCTCTTACTCCCTCTCATCCTTGGTGTGCACCTGGAAGACAGCAAGGACACAAACCATAATTACATGAGTCCACCCAAGGGAAGCATACACCTACAGGAAATAATTCCTAGCCTTTCTTCCAGGTTACTTCAGGAGGAGAGTTTTGTATGCTGAGAACCAGTGTGACTGAATGCTGATTTTTCATAGTCCCTGGGGGCTAAATTTATCTCTCATTGGAGTCAATGGGAATCTTTCCATTGACGTAATTAACAGTTGGATCAGGTCTTAGTGCTTTCATCAGTGATCATTTTTTTACGTGTGAAGACATTGATGAAGTTCAGAATGAGCCTGTAACTGATATCAAACAAAATCTGGGATGCTTTTTTGGGGTGGAGAGGGAGATGGAGGGCAGGATCTGTGAACAAGCAGTTTTCTTGCCATGAAATGGAGGGCAGTTAATATACCCAACCCATTCTTTTGCTTGTTCAGTGAAGCCAGGGAGTTTGCTATGTTCAGTCTGGTTGAAGATGTGTTTCTTCCATATGTGGGATCCATTTTTCTTGTTGTTTATTGCCTGGATGTATCCAAAGAGAACAAGTTTTAATTGCAGGTTATTGTGCTTGGCCAGCTTCTCAGCTGGTGCACAAAGTCCATCTAATAAAAAAAAGCCTTGAAAACTTTCAGCAAAAGGGAGCTAAAGGTATGCTTGGCTGGGCCAGTGTCAGAGCTGTCTCTGACTTAGGGAGAATGGATGTTTGTAGAGCTTGCACCTTCTGAAACACTGCCTATAACAATGACTGACAACCTTCTGGAACTTTAATTTAGTAAAGTTGCACTAAAATTTGTAGTAATGTCGTGCCCCAGAACCTGGTCCTGAAATGTACATGCTGCACCCGGTGGTAATTTTGTTATCAGTGCCTTCATCTCATTAAGGGAGAAGCAAAAATGAAAATGACAGAAAGCAAAAGAGAAATTAAAAATTACTCATTTAAATTTAGGAAGCTTCCAGGCAGAACCAGAAGGATCAATGGGAAAAAAAAAGATTTCTAGGAAAAAAGGAACAGAAAAAAGGGGAATGATGAAATCCAGGGATCCAGGGAGGGAAAAGAGAGAAGTGAGAAGAGTGGAAACAGGGAAGTGGCAAAATAAAAGGAGAAGCTGCTGTTTTAAAGAAATGGGAAATGTAACTTATGGACACAAAGCAACAGAGACCAGGGAATAGGATTTTTTAAAGGAGAGAATAAATGAAGAGTAAATGGATTTAGAGGGATTATGATGGAGAAGGCAGTAAGGAAAGAAAGGTAAATTGTGGGGAGAAAAACAAGGAGCAAAATAATTTTATCTTCAGTGTTAAAGAACAAAAGCTGTTAAAACAGAACACCTATTTCCCTCCACAAAACATATAGTCATCTGCTCCTCTGCTTGTGAGGTATTAAATGTAAGAGAGTGGCAGGGTTTGCCGTAGAGCCTCAGTGAGAGTCAGTTCTCTAACCCTGTGATTTTTAACTCCCATTTTTGGACGTTTTAGGTCCATAAAAATCCAACCCTTCCAGAGTGAATTTTGTCCTTGCTACTGTAGGCGTGGGGGTTTTTCATTCACTTTTTGTAGAAAGCCTTGGAAGTAGCCCCAGACAGCTGCTGAAAAATTCTGGGCTGGGAGGAGGTGGCTGCTGTTACTTCTGCTGCTGACTGCTCCCATAGTTCCAGCAGCACCAACCCACATGCTGGAAAAACTAGTCCTGAGTTTCACCCCTGGTGTTAGTCCAGTCAGATGGGAAAATGATCTCAAAATTAGAGCATGTTTTGGTGAACAGGGGAATCCTGCCACATAGATTCAGACCCGAATGTACCACATAGCAAAAGTTGTGATGAAGGTTAGTTCCCATGGCAGAAATAGAGAGGAATATTTCAGGCAGAGTTAGAAAACCTGATTCTGTGCAGATTTTACCACATGATAACTCTGAATTATGGAAACCTGTTTCTCTTATGTGTGCTGTGCAGGGAAAGATTTGTCTTGTCAGGGTTACAGTAATTTCAAAACTTTAAACAATTCAAACCACAAAACACAGAGAGGCAGGTTTTACTCATGTTATCACTACACATTTGATTTATTTACACCTCATTATATTTTCATCAGACTGAACAGGTTTAATGGAACTGTGTGACCAGAAACCAACACAGGATCTGGATGGGACATGGAGATTTTATTTGTTTTGCTCTGACTGGTGTCCTGCAGTAGCATAAATGTTAGGACAGGAGGAAGTTTCTGCTGTGAGACTGGGGGTGTGTTCCTCTGTATGATGGTAAAAATGAGACAGCCATATTTTCATTTTAATCAAATATCCACAGTGTGGGAAGTAGTGTCAAGGGACGTGGAGGCAGGACTTGGTGAGAAAGAAGTGAAGGAAAGAATTCTTTTCTCCACACTGGAGACTGCAGGAGGGCTGCAAGGACCACACCATGGGGTGGTATTCAGCCTGATTTCTCTGCAGGGGGAAAAGAACCCAGTGCCCATCAGTCTGAGTGATGAGCTGTGTACCTGGCTTGAAGCAAACAGAACTTCAGAACGTGGATGTTACCTCTGTCAAAAAAATGCTGTTGCAGGGGATCTGTCCCTGCAGTTTGTGAGGAAAGATAGATGGATTGGAAAAGGACTGGTAAACATTCAGGGGGAGGCAAATGAAAAAAATTTATGAGATGGAAAATTAAACTGGCAAGAACATCAGAGCATCTGGTGGCTGTGCTGGGTGTTACTTTAACTTCCTGATAGTCTTAATTTTTAATTTAATTTTTTTTAACTGGGGCGTGATCCAAATGAGATTAACTTAACTTTGGTTTTAAAAGGGATCTGGATAAAACCTATATGACACAGTGAAGCCAGGTTTATTTTTCACTATGGTTTCATTTTCTTTTTTCACTGAAGAGTTTCAAGCCAGGACATGTTTCAGTGGCCTAATCTCAAATGCGCACGGGAACAGTTTCTCTGTTTGCTTTGCAGGGAGGAGCTGCCTCACTTCAGGAGAAGTTCAAGAATGAACACAACTGCTTTGCTGTCAGATTTTAGTGCTGGCTGCAGCTCATGGGCAGTAATGGGACCAGCATTGTGTAGCAAACAAGTAGATGTCAGTGACCATCCACGACTGGATAACAACACTTGAATTTCCAAGGTACTTCTACCCACAGGGAAGGAGAGAGCTGCTTTTTTTTCCATTATTCTGCAACACTGCTCTGTTTAGCTGAAAACACTCTAAATACATTCCCTCTTCTGATACAGCTACCTAAATAAATAAGGACAGACAGTTGCTAAATTTCTGTCATAATTGCAGCAGGCACCTGTTATTGGCCACTAAAACCGATGTTGCTAACACATTTACACAGTGCTTAAAATTTTCCAACCAACTATCTTTTGGGAAGAAATTTTCCACATTTGGCTTCTGCTTGAGAAGATTTTTTTTTTTCCTTCTAGGCTTGAGAAAAACGGTGCCAGCTGTCCTTGAGCACAGCATGAATTATGAAATTGTGCCTCTGAAGTCAAAACAATTTCTTAGGCTGTACCAAGGTGAAATTAAAAGCTTGCTCTAGAGCCTTCAAGAGCAAAGTTTTTGCCTGGCATTACACTTGATATTGATTTAGCTAGATTAATAAAAAGACAGCAATAACTATGTTGTGATAGAGCTAAGAATGATTTATCTATAGGTGAGTGAAAAAGAAAAAAAGCTTGCAGCTCACAGGAGCTGTAAATAGAGAGCTGCCAGGTAGGTCAGAGGAGTTTGCTGCTGCCCTCACAAAATGCACTTCTTTGTTTGCAGAGAACAGGGTGGGACTGCACCTTCCACAGGAGGGAAACCCACGTCACTGCTCCAGACTCCTTCCTCTCCCACCACATCAGTACTTTTCTTTCAAGAGCAGGCACCTAAATGGGAAATAGGAGTGTTAACTTTGCAAAGTTACTTGCACTTGGACATTAAAAAAAGCCTAAGTTTACTACTCCAGACTGTGTGGCCGATGTTATATCTATATCTACATCTATATCTATGTCATCTATATCTACATCTATATCTATATAATCTATCTGTCTATCTATACACACACATATACATACATACAACCACATGCACACAGAAGGGAGATACAGAGGAACTTTCAAATTACTATTCTCTATTCTACTAATTCTGTAAAGTACTATTCTACTACTAATCTGTATTCTTGACCAAATGCTCCAAGTAATTAAAATACCTCAGAATATACCACTCAAGACTTAATACGTATTATCAAAACTGGCATATTGAACATTATAAAATTAATCAACCATTTGGAGCACTTGATTGGGATATACATTTTATATAGGAAGGTATACATTTTATATTGTATATTTTATATACAATATACTCAGGCATGAAATGTCCTGGTCTTTCCAAGTCAAGTACAGACACTTGAAGACTGGCTTAGTAACAAGTTTGCATGTATTATATATGACTTATTATCCTACTGAATAATCCCATGCATCTGTCTTTGTAAGCTTTCTGTGTCTTCCCCAGCTAAATGGTTTTTTTGGTGTTTTGTTTTTTGGATTTTTAACGTCATATTTTCTAGCACTTTGAAGGCTGTTAGAAGATAATTTCTATCTGTTAACAAGCCAGAGGGAAAAACAAGAACTAAACAAAAACCCCTTTACCACAGCCACGACCGTATTTCCCTCTCTGCTGTAGGAATCCCCTGTTTATTCATGAGATCATAAGGAAATCGCATGCTGCTGTGTTTTAAGAAAAGTTTTTAAAAATACCCTAACAAAACAAACAAAAACCCAAAACAGTGCTATTTTTAGCTTTCTATAATTTAATTAAACGGGTCTTTCCTCCTCAGAGTTAAAAACGAAGCTTTGTCCTTTATGTGAAATGAGCTTTTAGCTGTCATCTAAAGTAGCGGGGGGGAGGAGGAGGGAGAATGGTAGAAACGGGGGAGGCATGAACAACTTTTTTTCCTCTAGAGAAAGATCGCACTTTTCAGTCCTTTCGAAAAATACACAACTGCCCCCTTTTTTTTCCTCTCTCTCTCTTCTTTTTTTTTTTTTTTTGTTTTGTTTTGGTTTGGTTTTTGTTTTTTTTGTCGCTAGAGGGACTTTGATTTATTGTCAGAAGCAAAATGGCCCGAGAACGAAACTCTCGGAGTCTTAACAAAAATAAATAAATAAATAAATAAATAAATAAATAAATAAAGGGGAGAGTGGTGAAGAGGGAAGGCGAAGGGGTCTGTGGGGGGTGCCGAGGGATGCTGCTCGGCCCGGTCCGGCTGGGCTCGGCTCGGCGCGGTGGTGTCGTTCCGTGCCGTGCGGTGCCGTGCCGTGCTGTGCGGTGCCGGCGGGGAAGCCTTGCATCACCGCCACGGCCCGCTTCCCTCCTCCCTCTCTTTCGGAGAGGCTATTAATAGCATGACATCAGCCAGGGACTCGCCGCCAGAGTAAATACCAGCGCTGCCCGCTCGGCTATAAAAGGGGGGTGATGCAACCCGGGCGAGCGGCAGAGGAGCGGGGAGCCGAGGGAGCTGCTCTCCCGCGGGAGGCGGCTGAGCACCGCGGATCGCAGAGCGCCGGGGCTGCGGAGCCCCTTCCCTCCTGCCGGGAGAGCGGCGGCGGCGGGAGGAAGGTAGGTGGAAACAGGAGAGGGGCGGCCGGGACTGCCCGAGCCGGCGGGACGAGGGGCTGAGCTCCGGGAGGTTGTCCCGCCGCGGAGGGATGGTTGGATGCCCGCCGGAGGACCCGCGCCGCGCCGCCGGCAAAAGTTTCGCCGCCCCGGGAGAAGTCTGGCGCGGCGGTGCCGCCGCCGGCCGTGAGCTCCGGGAGAGTCTCCGGCCCCGCCGAGCTCCGCCGGAGCCCCTCGGCCGCCCGGCCCCGTGCCGGCGCTCACATCTGGGGGAACCCCAGTCCGGGCTGCCGCCAGATGTGAGCGCCGGGGAGCTCGCCCGGCACCGGCTGTCCCCGGGCCGGCAGCGCCGCTCGGCACCGCGCGGTGGCGGCCGCGGCGGGGACGCGGCCCCGCCAGCCCGGGAGCCGCGGGATGCCCGGGCGGAGCGGCCGCGCCCGGCGCTGGGGGCAGCCGGCTGCGGCACCGCGGGGACAGGCACAGGGGAACCGCAGCGAGACAGCCCGGGCGATGACAAACCCGCACTGCCGCGAGTAGAGTTATCTCTGATATTCCCGTAAACCGACCGGGAACTTCTCGTGACAGCCAGGGATATCCGCTCTCCTTTCTGTCCCGGTGTCCCCTCCTTGGCGTGCAGTAGACCAGTTGCTGAACTGTTGCCTAAGCAAATCAGGCGTGACACAACGGACAACTTCTTTCAGAGAACGGGTTTCCTGTTGGAAATCGATTTTCCTCTTAGTAACAGCATTTGAGAAACTGAAAGGCAGCAGAAAATGCTTCGGGAGCGATGTGGGATGTCAGAAAGCTTAAGGTCAACTAGCGTGCACAGAGGTTGTGAACTGTAATTGCTCTTAATGCTGTTTAAGATTAACCTCAGTGGTTATCAAGGTTTATTGCATCAGCACCAGAGGAAAAGGAATTCGTATGAAGAAATAAAACCAAGAAACACAGTCAGCCGTCTGCTGTTAAGCAAGAAAAAACCTGAAAGTAGTCACTTTCAATATTAAAATTAAACAAGCATATCTTTAAATAATGGAAGAGCACAGCTAGGAAGCCTGTTTGGATTTTAAAATCTTGGCAGAGGAGATGTAAAAGTTCATTGTAGATGAAAAGAATCATCTTAAAAAAAAAACAAACAAAAAGCAGGGGGAGAACGAATGAATAGAGCTGTTTGAACCTACCTGAATTGGGAGGGTAAAACTGTTGAGAATTCCAGAAGTAAGGCTAAAGCAATGAAGCATTAACTGAGCCCGGGAACAAGCTGTGCCGGGAGCGGGGCAGGGCTGAGAAGTGTTCAGCACCTCCAGCGGCAGTAACTGCAGGACATGTGCGTGGTCTAACACAGTAAACAGAGATTGTATCAGAGAGGCCACGATGGAATCACGCTTTAAGGCTTGATACTCTTATTCCTACTGTTTCCCCAGCCTTCCCCAACCCAGAGGAAAGGAGATAGTGCTCTGCGTGGCTTTGGACAGAGGGACAAATTATACAAGAAAGGGCAACTTGTTGCTTTTTTTTTTTTTTTAATAGTAAAATCTAATTTTCCTATTTGTAAAACATTTCTGAAAACAGATTTGTTCTTCAGAACCTGCCAAACATCTACGTTGTTGGAGCAACTGGAGTTGCATTTCAGGATGATTGGGAGGGCAGTGAGCTGTCTGGGCAGGAGAGCAGCAAGTTCCTACGGTCAAGGGCACTTTCTCCTGCTCTGGGCACCTGACCACTCCTCTTTTACACACTAGTGACAGGTGGGTGAGAGGACCTGAAGCCATTACAGTAGGGTTTTGGTGGTGTTTGTGGTACACTTAGCACTAACTACTAGAAATCCACAATTAACACAATTTCTCAGGCACATTCTTGGTTTCCTCTGGTGCTGCTGCTGACCTTAATTAAAAGTTCACTTAAACCGAACAATAGTTGAATAAACCAGCAGAGCTTGAAAATTATTAGCCTAACTAATTATCTTGGAGGCTGGAAAAACAGTTTTACTGTTACTTTAAGAATCCTGGTTGGATTGAATTATACAGAATTAACTTTGTTGAACGAAGCCATCATCAGCATTCAAGGACACTGAGTCAGTGAAAATAACAGAAATTTCTGCTGGCAGTGAGGGGTTCAGTGTCATCTGGAATTAGCCTGTTTAAATTAGTTGAATGGTTAAACGTTGGTAAGTGATAAATAATACTGGGAGGACTTCAGCTGGAAATTAATAGGGCCATTTCTGACTTGCTGGAAAAGAGTAACTGCTAGCTTTCTGAGATTATAGGATTAAACTGTATCAGTACTTTAAATGTGACTCATGAGCAGGGGCTTTCTGAAGAGAATTACATAAATTTCCCAAGGTCTTTCTGAATAACAAATTGTTCCAAAAAATTTCCCCATCTTGAATAACTACGGGTGAAATCCTGGCCCCATTGAGGTCAACAGAAAAAGTCCTTTTGATTTCACTGGGGTCAGGATTTCACCTGGAGACTCTGGGAAATGTTCAGCTCTTCTGTGGTGACTGGGTGAGGAAGAAGTGAGGAAGACTGCAGTTGGACCTGATATTTTCCAGCAGCAGACAATTCACACTCCTCTGATTTTTACGTTTGCCTCACAGCAATGAACCAGGTTCTATTCTCAATTGCACCAGTGTGGATTTACAGTGTATTTTTAGATATCTCTGAGCAAATTCTATCTTCTTCTCAAGGCACATGACCCCAAACATTTCTTGCTGGGTTCCAGAAGTAACATACAGGGAACTGTGCAGTTCTGGGTTGACCCAGTGGAAATTTAGCTTACCCACACTGCTACCCCGAGGCAGCTGTTTGCCTACCTGCACTAAGTTAATTACAATTGACTCTCCTGTAATTACTGTGGTTCTAATCCAGAGTAGATAATTACATACTGTAGTTATCCATACCGCTTTAAAAAAAAACCCCAAAACAACAACAACAACAATAATCTATGTACCAACGATAGCTGGAAAACCAACATAGTAAAATCCAATTTAACACAAGTCACTTTGGGAACCAGGGAAATATTACAATCTGCTATCCTGTGGATTTGCACCTTTCATCCCTTGGATCATACGCAAAAGGTGCTCAGTTTTCTTCCAGACCTCTTATCTCACCTCTGCTGGGTGAGAGATGGGCTGTGACTTGCAGGGATGTGTGCATCAGCAAACCCACTGTGTTTGGATGACTGACTGCTGGGTTTTGCCTCTTTCTCCTTCAGTGGGGCCACCAGTTTTCACAGAGCACATGGGGCCTCTCTCCCTTCAAAACTGGCTAAAAATAAATAATAAGAATGACTAAAAAGAGAAAAGTAGAGAGCGCTGTTGGATAGGTTTGTTTTCTTCAGAAATCTACTAGAAATGTGGTTTCTCTACGGGTTTACATTTACATAATTCCCCTAAAGACTCTTCAATCACACTGTTTTATGTCAGCAGAAGATCCAGCCATAAATATTTAAGAATTTCAAGCCTCTCGTAGAGGGCACATAAGGACAGTTTCGAATTTTACAAGAGCAAAGGAATGAAAAAAATGGCTTCACATTTTTCATGAGTCAATCCCTCCAACTCAGCCTGTGCTGTGGAGCCACAGATCATTTAGAGACTTTTGCCTTTGTGTCAGCTCTTATTGTTAACTATTTTTTAGGAGTTTATAGCCCAATTTACAACTGTGTGTAAAATTGAGTGTGATAACTTTGTGACAGATCCTGTTGTGGTTAGCAAGTTTCAGCTTCTAGTAAAACTCATTGAGCTAAGTGTAGCTAAGAACAAGGTTTGCTCTGTCCATTTGAAACTGGGATTTGTGGTGGTGTAGCTCTGAAAATGAAGATACTCTTACTCTCCTTCCATGTTTTAAATAATAATACTACTAATTGCTTTCTGATTTTTGTTCTTATTTCCTTTCTCTTCCTATTCATTCAATTCTCATTTGCCACACGCTACCAGTTTAAAACTTAACCTTATACATACTTGCACACAATTTTTAAGAAATTAAGTTTCAGAAAGACCTAGAAATTGTGCCACGTGCTGATACTATTACTTTTAAATACTAACTTTGACTTAAGATAAAGTTGAAGGTTTTTTGAGTTCCAAATTCTTAATTGCTTGCCTCTTTTGAGAGATTGGGGTAGGCTAGGAATGGGGACTGAAGCAATGTAACTACAGTATCATTCACAGTATGAAATTTACCTCTAAGAGATATTATTTGCCTGTCTGAAGTTGTTGAAAGACTATCAATATTATCTCTTTTTATCTTTCAGCAAAATGATGGTCCAACACTCAGGCCAGGTATCTGCATTAGAAGTCAGCGCCTCCGCAATTGTTCCCACTTTGTCCCCTGCAGGGTCACTGGGGTTTGATGATTTCACAAATTTAACCCCCCTGGTGAAGGAGGAACTGAGGTTTGCCATTCAGAACAAGCGTCAGTTCCACAGGATGTCTTCCGCTTTGGACACAGTGACTGTTTCTGAAAGGCCAGTTGGAACATCAATGCTGAAAACAGAGGTAGGGCTCTTCAAACAGAGTTTTGGTGTGGATGATTAATTCTCTAACAGAGTTTTACCACAAGACCACTAATTGTATTAGCTATAGACAGCCCTCTGTACCATACTTGTTTCCTCCTAAGCCAGCTGCTTGGCTTTCTGTTGAGTGCTTCGGGCAAACCCTCTGGTAATTCTCATGGTTGGATATTTGATTTTCAATTATGAACTACAGACAATGTTTTACAGTGCTTAGAGCAAGTGCTAATCTGGTTTCCCTGCCCAGTGGTGGGTGGCTGAACTTGGAATAAGTCACTGCTGAAGTTCTGTCTCCCTGAGGACAGTCCAGCAGAACCTGTAGGTGTTAAGGGATGGACCTGCTATGTTCACACTACGTTTTTGCTTAAAGATGACACTATCCATGAAAAACATTGCTCTTTGAAAGTGGAGAAATGGCTTTGGTTAAGGAAAGAGTTACACCTTGGTCTGAGCTTCCTCAGGAAACAGAAGGAAGTGTGACAGTGTGCCCTTTTTGGGGCTGCCTTTAATGCACTCACTCCTCGCTGCCTCACTCATGACACATCCTCCATTCTGCTCCCTGTGCCCCTCCTCCTTTTCCTCCCTGGGAAATGGAGGAGAGACAGAGGTGTGGGAGCCTGGGGAGACGTTCAGTAAGTTTTTTGAGCACCACTGATTTACAATGAGCCATCATATAGATTACATACAACCCTGCTCCAGTCAGGTTTTTATTGCCAATTCTAATGAAGTTCCTGCCCTTCTGCTGTGTGGCAGACAAGGTCAGAATCACATTTGTGTGTAACTCATGATGTGAGCACTGACAGCACTCTCCATGTTGATTTTAAAAATCCAGAAGTTATCAAAATGGTTCTCCTGTTTACAACATCTTATGAATTGTGTGTATCTGTTTTTGTGTGACAGTTTTCTCCTGAAGAGGATGAAAGAAAAAAGAGAAGAAGGGAAAGGAACAAAATTGCTGCGGCAAAGTGCCGAAACAAAAAGAAGGAAAAAACAGAATGTTTGCAAAAAGTAAGTGACTGGCTGGAATTGTTCTTAATCTGTCATCCTGCCAGGATCCAAACAGACAGCATAGGGTACTGTCAGAGTAGGAAATCAGAAAGATGTCCCCCAAAACTCTGTAAACATTTAAAAACATTAGTTATTAAAAATAAACATGCCATATATTAAATCCAAACCTGGTTGAAACTGTCATAAAGTGGAAGCATGGCAGAAGTGAAAGCGATTGCTGTTTCAATGACCAATCTTGTCTATGGGATAACATCAATTTGAATGTGCACGCTGCACACAAAAAGAAATAAAATCACGTTTCATAAAATATTCACTGTGGAGAGCCCACAAGCACCCACAAGTAATTTCTGACTTCTTTATGAACAGAGTGTGTGGAAGCTTGAATTCTCTGCCCTAGGAGCCCAGGCACAGCTTCCCCCCCTGTGCTGTGGTATAAAACTGTATTTCAGTAGCACCGGGCCTGTATCCAGGTATACAGGCCTGTATATTCCTATATCTAGGGGCAGGGAAAAATAGCTGTGTTTGCACTTTGCTAGCTTAACGTGGGTTTATAGATATGTGAGCCGATGTTCCAGGGAGTTAAGAAGCAGTGTAGATAATTTTGGGTGAAATTTTGACCCAAAAAGCTCAGAATAATTTTGCAGAAGACGGCAATAATTCTTTTAGTATCTGTCACCATAAGTGAATACAAGTTTGAATTTTGCTTTTCAACTTCCATTATGTTCTCTAGAGGCCAAAGGGGGTGACTCTCAATCTGGTTTTCGGTCCATGACTGACTGGGGAATGCACAGTTTAATCATTACAGCATATTAAATACATGTGATTCCTTTCTCTGCCAGCCATACGCTTTCCCACCCCTAAAACACAACAACTATAAGAAAAAACCCCAGTGACTTACTACTTGAACTCCTGAGTGTAAAACTGTGTGTGTCCTTTGTGCTAGGAGTCGGAGAAGCTGGAGACGATCAACGCGGAGCTGAAAGCCCAGATCGAGGAGCTGAAGAACGAGAAGCAGCATTTGATATACATGCTCAATCTGCACAGGCCCACGTGCATAGTCCGTGCCCAGAACGGAAGGACACCTGAGGATGAAAGAAATCTTTTTATTCAACAGATCAAAGAAGGCACATTACAAGGTTAAGCGATACGGCAAAGGTGGAAACATTTAAAGTGTTTTTAACAGCTACCAGGATCCGTGGGGGAGTCTGACATAATGTGTAGGATTCTATTAGTCGAGAGCCTTTAGGAAGGGCAGGTTGCTTTCATGAGTGGAAAGAATAATTTTGGCTTGACAGCGATCCTTGCCCTTGGAAGATCTGGTCTCAATCAAACTGAAGAGCCTTCTGCCTCCAATGTAGGGTTTGCACCTGTCATACTTGCTGTTCCTAGGAGCTACAGACAACAGCTTCTGAAGTTTTAGCTCTGCTAGCATACAGTATCTGCACTCACGAGGTTTGTGCTAGAGCACTATGACTTCCAGCGATGCACGGGGTACAGACAGCTCTGCTGGATGGACACTACTCTTCCTTGTTGCTGGTAGGGAAAGAAGACTGAGTGTTTTTGAATTTCTGGGAGGATGGCTTCTGGCAGAATGTACTGATGTGTCATGTTGCATTCTAACCTAAAACACACACACACACACACACACAAAAAAAAAAAAAAAAAAACAACAAAACCAACCCTGTAGTTCCAAGCAAGCTTTGTCATTTTTTTTCACAGCACTCATGTGGGTTTTTTTCTGTGACTCATCTCAGTGACTGAATTTGAAGGGTCTAGTAAGTGTGACAAAGAAAAGTTCCTTGCAAAACATCTAGGTAGCCTAGCTTGTATTTTATGAGCTATCACCCCAGATACTATCCCCTGGGGACTACAATATTTCCTTGAACTGCTGAAGAGCAGCTTTACCATCACTTACTGACTTAGTGACTTGAGCCCACTGAATTGGAAAGAAGAAACTAACTGTGCATGGGGTATTGATAGAGGTTTTGCTCAAGTAAAGAACTGCAGGAATGAATCCCAGACTCCTGAACCTTGAAAAAAATTTTTTTAAAAAAAGTTTGTCTAGGATCTAATCCTACAAACCTTAATTCATGCTATTACCCCTCAGTCACAGAAGAGGTTCCATGGATGTCAGTGGGTCTGCTCATGCAGATAGCTCTTACAGGCTTAGGAGCTTGGCAAAGCTTTTTCCATCCTGGTCAGGATTACTTCCTTCTGCCAGGTGACTCAGAGGGAAAAATTATGATTGTAGCTACTTTTGTTTTACCATTTGAATGTCAACTACAGTTGATCAAAAGTGCTATTTAGAATCTAAAGGAGGCAAGAGTTTTGATGTAGTGAATAATTGTTTTTTTATTAAATACTAACCTTGGATGTTTTTGAACTGGTAGAAGAGCTGCTGGACAAAACAGTTGGAGCTATGAGTGCTGAAATTCTGATGTTTCTGTGAAATTCTCAGATTGTTTATTTCTATAAAATATACCCTTACAATTTTTTTTTTTTGTAAAAGAAAGTATTATCCTTATTTATCACTAATATCATAATGAGTAGAGCTAATAAATACTGCGAGCAAGATAAAACTGAAAACACAAGTGTTGCGCTGTCTTTTTACTTTTATCTCTTGGTGTTTAATATTATATATTCCTAACCTTCACTAGTTGTACTTGAGACACCACTATTAAAAACACTTATCCTTCATCTTTTTTGAAGATGAGGCACCGAGTGTCTTGAATGATTGGGTGCAGATAATGTACCTTGCAAGATTCTGTACCTCCATCAGTGGTGTCTGACGGTTCAATGTCACAATTTAAACAAAGCAGAATACCAGTGGAGCTTACAGTGCATAATATTTTACACCAGTTCTGCAGTGTTGAAATTTTGTGTTTGTTCTAAAGGCTAAACTTGAAGATACCTCAGCCATGAGCTTCTTACCCTGCAAGTCTGGCATGAGTCCATCACATATTGTACCTGGTCCTCATATGATTGTTATATTCTGCAACAGAACTACTTAGTACCATTTCCTAAGATCTGGATATATTGTAATGTCCTATATCACGTGTTAAGGGTATGCACTTCATGTATCTGAAAAGTGAATGTATTACAAAGATGATGTTCTAGGTCCAATTCTGTCTTAAGAATCCATGATCTTTCTGTATATTGGAAGGAGGTTCTATTGACTTCAGTGAGAGTTTTTCCATGTTCTGTAAGCAGAGTTTGGAGCCTCTGTGGCCACTTCTCTGGTTAAAAGGGCAAGTCCTACGTGTAATTGGGCCAGCTGTTTACCAGAACAACAGATCTACATGGAGTGTGTACAATAAACTTGTCAAACAATGTTCATTATTTGACTTCTGTAATGTGGAAATACAAAACCAAGGCATCGCCCCGGTATCGTGCACCTTGGCTTTGCTTTTTGCCTCTCAAATACCAGCAGACAGGGCTGTTTGTCTCATAATTGGTTATAAAGTGTTACCACAGAGACTGTAATGACAGAATTCGTGTGTCATTAGGGAATTCATGTCTCCCTTAGGGAATTTGTATGGTTGCTTTTAACCATATCACCGGTGACGCAGGCGTCATGCTTTTGTTGCTTGATCTTATTTACTCGGCATGCCAAATGTTAATATGGTACCACTGCCATCGTCAGAAGAGAATTTATTTTTATTTCTTTACATGTGCAGTCATAGCTGCTCTGTATTCCTTCTGTATGTGTGTGTGTGTGCGTGCTCCTGCACGCTGCTCTGGAAATGATGGTACTCAGGGTCACTTGATGTGCCCAGGAAAAGAGTCTTTAAACAGCCACACAGTATGTTGCATGAGTTTTCTCAAAGTATACTTTATTCAGGAGAACCCTTAAAATGCATTAAAAAGCAGTTTGTTTTCTATTCTCAAGTTTGTTTTGATACTTTAATAAAAAAGAATTAATATATATTTATTCACGTGTCATTTAATTCATTCTACATGTCAAGGTCCAAGAGCAACTTCGTGCTCTTGAAACAACATTGAGATATTAAAAAGCAAACACTCTTTACAGGTTTGCAACAATGAGCATCTTATAAAGTGAAACTGGTACTGTTCACCGCTTGTCAAGGTATAAACAAAATTTTGTTATTGCAAGGTTGATTGTGAATTCCAGGCTAATTTATTCATGGCCTAGAGCTTAGATTAAAGGACTAGAAAACAGAACTCCTAAACCTTTCCTAACCTTGCAACCAACCAGCTGATATTATTTCAGCTTTCTGATCCCTTAATGAGTTTAATGCTTTTGCTACTCTGAAGCCTTAATATTTCTAGATTGCTTTCTATAATTTCATGGAAGATACTAAGGAAGTGTGGCATGGTGAGGGCTTTGGTTTTTTCTCTGTGTCTATGTATTGGTGTGTCAGGGAGAAACATGAGGAAAGATGAACAAAATGTTCTCTCCTGCTTTTCCAAAACTGAGTATCTACACACCCAGACACAAGTCCCTGTGTTTTGACAGCCGGTGATGTGGACACAAGCTTTTGGCTTCAATCCATTGCAAGCAGTCATAACTTGTAACACAGAGGCCAGATAGAAGGCCAGGAGCTCCAGGGATCAGGAAATCCATTGCTCTATTGCAAAATCCAGTTAAAAATATCATCTGGAAGGAAGATCTAGGCTACTCTGAGCTTGGCAATGCTGAATGTTTGCTTTCCTGATTGGTCCATCCATTTACGGTTGTGCAGTCCCCATAAGTATATTCACCCTTTCGTGCGTTCTCCTGTAGCTGCTATCAAACTCTGCTTCTGAGTACCCAGTTCAACACTAAATTGGCTCACTTAAAAATCATCTGCCTGGCCTGCTTTGGAGAACCTTACCAACAAAACAAGGGCTATGATTTCCTGAACTAGTGTTTTGTAATTTTTTGTTTAAATGGTATGTGTTGAAGGCATGAAAGCACCACTGGTCTCTGACATATTCCTAATAGCATAGCTGGTATTCCTTGAGCAATTATATGCCACACCTTCTCCCCAGGTCTTGTTCTAGATGCTAAATCTCTCTTTCCAGGCCCATGTAGACCTCGAAGCATGCTGGGCTTCACACTGGCATCTTATATTTCTTCTCTAGCTCATTCCCTGATATAAATGAATAAATAGCAATATTAAAGGTAGGTAGAGACAATAATTTATACAAGGCTGGAAATGTTTAATGAAACTGAATGTCAACAAATTTAAATTTACAATAATTTTTCTGTCTGGGTCCATTAGAATTTGAAGTTATTGATTAAAGGGAGAGCTTTGCTAAAGAATCTGGATGATTTACGAGTAATGAAAAGCGTACAACTGTTTGTCACTAACAAAAGAGTTTTGAAAATAAAATCGATTTCATCTTAGGAAATTCTCAAATCCAGCGTGAAAGGTGTACCTCACATCCATTTTCCTTGGTGGTTTTGGCTTCCCTTCCTCCTCCCCTCCAGCGCAGTTGGGGTCTAGGTGCGAGCCTCACTCACGCTGGCCATTGCCAGGATTTCAGTGTTTGCCCAGTGCCCCCAGCTGGAGACCTTGAGAATCATCCCGGGATTAAACGTGCGATGATATTAATTAACATCATTACTTTCTAACGGTCTTCATTAGTTTGTAATTATACCAATAGAATTTTTTCATTTCTATAATAGATGCATTCCTTTTTAAGTGTAGTTAAGATAATGAGTAACAATAATTTTTAAGAATCCTGTTGTTTAAAATTAATTTCCTTAATGGACACTCTGAGTCAGAACTGCTGACTCTAGGGATAAAAATAGTTATTTGCTAATTTTCAGTGCTGTTAGATCTTCAAAGCCATCACAGTTAAAACGAGAATGCACTGGAATCTATTCTTAATGCAGCATCAGTTCTGGCTGCAAATATTTACTATTGTTGACAGTGATCCATTAACAAAAAAAACCCCAAGCTAATGATTTTCAGACCCCAATGTAAGTGTACTAGAGCTAACACTCAGAAAAAAATCATTAGATCTATGAAACGAATAAATAGAAAATGGAAACAAACAGAGAGAGTTAAAGCTGGAATACTTCTCCTCCTTTGGGAATTTAGCATCTTTATATTTGTAGACTCCACCAAAATAATTGGTGCATGCCCATGCCCTCTTGGTGGGAATGCCCAGGCAGCAAATAGCAGTGAGGAACAGCAATATTTTATATCAGCTAGCCCAGGGCTGGGCACGCCCAGCGATGACAGCAGGAATCCCAGCTCAGGCTGCTGGGTGCCAGCCCTGGATGAGCTCTCTGTGCAGCGGGGCTGGGGCTGCTGCTGCCCTCTGAGGGGGCTCAGCCGGAGCCAGCTGGGCTCTCGTCCTGCTGCCCAGGTTAGCACAGCACGTAGCTGCCTGCATTCCTGCTGGGCAGCCCCAGCAGCTCCCTCCAAGGGCCCACCCAGCCCAGCTCTCTTCCTACAGCTCTGATCAAAAGCAGCTGTCCAAGGAAGAATAAGAACAGGGCGAGTATGCTTCCCCTGGGTGCTTTCCCACACCAACTATTTTCAGCTGGTGAGTCACACAAGCTTTCCATGAATTCTTTAGGTAGCACCCTTCCACAGATCTTTTGTCTAATGTTTTGACCACTTTCTCATCCACAGTACCAGCATCTGCAGTAATTTCTGGCAGCAAGTTCCATTGGGCTATCACCACTTAGAAGAAGAAAACTTCTTGTTTGACCCTGTTCCCAGTAACTCTGCTTGTCCTAGCCTAAGCAGCCTTTTTTTTTTTTTTTTTGGCAGCCATTTTACATCCTTGATTATTCCTCTTACCCAGATTTTTCTGGGACAATCGTGACTTTTCCTAAGACAAAAGAAACCCTTTCCCTAAGCATTTCCTCACCCTTTAACATAAAAGAACTGTAACTACATGCAGTTTTCAAGTTGTGGTCAAGCCATGGACTGATACAGAAGGATCTTGATGTTCTCTGTCCCTTTCCTAAGAACTCCAAAAAATAGGATTGCAGTTTTGATGACTGCCCAGCAAACATCAAGTCCCACACAATGCAACAATCTATCATAGTCCCAAGACCTCCTTCCTGAGTAGCAGTGATAAACTCAAGCCCAACTCTTTGTAGATGATGCTAGGACTGATTTTTCCCATATACACTACCTCATGTTTACTTACATTGAATTTTATCTGCCATTTTCTTTTCCAAAATGTAAATATAAAGTCTTCCTTCCAATCTTCTGAAACTGCCTTTCTCCTGTCTGTCCTGAGTAAAGTTGCACCATCATCAACCTTCTTGCTACTTTACTCACACTCCTACCAGATCATTCATGAGAGTGTTGAGCTCTCAAGTCCCAGTAAAGTTTCCTCTGGAACATCACTGGATGAGCTGTCCCTCATGGGAGAGTTCATAGCTTAGTTTTACTCCCTTTTCTACCTTTTAATCACATACATACATACATTTTTTTCTATTCATAACTATTCCATTTCTTGAAGTAATTATTTGTTGAGTGAATGTACTGAAACCTTTTTAGAGATGTCCACCTATCTGCCAACTCTTTCCAAGAACTCCAGATGTGCCTGTAAGCCTGAATTAAATGTTATAAAATCCATTCTGACTCTCTTCAAGTATTTCTCTAGGTACCTATTAATTGATAGCTCCTTTATCTTAATCCCCATTAACTTGTCTGTTCAGATTACAGACCTATAGTTCCTTGGATTCTCCTGGAACCTTTCATAAAGTTTGGCGGCAAATTTGCCACACTCCAGTCCTCAGACAACAACAAAGATTAAGCCAGACTGACAGTGAGTGTTATGCATTATTTTTAGTATTTGAGCAATTTTTTTCTTCCATTTTGTTTGAGCCTTTTACTGAAAACTCACTTGGTTAGTGCTGATTCTTCTCAAAAACTCAACCTACTGTCACTTCAGTGTCAGAAAGATCCTCTGCTTGTGTTCTTCACTTTGTCCTGTCCTGGAGAGGGTTCTGGCTGGGGAATTCTCTCCATTTCTTCAGCTTCTCAGCCCTCTGAATGTTCCCTTGTACCCTGATCATCAGTTCTCACTAGACTTTCTTATTGTATTTGCAGGGATCCTGATGGTAGGGAGGAATGATGAATCTGACTCCATCTTCTCAGAAGGCTAATTTATTTCTTTATGATATTATATCACTTTAAAGAATACTAAACTAAACTATACTAAAGAATAGGGAAAGGATACTTACAGAATGCTAAAAAGCTGATAATGAAAACTCCTGACTCTCTCCAGAGTCAAAACAACTCACACAGAACCCACTGAAACAAATCACCTGTGGGTAAACAATCTCCAAACACATTCCACATGAGCAAAACAGAGGAGAAGCAAATGAGAAAATAATTGTTTTCCTTATTCTCTGAGGCTTCTCAGCTTCCCAGGAGAAAAATCCTGGGTGAAGGGATTTTTTCAGAGAATGTGAATGCTACACTTTCTAACAGGTTAATTATTACCAATACATCTGAAGGGTGATTCAGTGTTTTTTTCAGTTCCTTTAGCTGCTCTATTTCTCCAGCTTCCCTCTGACAGGCTGCTGACCTAAGTGTCATCTCCTGGATGTCCCCTGCAATGGGGTCTTCATCATCCTCAATAATATTTGGAGCTTTTAGAGTCTGTCAGCTACTCCAAGATTTTCTGTGGCATTAAAGAGTCATTACACATCTAATTATCAGATTTTAATTCCTGCCAAGCTGTGTGACTTAAATATACAAACTACCCCATGCCTCAATTCCTCCATCTGAAAGACAAGGAAAACAACCAATACCATTCTTTCTACCCTTTCTTCATCCCAAGGAAAATAAAATCCCTTACTTTTGAAGGCTGAGTCTTTTGAGCAAGCCTTATGAAGATTCACAAATTGTGCTAAGTCACTAGAAAGCTCCTGAACAGAAGAGTAAAATAAAAGAGCAATATGCTGTGTGATTATCACTTACAGCCAAGTGAAACCATCCAAAACACCAGTAATTAATGGTTTCCTCTCAACCCCAGGAAAACTCACAGTGTTTTAGGGTCTTTTTGGTGGGGGTGGGGGATGGTGCTTGTTTGTTGTTTTGTTTTCTTTTATTACTCTATTTTGTTCACTTGTTTGTTTGAGTTTGGGAACTTGGGTGGGGAGTTTTTTATTCTTAATGTGTTTTACACTTTCTATCTTTGCCAGCAATATCGACACCCCGAGTGTAAACAATCTGTGAATCAAATATGCATTAAAAGATAAAAGAATCCTCTGTATAACACAAATAGAATATCAGTCACCCAGGTTACACAACAGTTACAGGCTGTTTTGTAACCTAAGTGGAAAATGTACATTTGGCCAGTTTTCCTGCCTCCAAAGGATTTATTTTACACCCAGAATTGCCCAGGTGTAGAACTGAAAGAGTTCAGTCAGAGTTCTCCGGGACACCCAGAAGACACTTTTCTGTGCCTTGGATGCTGCTATCCAAACCACTGCCACAGTCCAAACTCTCCATCCATTGACAATTGCTTGGTTGAGAGGAGAGATGAGAACAGGAATTAGCTGGGAACAAGTAAATGTACAATAATCTCTCTGCTGAATGGAGTGCTGCTAGCTTTTGTTGGCTAAAACCAGGGATCCTTTCTCACCTGCCTTGGAAGCGCTGTCCTCTGCTTCTGGTGAGAACTTCCCCTCTTATTTTAGTCCACTACAACCATGGAAACTGGATCACACAGGGCTTGTAACTCCCACATTTGCTGCTAACCCCCATGGGTCTGTCACCCATTCTCCAAGCCCCACATCTGATGGCGTGACATCCTCATTCCTCATGACTGTAGAAAAAGACCTAGAGAAATTACTTGTGTGTACTAATTTCAGAAACCAATAGAAAAGAAAATAAATTTATGTATTAGACTGTTCATGTTTCATGTTTAGAATCAAAGGTTCTGCTTTGTTTGTTTGTGCATGGGTGTGTGTCAGGTGTCTTTGTTTGAATGTCTGAGCTTGGCCACCACATTTCCCTGTAGCAGTAGAACTGTCTGTGGACAGAGGAAAAGGTGGTTAGAGAAACCAGTTATCTGCTCTAATTCTAATATCTGAAGGGTTTACCAATACTGGGTTAAAAAAAAAATCCTTAAAATTAGTAACAAAAGGAAGGAGAGATTTATTTTTAAAAATTTACCCACCTTTGAAGTAATACCATCCTTCTCTGCACCTATCAAAAAGCACCAAGAAGCACTCTGTTTTTCTGTTGTTACTTTTATCTGAGTTTCTTCACAGCATTTTCCCCCTCCTACCCTCTTGCACTGACATTTCCTGTCTTTCTAGGAGTCGATACTCAAACGAGCAGAATGTTACAAAACTGGTTTACAGCACACGGCAAAGTATTTCCCTTAAAGAGAAGGGAAACTGTTCTACAGGAAGCTAAAGCAGATATTAAATTGCACAAACACTTATTCAAAAGGAGGAAATGCTACCAAAACCTGGCCACACAAACCTAGTACAATGTCCATGGACAGCAATAAGTGCACCAGAGAAGAAGGACACAGAACATCGATGGAGAACCTCTCTCTTCCCAAAAAATATAGTGCCATCCTTTAAAGCCATTTAGAGATTGGTGTTTTTTTCAAGGTAATTTAAGATGCATTTCATAGTTTCATTATCCAAATTGCTTGCACAGTCCCCCACCAGCATTCACAATTGTTGTTTAACAATTTCCTAAAGCACAGGAAAGGTCATTCTGGAAACTACTTGGTCAGAAACAGCAATGCAAATATGGGAAATTGATTCCTTCTGAAAACCTACCTGCCACAAGCTAAAGCAGAAAAAATTGTTAAAATTAAATTCTTTCACAACTGACCCCTTCACTCTAAATATTCACAGACACTGAGCACACTGTAGGATCCTCTTCTCTTTGCCAAGCCTCTAGTTCTGCTGCTCACAGACATTTAATCAGCGTTGTAGCTGCTGAGAGGCTATCCAGTTATGTCTGGCATTCCAGACTGCTCCTTAAGTAGTAAAGCATTAATGTACTACTCCTGTGCACGCAAATGAAAGAAGGATATGAATGCCGGGGCTGGACAAGACATCCTGCAAAAAAAAACCCTGCCAGAGCTGATAAAGAACCTTGGGTTTTAAAGAGAGGTTTTGACACCCACAGCCCTCTGACTAGCACGTGCCATCCATGTAGTCAGAGTGGAAAAATTGTTGGAGTGTGAATTTTTTAAGCAAGCCCTCTAAATAAACACACAGCTCCCATGGCACAGCTCCATGCCCCTCCCAGGAAGTGTTCATGGCCAGGCTGGCCGAGTCCTTCAGCAACCTGGTATGGTGGAAGGTATCCCTGCCCATGGCAGGGGAACTGGAACTAGGTGGTCTCAAATGTCCCTTCCAATCCAAACCATTCCATGGCTTCATGAAATGTGTGTGTGGTTGAAATAAAAGCCAAGTTAGATCCTGATGGTCAGACAGGCAGGCAGATTCCCACTCAGAGCACATTCCTAGAGCTGCGGGTGCGTGCAACCACACAGAATGAAAATGCAAGTGATGAATCCTCATGTTTGTGCATGGGCAGAAGCAGAACAGAAATTTGGGGTTAGGCAGCAGGGAGTTGCAATTATGGCTTAAATCCTTTTGGGGATTTAAGTGCCACTAAGGTACTTTAGTGCTCGGACCAAAATTCGAGCACTAAAGTGTATTTCTAAGTATGGATAAGCATATGCATTAGTAAGGGAACAGAAGTTAATGCCCAGTTTCCTTTAAAATGAATTCTGTGTAAAACACTTGGTTAATGTTTTTACATCACCCTAGTAACATGATCAACATTACCATAGAAGCATCTTATATGGAAAGACAGATCACGCTAACCTCATGAAAAGGTAATTCTACTTCCATGACTCATGGCCATAAATCCACACTTGTGGAGTGAAATGGACAGACACCAACCATCCTGAGCTCCCAATGATGTCAGGTTAGTTGGCTATTCAGTATATGTAAATTTGGGGGGAAAAAAAAGCAAAACTAAAACAAACCCACAGCACATGTCATACCGAAATTTATAACCCTCTGAAGTTCAGCCTGTTCTGAGCAATTAACACAAAATTACTGCCAGAGCTGTGATATATTAGAATAAATAACTCTTTAAAGAGATACAGATGTTAAATGTGTATGTGCTTTGGAGAGTCATGTCAAACATTTAAAAATAACCTCAGTGATTATTGGTGTGTTTAGATTTTATAAGATCTAGGGCTGGCAGAGGTCTCTGTGGTTCTTGCTCCGTACCACACCACATGTGTGATCTGGATTAAATTTCAGAGGGAGGTCTCTTTTTGTCCCTTCCAGACTTCTACTTAGTAAGAGTGCAGCGAGCTAAATTCAGAAGCAGGGTAGGAATATGCATCTCCAAAAACTGCATGGGTCACATTTAGCAGTGACTAAATAGTGGTACAAACTACAATGCTGGTGTCCAAGAAACACAAATCATCGACTTCAGTGGTTATTCTTCAGAGTATGTAAGATGAGAATCAACCCAAGACAACAAACTGTTCACAGATAGGTGCTGAGCAGAGTGAACTGCACAAATTTAACACGTACAGGTTATAAAATTAATACATTATTTATCTGCCTGATGACAGAGAGCAATGATATCCATGGCAATAGCAACCTCAATAGCAAGTGTTGTGACACTGGGCTGGAAGTTTTTCCTCTCAAACTCTCTATTATATATTTATATATATATACACCCTCCTCAGCAGGTAAACTACAGTTTGAAGCTGAAAAAAAATCTGTCTCATCACAACAATGCCACAAAAAGTGTTCTGGCAGAGAAAGATGAAGGCCAAGAGGGAAATAAAACATTTCTTTTGCATTCTGTCTTTCTGGATAAGCAGAACTTGGAAGTGTTACAGTAAAGGATGAGAGAAATTAGGAAACTACAGTTTTCCCTCTCTGGCTCTTTTTCAGCCCTAACTTTGTGGTAGCCTACCCTCCTACTCTGGGCCCCCTTCCTCCCTACTCAAAACACAAACCATCCACTCATCTATCAACCAATTCTCCTTCCTGCAGCTCCCAGGACTCCCAGCTCAGCCTAGTGTGTAACCAGCTCCTTCAAACTCAGTCACATTTCCAGGGGTGCTGCTCTGAGCACGTGCTCCACAGGTTCTGCAGGAAGACTGAGTTCATGATTACCAGCAATTATTTCAAAAGCACCTGATGTCCAACCTGTGGTGACATGGATAACTAACTGAAGAGTTTAATATTTAATTGTTCTCCCCAAATATACAGGGCATCTTCCCTCACTTCTTCCCCTTAAGCATCTCCAGTACACTTGCTTGCATGCTTGCTGAGGGCTGAATTAGCTGCAGTTATAGCATTTTGTCACATGTTCCTGTTTTAGGAATAATTTACACACAATGAGAAACTTACACCATGATATAAGTAATTGTTAAGCTTGTCTCTCTCTTCATTGTGCTAAACACTACTTAGAAACCACACATAAATTTGTTGCTTTCTTATGCCACCAAACAGCAGACAAATACAAAATCATGGTCATTCTCCTAAGAGCTAAAATCCAGTCTATTAAAAAACAGACACGGTACAGAGAGTTGTTTCAATTCCCAATTTATGAGTGAGGACCAATGAGTTCAGTCAAGGTAGTTCTCCCATTTTACATGGACAGGAAGCCCAGCACAAGAAGCTTGTTGGGAGATCTATAGAACTCCACACATTCTCATTCAGTAGAACACTTCATAACTAAGAGTGAAAACTGTTTTGTTTTTAAATAAGGAAAAAAAGGACTAGTTTAAAAAAAAAGTCATTAGCAAAAGAGTCTGTTTCAAACTTCTGGCACTAAAAACCTATTGCTATTGTTTTCCAATACCAGTTTTAGTTTTCAGTGAAGTCTAACTGCCACATGACTGTTCCCACTGGACACGGGTGAGCAAACCCCTGTAAGGCAAGGCTTCACCAGGAGCAACCAGCCCATTGAGCTCCAGCTCAGCTTCTTAAGCCTGGGAAAAGACAGAAAGCTTCCTACTACCTCATCTTTCATCAACCTGTTAAAAAACAAACCAAAGCAAAGTTATGCTCTTCAGCCTTTCACAAAAATTCTGATCAGTCTTGAGCTTTAATTGGGGCATCTGTGGTTTTGTGGTTTTTCATCCCCAAGAAGATGATGGTATTTTCCTGCTAGTATGTATCTGAACCTTTCTCTTGACTGTAAGTTTTTAGATAGTTACACAGAATCAGAGAGCTCAAATAATAAATTTTGATCAGTAAACAGTTCATAGAATCAAATAATGGTTTGGATTGGAAGGGACCCTAAAGATTATCTAGTTCCAACCCCCATGCCCTGGGCAGGGGCACTTCCCCCTAGACCAGGTTGCTCAGAGCCCCAGTCAGCCTGGCCTTGAGCACTTCCAGGGATGGAAGTGGGCAACCTGTTCCAGCGCCTCATCACCCTCACAGTAAAGAATTTCTTCCTAATAACTGATCTGAGGCCATCTGCTTTCATAGAATCATGAAGGTTGGAAGATACCTTCCAGATCATCCAGTCTGCCCAGCAGCACCACTGAAACCACTAAAGCACATCAGCCAGTGCCAGATCCAGGCACCTCATGAACACCTCCATGGATGGTGACTCTACCACCTCCCTGGACAACATATTCCAAGGCCTGACCACCCAAACAGTGAAGTGTTTTTCCTAGTATTCACACAGAATATCCTTGGTTTTAAGTTTAAGGCCATTGCCTCTTGTTCCCTTGGTGCAGGTACAGCAGAAGAGACCGATCCCCACCTCACTGAGCTTTACTGAACAGGGTACTTGAGGTTAAAGCCATTGCTGCTGGTCCTATCACTACCTGCTCCAGCACAACATCCCTCTCCAGCTGTCTTGTGGCCCCCTTTAGGTACTGGAATGTGAGAGCCTTCTCTTCTCCAGGCTGAACAGCCCCAGCCTCTCAGCCTGTCGCATAGCAGAGGGTCCCAGGCTTGTCAGGCACAAGTGAAGTCATGATTGCCCTGAGTGAAGCCATGCTGGCTGTGGCAAATCACCTTATTTTCCATGTGCTTTAGCACAGCTTCCAGGAGGATCTGCTCCATGATTTTGTCAGGCAAGGAGGTCAGGCAGCAGGTAGCTCTCTGGATCTTCCCTTTTTAAAATTTGGGTTATGTTTCCCCTTTTCCAGCCAGTGGGAACTTGTTTGGACTGCCACGATTTCTCAAGTATGATGGACAGTGCTTAACCACTTCCTTCAGGATGTGCAGATGCATCTCATCAGCTCCCATGGACTTGTGCACCATCAGGTTCCTTAGATGGTCTTGAACCAGAACTTCTAGAGTAGGAAGTTCCTCATTGTCCCAGTCCCTGAAAATCTGGATTTGTTTTCCATAAAAAGCTCAGAGGTAGACCTTTCTTCATAAAGAGAGTCAAGAGGATTCTCTTTGATTCTACCATTGTGAATTTCCATTTACCTAATACAGCAAAACAGAGAACATTATTTTACCAGAATAAAAACCAAGACAAATGATGGCAAACATCCCCTGCAGAGAAATGCCAGAAATACTTATTAGATTGAAAGATTCAAGAAACTGAAGTTTGGCTCTGGGGTTTATATCCTACAATCCTGAGCTGGTAAAGATGGGAAATTGTGCCAAGAAGCTGGGAGACTATTTAAGGCAGAGGAAAATATATTCATCTGTTTTTTAAATAGGAACAGACATTAACAGTAACATAATCTACACACAGAAATATAAGAGAAAATATTGAAAGAGAAAAAGTATTTCAGGCCCCCCCCTCAGAAACTACCATTCCCAGAAAGATGATTCTGAGACACTTCCCTGAAATACCCTCACTTCTGATAAATCATGGATCAGAATATGCAGTCTGGGGAAGAAGACAGTTTCTTGCATCCCCTTTGACTTTTTTAAGGAAAACAGTCACCATCCATAGAAATGAAGATAGGGAAAGGAAGTGTTAGGGACTGTGGACAATTAGAGGGACAGAACATAATGTGGAATCACTTCTTTTCATAGGCAACATGAGGGATGAAGGCTTTTGCTCCTAGTAAGATTTCATAAATGACACTGATGCCTGATTTCAAGAGATACAACAAAAGGCAAAATTCAGTTTGTGCAGTCTAGTCTTCCACTGATCCTCTAACAGGTGGCTTGGTTCTTGTGCATAATTTGGTCACCCAAACCCAGAAATGCCTGGTTCATACAGAGACCTTTTAACTCACATGTGTGCATAGCACTTCCACTGCTTCAACACAAGCTGGGAGCATGCAATGAGCAGCACAACCCTGAGTCACAGAGCTGAGGGCTGGTTCATTTCTAGTAAGGATAATGAGAAATACGATCGAACCCAAACGTAGGGTTTCTGTCACAGTCTCCTTCTAAGAAATGTGGCATTTCCAGCATGTGTTTCTCAATCAAACCATTGGCAGATCAGCTTGTGTGAACAGCTCAAGGACAGTAACCAGATACTCACTGCTTGCATAGTGGGCAGCACCAAGGAGAAGTGAAACAAGCTTTCAAGTGCACTTTACTCACAGCAGCCCCATTCCTTCTCCCCCACTGACTAAAGATAGGACAGCACATTAACACTTAATATCCAAGTGTAAGTAGCCTTTCCGTTTCCCCTCCCATCCTCCCAACAACAAGCACGATTATTTGAATCGTTGAAGCGTTCTGCTTCTCAGATGAACTCAGCACTGTGTCAGCAAATGACAAGTACAAGTGCTGGCGCCAAAAAGATGCAATTATTATGCAGGGCTTGTGCAGGACCTTTACATATTTCTGGCACTAAAATATAAGTCTGTTTTGCATCATCTGGATGTGATTCTAGTGTTTTAGTTAATTTGAAACAGCATTGCATGCAGTACGCTGTGAGGAGTTTGGCTCTTTAATGGTAAGCCAACATTAAGCAGATACTCTGTCTACCCACACCAAGGCTCCTGGAATTTCTATTGGAATGAGGATTATTCCCTCGTAACAGTGCTGGTTTTGGCTGCTTGTAGCAGGCTGGGCAGAATCATCAGAAGCAGATCATTAAAGCTCAACACATTCCCAAAAGTCAGACTCAACTGGCTGGGCTGGAAGGCGGCTTATACATTTTCTATTTTTATCCAATAATAAAAACTCGATTACTTTGGCCCAAATCCCACAGCAGGTTTCCTTACAGCAGCTCAGGGATGTGCCAGCCTCCCTCACTGGCAGGGATACACTCTGCCTCTAAGTAGGGGTGGGCCAGGGGTTGGCCAAAGCTTTCCCTCTCTTTGAGTCTGACATTGTAGAATGGAAGAAGGAAGGGGCATTTGGATCATAGAATCATGGAGTGGCTTTGTCTGGAGGGGACCTTAAAGATCCTCTAGTTCCAACCTCCTGCCCTGGACAGGGACCTTCCACTAGACCAGGTTGCCACATCCAACCTGGCCTTGAACACTTCCAGGGATGGGGCGTCACAGCTTCTCTGGGCAACCTGTTCCAGTACCTTACCACCCTCACAGCAAAGAACTTCACCCTAACATCTAATCTAAACCTACTTTCTTTTAGTTTGAAGCCATTCCCCCTTGTTTTAGTTTGAATCCATTCTGCCTTGTCCTGCCACGGCATGCTCTTGTAAAGAGTCCCTTTCCATCATTTTTGTAGCTTTCCGTCAGGTACCAGAAGCTGCAATCAGGTTACCCCGAAGCCGTTTGTTTGGCTTTTTTTCCAGGCTGAACAATCCAAATTCTCTCAGCCTTTCCTCCTAAGAGAGATCTCCATCCCTCTAATCCACTTGGTGGCCTCCGCTGGAGCCGCTCCAACAGCTCCGTGTCCTGCCCGCGCTGGGAAATGCGGAGCTGGGTGCAGCACTGCGGGAGGGGTCCGGGGGAGCAGACAGAGGGACAGAATCCCTTCCCTGCCGCGCTGCCCTCACTGCTTTGGATGCAGCCGGGATCGGTGTCGAGCTCTTCACCGTGGCCCCGAAACTCCCTCCGTGCACCGAACGCCTTTCCCTTTCTGCTGCCGCGGGGCCCGGCGGGTGCGCCGCCGCCAGGGGACACTGCGGGCACGGCTTGGGGACACTGAGTGCATGGCTCGGGGACACTGAGGGCATAGCTTGGGGATACCGCGGGCACGGCTTGGGGGCACTGAGGGCACAGCTTGGGGACACTGAGGGCACAGCTTGTGGACATTGAGGGCACAGCTCGGGGACACTGAGGGCACAGCTTGGGGATACCGCGGGCACGGCTTCGGGACACCTCGGACGCGGCTTGGGGACACTGAGTGCATGGCTCGGGGGCATCGAGGGCACAGCTTGGGGATACTGAGTGCACAGCTTCGGGACACTGAGTGCACAGTTTGGGGACACCGAGGGCAGGGCTTGGGGACACTGAGGGCAGGGCTTGGGGACACTGAGGGCACCGCTTGAGGACACCGCGGGCACGGCTTGGGGACACTGAGGGCATGGCCTGGGGACATCGCGGGCACGGCTTGGGGATACCTCTGGCAGGGCTTAGGGACACTGAGGGGGCAGCTTGGGGACATTGAGGGCACGGTTGGGGGACACCGCGGGCACGGCTCGGGGACACCGCGGGCACGGGCGCACCACGGGCCCCGAGCGGCCCCGCACAGCCCCAGAGCGGGGAAGGGGCTGCGGCCCCTCCGTCAGCCCGAGGGGAGAGCGGGCGTGGAGGAGCTGCTGTCGCCTCCCGCCCGGGCCACCACGGCCCGGTCACCCCGCTGCGCCTGCCAGGGGCTCTGGGCGGGTGTCCCCAGGCTGCTGAGCTGGTCCTGCCCGGGGAACACCCTCAGGAGCCGTGAGGGAGCGCACGGACTCGGGCTGCGCCTCCCAGCCAGGGACTTCCAGGCATGTCACACACGGGGACTTCCCCTGGTCTCAGCGAGCCCGGATCCAGTAAATGAAAATTCTGAGCCTGCTAGCTATTTGGATGGAGAGTCCCTGAGGGCAATTTATAGACTGTGTAATTGTGATTAACGATCACTGGGTCACTGGGATTTTCTGAAGGCTTTCAGGTGTTGCCCGGCAAGCTGCCTTAACGAGAGTGGAACGTGAAGAGGGTGGTGACAGCCAGCAAAACACTCAATGTCCATGGAGCCTATTCCACCGCATGGGTGAGATACCAGAACAGCTCGTGAGGTACTGAGCACCTCCAATGACAGCTGCACAGCCAGTGCTGCGGGCACACGCTGAACAAAGCTGTGAGCCAGAATTACGGAGTAATTGCTAAGCCTGAGCCAACACCTTTAATGTGTGTCCTCAGAGCACACACAGAAGCACCAGCTCAGATCCCCCTAGTGGGATGGCCAACAGAGGAAACTCCGACTCTAACAGCACAGGGATTGCTGCACATCAATCTTGCCAAAGCCACAAAACTGAAAGCACTGCACAGTTGTGCACTTTGTGCTCCAGCACTGTTCCAATGTAGCCCTGAATAAGAAAAAAACCCCTTTATTATTAGTTCTGCTTCTCGGCAAGGCTAACGACCCCATCCTGTCAATTCCTCTGCATTGCTTCCCACCCAGAGGTTTTTCATTTATTGTACACTGCATCGTGCCACACTCACTTGAGCTTGGGTTTACAGGTGCACTCGGAGAGCAAGCATGCACCGTGATCTTATGAGCAACTCAGAAGAGAGTGTGTGTAACAAATCACATCATGCCTTGTACAGTCACTTTAGTACAAAGATTGGGAGGCAGCTCAAGGAATAGTTTGGTCATTACTAAACAATAATCTGGTCTGCTGATTCTGCTATAGAACTGGAAACTTCTGGCAAGAAGGGAGCAGCAAACATCTCCAAAGTCATCCTGATGGGAGTGGCCTCCCACAACTTAAGCTACTTTGTCTTTGAAATTATGACCAAAGGAATATGTATCTGCTTTTGAAAAGCAAGCATTATACTCACTAACACAATGGTTAAATGGAAAAAAGTTACCCCAAATAATTCTCTCTCATTTGGAAGCAGAATGTACTTCATATCAAGTGCAATTTCACTTTTTAACAGCTTAATGCTTTTAGTATTTTACTCGTACATCTACTTGTACAATCTGTAGCAAACATTTCATTCACTGCTTTTCAGTCAATGCTTGGAGTTCCCTCAGAGAGACACATAAATCCTGGGCTACACTGATCACACCTAGACAGCAAGAATAGCACTCAGGGGCTAAAGCACTGCCCCCCAAGGCAGCAAACTTGGTGTTAACTCTGGAAGGATTCCTAGGCACTGCTTTCCATGTGATTGCTGCAGTCCCTTGCACAATATTATAGAGGCCAAGTCCTAAAGGAATTTATACTAGACAAATGATTTTATTTTGTACATGAAAGTCCCTGAAAAAAATCAGAGAGACGTGAAATATGGGATATGTAAGGGAAAGTACACATGATTCTGTAAAAACACTTAGTATTCTGAGTGCCTTTTTGGGGAGCTAAACGTCACCTGAGAAAATTGTTAATGTTTGCAGCTCCCAAGGGAATAGTGTGGAACATATTCCTGCATGACACAGACTCATGTCTCACCTGGAAGCCCTGACTCATTGCTTGGGTACACTGTTCTGTACATCAGATGCTGTGTAAGACATGATTTTTCCACTGTGCATTATGCAACTTCTTCTGTAATAAAAACTGTGTGAGGAAACTGCAAGAAGCTCTGAGTTCCAAAAGAGCTTATTCCATTTTATTGGTGCTGGCAAACCTTTCTGCAGAGTGGCATATGGATGGGCTGCCTATCCTGCCTAATTCATGGGATTCATATGCAGTGTGCATATTGCATTCACACTACTGCAAAGGCTACTTTAGGGTTTTGAAATACCATGAACAATTGTGAAGTCTGAGTATTGCAATTGTAATTCTATAGCAAGTATTATTATAGAGGTGAAAAGGGTTTATCACTTCATGCTTTCTCTTGAAGGCACAAATTTCTTTGAAAATAAAGCTGCGTTTGACATCCAAAGCTTCACAGCTTACCCAAGAAGACACGACCATAAAAAATATCTCCATATATGAAATAAAGAAGTCATCATTCTAGCCACAGGAAAACTTCCAAATCTCCGACTTGCTTATTCCCAAAGGAAAGTGGAGAAGGAAAGGAATTTTTGCAGGTTATTACATTTGAATTTAAAAGGCTCCAGAGGAACACAGACCATGAAGAACATAGCTCTGAGTAACCAGCTGGTTGAGCCTGGAGAAGAGGAGACTGAGGGGAGAGTTCATTGTGGTCTTCAACATGCTCATGAGGGCAAGTGGAGGGGCAGGCATCAATCTCTTCACTCTCCTGACCAGTGACAGGACTCAAGAAAACTTGTTTAGGTTGGGTATCAGGACAAGGCTCTTCACCCAGAGGGTGGCTGGCACTGGAACATGCTCCCCAGGAAAGTGTTCACAGCAGCAAGCCTGACAGAGCTCAAGAAACCTCTGGACAGTGTTCTCAAGCACAGGGTGTGACTCTTGGGGTGTCCTGTGCAGGGCCAGGGGTTGGACTGGATGGTCCTGATGGGTCCCTTCCAGCTCAGGGTGTTCAGTGCTCTGTGTCAAAGTGGGCAGTTCAGGAGATCAGTGACAGCACCTCGGCTGCCCATCAGCACCCAAGAGTTCAGCTATTCCTGAAGCTCGTTAACAAGCCAGCTGAGATATTTGTGCAGCTATCAAATGACAGATGATCTGTCCAGTTTATGTACACAAATGCTGGATGCCAAATGAGGGTGAAGGGGTTCATAACACAATGTGTTCAGTAGCAAGCACGACCTCCTAATTCAAGGCATTCCCCAGCCTTTACTTCTGTCTCTCTGCCATAGCCATCTCCCCCTTTCCAGCTGTGCCATGTCTGTTGCTTGCCAAGTCATTCCAAACAGAATCAGGCAACTGTTGCTCAAAAGAGGCTCTTTTTTCACAAGATTTCTTTTCAGCCATCTACGGTTCAATGACCAAGTTTATTGCACAGCCCATAAACAGTGTGCTGCCAACAGAGGGAGAGCAGCAATATGGGAGAAGAGTGGGAGAGAGAGGTTAAAACCTGCTTTAGCTAGTATTGCCACCTGGAAAATTGCATGTGCACCTACTCTCTCATGCAAAGGATTGCAATTCTAGGCTAGGTAGTTTTCAGAGACAAAGTTCATTTTTTCCTCTGGATGGCTGAAGTCTCTTCCCTTTCCCTTTCTCTCTCCCCACTCTGAGTAGGAGCAGAGCATCTTGGTTGAAACCCTGGCAGAAAGGCATTCCCTGATGGCAAATACCACTGAGCTGAGAGATGGAGAGGAGCAGGTTTCACCCTGGCGTTTCTCACAAGATTAAAACCAAAACTTCTCACTCTTTGACTGCACCAGTAGTAAACCACAAGTAAGCATACTGTGGTATGCTTACCTTAAAGCCTCAGTGGCCTTTCAAAGGAACCAAGACATTTGAGTGAGAACTGAAGTGGGTTAAGCAAAGGTTTGTCCCTTTCTGTCAGTTCTGGTAATCAATGGGCCGAGGAGCAGAGTGACATCCATGCAGTCAAAGCTGTGGCTGCTGCACTTACCAGAAGCTATTTCTCAGTGCTCTTACTCAGCTGGAATGTACCCACATAAACACCCCTACTGAAATCGGTTTGTAAACTAGCTGTCATCCACACCCATTTCAAAACTTCCTTGTACTGCCAAGATGGCACAAAGGTGGGGTATAGGGAAAAAAAGCAGGAGTGATGTTTCATTTTATTGGTCAAGTTGGTAGGACCACGGTTTTGAGAAGAGCAAGGCAAATCACTCAAGCACTTAACAACATACACAGCTGTTTGCAATTTCCACCAAGGTTTTGAGAAAATCTAGACTGCAATGTGCAGCTTCACAGCCTGAATATGGATCTGTGCTTGCAAACTCTTTCGCCCTCTCTGGGAATATCAGCACACAATTAAATTAAAATATTTAAATTTGCCAACTGCAGTGCTGTAACAGTAATGCAAATCTTTCTTTGCAACCGAAGAAAGTCCACTTTCCTGCTAAATATACATTAATTAAACTTGCCTCACACAACTCCCTGAGTGGACTGAAGGTTGACAAGAAGTCTGCTCTGTTAAACTCCAGAGAATAACCCCAGAGAGCTAACCCTGGGTTGCTAATTGAATGACATCAGAAAGCAGCCATCAGCCGTGTTCTGCCAATTTCCTAGACGCTGGAGAGCTTTGTCAAGAGTTGCATTAAATGATCTGTCATCAACTGAATATTAATCTCTCAGTATTTTATTACTCAGACCTAAACAGGGCCTTCTGGAGGGCATGAATTATTGGCAGTGGGAGTCAGTAACTACAAAGTGAGGTATGGTGCAGAAAATATGACGAGGGAGTTTAAATGGTGTCTGGGGACCGTTTAATATTGTGCTGGCAAACATTGCATGCCATAAAATCATTTGTGAGAGAAGAGATATAATGCAGGAAATCCAGCCTCTGAACAACAAAAAGGAACCCCAAAGCAGAAAATTACATTTCTTTTGTTTCTCACATTAAGGCAGAACCAGCCAGGCTCTGCTGCTATAACAGAGCAGTAGGTTCTGACAGTACCTCATGGATGTCCCGAGTTTCTTCAAGGTGCTGCAGGACTGGACACATGTTTTAACAGGTAGTAGTTTCTGTAAATGAGATGCCATATTCCATGGCCTGCCTTTTGGGTGCCATGTGGCTGATGAGAGTCTTGCTGAACCCAAGGAAAAGGATCCAAGTAAAAGCAGAGGTAATTTGAGGAAATTTCCACTATTTGTGCATAATATGGATGTGATTCTGTGGTAGCTAAGAAAATATTTCAGTACAGAAAAAACAAAATCCCAATGAATCCTTACAGCTGAAATATCTCAACCTGAGCCAAGCATGAACAGACATTATGTATTCTTAAGGGATAGTAAGGAAAAATAAATCAAAGCACACTCATAGACGGGATCAGCTGTTACAGGCAGGGCATATGGCTGATAAAAAGATAAGAGGCTTTGGAAGGCATCAGTGAATTATTAGGAAGCCTCAGCCCATGAAACACAGAACCAACCTGTCCAGGTTACATGATACAGCGTGATGTTCCCACAATCATCCTTATTGCATGAGAAAGCGTGAGTAAAAGCAGAGGAGTTTTGTTCAGGTGTATCAGGGCATGGAAAAACCAGGAAAGTACAGGAGCATTTCCCTGAATTGCTACTCAGTGCAACAAACCTCCTGCCTTGAAGATCTTGTATTGCTAGGCAAAATGGGCAGATGGTGCTGGGAAGAGATATATCTAACCTGATAAATGACAAACAGAAATGCACAGTGGGCTTAAATGAAGAACATTTGTTTATTAAACAGGAGTTGAAAATACATAGCATAAAAGAAAAGAAAAGTCAGTATTGTTAGGGAAATTGGAATGTTCCTGTGCACAGAAAGTAAAGACTCTGCATATCTACTTAGGATAGATTTTTGCTTTCTTACTCACTACTATTTTTAATTTACATTCAGTAACTGAATCACTGCTCTTGAAATGTTACTGTTTCATATAAAACACTATTTCAGTATAAAACAAGCAGCAGATGTGCAATGAGATTTTTATTAAGAAATATTGCTTATTAATGATTAACAAATACTAATTTATTTATGCAACAATTTAATATCCTTGTGCTACCATTTGTGATAGTATATACCTCAAATTTTTAAGAGCAAACCAGGAAAATGACAGCTAAGAGTCTCTGCATATGCATCTGATAGCAGATATTGAGATAAAAGTGAAATTGAAAACACATAATCTGGTTTTTCTTTTGAATATATACACTACGTACTTAAAAAGTAAAATAAATTAATTTTCCTGAACATTATAAAATTTATAAGTTGGTATCAGAGTAATTATCAACAAATGTATGTTGTTTTGTGAATTTGTAGTTGGAGGTGTACGGAAGAAAACCCCGAAAAATAATGATGGAGAACCAATCAGTGGAAACTGTGAGAATTGTTTTTCATATGAATTAAGTGGAATATATGGAGTTTTGTTAAATATCAATAAAAATTATATAAAAAGCTGATACTCTAATAATTTAGAGTGAAAATATTTGATGACACAGTCTCTTAACAAGATGGTAAAAATACAGTTGTGTTGGGATGTGAGTGCCATTCAGCATTTCTCATAAAAAGCCTCACTGGTGATGTACCTTTATTTTACAGCCCTCAATCACCCATATCCCCATTTCTGCTCCTCTACTTGAGCTGTGTCCACAGGAAGATCCTGTTCTTGCTGCAAGCTGCTCTGCGTGGGCTGACTGCAGTGACTTTGATCTGAAACTCCAGACGGAAGCAGGGTGGAAGTACCAGCAGGACAAAGGTTCACACACAGGAAGGCTCCCTCAACAATTTCTTCACCTGGAAAACAGGACAATACCTAAGTTGTGGTCAGTAATTTCCTCACCTGTATGATTAAAAGGACTCTTTCAGATTTGATTGCTCTTGGCTATTAATCAAGTCCTTAAACAGAGCTGATGAATCAGCTACCCCTAGAGAGGGATGAGCAAGGGTGCTTAACCTCTCAGTGCACTGACAGAATAGGTCCTGGGTTCCATACTGGAACTTAGCAAACAAATGGGATGCCCAGAATTTACAAGGGAAATTTCTAGCTTATGTACTATTGTCATTTACTGTAAGAAATTAAAGAAAAAAAAAATTCCTCTCTAGAGATTATTTACCTCGCGCCCAGTAGTGCACTTGGAAATTACTGTGCCCTAAAACAGCTCTGATAAGCAAAGATGAAACTCAAATAGCTAAAAGGGAACTAAAAAAGCTCTTGCTTAGTATCAAATCCTGTTTTAAAACTTTCTGCTCTTAAAGACATCCTGTTTATATATTTAATCAATGAACTGGATGTAAGACAAACAAAAATGTCTTGCAATCTTCTGTGAAATGCTTATTTGCAGAGATGGAGTAACTCAGCTTTTAAAGTAAACAGCTAAACAGCTTGGGAAATTCCCCAAATTCCTGGTAGATTTTGTTTCTCTTCTCTGTGAACAGTGTTCTATTTTTTTTTCTTTTTTCTGGGAACATATCATGGTTCAATGGTAGGTATTTAGAAAACTCCCTTTTTTTCTGCTCTTTCCTTATATGGATCTAATCAAAGAATTCAATTTGGTATGAGACTCTGCCTCTGACAAAACCTTACATCTGACCTCCTGTGAAAATGAGTTTCTGGATAAAGAAATCTTACAGGATTGCTTTGTTTGTTTTAAGATCTGCTTTCTTTTAAAGTTGAATTGCAAGCCTTGTCCAAAGAGAATAAGGACATGGGGAAAGAGGAATTATTTAGGATCAGCAGTGTACTCAACTCATCCCACATGAAATACATGACCTTCATCCCAAAACTAAGTGGGATAACTCAGTGGGCTGCACACACACATGCCAACCCACAAAATTGCTCATGTGCATAATTTCTGCTGGAGGACTTTCTGATGTCTTTCTTCTGACAGGTAGAAACTTCTTCATATATAAAGCTCAAAAACCAGAACAGGTTAGACCTATGTATTCCTCTACTAGCACTACTACTTCTCTATGACAGCCCTTACATGATCTTTACTCTGATGTTATTACATAGACAATGATCCCACCACTTCTCAGACTTTGTCTCTGAAAAAATAAATATTCTTTATTCCCCTAACCCTCCCAGTAGCCCTTCTCTGTATCTGTACTCATTTTGGTTCAGCTTTCTTTATCATGGTTGAGCAGAAATGTATGCAGTATTTCAGATGAGGTCTGGCCAGGGTCTCACATAATTACATTGATATTTCTCTCTTTAAGAACACAGATACACAAATAAAGAAATAACCTCATCACTATGATATGAGTGCCTGTTTTTCATTCTTTTTGCTCCACTGCACTGCTGCCTCAGCATCAGTTGCTAATGTGCTTTTTTGCTCATTCCTTCTGTTGGCATTTCCAACTCAGGAGTCTCCACCTTGTGACAGAAATTCTTGTGAATTGTTCTTCAAGTGTGTGACTATACACTTGGCATTGTGGCATGACACTAGATAATCTCATCTAGGTTCCCTTGTCCCCAGAAGGCTGGAGCAGATGATCTTTCAGGGTTCCTTCCAACATGGGCTGTCCCATGATTCTATGAATAATGGCATTTCTATTCCCTTCTGCAAGGTCCTGCAGTCTCTTTTGCAGGATATTTCAGTCTTCTTCTGTAGTAATGGTCCCTTTGTATCCAGAGTCTTTACCAAAGATACTAAACAAGAGAGGTCTGTGCTCAGTCCTTGAGAACCTCCACTTATAAACTATTTCTTAGCCTAATAGCTCGCTCTTCAAAAATAACTTTTGCCATTTTCCTTCAGCTAATTCTACTTTGTCAATAGCTAGTCCTATTTTTCAATTCTTGCACGACTTCTCCAGCTGAAGCAATTGTATCTTATATGGCATTGCATCAAATATTGAAGCAGTGTCTTGCTGCTTATTCCTTCTTGTCAATTATTTACCTGAGACAGACAATACATTAGTACTCTCAAGATTCAGTTTACAATGGGAAGACAAATTTTAATAATCTGCTTTTTCCAAGAGAGACTACTTACAACCCTTGCTGAGAATGTCAAGAGCTTTGATATTTTAATAATTAAGAATAATAAAAACATGGCAATCAGCTCCTGCTGTGACAGTTAAAGGAGAAAGCTTTTCCACCTGGATGGAGATGTACCCACGCTGTGTTCCAGTGGAATGGTCTGGGCAGGCTTCATTGGCCTGCAGCCAGATGGGTGTAGCCAGCTCTACCCTCTACCAGCAGGCTGTAGAACTTTCTAAACACATACAATTAAAGCTCTCCCACTGCAAATTTAAAGCAAACACAGGTTTTACAGATGTCATTTTCTCTTTGGCTCCATGAAGAAGCTGCTTAAGGAGGAGATAAGCTGTGACACTGGAGCATGGTAGCCATTCAGCACTGACTCCACAAACCAATGTTTATATTCTACATCAAGACCTTTGTGGTTGAGTTTTTCCACTTCTAAAGAGAACAGTAATGATTCCCTTACAGCAGACCAAACTCATAATTAGCAGGAAAAAGGTTATTTGCAAAAGCTATGCCAGCTATTTTCACAATACACGTGATGTCATGATTTCAAAATTCTACAGTGAGAAAAGATTTCTACTCTACCATAACAGTTTTTTTTCCATAGGAGCTATGTAGGGAAAAAATACCTGAATGAATGCCAGAAATGGAGTATGCAATCCCAGGGATGATTGTTACTACAGTTTCTTTATTAAGAAGTACTCACTTCCAGTGAGCCTGTAGCTATTCTTGAGTTATATATTACCCAAGTGGGTAAGCAAAGGACTGCATGTCCTCTGAGGTAGCTGTAGGGCCCTTTCCACCTCCAGTGAAATCAATGTAAATCCCACATTTCTGCAAAGAATGAATCCAAATTCTTTCACTCCCATTTGGATGTGTGCCCATACCATGTCCTCTATGTACATGTAAGATGTTTCTCCAATGACCACTTGACAGTAACCCAGGGTTTACAAACAGAAAATTCCTACCCTCCTGTAAAGAGAATAACATTTAGTCTTTGTGACAGAAGATAAACCCCCCACTTCTCCTGCTAATCAGCCATGCTTCCTTCCTGTGACAGGAATTATATCACTGCACTGATGGGAAGAAGAGAAAAGGGATTTTTTTAATGGTTGTTTTATCTATCACTTTCACTGAGACAGAATTTCAAGACTGATTCACAGATGGAAACCCCAAATGCCATGCAGCAAAGCATTCATCTATGGACAGGAAACAGTATGGGTTTGATAGGCTACAGTAAAGGTTATGCCACCTTTAAGTACTTTTTTAAAAGATTGCACAGACACCTTCCTGAATACTTGAGTGACAAAACAAGGCTCACATCTGAGCCTTTAAGCACATGCAGGGTATACAAATGAAGTGCAATTTCTATATGGCCCTACAGATTAGCCTTGGTCCTCTAAAACTGATTCCATCAAGGCATGTTTCACCAAGCTATGTAGAAACAGAAGGACACAGGAAGAAGAAGAAGAAAAAAAAAAGATGGCATTTGAAATAATGAGACTACAAAGGCTAGTGAAAGTACCAAATGCAGATGAGATCAGGAGGCATTGCAGAAGGAGCACCAAATTACAGTAACTGGTACCAGGGCAAAGAACACAAAGTCTGTTGAACAGGCCGGTTTATTTATTTATTTTTAAGATGTACTTTCAGTGAGACTGGATAAGTACATGAAAGCACTTATAAATGTTCACAGGCAGGAATGTAAAATACCAGTGGGAAGGAGCAAGACTTTCTAATAAGCTCTCTTGAGGTATAACAATTGATCTCTGTTACATGAGCAGTAATGGGAAGCTTGACCTTGCCTTTCTGTTGATTTTTTTTAGCTTTGAAGGCTAAAATTAACTTTTTAAAATATAATAATTTTCAATCTGACCCAACTAAACCCAAAAGAAAAAAATTGATAAATAGCTGAATTGGACCCAGTCTGCTCCTAAAATACTTTTGTCTGTAAGTTTGCAGTAAGCACTTTGCTTCTTCATTAGATTCTGAGAAAATGCAAAAAAAAAAAAAAAAAGAAATCCACACTGAATCACTGAATCTAGACAAACTGTAACCTTCATTGTGAATCTAAGAGGCAAAATCCAGCTTTGTTAGCAGCCCTCATCTACATGACACATCCACAAATAAGACTGCAGTTCACAGTGCACTTCACATGAACCCTGATCTGAATATAGAAAAGATCTTCCCTATTTACCTGCATCTGAAAATCATGTGGATGTGATACAGACCACATTTTTGTGGGGAACAAGTCAAACCTTTTACTGAAGCTTTTTGAAGCTACAGTACATCAAATGGGATTTTAGCCATATATAGATGTGAAACCTTTTTTTTTCATGGTGCAGCACTGCTGCAAAAGGAGAGGTTTGGATCTGAAAAAGAATTTTCTGTTGCTTCCTTAACAAATGGGCTTTTTCCTTTCTGTTCTCCTTTCTGGTTCCCCATTCATGTAAAAATTATCCCAGGCTCCAGGACATACTTTCTGTTCTGAAGGTTCCTGTAAATCAATATCCTTACGAACAGCTCGTGCAAGAAGCGCAATTGCTGCATGTGTAGGGACACAGAAGCCTCTGCTTTAACAGCTCATGGTCTTTGTCAACTCCTGATTCAGCTATCACATTAATTCTATAAATATATCAGAATGCTGGACTTAAGTGGCTTGGGATACTAATTTTGCTCACTTCTTTTACTTGAGGCTCCCAGCTGCCTTTGAACATTAGTCACACAACATACTGATCGGTGCCTTAGTGCCTCTATCAAATAGAAGAATGATGCAAAAGGCCCTTTGGAAATATTCCTGGGAAAAAAAGTGATGCAAGAGATGGAGGAAGAAGCAACCCATGCCCTACTGTTACTAATGGACATGATGCACAGGAAGAGTTGGAGCTGTACCCTGAGGTTGTGGGAAAAACGTGGGGACAGTGAGGGCTCCCAGAGGGCTCCCAGCCCTTCCAAGGAACAGCAACATATTCTTGGACTTAGACTGTTGTCTCCATCACACAACATTGCTGAGAATTCTGCTGTCTTCCCCAGTACACTCTGCATAGACATTATACAATTAATAAAGCAATGAACTCCAGTGCAGACACCATGGATTAAAACTTTAACTGCAGAACAAGAACAGTGCTTACTGATGGGGAGTCTACCACAGAACTTGGATGTGACACCAAGTGATAAACTGGAGTCAGTTTCTAGAGAGATGTTTAGAAGAATACTTGTGTAGGGAGGAGGATTTCACACAGGGAACTAGATTTCTCCTTCTAGAAGAGAGCATCTGTGGAACAAAACTCTTTAGGATTCTGTGGGAGGCACTGTCTTGGACTAGTTGATCTTTCCTCCCATTTTTGAGGGTCCACAGGGCTCCATATGTGAGACCAGCTTTGTACAGTCCTGACCTCAATTAGATACTTTCCAGTCAGCTGCACATCCCTAGTTAAGAGATATGAAACATTCCCTCCCTCCCTTCATCCTAAATTGTGACATGGCTTCCCCAGAGTGAATGTTGTTCATTTCCACCATGCTGCTCCTTCTCCATTACATCTCTACTCTGCCCAAATTACACAGTAGCATCCAGTGCCTGAGGGAATGTAGATGTGTGGATGAATATTCATAGGATAACTTCCATTCTTAAGGGTGACACACAGAACAGTTTCAAGGACATTTCCCAAAATGCGAATCCTGAACTCTACTGAGACTTTTGTTTTCCTGGGGAGGGACTGCAGCAGATTCTCTCTGTGGGATGACCAAGTTCTTATGGGACCATAAGGAACTTTGAAGACAGCATTTAGGCTGCAGATGCAAATTCTGGAAATTCTCTTGGGAACAACCTAACACATAACTTAAAGAAGCCAACAGCTCATCTGGAGTTTCTAGCCTAAGACAGTGGTACAAGAGAGCCCTTTAGAAGGCAGAGCTGACTACATGGTTTCCCAAATTCTGTCTTGGCAGTGATCAGCAATGCACCATTCTCCTAAAGAAACTAAAAATAAAAAAAAAAAGTTGGAAAAAAAATTAAAATCCAGATATTTCAGATCATATTCTGCTGATAAATACTGTGATCCTGATGAGGGGAGAAATTAATCCCATGAGTTTACCTGAAAAAAAATCCAAATGCTGAAGTGAGAGAGTTGGCAATGGGGAGGAGATTTTTATTATCCAAAGGTGCTCTTTAACTGTGAAATACTGTGAGAAAAAGACTCTTTGCTGGTTCCCAAGCTACAGCATCCACATTTCAAGAGGTTGACACTATTAGGAATCTTCAGAGAAAGTAAACACATTTTTCTGTGTATTTCTCAATAATATTGCAATCGTGCTTCCTTTTTGTAACTAAAAAAGAAAACAGAATGTTTTCTTTCAAGCAATTATCAAACACCTTCAGTGTGGACATAGAACAAAATGCTTAGCAAAAACTCAATCCACAGACCTAATCTTCCAGAGGTAATAAGCAAGATGAAGGAAGGATGAAGAAACTTGTTCATTTCCAGTGGGTGCATTAAAAGAGTAAATTTTAAAATCTGTTTTTTAAAACAATGTTTAAAACCATCAAACTCTGTTTCTTCCACACAGAACAGACAATCACCATCAGAAAATGACCAAGCCGTATTTTAGGATATAAAACACTCCAAGGACTAATGCTAGCAGGGCTGATGATTTGGAATATCAAAGACTATGAAAACTCTTTTGTTACACACACTTCAAAAGAGGAAGCAATGAAGAGGCAATAAGCAAACAATAGAACTAACAGGAAGATTAGCATTAGATTTTGGCATTGACCAGCAAATGAAAAGCAGAGATGCTACAAGGACAACAATTACTGAAGAAGGTGGAGAACATTATAGAGATGAGACACCACTTTTATTAACCAAAACTGTTTAGAGAGATAAAACCCATCAGCCAGATCATGACATGCATGGGTGACAAGTGACAAAGGGCTACTGGCAGTGGATGTGTGGGAGAAAGGCATCCCAGGCTGAGGTCGGTACTTTTCCCTGTCTACACTCCATCGCTCCATAGTGGGCTGCACCGCACTTTGACATTTCCAAAGGCAAAACCATGGCTTGAAGAGTCTACCAAGTTAGAAGCTGCTGTTCAAATTGTCTTTTTTTTCCATACTGGTGTTTTCCTGAGATTCAGAAGACTGTAACTGCATGGTAGAGTCCAGCCCTCTTCAATGAAAGAACCAGGCAGTTCTTGAAACCTCCTGTTAATGGCACTTTCACACATCACATTGAGAGGTGATTGAGGAGAGCACTCATCTTGGTAGGCAGCTGGCAAGTGCATCAGGCCTTGGTATGGTCACAAAGTTCATGGTGCAGTGCAATAGTGGACAGATCTTTTCATGATCCTTCAACACTTCACTCAAGTGTTTCATTTCATCTGTTAGCTTTCCAATTTCTCTTTTTAGGGAGGTATTTTCTTGCTCAAGAGACTCATATTCCTGGAAGGAGGGAAAAGAAAAAATCCAACAACTTACAGTCAAAACATTCCTTTCAGTGCTTCCACCTTTGGTACATTCACATAACAGTAGAAAAGCAGTGTGGTTTCTTACTACAACTTACAAAGTGCTAAGAGGAAAGACAGACCCAGCCTGGGTGCTGGAACAGGGCAAGTGCTTCCAACCTGTGCCCTGACCACACTGGGATTCCTTTCACGGCCCTAAGACCAGGAGGAGCCACTTGCCCTCAGAGTCCCCCAGGAGCCCAGGGCTGCAGGCATGGATTGCTGTGTCCCCTGGTGGCCTCTTCCACCCTGGGCTGCCTCTGATGGGAAGGGCCAAAATGGACTCTGCACGGTGAGATCAGAGAAAATGAAAGCACAGACTGCCGAGAGGTGCTGGGAAAACCCGGTGCCTGGCACTGCTGGTGAGAGAAGGGCAGCCCCTGCCCCAGGGCAGTGCAGGGAAAAGCCATTTATCCAGGCTAGCACAGCATGTCCAGTGCTCTCCTCCAGGCCTGCCAGAGCTTGTAGCCACCTTCTCAGAAGCTCAAGAACTCAGTAGGAGGGAAGCATCATGCCAGCTCGAGGCCAGACTCATTTTGTCACCAGAAGGCCAGACCACTGCCTTTGGTTATCCCTGACCTGGCTGCCTTTGAGCTAAGGCTTCTCTGGCAATAAATCAGCTGCTGTTAACTGCAGAGGAATTTTGAGTTGCTCTGCAGCATGCATGTGATGGATGCAAGACTCCTGTGTCACATTTTTTGATAACTGCGTGTCTCAAGTGTCCCTGCTGATTAGCCTTCCCATCCCAAAGAGCAGAGAGCTAGAGGGTGAGAGCCAGCCCACTGAAAACCTGCAGATGGATGTCTCGCTGCTGGCTCAAGGCTCAACATCCACCCACTCAATCTCACCTCCCTGGGAAAGCTTCAGAGCAAGCTTCAAAGCCTACACGTGCCTGAAAAGGCAGCAGGGAGAGCCTCTCATGCAATGTTCTTCTGGGCAGCCTGGTACTGCCTCTGCTCCCCTTTGCTGCAGAACTTTGGGCTCCTGGCCCCCCCTCACACCCTTGAGCCACCTCTCACAGAGTAAAACAGGCACAGTCCTCCTAACACAGCAATGGAACCAAACTCCAGCCAAGCTGTCTGACCCCCCCACTGTCATTCTGCTCATCTCTTGTTGCCCCAAACTCCATGGTCCTGGGTTTTGGAATAAATGTTGCTGTCCCTTTGCTCAGTCTCATTTTCAGGGGTGAAACTGTCACGTTGTTCTTGCTAAGAACGAATGTCTATTCAACCAGATCTGCCTACAGCTGGCAAAACCTGTGTGCCTCAAAATGAAGATTCCCAGCACGAGGAAGATCCTCAAGTTCAGGAGGAACATCAGAGAGGCTGCAGGATGGCACAGGGCCCAAAAGTGATTCCACAAAAGCCAGGGCTTACCCCTTTTCAGAATTACCCTGCACCTGGCTTTCTCAGGTGCTGACTCAGAGGAGATCTGGGAAAAACCAAGCCCAAAACTCCCCACACTGTCCCTCTTAGTCTCTGCTAACTGCTGGCAAATCCTTCCACAGTGAGAAAGAAAAAAGCCTGTGATGAACCTTCAGAGCTGAGCAACTGACTCAGCCACAGTGGCAGTGTGCTGCAAAACTGACACTTACCCCAAAAGCTGACTCCTGGATACAAGAGCACTGTGGTGTGAGGTAGCATCCAAAACCAGAGAAAAGGGATCCCTGTCCTCCAGTGTTTGCACTGGGGACACAAGGAAAGCACAGCACATTGTGCTATTAAGAGCTTCTGGAAGAATCAATTACTTTCATTTCATCTGTTTGAACACTCACTGTTACTTTTCAAAGCATAAAAGTGTAACCAGCTAGCCAAGCTGAGCTTTCACACTTGCAGGTCCCCAAGTTTCTCAGAAGCCTTTTCAACTGGGTATGTCAGGGAACCCCATTGCTGAGTGGCAGTGCTGTCACCACAGTTCTAGAATTTATTTAAGCCAGCATTGCCACTGCATGGTCCCCTCCTCTTCCATCACCTTCTACCTTGTAAGACAGCAAGAATTCATCCACTGTCACTGCAAACGTGACAAGCTTAACACTATAACAGAAGAATATGGTTCTGATTTAGCCCAAAGGAGCCCTGTGATCCCATTCTTTAGGTGGTCACAGGAAGAGCAAAAGAGGGAGGATGAGGCAAGGGCTAGACCACGTCTCTCACTTGCTAGCAGTGTCACTGAAGGCAGAGCTGCACTGTCCAAGAGCAGCATCAGTGTCAGGAATTCGGGACCAGGCATCCCACAGCACACCTTCTGTGCCTCACACCCACAGCTCTCTGAGCAGGATTATGTGAAGACAGGCCCACGCCTGCTTAAAAAATCCTGTTTATTGTAAAGTCCCGTGCTTGGTACCCAAGCCATGCCTGCAAAGCACCAAGTACCCATTCACCTCGTGAAGTTTATCTGCTTTCTGAGTTTGCTTCTTCCGGCTCCTCTGTGCAGCAACTCGATTCTTTTCTCTCCTTCTTACTTTTCTGTCATCTTCTTCACGACTCTGGAAGACATCAGCCAGAAACACTTCGCTAGTTTGCAAGGTGCACACAGAAGATGCCCGAAGTCGGGTGTGTAACTTTCTGAGAACCAACACTTCCAATTTTACAGCGCTGATCCTCGGTCTCCCAGAGACCGCATGGTCCCTGCAAAGAGCAGCGCATCCCTCGGCCCCGCTGCACAGGCGGACACGAAGCGGAGGGGTGGAAGCCGGCAGGCTGCCCGGGGGATGCCGCAGAGCCCCGCGGGCGGGGGCATTGCTGCTGATGCGGGGAGCTGGGTACCCGAGCGGGGACCGGCGCTCCCGCTCTGCCCGGCGGGCAGCACTTTACACCTGCCTCGCTTCAGCGCGGCCGACGGGGCGGAGATGCGAGTAGCGGGGAGGAAAGCCCTGCTCCCTTCCCGGAGGGAAGTCACGCCGGGCTGTCCGCGGCTGGGGAAAAGCCGCTGCCCGCGCCGTGCCCCGGCGCTTTCCGCGCACCGCCGGCGGTTGGCCCGCGCTCCCACCTGGGAAGAGCCAGCACGGCGGCCGACTCCCGGGAAAAGAAGGGGCAGCGGACACCCCCGCCGCGGCGCTGCCCGGCGTGACTCAGCCCCATGTGCCCGCCCGCAGCGCCCACCGCCGCCCGGTCCTACCTGCTGGCCGCCCTCGGCCGCCGCGCCCCGCGACAGTGCGCTGGCCCCCGCCGCCGCCGGGACGGCGCACGACATCCCGGCGCCGCCGAGCCGCCCGCAGGGCTCCCCCGGCCCGCGGGGTGCGACTGCCGGGGAGCAGAGGGAAGGGACTACAAGGGCAGGGCGGGCCGGGGCGGGCCGGGGCAGGGGACGCGCCGCCCCGGGCCGGGGGTGCCACCGCCAGGTGCCGGAGCGGCCCCGGGCGGAGCCGCCGCCCACATGGCCGTCACATGGCGCCCGCCTGCACCGGGAACCCGGGACCACCCGGCCGCTCCGGGCCGCGCTTCTTCCCCGCGGGGACCGCCTCCCGGGACAGCCGGCTCTCGTCAGCCGCCGGGAGCCGGGGGAAAGTCCGGGTCACGGCGCTGCCGGGCAGGAGCTGCCTGAAAATCCCCCCGGAGAGCCCCAGCCCCGGGGGCCGGCTGGGTTCGACGCCCCCCCCGGGCGGCCCGACTCGCTCTTTCGCCTGCAGAAATAAACTCCCCGCAGCTTCTTTCCTCTCCTGGCTGCTCCGGGAGTCGGCCTCGCCCCGTGTGTCTCCCGCCGCTCACCTCCGGCCGCTCCTGCACGTCGCTCTCCTGCGACATCGGCTCTCTGAAGCGGCGGCAGCTCCACATGGGGGACAGCCAGCTCAGCCCGGGATCGTGGGTGTGAGGACGCGGCATCCGTGCTGGGATAAAGCGATTTTCACTTTCGCTACTTACTCTGTTCCTTTAAATAATAAGGAAATGCGACAGACTTCTTGTAAAGGCAAAGCCAGACAAAGAATGCTGGAAATACAGTTGCTGCAGACAAAAATCTTTCTTTTCCATTATTCTGTCCAGAGTATTTTAATAGAACGCTGTTTCTTTTACCTCTCCGAACACCTTCCTGCATTTTAATTGCAGTTACCTTGGCCTTGGGCTCTGATAGGGAGTGTTTGTACTGACAGCTACTTCAACATCCGTGCTCTTCTGCAAAAGGATTTGTACCCTCCTGGCTGTGCTGAACTCACAGAGGTGAACACATGTCCATGAGAGGAGGGTACGTGCCCCCAAATTGCAGGGCAGTCGGTCACAAATCCCCAGGTATCTCCATAAATCAGATACTTCCCTATTTTTCTGGTTTCCTCAGCAGATTGAGTCATCCAGTTTAGATGAGGTTATAGAGTTGACAAACTGAGTAAATATAGACTATCCTTCCAGGAAGATCTGGCTAACAGTTCATGCTAAAGGTGCGGGAACCATGTTCCCTGGAGTCCAAGAGTCAAACCTGTGCTCTGCAACGTTTCCTGGTAGGCTCTGGGACTGTGACTAAAAGACTTGAGCTTGACTTCCTTCGTTTGAAGTGCTTCTCCCCAGCTGTTCCACCTCAAAGCAGCTTGTGTCTCAACCCTCCAGGCTATCCATGAATTTATTTGATTTTGCCCTTTTCAAAGAGCTTCTCCAACCCTGGAGGACTTGAGTCCCTGTGAGTCTTGCCACGCTAACAGCCCTGGGAAGGTGGCTGGTGACCACAGCTGGGAAGCACACTCTTGCCAATATACCCTGACCCAACCTGCAGCCCCAGACTGTGCTGGGTCTCCCAAGCATCTCACAGGGCATTCCCTGGTTTCTTCAAAAGCAGTCTTGCTTCTGTCTCCCTTTGTCATCTAATGTGCCAAGAACAGGATGTTCTCCAAGGACTGCTCATGGAGGCAGCAGTAAGGTGTAGGTTCAGTGCCATTCTCCAACTGAGGGGATCCAAACCAGCACCTCCTGGAAAGGAGCCCTGGCCACCAGACAGAGAGCTATTAGAGGGAGAATTGCTCTCAACTGCTCCTTTGAAATCTAAGGATTTCAGCCTAAGCTTGCATTGACTACACCTCATGCACTTAAAGGGAAGCAGTACACGAGGGCACAGACACTTAGTTGCTTAAAAAAGAGAGCACTGGGATCTTGCTGCCTTTGGAGCTTAAGCTCAGTTGAAATAAACAGGACTAGAAGCAAGTATTTTCACAAGCTCAGGGAACAGGGATGTTTTCTTGCTATGAACCATGTGGATAAAACACCTCAACAGCCTCTGGAGTGATCTGTGGGAAAGAAAGTCCCCTTCCACAGAGGGACTTTGAACTCCATGCTCCAGGAGCAATGCTGCTGCAAATGGCACCTGCACCAGCTACCCAACAGCATCAAATCATGAGCAGCTCACCAAGAATTTATTAGTCCTGAGTAAATATCCACTTCACTGAGTAATTCCCAGCAGCTGCAGAATAAGGTTTCCAGGATAACACGAGCATGCGACAAGCCAGGGGACAGTCCCCTTGAGCCTGAATAGTCTGTTCTTGTTCAGAACAAATGACAAAGGAAATGACAAGTCAAAATTCGCTTGTGGGAACAAGTTTCTACTTCGTATTAAAGCTATCTCTGGTACATCTGTAGAAATGCCTACACAGTAATTCCAGGTAGTGCAGTAAAGGCAGAGTGTGTCTGTGCAGGAGAGAAAACCAGCCCAGAAAGCAGCTTAGTCAGCTTAGCTTACATTTTATAATGGCAGTTTATCAGTGATTTTTTTGTGCACTGAAGCAGCCTACACACATGCAGACTAGTTTCTGATCACAGCTTAGCACAGCATGGCTCTTCTGGAGAATGGCACGTGTCAGAACTGGGTCTCAGAGCACCCAGACTTCCAAACAGATGTCAGGGTCCATGTGAAGATTTCTGGAAGAGGAGCTTCCCCTTTAGAGTTCGTAATCCCCTTTGTTCAGAAAGTACACACCGCAAAAGCACGCATGGATGCTGCTCCAATTTGCAAGTTTTTCTTGGTTGGGGATGGCCTAGCCTCATGAGCAAAAAGCACACTGCAGACAGGACACACTAACAGTGAGATGTTCTGTCTCACCCCCAAAAGCCAAGAAATTCAAACATTCAGTTTGCAAATGAACCCAAGCATCCATCACTGTTGAGCTGTCTTACAAAATTCAGAGGCTATATAAAGAAAAACTACCAGACATTTCTTGATGCAATACCAATTCGCCCCAAGTTAAAAATAAGAAGCTTGGCTGTTGTGACATTTCAGTAGAAGCCTGATTAGACATGTCTTGCACAACACTGCCAATTCCTACGAAAAGTTAACTGAAGGACAAAAGGCTACTGGACTGGGGAAAAATGAAGTGTTTTATACATTTCTGCCAGTGGGAAGAACAGCTAGTTGCAGGTATCACTGGCTGTAGAATTTTTAATAACCATTGGAAAAATTACTGAACATTCATGTTAAGTTCAACTCATCACAGAACCTGCATTTAAAGGAAGGTTCTCTTTCCAGTGATGCTTGGCCAAAAGTAGCCATCACATTTTTAAATTCCTAGTTTATACACTGCACTTGGAATTTTGATTGCTTTCTTTTTTTCTTACACAGTCTACTTGGCCAGCATTTCTGGATGCATTTTTCTTCTTCCACTCAGCTGCAGTTGCAACACAGGCTATGGAACAGAAGACCAACTGCTCTAACTCAGGGCATCCATTTCCACTTACTTGAAATCCTGTGCAGGCCAACTATCCCCTGATCTCTAAACAGAAACATGCAAAGTAATGTGAATCTATGAATTTATTTATCAAGTCTTAAACCACAGTGCTTTCCCTTTTTATTTCTTATGGCTTTTGTCCTACCCCAGCTATTTCTGACAGAATTTCTTCAAAGAGATACCTATTCTGTACTTGCCTATCATTTGCAAAGAGCAGGGAATCTTCCTATTAACAGAGGAAATGGCCAAATACTGTAATAGTTGCCATGCAGAATCTTGCAGGGCTCACCTTAGCCCAGCATCACCCAGGATCTGTGTGAAGAAAGCTGCAGCAGGGATTTCCAACGCCGCACAGAGCGCGGGCACTCAAAATAGCAAGTGGCTGTGTGAGAAGCTGTCTGAGCCACACGCTCCACAGCCCTGCAGCTCCAGTCCCTCACATCCTGTCCTCTCTCACACGAGAAGCTTTGCAGCCCCGAGATTAATAACACTTGTGAGTTCAAAGGCAGTAAATGGAACTACTTCAGTTACTCAAGCCAGAATTTAACACAGATGTCCTCTGAAGTACGCTCACTGCTCAGCCACCATCTATTCCAGGATTAGAACTGACAATATTATCTGAAGCTTTGATCTTCCTTAATTGATTTAATTTACTTCATATAAAAACACACATTTCTATATACAAGGTCAGGAAAAATATTTACATATGATTACATATACAAAGTCTCAGTACAGATGCTCACTTTTACAAAATAAATGATGCTAAAATCTGTTTTCTTAGCACCAAACATGTCATTAATAAAGCTTCTAAAACCCCCCCTCTATTTACTGTGTAACAAATATGTTACATACTAGACAGTAGTATTTACTGCAGGCACATGCAACCATAAACTAGAAAAAGTTATAAATGGTTAAGGCACAATACTCAATTTAGTACTAATTTCCAATATTCTAGGCACTCATGAGTGAAGAAAACAAAAGTAAGCTAGCTCAAGTGAATACCATTAACTGGTAGCCTCTACTGATCTTTAAAGCTTAGTCAAACAACAAAATGCAAACATAACCCAAGTCCAGATCCTTTCTTGGGCAGACATATTGCTCAGGAAAACCCCAGGTGCATAACTGGATTACATTAAATGATATATCAGACCCTAAGATGTTGATGGTTGAATTTGTGTTCAGAAGAGCACACTGCAATTAAATACATACAATTACTAAAAATCCAAATTTCAACAAACATGACTATAAATAAGCCTAAATGACCTACATTCAGGAAAGGTAGAATAGCAAGGATTAATGTCACATGTGTGCATGGACTTCCTTAAAACTCCAACATTGCATCAAATTTGGTGATTTCAATATGCTGCAGTGTAAATTAATTAATTAACATAAAAGCCACATGCCTCAGTAATTAATGAAGGTGCATTAGGAGAACTAGACATTCTCCAACCTCTTTAGAGACATGCTGAATATAAATGAGCAGTTAGTGGTTTCCTGAAAGACTGCCCACATACATAAAGCATGCACACAAACTCTGAGAAGCACAAGGACTCAAGCTAAAAACTGCAATATAAGAGCAAAAAATGAGTTAAATGGCAAATATACTTGCTGGATATTGGATGCTACTGGTACATGCACCATACACCATCAGCATGTCAGCAAAAATAGAAACATTTAAGAGGTCAAAGACTAATTAAATTAAAGATGCTCCCATGTATAGTACTGAGGGGAGATGAGTTCTAAGAAAAAAGATGGAACACATGGAACAAAAGTACAACTGAGATTCCAATGTGAAAACACAAAATGAGAAATTCAAGCACTGAGAGTGATCTTCCTCCGCCGCAGTGGGTAGCGCTTTCTCTCAGGGGAACCTGCAGCTTTTCTTCTTTTCAGCAAAACATAAGGATTTTTACTGCAAACAGTTCCTGTTGGTGTGACTTCTCCTGGTGGTACTGAATTTTGGACATCGTTTTCCTCCTTCACCTTGAAACCAGAAAAGACTTCTTGCCGCAGCTTGCAGAGTTCCAAGGCTGGTTGCAAAGTCAATGCTTGGGAAAAACCTTCTGCTTTTTCTATGAGTGCTGGAATAGACTGCAAAAACAAACCCCAGCATCTGAAGTTACATGGGAAAAACAATGGTTATAAGGCATGCAATATGCTAATGAGATTTTGACAGGCACAAAAGCTTCAGTGCCTGCAGAGATGATGCTCAGGATGGTGGGTGAGGGTTGTGAACACAGAGCTACCACCCCACTAGTGAGGTGTGTGCACTCAGAAACCATGAATGTGCCAAGTTGAAGTGTTCCCTCATGACATCACTAAGCTCAGGCAATATCACAGGAACACCACAGCTGATGCCTAAGCAAGCACTGAAGTAACAAAAGTCACACTCCACATGAAGTCATGCAAATCTTCAAAAGCTTTCTGTTTTTCAGATGCTGCAGGTTCCAAAATCTCAGTAGAAATATTTCCTGGGTAATCTCCCTTACTACCACATGAGGGGAAATGCTTTACAAACACAATGCTTTACCTGCTTCCTAGGTACATACACAGGCTTTTTTCTACCAAACTATAAGGAAGATGAGTTAGAACTCCTGTTTTGTGACATATTACCAGATCAAGAAGATAAAACACATTTCTCCTGGAGCACATGAAGGTCTCACCTGCATTGCTTCGCTGATCTGTTTGGATGCCACCTCCGTCGCCTGCTTCAGATCTGCGATGTAAGCATCTACAGACAAACACAGCCCAAATCAACTTCTGAAACAGAACTCTTTCCCCCACTACTCACTATCAGAAAATGGACAGAAAACCAGTAAAGTCACGTATAGAGCCTAAACCTGCAGCACATCCCTTTCACTGTAACACTGAGAACAACAGTTGGCATGGTATGTCTCACTCTGTATCACTCATATTGCAGTAGAGGCTAGCAGTCCCAACTACAGAAAGCCCCAAAGTTCTTACCCAAAAAACACAAAGCCAGTATTTGAAATAAGAAAACAGTTGTAAAGAAATAATTACACAGAAACATTTGTTTTTAAAACTTTTAAGCTCATATTATATTTGATAAAAACCAACACAGAACACAGAGAATAGAAACCACTGTGGGGAACATGAGATTTGGAAAACCCATTTTCAGGAGGGCAAATAAATCTTCCCATGTCTCCAACAAGTTGGCTTTTACAATAAAGGCTGTTTTTTTTTTTTTTCTTCTGGCTTAACTTATCAAGCATCAACACCAAAAAGAACAAAGCATAAATAACATGAAGTATATTAATTCTGCTGTGCTAATAAGAAAAAAACACCCCAGCTTTCAGGGACACTGAAGCAGGCAGCAGGTGCAGAACACCAGCATATATTTGACTGTTACAGCAATATGATAAGATCACCAATACTTTAATTCTGTATTCAAGAGTTAAACTCTAGCCTATTATGAAACTGTTTTGCATGTTCTCCATCCACAAAACTTAAAATGAGCAGACAAGCATGCTTCTGGGAAGCAAAGAGCCTCACTACTATTAGTTTTCTGTAGGGTTTCACCAGTGCCTGCAGTAGGACACAGTGTCAGGTGGTGCACACACCCCTAAACCCTGTCAGGGTTCAACACAGCATTCTGTTCTTAAGTCAATCTTATTAGTGCTGCTGAAGGTACTTAGAAGTCAGTCACTGCATTCTAGCTCAGGGTTACAGTGATTCCCTGCTGAAACGTGGTAACCATCAAGGAATGGTGCTTGTTGAACTGTCCATGTACCCAGTGTGCTGGTCAGAGCTGCTTTAGGAACACATGATCCCTACATGGACACTAAAATGCACCATCATTCAGTTTGGAAGAACCAGCAGTCCAGAAGCAAACTCTTTAAAATCCTCTCAGAGCCCTATGGAAGGGCATTCTCTAAAAGAAGGATATCTCTACAATGAAGCATTCTTACAATAAAGTATTGGGACGAGGAGGCCGGTGACCTTATGAAATTGTAAGGATGGAGTTAAGTGAAAGAAGAAATAATTATTTGAATTATTGTACAGAAAGACTGACACACAGTTAAATGAAATTTGCCTGCAAGAGTTTGGCTTGACATAGATGGCATTAGATTCCTCAGTGTTCAAGGCTTTCCAAAACATAGGGAAATGAAACAAGGAAATGAAAGGTATTGAGTAATCTAAACATTTTTGGTTTCTGGCCACTGTACTTGCTAAACTGGGATACATAAACTTCCCAAAGACTACATAATACCAAAATGCTCCATAAACTCCATGGTATCTTTGCTACAACTTTGCTGTTACCAAACCCAAAACCACAATATCATAGTGCAAGCTGCTACTAACTTGCAAGTAGTTGACTGACGTGAGAAAAGCCTCGATTTGGACACTAGAAACCAAAAGGAACTCGGATACAAAGTGACCACTGTACTGCTCCTACTGGCTGCTTTGCTGCACAGGCTGGCACTGCTAAAAGCTATGTCTTACATCTACAAAGAGGAAATTATGTTTAGAATGAAGTCAGATCAGCAGGGTGAGAACTGGAAGATTCAGCTCAGCTCCTCAAACTCTGAGCACCACTGCTTGTTACATCATGTGCAGTAATTCATGGTGAGGGTGCTCACTTTTCAAATTAGAACTGCACTGCTGAATTCTGTAATTTTTCAATATTTAACAACAGGCAACACAAAACTTCACTTTATTAAAGTGAAGTTAACTTCACTTTATTCACTTTATTAAAGCCAACCTCAAAAGAGGACATCCCAATCATCCACTGCAAAATCCAACACCTTGTTCCAAGGAGTCTACAAGGCATTTTTCCAAACCACGCAGCAAACTTACAACTTTGTTTACAGCTCTGTTCCTTCATCAACCCTCACAAGTGACATAGGCAGGATGAAATCTGTGTCCTACTTAGCAAGTTAAGAGAGTCAACACTGCCACCACTGAGTCCTACACAACAGCTTTCAACTCCCTGAAGGAAATGACTGATTAGGAAGAGAGGCTGAAGCATTTCTAGTACTTGTATAAAATGAACACAAGAACAGAAGAAGTACAATGCCAGTGATCCATCCCCTTCCCCACATGGCCTCCACCAGTGATGAAAGAAAGAAGTAAGGAAGCCTTCTAGAGGGTAGCTGTGTGACAATTTCTCCCCAACACACACACACAGAGCTTTTTGCCTTCAAGAACAGCACCTAACTGCAGGCAGCAATCAGAATGAGAGAAATGAACATAGTAAAACTCAGGCAGCAATACATTCCCTTATGACAAACTTCTAGCTTTTTAGTTAATCTATAAACAGCCAATTTTAAACTGGCTGTTTAAAAGTTTAAAGAAAACTTTTTAAACATTTACAGTTAGCCAGTAAGTGAGGCAGTGTTTCCTCAGTACAGCTGCCCTCCCCACAAAATCTTTACCTTGAGAAGGCTGAGGTCTTATGTCTGCTGGTTTTACCACAGGCTGGTAGAGCTTCTGCATATTTAAAAAAAAAAAAAAGTTAAATACCCCCTTGGTCAGAACAATGGAGATTGTGGTGAAATTATTGAGATCAAGAATGTATTAGAAGCATAGATTATAGATACTTAGTTACTGAAAACAGCATTCTGGTTAACATGGTTACACTCACTGCAAAGACATCTCCAAAAATCTGTTTTAGTTTGCAGAATTCTAATTATTAAAGCATGAGAACTGACATCCAGGCATTTTGGAAGAAGCATTGCCACCTGCTGCATGACTGAGGAAAAAGAACTGCTCTAGCTCCTCAAGATCCATTCACAGAACCAGCATGCTTTCACAGAGCCATAAACTCCAACAAAAGGTACATTAAGACAAAAAGCTAAGAAAAAGAGAAGTACTTAAACAACTCTAGCCCTGCAATTACTTATACAGAACTAAGAACACTCTGCTTCACAAACTGTGAGTCTTGTAACCTTACATTATTTAACTGAGACATGAAGTAAAATAGTAATAACTGAATATAACCCATACTCAGTTCCATTAAAGGTGGAATTAGAAGCAGCTAACAGGGAAGAAGGAAACAAAGCAGGGCCAAGGGAACAGAAGTTAGATCATCTGCAAGTTAGTGTTCGCCACTTCAGGAGCTGTCCCTCAACCTTCTTCAAGCAAAAGCAAGTAGGGGAAAGCTAATTATTCCTTGCTGTAGTTTTGGGAGAAATTTTTTCACAGTTCACACAACTCAGCAAGTTTGCAGTAACACCTCCAAGCAGGAGAACAAACGTGGCTTGCATTAGCCTCAAACTCTACAGACCATATTGACTGAAAACCCACAGGACAATCTCCTGCTTTGGCAATTACAAGGAAATCACCACAATAAATGACTGGTTCTCTCCAGATAAATCACATCTTCATGGCTGCTCTTTAATGCCTCAGAAAGCATCACTCATTTAGTTATGATGATGAAAGAACACAAGAAATCCTCAACCAAAACCAAAGAAACCACTGGTACCTCTGCAGATATAGCTGAGAGAGAAAAAAAAAAGGACCATTTACAGAGATAAACTAAGCTTTCCATATTTCTTACATATATTTCTACATATTCTTACAGGGACAAACTAAACTTTTGCAGACAATTTTAATTAAAATAATCATCTAGCTGTGGTGGTGTAAACTTTGAAGAGATCAGCAAGAATAGCATGAGAGGCATTCCAAATAACTAATCCACTGTGGCACTCAGGTAGCAGAAACATTAAAAGGTCTTGTTAAATCTTGGTGTTATTCAATAGCATATTTCATTTAAGTTGATTTTGTTTGTTTTAAATATTTAATGTACTGACAAAACAGAGAGATCACAAAAGGCAATATATATCAGAAAATATCTCAGGTGTAAGACAAAAGTGCACACGTGCACTTTTCCTTGCTGTAAATCATCTCTGCCTGGCTAACCTAGAGAGTTAACATTTGTCAATTTTAGTCCTCAGAAATACATTGCAGGCTCTTACACAACTTCCTAAAATAAATTCGCAGTCTGCTGAAGTAGTATAGAGTAGCTGAAGTTGGAAAGGACCTCTAAACACCCTCCTGAAAGTTGGGGCAACTAGGGCAGGTTGCTCAGAACCTCATCCAGTCAACTTCTGAGCATCTCCATTAATCTCTCCAAGGATTGAAGACTGCACAGTTTTACTGGGCAGTTTGTGCCAGTGTTTGACTCTGCCTCAGCCTCTTGTTTTTTGCCAAAGGAATCCTAATTAATCAGGAGGTAAGCAAAAGGGAGGCCTAACATAACTTCAGGGAATAAATCCATCAGCTGAGGACACGACTGGGTTGTTTAATGCCAGTAATTACTTCACACTGTGTGTCAAAAATCCCACAGAATTGACTGTGCTGATTCCTTGATTCACACTGCCCTTTTTCCTATGCTTTACTGAAAGTCATTATTCAATGTAGTTACTAGCTCCAAAAAAGGGCTTAGGAAGCCACTGACATTTTTTAAGTGGAACACTGCATGTGATATTATCTATCTGTATGTAGTGTAACATTTAGCACCTCAACCAGTCCAGCCCTTGGGCAAGGACTTCAGCAACTGGGAAGATAAATAGGTGCCTACTGCTTTGTAAATCTTGAGTCACCAGGCTGAGGCAATCTGCTCCAGTTCCTTTGTGCCACAGACCCAAGTCAGACACAGTCACAATGCTCTGTAGCAATCCTTAGTAAACTTACTAAGTTTAACCCTTAGCTACTGCAGAACCAGTTAATGAAAAAAAGCCATTTCAGTTTATGATAAAGAATCAAAAGCAACCATGGGAAGGAGCTTAAAGGTCAACACTGGATGATTGATTTCTTAATGCAAAGGTTTTCTGGAAGACTTAGGTTACTCACCAACATCTCTTGCTCTGCTTTCATGGTTTGGATAGCATGCACCAGGATCTTTTTAGGCCACTGTTTACGCCTAGTTGCTGTCTCTACTATTAATTCATCAAATTCATCCTCCAGAATTTGAATATTGGAATCTGAAAGTGACAAACACACATAGTTACTATGGAATTTTCAGGCCTCCTCTTTTTTGAGACAAACTTATCAAGAAAAAGAAGTTTTAGATCTCAAAAAAAAAAAAATCATGCACGATTATCAACATAGAAATAAATGTATGTCTGGAATCTCCTTGCTAAGAGAGTATAGAGATTGGAGCATACCTTGATGTTGGCCAGTTATTCTGAATTAAATGATCTGGGGTGGGGAGAGGCAGAGAACCATCCGGGGAAAAAAATAAAAAATGTATTTCCCTATGAATGCTGAATCTGTGAAGAAACTCTTATGAAGCAATAGCTATCTTTTAGGGAGAAAAACGGTTTTATCTGTGTGATTTACAAACACTAAACAAACTCCAACTGTACAAACAGTAATTGGAAGCCTAACTGATTTTACATCACACAGTGCAAAAATAAGTAGTTTAACATTTGAATTCACTGTTCCCACTAATGTGCTGAGTATAACTTGCAAGCCATGCAATGTTTTCAATCTAGTGGTAAATAATGGATTTTGAGCACCCTCTCTGGGTCACTCCGTGCAGAATCAAGTGACTGCAAAACTCAGAAAGGAAAAGCCAAGGTTTTAGGAGTCTGTGAGTTTGTTTTGGTTGTTTGTTATAAGATTACCATGAAACCATTTAAATACAGACAGGAAAGACTTGACCACTGATCAACATAAATATGGAAGGCACAAACTGACAGATCTCTTGGTGACTCAAACTGGATCAGCGATAGGCACATAAGTAAATCTATATCAAATTAAAAAGCACAATACAGTCCTTAAACCTGCTTTATGCAGCTGCGAGCAGATGACAGTGTCTCAGTTTTGCATTTTGCATCATGAGTTCCGTGAATTTTTGACCCTGTAGTCAAAGGAGCTGGAGTTGTATCATTCTAGAACTACAACTGCAGACACTTCACAGAATCAGAGAATAGCCTGGGTTGGAAGGGCCTTTAAAAGTGATCTAGTCCAAGCCCCCAGCAATGAGCAGGTACATCTTCAACTAGAACACACTGCTCAGAGCCCATGTGTGCACAGAACAACCCGACCAAAAAACAGTTCAATGTTTTTGGCTCAACAGCTCCATAGTTAGCTCAATGTATTTTTCAGCTCTAAGTAACTGCAAAAAGCATTAAACGGTAGGCAAAGACCACCTAAAGCCAACACAGGTGACTGAATGAACCACACTGAAATTTTCTTTGGACACCAGAGTACCAAGAATCTCCACTACTATTCAAAAGACAGTAATTATAAATACATTGCTTCTATTACATATACTTATATAGCAATAATTTTCCACACTTGATCTGTATATTCAATAGCAGCAACAGAGAGTCTCCTAGGGTATTTTGATAGATCCTGGTCACTGCCCCCAACACCCAGGCCGGAGGGGCCCTCCAGAGCCTCCTGGTCACAGCAGTGTCAAAGCCCATTTCAAAACAGGTTGCTCAGAGCACTTTTGTCTAGAGGGTTTTTGGAAGCCTCCGGTGCTGGAGACAAGCTCTGGGCAGCCTTTTCCAGTGCTCTGTTATCCTAAGAATGAGTTTTTACTTCCATAAATCAAGTCAGAAGCTCTCCTTTCAATCGGACCCCTTCTACCTCTGGACAAACCAAACCAAAACAAACCCAGCCGGCGGGAAGCGAATGGAAACCGACGCCTACCGCTCTGCAGCCGGGAGTCATCCGAGGCCTCCTCCCAGGGCTGCCCGTTAATGGTGACGTTCTCCCGCACCGCTGTCTCGAAGTTCTGCAAGGCACGGAGCAGACTGAGAATCCATCGCTCCATCCGTGAATCCATCCATCCCTCCCGCAAGAAGAGCCCATCCCGCGTCACCGCCCTGCCCAGCCCGGGGGTCACCCCGGGGCAGGCCGCCCACTCAGCCCGGCTGCCGAGCGCTGCCAAAGGGGCCCGCCGGGCCCTGTGCCGCCACGGGTCGTTCCCTCTCCCCGCTCACCCAGAGCACGTCTGCCTCGGCGGCGGCCCCGCCGGGCTGTCCCTGCGCCAGGGCCCGCACGAAGGGCGCGCACAGCTCCAGCAAGGCGCCCAGCCGGCGCCGCGAGCAGCAGCGCACCCGCGGGTCCCGCCGCGCCGCGTCCGCCGGCCCCGGGTCCGCCGGCCCCGCGCCCGCCTCCCCCGGCCCCGCGCCCGCCGGCTCCGGCTCCGGCGGCGCCTCCATTTCCCGCCCGGGACGCGGGGAAAATGCCGACCCGGAAGCGGAACCCGCGACCGCCCGGTGCCTTCCCGCCGGGCGCGGCATGGCGGGGCCCGTGGACTGTCACTGCCACCTGGCCGCGGCCTGCTTCCAGCCGGTGAGGCGCGGCGGGCTGGCGGGGGAGTGCCGGGCGCGGCCCCGGCGCTGAGGCGGTGCGTGTCTCTTGCAGGACGTGGCGGCCGTGGTGCGGGCGGCGGAGCAGGTGAGGCGGGGCGGCCTGAGGGGACCCTCTGCCCACGGCCCCGCCGGTCTCAGCGGGCCGGGGGTCTCTGTGTGCCGCAGGCGGCCGTGTCGGCGCTGGTGGTGGTGTCGGAGCAGGCGGGCGAGTTCCGGAGCGTCGTGGAGCTGTCCGAGAGGTGCGAGGGCGGCGGGGATCCTGGCGCCCACCCGTGTCCCGGGGTTTGACGGGGGATGCGCTGCCCTCCTCAGTCAGGCCCTTCTTGTCTTTAAACCTGCGCTCTCTGTGGGCTCTTGGCGTTCAGTTTAAGTTCTCTGTGGTCTTTCACACTCTCTCTATCTGTTTCGTGCTCAGATTCCCAGGGTTTGTCTTGCCATGCCTGGGAGTTCACCCCGTTCAAGAGATTTCTCCAGAGGAGCAGCGCAGTGTTACTTTGAAGGTAAAACGCGGCCTCTGAAATATTACTGGGACTTTTCAGGACAGACGACAGGATGCTTCTGTCTGCCTGATTTACCTTCAGGTCTGCCCAGTGGTTTTTCTGCCTTCTGTCATGCAAGGAGACCCAGTGGACCAAATCCCAGGCTCTCTCAGCATATCCATTTGTCCCTGTTAGCCCTTAAAGCAGAATTGTTCTCTGGAGTCATCTGGCTGTGTTACTGCAGTGAAATGGTTTTAGAAATCCCAATGATGCTTTGCTTACAGCAAACAACATATGCAGATGTTCCTTTGTTAACATGGGAACTGGAAAACAACTGTTTGTGGCCTTATCCTTAGAATCTCAGGGAGCTGTCTGCAGCTATTTAATGTTACCAAGTTATTTTTAGGCCTTGTTTTAATTACTTCTGCTGCTACTGTGAAAAGTTAGCTCAGGAGAATTTAGAATAAGGTTTCAAGATATACATATATATATATAGAGAGAGAAACATATAGATATAGATATAGAATGTAATAATAATGTGTAATGAATATATGCCATGAAATGGTTATTAAGTAAAGAAGATAAATCCTTCAGACTTCTAAAATCTGCACAGCTCACAGTAATGTCAAGTTGTGAAGTACAGAACAGTGTACTGTTTCAGAACAGTGAAGGAAATGCCAATTTAATCATAATGCTGGGTTCATAACCCAGCAGGGCAGTGAGAGTTGCATCTTTTATTCTTGCAGGATCTGGACGCTGCGCTGCCTCTTATAGAACTTTACAAAGACAAATTGGTGGGGATTGGAGAAGTGAGTGGAATTCTAGAACTTGTTTAAATCTCTCCAACAGCAGCTGTCACTGGAATTGCAAAAACTGAGTCAATGCTTTTTTTTCTGTATGTGATAAGAGTTGCTATCAGCCTGAACAAGCACTAAGTCTGATTGGTAGTTCTCTTAATGTGCTTTCCTTTATAGCTTTGCTTGATTCCTTCTTTTCCTGTGTTATTGCTATTAGAAAATAGATGGAATTTATGCTGCTGGAGTTGTTGGAAGATTACATACTTATGCTTTCTCATGTTATACCCAAGGCAGGTCCTTCCTGCTTTCTCTGACCAAGTTAGGCTAAGCTGTGATTTCAGTACACCACAGTGACTTGTACAGTTCTTTTTTTTAATCCTTCATCTGTCTGTATCCATCTGTTGTCTCCTGTCTTACATTTGTTTATAAACGAATTGAGGCTTTAGGATTGAGTCTGCCTCGATTTGTGTGTTAGTACCAGAGGGACTTACATCTGGTTCTGCATTGGCTACAGGAAAAGTGGGTTTTGGCAGAGCTTTGTAGCTAAATTTGCCAAGTTGTACTGTGTGTGAATAACTTCTCTTCACCTAACTGTGAATGGGACTGCTTTGACAAACATAACATTTTGCCTGAACGTGTTTAGATCAAAAAAGTATTAATGGGTAATTTTTGCTAGAGATTGGACTAAAGCTATAGGTTCAGGTCAGAAATTTTGCTTATACTGGAGATCCGTATTTGAGACTTAATCTGACATAATATTCAATAGAATGTAAACCCCCATAAAACCAGTTACAGACTAAAATGTTAAATATCCTTTTTAGTATTAGTAGCTGTCTGCCCACAAATGCTTTCATAGTTGAAAAGCTTGTAGTTGAGAATGCATTCTTTTTTCGAGTTAGGCTGCTTTTGAAATGCTTTGCAGTTTTGAAGCATGGTATGCCATTGTATGTCTAATTATGGTTTTGTTAAATGTTAGGTCTGTAAAATTTTTCATTCTCTTCTTGTGCTGTAGGTTGGACTAGATTTCACTCCCAGATTTGCCAGCACCGATGAACAGAAGGAAGGACAAAGACAGGTTTTGATCAAGCAGATTGAGCTGGCAAGAAGACTGGATTTGCCATTGTAGGTTTTGTTTATACCAGAAGGAGGATTTGCCAGCTGTCAGTAACATCAAAATACTTCCCAGGATATAACATTATTAGGTGCCCACAGAACCTTCCTTAGATGGAAGTGTCCTATCAGTCTCCAGTTTGAGATTTCATTGTAGAATTTTCCTTATGTTTGCACTTCTGTACAGACATCTTATGTTCCCTGTTCATGCTATGTTGTCCCTATATCTTCACCACAGCTGAAAGGATTAATATATACATCCCTGGGTTTTTTTCTTGATAAAAGTTGTAGTATAAATTAATTATTTTCATACCAAGATACTGTTAGTTTGTTTGTATTTGCAAGAAAAGGGTATTTGGCTAAATTTCCTAATTATTGGCCTCTCCTTGCTGTGCAGAAATGTTCATTCCCGCTCAGCTGGAAGACCAACCATTAATCTCTTGAAGGAACAAGGTATGCTCTTAATGCATTTCCTCTGCCATGGCTTTTGCCAACAGGATTTCTCCAGTTGTGCCATGTCCTCACATCAGTTTGTGTGTGTTTAACTCAGGTGCAATAGTGCAGAGTTTCTGTGCTAATTCTGTATGGGACCAAGGTCCCTTTGGAAGCTGACATGTCAGCCCTGCTGTAACCCTGCTGGTGATGTGGTTTGCCTTGTTTCTCCAAGGTGCTACCAAGGTGTTGCTCCATGCCTTTGATGGGAAGCCATCTGTAGCCATGGAAGGGGTGAGAGCTGGATACTACTTCTCCATTCCTCCTTCCATTGTAAGGAGTGAACAGGTAACATTTTGTTCTGGCTGGGGTCTGTTCCTTCTCCATGCATTGCACATTTTTACTTTGGCTGAACTGCTGCCTGGGGCTTTTGCCTTAGCTGGACTTTGGAGGGGGAATTCTGGCTAAAACAGCTCAGCTATTCCTGAGAAACAAGGGGGTTTTTTTTCTCATTTTATTGTGGTTTCCAGTGAACTCTTCTTCAGAAGATTCTGTCACTGTACTGTTCTACAGCAGGGACATGACTTGTAGAGAAGGAGTAGTTTTTGTGATAGGACTGCTTTCTGTGATAAGCTCAGGAAATGTAAGAGAGGAAAAAGTTTGATTCAAGTGGAGGGAGCATAAGGGGTGGATATAAATGGGGATGAGGGTAGGTACTTAGGAGGAAGGAAAACAACTGGGGTTGAGAGGTAAAGCAGAGAGGAGGAAAAGGTACACAAATATATGCACAGAAAACAGCAAATTAGAATTGCACTGGGAGATCTATAACTGCAATATAGCTGCATGATTTAATAAATAACAATGAATTCAGCTTTGAGATAATAGTACTTTGGATATTTAGGGAACAGGAGAACCCTAATTTGAAGGGACTTCTTGAGCAGCTCCTGGTATTCTTGCTTCCATTCAGAAATCATTGACAAAATGTAAACAGTGGCACCAAAGTCTTTTGGTGTTGCCTCTAAATGTAGAGAATATTCTCCCTTCATGTTTTTTTCCCCACATTTTTAAGTGCATAAAGCATTTAATGGCTGTCTTATTTTCTTCAAGAAGCAGAAACTTGTGAAACAGCTGCCACTGGAAAATATGTGCTTGGAAACTGATTCTCCTGCACTGGGGCCTGAAAAACAGGTAGGTGATGGGAGGGAGGGACTTCTGTGTATTTGTATCCAAACCCACACCTTGTGGAGGTCAGCTACTGGCACAGCATAGTGAAGTAGTCTTAAGTGTGGTTAAGAGAGGAAAATGGCTACCAAGGGAACTTAATCCAAGAGAAATGGATACATGTCATTTTTCTGCCACACGTGCCGCAATGTGACTGAAGTTGTGTCAGAAAGTAGGGAATCTGAAACACTTGTGATCTCCAGGGGTCTGTAATTTGGTTGGTTTTATTTGTTTTTCAGGTGAGAAATGAACCCAAGAATATTTACATTGCTGCTGAATACATTGCCAAAATTAAAGGAATTCCAGTTGGAGAAGTTATAGAAGTGACTACACGAAATGCACTAAAAGTATTCCCTAAACTTCAGCACTTTATTCGGCTGTAGATTCAGAAACTGAAATATATGATGTTGCAGAAAGTATTACTTGTGGTGTAATTAATAAAACCAACATCTTGTGTTAAAATGGAGTTTCACAGTTGGAAGCTTGAGAAGCAAGGAGTGTTATATAGCTGGATAGGATGAAAATAGAGAATTTCTCAAAGGCCTTTGATGTGCACTGTAATAGTCTCATGAATGTGATTAAGACACGTTGTTCCTTTGCATCTCTCATGTCTCTGAACAAGTAATTTGTAAAGGAGAGCACCATAAAATTGTCAGTTTAGTTTCTCAGACTGCTTGCCAGCTGCTCCTGGTGTGGGAGATGGCCACTGTACAGTGTTTGATGTCCCCTTCACTCCTTGTTTCTGCTGACTGAAAGTCACAAGTTGTGGACCCAGTCATCATAAGAAAGCTCCTGTTACAACTGGCAGACTGCACGTCCCTTTCTGAGTCCTTAAAAACCCCAGCTGGATGGACATTCTCTGTATTCTGTGCTGGCTGGACTCTGAGTGCTGCAGAAGCAACGTCTTTTCAAAATACAGTTGGAAGGAAAGAATTACAGCCCTTCTGTTTCTCTCCTTTTCCCATGTATAAAGTAATAGTTGCTAAGATCTTGGCTGCTTTAAGATGGATTTTCTTGGATTTTTAAAATACTTTATTTTCTTAATTGTGTTCAAAGCAAAAAGCCTGGGTTTGGTCTTAGTTCAAGGACTCACTCTTCTGACTGCTCAGGATCAGGAGACACAGGATGTAAAAGGGAGACAAGCTCAGTTTTGTGATATCTTAGAGGTGGTCTCTGTGGATTCAGCTATGTTGTTCAGTAAACAAAAAGCTGAATCTGGTGCTCCCTCACTGCGCCTGTGTGGTTGTAGGCCTGTGAAATACTGATCAAAACTTTGTCGATTATAAACCAACAATTGAATGAGGTGGGTTTTATATGGCACCCAACTGTTCTGAGGGCCACTAAGGAAGTGGAGTTTTTCTCTCACTATGGGGAGTTAAACCAGGTCAATGAAGAAAATACACAAGCATTAACTTAGATCATGACCACCTCAGAGGGGACAAGGGGCCAAAGCTTGCAGTGTAAGTCATGCCCTATCCTAAAATTTTGTTTTCCTTCACCTCATCTTCCTCAGTTTCTTAAAACCATGTTGTCAAGAGGTTTTTTTGCTGCTTTTATCAGAACAGCTGTTCTGGCTTCTGACTAGAAGAAGCTTATTAAGTTTAAACATGTGTTCCTAAACAGTTTTCAGCCTGCAGCAAACAACCAAACTTGCACAATTTGACTCTACCACTAGGTGTATTTAGAGCAGCAAACACCTGGATCTCTGCTGAGTGTTTGATCCAGGGGAGTTGGAGCCGTTCCTTATCCTGGATCTGCAGGAAGGGTTTCCACCAAACGGGGCGAAGGACGGAGTTTGCCTGCAGGTGGTGCTATGGAACAGGTGTGCAATAGTCAGAATATTAGCGTGAGTCACTCAGCTAATGATCATGTCACTGGAGATGCTGAACGTGTGATAGACATGTTCAGGCAGCCTTACATGAGCTTCCTGCTGCCTATGTGTTGGGAAGTCTCCCAGTGTTGCTTGGAAATGCAATTATGTGAGGAGGTGCTCTGGGTAAGAAGTCAGGCAGCATCCAACTCTTTGCAAAGTTTTGACCTAATTATTTTTCTCTATGGAATCCTTAGCACTGGATGAAAACACTGGTTTTGCAAGAAGGGGGAATATTAAGTAGTCTCCTCAAAATCCCTCTCTCTGCAGGGGAGTGGCATTGCTCTGGTTCAGCCTTAGCCTTGCAGTAGGATGATTCCTGAGTGTGTTTTGCTGTGGCAGAAACCTCCAGCACACTCCCATCCTGGAGCTCCTGTGTGGGCAGGGCACTGCCGAGGGTGGGCAGCCCCCGGGGGCCATGGGGCTCTGGGACAGCCCATGTCCCTGGGCCCTGCAGCAGCAGGCCTGGAGCTGCTTTTGGTGGTGCAGGAACTTGGCTGAGGCTGGTGAAGGGGGCACAAAGTTGTTTCCCTCGGGCCAGGGAGGGCTGGCATTGCAACGGCCATGGGCAGGGTAGGCCTGGCAGGGGGCCATGGCAAAACAAACCAGCTTTGTGCTCTCCTTAGACCTGCGGCGCCAGAGCTAAGTCATGGAATAGGTGACCTGGAGTCCCAGAAAAGGAAAACTCAGTGGCACTCCCACCGTGCCTTGGCATCCCTGACATAACAAGGGTCAGAAGCAGCACCCTTTTCCCAGTGCTGCTGGTTTGCCTGTGCAAGTTGTGCCCCAGTGCCCGCAGTCAGTGCTGGGGGTGGGCAGCAGGCACTGGAAATAAAGTTGTTGTGCTGCATAGGAAACTCTTTAGGGTGCTCACTCAGGACTGGGGGTACTGCTGTGCAGTGAGAAGGAAGTGTGGTTTCTGAGCTGGAAAACATCGCTGATCCTCAGCAGTCATTCTGTAACTTTACCTCAAAAGGGGGGGTTAACAGAGAGCTTGGATTTCTGCCTGCATTCCCATGCTAACACCTGGCCTGGAGAGGCTGTGGAAGGCAGGATGGCTTTGGGGAAGCTGCATGGCTACACACTGTGAAGCCCTTCATCCTCACAAAGATTGGCCTTAGCAACATCATTGTGTGTCCTGAACCCTGTTGCAAGCCTCTCAGGGTGCCTGGATAAACCATGCCTTCCCCTACGTAACACAGGAGACTGAAATGGCCAAGGATGCATTGGAGGAAGGACACTGCAAATTTAGTTTTGGGAAAGTTACTGGTGACCCAAGTTTTCTTTTCAGCCATGCCACCACTTTTGGAGGTCACACACAGTATAGGTGACCTCTGTCTCAGAGAGGAGAATGGCACAGATTGTCTGCAGCAGTGTGGGAAGTGGTACATCTCAATCTCCATCATATATTCAGCCATCAGCTTTCCTTGGGATGCTACAAACAGTGGATCTGGTTGCAGTTTGCAAGACTCCCCATGTCATTTTATTTTGCAGGATGTACATGGTGTGATAAAAAAACAAGGAAGGGCTCTATCTGTGCTCACTGAAATAGTCTTTGGAGGGCTGCAGATGGATCACCCTCCCAGGGCCTTTCTTCTGAAATTTGTTTTTAGCCATGGATTAACAGGGCCTGAATCTCCTGAACTCTGGGCCAAAGTGCTCTGAGTTTTTCCAGAATATGACATGGGAGCAAGTGAGGAGATGGTAATGAGGCCAGGCTGATGAAATGCTGCTTCTTCCTGCTGTTTATCATGATAAGAGTTTAGACAAATGGACTAAAGACTTTTACTGAGGTGCTTCCAACAGACTCCTATGCAATGCATAGATAGGCTCTTAAGAGGCAAAAGCAAATAAATGAATGGCTGGAAGTGCAACTTTCATTACTTATCAAGTTCTGCTTTTGTTTGTTTTTTCATTAATGCAGGCTGGGGTTCAATCCTCTGTTCCCATTACAGAGCAGGAAAGTGAATTTGAGAAAGTCACTGGCTTAGCTTAAAGCTTTATTGTTCTCCTCTTTGCTTTCTATATGCAGTACAAAGACACTGCTGAGATCAAAGAAAGGGTATGAATTGCCATATTACCCAGTTGTCTCAACATTTTCCTCTTCAGCAGGTGGTTATCCATCTGTTCATTTTCCCTGCTGGGGTTGGCTTTTTTATCAGTGTGAATCTCTTGGGGCATGGGCATGTAAACCCTGAGTGCAGTGGGTGGTGGCCCCAGCATGCAGTGAGTGCCAAGTGCCTCCTCCAGGAGCTGGTGGATTTTTAAGCCCCTTTGAGCTGCTGTGAAGGACAAAACAATGAGAAACCATAGTGAGGATCAAGGTGCTGCTGAACCCTGGGGCGGGGGCTAATGCCCATCTCAGCCCATCTCCCCAAATGCTTGGTGCTGTGCTCAGAGAGATGCTGCTTGGTGCAAGCACAGGAGATCAGAGCCACTCCCCTGCTCAGGTCTGCTGATGCAAAGAGGGGTGGGGCTCCCCTGAGGAAGCAGAAATGGTGAGGCACTGGAGGACACCTGAGCCATGGCACTGAGGACAAGGAGTCTGGAGGAGCGTATCTGGTGTCCTCCCAAAGTGGCAGAATCAGTATACATGGATTTTGTCTGCAGTGTGTGGGTGAGGTAATATGCCTTGTACCCTGGCTCTGAGGGCAGGTGGGGTGGCAGTGTGGTGTCCGTGGGCAGTGACTCACGTGAGGCCAGCCTGCCACAGCAGAGCCCTGGCTGTGCTGAGGCTGAGCAAACCTTCAGCTGCCCGTACAAGGGCGAGTGCAGCTGCCTGAACGACCGGGAAGCAGCAGCGACATGTGGGGAAGCAGGGCCACATGCCCCTGGTCTGGAAGTGCAGTGGGTGGGACATGGAGAAGTGACAGTATGGGCAGTGTGACTGAGGCCCTGCTGCCCCAGATATCTCAGGGCAGACGGGCTGGGTCTGTGCCTGGGCTGGCTGTTAAAGCCTGCCTGCAGTGCAGGGAGAGCTCTTTGTGCTCCCCACCCTGTTCAGTCGCTCTCACCGAGCCCGTGGTGCTGAGCGGCAGCAGAGCCCTCCCCGTGGCCGCGGTCCTGTCTCCTCTCCATCTGCTGCGAGGTGCCCGTGGCTGCCTGCATGTACTGCACCTGGGCTGCCCTGGCTGCAGGGAATAGCAGCTGACGTGTCCCTGCCTCCTCAGCCCCCCAAGGGCATCCTGACTCCATCCCGTGTGGGGTGGGGTTCATCCCATTCGGAGCAGAGCAGATGGGCAGCGCCACAGTCCAGGTGAGGTGCCCACAGATATTTTGTATTTCTGTGGCAGAGCGTGGACACTGGGTTTAACTTGTTTCGTGTTCCCATATGGACTTTGCCTCTGCTCTTTTGGCTGTGCCAGGACTGTGTGCTTTGTCACCCGAGAGTGCAAATGGGTGCTGGGTTCCTTTTTGGTGCCCAATCAAACCTTAAAGTACATGATGCAACACTGACAGAAGTTGTTTCACAAGCAGCACAACCAATAATGCTGTTTTCCCCCAGGGATTTATGATCTCCTCACCACAGCGATCCCAATCTCCTACCCATGTCCTGTTAGATGCTCCCATTACAGCCCAGTAATCCCAGGGCTGCATTTCCAGGTCCCATGGTACAACCAGCTCCTCCATGTACCCTCTGGACTCTGATGGTGACATCACCTTGGCTTTCTTCTGTGTCCCTGTCATCTCCCTGTAATTCCCATGTCTCTTCCATGGTGCCCACCCTGAGTTGGATTGTCATTTAGGCAAGATTAGTCTGGGTATTAGTCATGCTTGGATAGCTGCTGGCATCAGACTCAGCAGCTGGGTGTGTGACTCCTCTTGGTGGCCACAAGAGGGAATGGAGACAGTGTCATCTACCTGTCCACAAACTGCCACAAACCTTCTAGGGACTTTGTACCTCCAAGATGTTTGTCTCTTTGCCAGATTTTGTTGGCCATTGTAAAAAACCTCTGAGTTGTGGATGTGGACTACGGGTCACCATGTTAAATGAATTCCATAGAAATGTGTGTGCATGGGATGCTGCATCTCCTGGGTAGAATTGGACCTGTTGCTTGGAGCCTCCAAGGTCTGCTCAGCCTATGAGCACTGGTGAACTTGTGAAATGGACCAGGGGTTATCTAGCAGGAAGGTCTGTCTTTGTGAAGTGCACTGCCTGGGGAGGGCAGCTTTGAAGTGCTGCTTGGCACTGGCTTTATTGTTAAAACCATATAGAGAGACTGTTTTTGTGCTCAGATCATTTCTGGACACACAACAAAGGGTGGGGAAGCAAACAAATGGGGGAACAAGTTAAATGGAGCACCATGTGGGGAGTTCCAATCACAACATCACCAGGTAACTTCCCATTTCTCTAGGGGTCATTATTCCTGCCTGGAAAAGTCAGGGTGGGAAGTCAGCTCTGTACTGCACAGGACTTCTGTGCTGGGTTGAAGCAATGGTGGGTGCACGTGCAGTGGGCTAACGTGGTGTATAATGTGCACAAGCAGATGTCAGCACTGTCCAAAATAATCTCTCCTGTGCTCCTGGTGAGTGCAGCACATCCATTGACCATCCACATGTGTGACATTTGTTCAAAGATGGCATTTCTTGCTGTTGTTGTTCTAAAATGGTTTCTAACACTTCATTTCACCCGGTGTGCAAGAGGCCAATCCACACACAGAGTCAAGGTATTTGATTTACTTACAGTTCTGTGCAGAAAGCAAACCCAAACCACAGCCCTGTACCAGGCCCTTTGAGGAAAGTTAACTCAACCCCAGCCCAAACCAGCACAACAGCCCACAGTGATGAAGGGCTTGGCTGAAAAGGCAGTGATTTGTGGGAATGGTCTGGAAGGGTGGCTCAGCAAGACCTGCTCCCTGGCTCTGACAACTCTGGAGAGGACATGGGACCAGCTGCCAGAGACCTTTTAAAGGTTTCTCAGAGGTTTCTCAGCACTTAAAAGATGAGGCTCAGTTCAGCCAAATGATGAACAATGGGGCCTTTCTTTGCTCACTAGCAGTTACCTGGACTAACATCCCTCCAGCCTCCTTTGAATCTATCTTTTAATGTTATCCTCAAAGGGCTGAGTAATTAGGTTATTTAGAAGCTGTCAGCAGCACAGGAGACTGGTGGCCTCTGTCCTGGACAGTCACTTTCATGGTCTGCTTTTCAAGTTGTACCATAATACAGTTTTGTGTTGTGGCTTTGTTTGCCATGGCTCAGCTGGTTTATTACAGGCCATGGAATCTGTCCTGCTCTTCAAGAAACACAAAGATAAAACTGGAGGCCTTTGGTGAGGTAATGTGCTCTGATTTCTGCAGAACCAGAGGGTGCTTGATTTGGTTATGTGGAAGCTGTCTGAAGCTAACTCATTGTAACCTCTGACTGCTTACACTCCTCTGCATGGATAGATATGAAATGAGTTAAGAGTAAACCCCAAAACTTCATTTTCTTGGCTAAACATCCATGCAGGAGTAAAATGAAAATTGCAAAATCCCACAAGGGGAGCATATTGATAGATGTCTGAAATGCTAATATCTTCCTGCAATGAAGACATTGTAGGGAAGCTACCAAAGCTACTTTAATCTGTGCCAGGAGTGTTTTGCAGCTGTTACCACATTTTCTTGGCTTTTATTATTTATACATTACTATATTTCAAGGTTTATTGTCTTTTGAAGGGTGCTGTCTTTTGCTCTGTTTCTTCTCTGATAAAAGCTTCTGCCACTCTCCTGAGAAAATGAAGCTAGCAAAGGCTTTAGATCCCCTGTTTTGAAGTTCATCACATTTCACGAAGTTTTAGATGACTTTTAGTGTGGATTGGGCTGGACTTCACTCCATGGATTGTGTCCATGGTTTAGCAATGTGAGGAGCAGCAGAGAGCCCTTGTGCAACCCCTGGCACAGCAAACAGCTGGGCTTGCCTGGAGGAGCCAGAACCTTCCAGAGTGTCTCCTTTGTACGTGGGACTTTAACTAGGCTCAGCACCTGTTTCCTGCATCACAGCTCCACAGGCATCCCCTAAAGAACATTAGTGATTGTTTGGAACTTTATCTAAGTGTTCAGTGGTTTAAGATGAAAAGATAACCATACTTGTGAGCACTTACATCTAGCAGCATGGTGTCTTTGCCAAAAGCCAACTGGAAAATGGTTCCTTTCCAACTGTGCCTCTGATGAGGATGTGGCAGACTTCCTAGCCCTTTCCTCAAGATTCTCTCTCCTAAAGGAGACTTCTTTCTATGGTTCCTCATCTCAGAGGTTCGAGGGTGCTGGTTAGTACAGACCTACTAAGGAATCCCATTAACATAAGGAATCCCAAAATACACCTGAAAATTAGTGACACCAAGACCAAGGAGAGCACTGTAACTTTGGAGGAGGAGTGGTGAAGGTAGTGGAGCAAAACAGCCACTGCCACAGCATTACCCAGCACAGTGGAATTTTTTGAATTATGAAAGAAAGAATGGTTTTGTGAGGTATTTTTTCTCCCTGTGGACTATTTTAAGCAGATATGTATATGCCAAATTTTACTCATCTAATGGGGAAAAAGACATCCTTTCCACTCATTAAAAGCCAGTATCTTAAAATAAAACATGACAGAAGACAATAGGACAGAAAAAAGTGCCAAGGACCTGGAAGAGAGGCAGCTGAGCAATTCCAACAAAGATTTTTCCTGTAATTGCAAGTCCCATTTTAGGCCAGGAAGGTGATAACTGGAAAATGTGCCCATTGCCAGTCCTCTGGTGACTGGTAAGTTAATTTGGTGGTCCTTGCCTACCTACCAGTGGGTCGAGGGAATGTCAGCAGCATTTCACCATAGGGAGGGCAGGGTTAACAAATCCAAGCTCTGCATTTTTCAGTGGCTGTAGTTCTGCCTAAAGTCTTGGAGCATTCTCATCCTGCTGTAAGAAAATTTGATACACAGGGTTTGGGCTGCTCAATTCTGCTGCCTGATCCCTGGCTTTCATAGGTACACTGTGGATGTTCAGGACATGCTGCTCCATAACTTTGCTGGGACACAGTCTGTCATCCTAGAAAATATGTAAGCCGATTATTATTTTTCTTTTATTATTTTATTATTAATATTTTCTTGCTATTATTTTTTCCCTCTTGCCATTACAAGGCTTGATCAGGTTAATCCTTCCAGAGTTCCTGGAGGTTATTTCAGCAGGGTTATAATTGGATTGCATGAGCCTTGTCTTTTTGTTCTCTCTCTTCCAATACCATTTTCCAGTATCTGAATCAATGTAAAAGGAAATGTAATACTGGCAGGGATGAGGAATTGGCTGGGGCTGCCATGAAACAGATCAATGCCCATGTTTCCCTTTGGAGTGATAATGAGACAGTGGGATTTTTTTTTTTGATTTTGGAAAAAAAAAAGTCACATAGAAGTTTGAAGCTAAGCCTCCTATAAGCTGTTGTTTTGAAAAAAAAACCTGCCCATCTTGAAACTAGAGGCACATTTCTTTTTCAGTATTCCCCAGATAAAAACAAGCATTTCCACACTTCTAAAGGGAAAGCTCAGTATGACACTCTCTGTGAAACAGCTTGGTGTTTGTAAATAAATAAAATTTCCCAAAGATGTAGGTATCTTCATTTCCTCAAAAAATGCAGCCTCTGCCAAGCCCACCCCTTGTCAGGGAGCAGTGGGAGCTCCCCTTCACCACTGTCCATCCCAACATCACCCAGCTCTGGCTGCTCCATCACCTCCCTCTGCTCTGAGGAAGGGGAACAAGGCCTTTTGCTTCCAGCACTGACATTTATCCTGGCAGTAGCTGGGCTGACAGGAGAGTCACCAAGACTGCCAAATCTGCCTGGGAAAGGGAGGCAATCGGAGCTCTCCCTATCACTTCACTTAGGCTGGGAGGAGGGATGCAGGGATGTGTCTGAGCACAGTTCTCTGAAGCTGCCAGCCAGCTCCTGGCTATGATGGTCTTTCACCAGCATGTGAAACTGCCCTGTGCCTCTCAGCAGCTCTGTGGGTCTGCCTTCTGGCACCCTACATCACCTTTGTCCTGAGCACAGCTCCCGAGGTCCCTGTACAGCCAGCTGAGAGGAGAGAGCACTCAAAGCACAGTTATTCCCAGGACCCAAGTTATTTCCACTTCATTCCCCTCCTAAGGTTTCTAAAAGCTCTGAACTGTTGGTACTGTCTGAGGCCTTAAGGGACACAAATGCTCTGTTCACCCTGTGTTTGCAGTTCATTGGAATTGTAGGATTATCTCCAAAGGCTTAAACAGCCTGAATGTCGTTCTGGCAGAGCTGGGACATATTTTGCATGTTGCTGTATGGATTGCTGTAGTGAGACTGCTTCTCATGGGCCATTCTCTCACATTTGTATCCCTGGCTGCACTGGTGCAGATAAGAACAAATGGCCTTAAGCTGCACCAGGGGAGGTTTAGATTGGATGTTAAGAAAAACTTTTTCACTGAAAGGGTTTTTGAGTGTTGGCAGCTCAGAGAAGTTCTGGAGTCACCATCCTGGAGATATTTAAAGGACATGCAGATGTGGCACTAAGGGACATGGTTTAGTAGTGGACTTGGCAGTGCTGGGTTAACAGTTGGACTAGATGATCCTAAAGGTCTTTTCCAAAATAAAGTCTGTCATCCTATATTTAAGAGCCCAGTGTGCTCACAAGACAGATAAACAATTTTTAGGTGGACACTGCAGCTGTTGGGTGATCCCATCGGACTGCTGCTCCAGTGAAACACTGATGAATGTATTTGTGGACACCTCAGGGATGTCAGGAGCTGGGTGACTGCTGGAGGTGCCAAGTGCCCTCCATGCCCTGTGGTGCCACCAGGAGATGGGCATGGTGCTGAGCTGGGCAGTGTGCAGGCTGGAGATGGGAGCAGAAGGCCAGGCCCTCTAAACATCTGGATGAAGTAGATGGTGTCACTCACATGCATAAAGTTCTACATGCTCTGGGGTTGTCCTGGCACAGGAGCTGCCCACTGGTTCATATGGGCACTAAGTTTGTCTCATAAAAGAGTTTTCTGTGAAAGATTGTGGGTTTGCAGCTAATCTGAAATAGTCTGTGTCTTGTAGCTGTGATGCAAAAGACTACTGTTCAAATGGGTCTTTGGAGAACACTTGTGGCTCCAACACAGGAGCTCCAACAAGGAGAGCTCCATCAAGGAGCGTCCCTGGTGTCTGTCTGTCTGTCTGATTTCCTGTTAGAATGGAAATTGCTGGAATGTCAATGCATTTTCCATAATGTACTCTCACAGCCAGGGTCCTGGGCAGGAATCTTTCATTGTTACCCAGTCTAAACAAAAAAAAAATCCTGCTGATTTTTAGTTGAGCTGAGGTCAGCCAGCATCTTCCCCATCGAATGCATGCAGACCTTTAAAGGCTCTCTTCCTGCTGATAACCTCTTCAGAGAGAAACTGGGAACTTCAAGCTGTTACTAAATATTTGGTTTCCCTCAACGGTAAAAGCAGCAATGTTTCTCAAGCTTCAGTGAGCAATCTGTCTCTAAACCACATTTTCATACCAGGCTTTTAGTGGCTCTAAAATCACATTCCTTCCATTTAATTTTCAAAGGATCTGTGTGCATGGACAGGCAGGTAAAGTGTAATGAATCAGGTAGTAAAGGAGAGTTACACCATGTGTTTTCAAGAGCATAGTGCTTTTTTTTTTTTTTTTTTTTTGGTAACTCTGAGACGTTCTAGAAGTGAAGATTTTATTGTTGTTGTTCTGAAGAGTGGTTTCACCATCTGCTTGCTCACCATTCCTGTGCAGATGGGCAGGGAGCAGGAGCTCTCAGTGGACATTCTGCATCCACACAAGGCTACCTCTGACTTAGTCACCTGTGGTCCTGCTGCAGCCAACAGAGAAAACTCCCCCATGACTGAATTCTTGTAAGCTGAGTTGCTGAGTGGAGTGTGTTTGTGTAGTCCTGCCACATCTCAGGTGTGCTGTTTGGGGTGGGGTGAAGTGCAGCCCAGCAGCTCCTCGGGCTCTGGGAGAGCACACACAGATGCATCTGCACAACTTCTCCAATCCCTCCTGTTCCACAGCCCTCTGATGGTCCAGGCTGATGTCACCTGCCAGCTTTTTGGTGATCTTTTAGTAAGGAAATGAACCCAAGGCATCAGGATTGGCTGACAGCACATTGCTGTGCTGGTGTATCAGTGGAGAGAATCTGTGATGTACCACTGAAAATGCCTCCAAGCCTTTCCCCAAATTTGATAACCTTCTAGTGTATGAGTGCTGATCAAAAAAGAGAATGTTCATCTAAGACAACCTTTCTGCAGATCATGCATTTAATTAATATTTTTTGTGGGCATTTACACTTTTCTTACTGTGAATAAAGGATTCAAATGAAAGTTACATTTTTTGTAAAATATGAAGAACTTGGTAATCTTGGAGAATGAGAACCCAATAAATTTTGCTAACTTTATTTGTTGCCATGATTATTTTTTTGTATTAAAAATGTATTTTGTGTCGGTAGTTTTTTTCCTTGCTTGCTTTGCTAGGAAACTCAGGGGTAAAATTCCATTACATATATGAAATTGATAGCTAGTTACAAAAATAAAAGCAGATGGCAACCAAGCAGAAGTACCAGATATATATTTCTGCATCTTTTGTATGGATCGAGACACTCAGGAACACAAATTTCTGTTGTTTACAGTAGAGAAGCTAATGAGCCATATTTTAAAATTCAGAACTCTTCTCTGCACTTATATATTCTTGTCAGAACATCAGAAATTGAGCCCAGGTGACTGGCAAACATGCCTACTGTGGGCAGTCATATTCCCAAATTGGGTTGGCCAGGCAAACTCCTGGAGCTACAAGCAAATTTCAGGCAAGTGCCTGAAATGAGTTGCAAATGCTTTTTTTCAGTTGAGGGTTCTGGCTTGATCTTGTGGGGAGACTGGGCAAATGTAGCTGGAATGAGGACTGCATAGGAGGAAAAGGATGTTTACATTTTCCCCTGTATTCTCTCTGAGCTTTTCACCGAGATATTTAGGCGTGTGACTCTCCAACTACTTTATTTCAAGTCCAGCTCATTGAGCTTTGTTTAATACCCAGCTAAAATAGTTCATTTCTAGCTCAGTTAGAACTTCAGATCTTTTGTTCTGAAATCCCTTTCTTGAGCTGCTGTGGTTTTCTTTTTTAAACAACTCATCTGGGAGACAAGGACCTGGTGCTCTCCTGTCATGTAGGTTTTCTCTGCATGGAGAGATCAGCTTTTGCATTGACAATCATAACCAAGATACAAATGCATTGTAAAATAAAGTTTAATTTTTTTTTTCTTGCAGACTGAGATACATGGTTTGAAACATTAAAACCAGAAGATCAGGAAGCCTTCACTGTGTGTCTGATGTACATAAAATTTCTTTAGGGTTGTTTTAGAATTGCTGGAATTTTGGCAAGATTCCACAACCTCCATTTCAGACTCCTAGCCTTGGCCTTGTGTTTTCCAAAGATGGATTGACTTGTGGGGTTTTTATGGGGGGGGCTTAGATACCATTTTGAGGTTTGGAAGGAGGACATAACTAGGAACTGATATGACTGAGATAACCCAGCTAGGGGTGTCCAAAAGCTAATGACACCCTGAAAGCAACACCCTACAGCTGAGCTTCCTGTATTTTGTGAAATGCCCTAGATTGAATTAAAAAGGCTCCTTCTGAGCCTTTTTTTTTTTTTTTTTTTTTGTACATGCAGTAGCTGCAAGATGAGTTTTTAGTTTCAAAATGATTGTGAAGATACACTCTTCATTCAATGGCACATATACTACAGAAGGAACAAAAACATTACTGCAAGCAAGGATTTGGCATTTCTAATTGCTTTTGAACCTTCTCCAGCTCAAAAATTTGAATGTCAGGTCCCTGCCTGACTGCTGGAATATACAAAATAATTTTTGTGGGGTAAATTTGTATCACCTCCTTCCCAGTGACTGCCTGATACATAACAGGTATTTTGGCCTTTTCAGAGCATTCAGGAAAATAACTTTGTTACTGCTTGGGTACGCATGAGAAATTTCTGGCTCTATCACCAATAGGAGTATGCAGGAGAGTCCAAGTTTTCAGTTAGAGGGTAAATTTAAAACAGATAGCAATTGTGCTGTAAACCTTGATATCAGTGTTCTGTTTTTAGCTTTATAAATTGTCCATGAAATGCAGAAATCCAGGAACTCACATTTTAAGTGAACTGCTACAATGGATGTTTCTCCTGGGGTAACTTTCTCTTGCTGAGCAACTTTGTCCTTGGCCCTGCTTTTTGAACAAATGGCTATAAATCAGAAGTGATGCTCGTGAAACCTATGAAATACAGCAGGAGATAAATATCAAAGCTTTGCCATTGTGAAAAACACCAGTCACTTGGTTTTAAAATTTTAAAAGTTTAATAGTAATAAAATGGCCATAAAAATAGTAATCTAATTAGAGTAATAATAATTTGGACAATTTGGATTAGGACAATATGGGACAACAGAAACAAAGACTTATGGACAGTCTGGGTACCTCTTTCTGGGCAGCACAAGCTGGAAAAAGGACACCCGTTAACAAAGGATTAACCCTTAAAAGCAAGAGCCCGTTGAATATTCCTACACTTCATACATGATGCATAAATTCCATTCAAACAAAGGATTCAGTCTGATCAGTGTCAACTTCTTCCTCTTAATCCTAACCGGCATCTTCATGGCTGAGCAAGGCAGGAAGAAGTTAGTTTCTCCTGATAATGGGGCAATAAATTCTATTTCTCTGAAAGATTTAGGTGTCCTGTGGCTGCTATCTCACTGCGAGTCCTTTTTTAAAAAAATATCTTACATAGCATAGTTTCTATTTTGACATTTTGTTATAACCTAAACCCATATTTAACACACTACTTAAGAAAATTAATAGAGCATTACTTTCTAACACAACACATATAACATTCATTTTAATATTTGCGAAAAGCCAATCATAAAATATCCATTTTTCACAGGCATCATGTTGTAAATTTGGTTTGTCTTTTCCTTTCTTTATTAGGAAGGTGCTTCTGGAGAAGGATGTCCCCAGGATGCAAAGGCATTGGTTGCACCTCACCAAAATCAAACTTGGGGTTTGATTTCACTGAGACCAGCGCAGCGTAGCAAAGATGGATTTGCCTTTGTGTCCAGCTGCTCTAAATAAACTTGCTCCTTTCTGGAAGAAGTCTCCTTCTCGGAGGTGGCTTGCATCCACGGCGTCTTTCCCTTTCCCTGCACTTCCCTAGTGTCTCGTTACTACTTCCGCGCAGGGAGCACATGACACCGAGTGTGCCGAGCCATTGGGTGGGTGGCGAGCACAGATGATGCTCTGTGGGCACGGCGGCGGTGAAAGCCAAGATGTGCCAGCCATTCTCAGCACAGGATGAGTTCGAAGCCTTCTCTGAGGTTGTTAGCTGGCAGCAGCTGTAAGCAGGCAAGGGTCCAACAGCAGGGAAAGGAAGAACGGGAGGACAGAACCTATTTTCAGCTGGTCTTAAGGAGTATCTTTGGATGGACTTTGAGATCATCCAAATTTCAAGGGGAAAAAATGTTAAATGAAGTCAGCTGTAATCAGTGTTTGTACCTTCTTCCAAAAGAACAAGAATAGTTTAGGATGCTAACACTACATCTATTCTACCAGCCAAAATGTCACAGCCTGACCCCAAGGGCAACCCACAGCCTGTGCCAGAGACCATGAAGGGCCACTGCTGCAAGCACTGGCACAGACAGTCTCAGCTGTGTTTTCAGCACACAACGAGTAATATGGGTATGCACTCCTAAAGAGAAAGCTAGTTATTCTGTTGCTTTGACAATGTTTGTTTCAGTTCCCAATATACTTCTTCCTCTTGAGTTCCTGTTTTAAAAAAACAAAGCTCCATTGCTACAGTACTTAGGACAAGTCAGGCAGAGAAACTGAGAGAAATTTACCGAACGTCTGATCTTGCAGACGAAAACTAAAAATAAATCAGGCTTTTTTTTTTTTTTTTTTTTTTTTTTTTTTTTTTTTTTTTTTTTTTTTTTTTTGGCGTGAATGAGAGAGGCAAGAAGGGCCTGGATCTGACAAAGGTAATTTTTAAAGAGCAGATTTCTCGCACACACCTCTTACTTGCAAATTCAGGACTACTTGCAGTAGCCTCTAAAATTCCATGGTGCCTGCAATCATCGCGACTGTTGCTCAGCTAAGTGCTCAGGGAAAGCAAACATAGCCAAATTAATAGTTTGAAGCCCATGTCCATATTATTATCCATACTGTAAATAAGTTCAGGATCTGTGGCTTACATAGGTCAACCGGTCTTGAGTAAAATACCAACTCCTAATTAGTGAGGGTACTTAAGAGTGGTGACTAAATGTCAGCCCAGACAGATCTGATTAGGCTCTGACATACCCATGAACAATGTGCAGTGTGTTATTTGCTAAACACATTCCAAATTATTTCCCACAGAAACCAGTAAAATACTATTAACATTGTTAGCAAACTTCAATATTTCTGTATTTTCTTATTATGCTTTGGAGAATAATCTCTCTCTTTACTAGGACACTAGTAGCAGCAGAATTATGAACAGTCTGCAGCAGCAGAATTATGAACAGTGACAGGGGCTGCCAGACACTGCTCCTGCACAGACATGGACTGGGCAGGGTTTGGGGGAAGATTGCTTACTGAAGTGATATCCACCCGCTTCTGCACATGAGCCAGAGGGCCAGTTTTCTGGGGTAAGTGTCAAATCAAATTTCAGAGGCTGATTGGAAACAAGGAATGTTTTGCCTGTGGCTCTGGAGGCAATGAAGGACTGGGGTGGATGCACATGCCCTGATAATGCACTGTACTGGCCACCCTCTGCTGCAGTTTGGGCCTCTGTCTCTGCACAGCCATCTCTCATCGCTTCAGTATGTTTCTCTGCATCACCACCACAAAGAGACAAATCTCAACAGGGCAGGGGAAGGCCCTGGATTTTCCCAGGATGTGCTGGAAGTGGTGCGGCCTCTGTGTCCCTGCACTGAGGGACACAGAGCCAGCAGCAAGCTAAAGTCACACAGCCTTGGTAAGTGCAGTTTAAAAGACTTAAAGAAGGGTGAGTTTGTGTGTGTGTGTGCACATAAAGCATTCAGATGGGATGTGGAGATTGAAGCGGAGCAGGAGTGCGGGGATTGTGCAGATATCTATCTATCTATCTATCTATCTATCTATCTATCTATCTATCTATCTATCTATCTATCTATCTATCTATCTATCTATCTATCTATCTATCTATCTATCTATCTATCTATCTATCATCTAATCTCTCTGTATATCCACATGCACATACTCCCAACACTTCCCAACAGCAGTCCCTGCCCACCGAGCCCACCGCGCCCACGGCAGCGCTGCCGGCTCGGGCCGGGCCCGCCCTCCCTCGGAGTCTCCTCCCGCTCCGCCCGCCGGCCACGGCTGCGGCCCGGCCCCGGGGCGGGGCGGCGGCGAGTGGAACTGGAGCCAGGTGACCTTGGCAGGCAGAGCCGGGCTGCGCTCGCCGCCGGGGAAGCTGGGTGCGGAGACGGCCGAGATGGTGGAGGACGGCGGCGAGGAGGAGGCGGAGGGGGAGAGCGGGGAGGTGCCGGCGGCCGCGGCCCCGCTGCAGCGCTGCAATGGCTTCCTGCCCGGCAAGGAGGCGGCGGGCGGCGGCCGGGAGGCGGGCGGCGGGCAGCGGGCGGCCCCGGAGGCCGAGGAGATGCTGGCGGCGGACGGCGTGAGGCGGGAGGCGCGGCTGGAGACGCGGCTGTCGCGGCGGCGGCTGGCGGTGCTGGCCGTGTTCAGCTGCTACTCGCTGGTGAACGCCTTCCAATGGATCCAGTACAGCATCCTCAGCAACGTCTTCTCCAGCTTCTACGGCGTCTCCTCCAGGGAGATCGACTGGCTGTCCATGGTGTACATGGTGGCCTACCTGCCGCTGATCCTGCCTGCCACCTGGCTGCTGGACGCCCGCGGGCTGCGGCTCACAGCGCTGCTGGGCGCGGGGCTCAACGCGCTGGGCGCCTGGCTCAAGTGCGGCAGCCTGGCCCCGCAGCGCTACCCGCTCACCCTGGCCGCCCAGGCCGTCTGCGCCGTGGCCCAGGTCTTCATCCTGGGGCTGCCCTCTCGCATCGCCTCCGTCTGGTTCGGCCCCACCGAGGTCTCCACCGCCTGCGCCGTGGCTGTGCTGGGCAACCAGGTAGGGCCGCAGGGGAGCGAGGGGGGCTTCGGAGAAGTGGCACTCCTTGGAGTGCGGCATCGAGTTCGAAACGTGGTGCTTAAGTGGGAAAAGGCTTTCTCCAGGCTGTGGTGTTGGGAGAGCGGCCGGGTGAGGAAGCGGGGCTGCGCGGCCGGCCTGGCGGTGCAGGAGCCGGGCCATGTGGCAGCTCCAGCGTGCGGCAGCTCCAGCGCGCTTCCAGCAGCTGCCGGCAGTACTTCAGCCGAGAGCCTTCTCAGAAGCGGTGAACTTCTTCTTTCTCTTGCATTTTGGCGCTTGGATTCGTTTGACTGAATCCACCTCCGGATGGAGGAATGTGAACTTTCATGAAGAGCCCCAGCGACAACATATATTGGTTTCTGCTTTTTAAAATATGGCCTCTAATTGCCAGGTGCCAGTAGTCAATACCCTGGTGACTCCTGAAGTTTTGTGTAACGCTGTGGTAGTTCACATCACTGTTGGGAGCTGATATCTGAAAGCACAGGTGCAGGTATGATACTTTTTCCTCCTATAGCCTAATTCTCACCTGCCACTGTCCCAGCTTTTTTTTTTTTTTCCTGTGGCAAAAAATTGCTAAGATTCAAATCAGCATCACTGATGCAGGTTGAGGTCATAGGTAGAGTTTCGTTAGATAATGGGGGATTTGTTTTTTATCATGTGAGTCTAATGGTTTTATGTTGGTGCACTTTGAATTATGACAGCAGTGACATTCATTTTACATATTTACAGTGAGGGTGTACCTAAGCCTAGCTGATTCCTTATTAGCTGGTACCTGGCTGTTCACAATTCTTCCAAAACTTTTTTTTTTTTTGCATCGAAGGTTTCCAGGGGATAAATTGACTCTCTATTTTGCACCAAAGATTTCAGAAATTGTTGGTTGTTTCAGCAGTGAGGCAAAAATTTTGGATCTGTATCCTGGTATGAGGTTAAAGATTTCTTTGGCAGCTAAATTTCCACTCTTCCTGACATGCACCTGTCCTCCCAGTAGCAAGGAGTTACTGGATTTTCAGTTCTGCAGAGGAGTGTCAAGTATCCAGCTTGGAGCCTGAAACTGATGCTTCACTGGGATGCTGAGATGTGGGGTTGAAGTGGTGCAGGATGGGAGGGCAGGGATTGTGTGGATGGGAGCCACGAGAAGCATGGAGAAGGGAAACAGGATCAGGATGTGAACAACATAAGCCATGGATATTTCTGGAGTGTATTCTCCTCCAGAAGCTAGCACTGATCTCAGTGTGCCTGTTGAAGTGTGTCAATAGAACAACAGAATTTCTCTATTCTCACTTTTTACTTCCTTAAAAAACCCCTAAAAACTCTCAAAATCTAGATTGAAAGAGTAGCAAGAAGTTAGGCACTTGGAAGTTAGAAGTAATGTCTGTTTATCCCACTGCAGTTCCCTTCTGCATACGCATTCCTGCCGGGTCTCACTGTGCTGATAATTGCACAAGGCGAACTGTGTAACAGAACACCCGCTCACTGTACTGGGTAATTGCACAACGTGTACCGTGTCATAGAGCAGGGTGCTATAATCACCCAGCTCTTGGTCATCCAATTGCTTATCAGATTGCTTATCACAGCTTTAGACTGCGTGAAACTTCAGAGCTACAGTGGCTGGGACAGCAGGCAGGGGAGGAACAGAGCAGTTATCAAAATTTAGATCTCACTTCTTTGAGATGCTGATGGTTTGTAGCTGGAACACAGATCACTGGGAATGCAGAGATGTACCTGCCAAGGGTTGTTAGGAGTGCCAGATCTCCACAAGTAACTCATTGGAACCATTTCTTCTGGCGTTAACCTCTCTGGATGTAAATGATGGAAAATGGTATCACTCGACTTTGTTGGAACATTGTGGGTACTGCACTGGCTCCTATTGGGGGAGGAAAAAATATACCTAAAGAAAAAAGTAACTGTGTGCTCAGTTCGTGTTTGTAGGGTTCATATAATGAAAAGTGGGGACAAAAGGAGACAAATTCTTCCTGTGACCACTGGATACTGTGTCAATATGATGGCCTGGGGAGAAAAAAACTAGCAAAACCCTCATCAGAGTATGCACAAAGGGTGATTTGTAAGCACAGTAGCACACCTCTAATGTGTATGCTTTCTGATTGTTGGACTTGCTACCATAACAGTCTTTGGTGCTCTTTTAAATTTAATTTTACCTAAAATAAATGTTTCAACACTTTAAAATGCCATTTAGTTTTGGGGGAGCAGAAGGGAGAAATTGAAGAATAGTCCAGGACTTGTTCCTTCATGTTTTAAAATGCTTTATATATATATATGTATATATATACACCCCAAATTTCAGTCCCTGTTTTATGTCTCCTTAATGCAAAATCAGTTGTTACGTTGGAATTTACTCCACACACAAACCCACTACTACTTCATTCCATCATCTTTATTTATTTCATTAGCAATAATTGTTGAGTTTGGTCTTAATAAGGCTATTCCTTTTCTCTGCTCTGTCTGTTCTTCAGTAAACCTGCAGTCAGGCTTTGCTGTAGTGGCAGGAGCATGGCATCAAATGAAGAACATTTCTACAAGAGTAGGTGGAATCTTGTGTCATCTTTAGCCCTTGAGTTGCAGGATGACTGATACAAATTTGTGTTCATGCATGGTACTTTCACTTGCTGTGAAAGGTTCTTGTATAAGTACTATGTGTACTGTAAATATATATACTAACTGTGGTATTGTAGTTCAGTTAAGAAGTGAAAAGGTTGAAGCTGAGTTATGGAAGATCTGGTTATAAAGCAACATCCAGAGCAAGTGGCTCAGAAGTGTGATACTAAAGTTTATCAGTGCTTATTATGGTAACAATTCTGAATTCTACCTTCTAAGACTTTTCACTTCTGATGATTTGTATGTTCAGAGGGAAATGATTTTTGGTTTTTTTTCCTTGCTTTACAGCTTGGTACTGCAATTGGCTTCTTGTTGCCACCTGTTTTGGTCCCAAATACACCGAATGATATTGATCTTATGGCACATAACATCAGCATCATGTTCTATGGAACAGCGATAGTGTCCACACTTCTGTTCTTCATAGCAGGAGTTGGTGAGTGTTTCAATTACTGGAATTTACAGGCTGCATACAGGGGGTGTTTACAATGTCTCACTTTAAAGCAGCTGACTGCTCCAAGTAGTTGAGGTCACAATTTTTCCACTTTGTGTTTACTTACCTGTCGTGCCAGGGTTAAGCAACAGCCATTTCACTCTATGTTGTGCCTCACATGGGATGATTTCTTTCTGAATGTTTAGTTCTCTTAGTTTCTTTGCTGCAAGCACTTATGATATCATGTGAATTCACTCTGTTAATCTTACAATTTATATACAAAGGTCTTGACGTGTTGCTGACGAAGTTTGTCTTTGACCATATTTTGGTAGCAATCAGATGTGACCAGATAACACATCCTTTGTGGATGTGACTCACTTCTTCCATGAGAAAATCTAGAATTTTTTTCATGGAGTTGTTAAAACTACAAGTCTCTCTCCTGAAATTCATCAAGCTAAAACACTTCAAAAAAAAAAAAAAAAAAAAAAAAAAAGGCAGCCCATTAGTTTGGTAGAGATGAATCAAAAATTGTTCCTTCTTCTTTTTCCCCAGTGTTTGAAGAAAAGCCCAAATACCCCCCCAGTCACTCTCAAGCAGTCCTGCAAACCAAACCTCCCGAGGATTACTCCTACAAGCAGTCCATTATTAACTTGTTCAAAAATATTCCATTTATACTTTTGCTAATCAGTTATGGTAAGTGGTGCTATCTGCTGATTGTCTGGCAGAAAGGTTCAAATGCGGGCCAGAAACACATAGAATTTTAATTTTGGGGGGTTTGTTATGGGGGAGGGGGTGTCAAACTTTTATGTACTCAGGTGCCAGTGCTGGAAAATTCGTAAGGATGCTTATAGGTCCAGTGAAGAGATTTTACCTGGCACATAAAAGGTTTTGTGTTGTGAGTCTTAAATGTCAGAAGATTAATTTCTTTAGGGTAAAAAATCAGCATGGCTGCACCTGGAATAACTGAAGCTTTTTTCTTGGTACTGCAGGTATTATGACTGGGGCATTTTATTCTGTTTCCACATTATTAAACCAGATGATAGTAACTCATTATGAGGTAAGTTTCTTGGATCTTATCTTTCTCTTTTTCACTGTACATTTACAGAGGTGATATTTATTTTGAAGGTGCTTTGTGTGCTCAGACATTTGGTTTCTTTTATACCTCTGTACAGTTTCTTGTACCCAACAGCTGTGGGAGTCATAGGAATGTTTGTTTGCACTTATGACTGCCAAGAGGTCTGAACTTGACTCTGAATGGAAGCAATTATTAATGAGCACCATATAAATATTTGTTGAAAGGGAGAAGAAGTGAACGCTGGGAGAATTGGCTTGACACTGGTGGTGGCAGGAATGGTGGGTTCGATTATTTGTGGTTTGTGGCTGGATTACACTAAAACATACAAGTAAGTGTGGGTAGGCATGTGTGGGGTTAGGGGTAGGAGAGTGGTGTAATTGCATTAGGAAAATACTCCAATAAAAGGGCTGAAATGATCTGCTGATGAAATGCAGTTGGTCCCTGATCTTTTAGTGGCCTTGATGGAGAGAAGTTTCTGCGGCTACAGCAAAAGCTTGAGGCTCTTACTGGTTATTGGCCAAAAGAAATGAGGGAGCAGAATGCAAAGGGATTTGTCATCTGCTCCTGTCTCTTCAGGAGTGTAAGGAAAGCACTGTAGGTCCTACATACAGTGGCCAGATGGCACAGTGGGCATCTTCTCCTAGGAAAGCATAAAGTCTCAAAGCCTACCCTGTATTGTTTTCTAAAATGACCAGCTGATGGATTCTCAATTTTTTATGCTACTCCTGATCCTATTAGTAAGTGTAATGTTTGCTTTAATTCAGGGGATGACCATGGAGCAGAGCTCTCTTCTGGGGTAGGAACTCCTGGGTCTGTCATCCATGGTGTGGTGCCCCCAGGAGCGAGCAGTGCCCTGGAGCACTGTTTGTGATGGAGTACTTCTCCCCTGTGACTCAGTACATTATGTGCTTCTACAAGCCTAATGGATGTTAATGCTGTAGATTGGCTTTGTTTCTGCATGTGTTTTGGCTTCCAAATATGTGCTTTAAGAATTTGGAAGACATCCCTTCTTCCAGATTGAAAATAAATAGAACACTGTAATGTGATTTGACTTGCCTCTTGGTAGGCTGACTTTTATTGCTAGTAGTGTTGGACTCAGCTGCTCCTGTTGATGTACTGTGTAATGGGCAGCACTGCAGAATGGCCAAGAGGTACAGCATGGCAGAGAACTAAAATAGTCTTAAGGTAGTGGTATGTGCTGTGGTTGTCCATTCTTTGAGAGTTTGAGTGAGTGTCCTTAGCCTGGAGTGAAGCAGCCAAATAACTAAGACAATGAAGGGTTCAGGAATGGATATGTGCTCACTGCATGCAAAGTTTGAGGCAGAATTACATGAAACAAATGTTATAGCTTTAGAATGTTATTTTCATGTCATCCTTCCATGCTTCAGCAATGTGCTATGGTCTTTTATGAACAATGTTAATTTGTTGTTGTTGTTGTTGGGTTGCAGGCAAACCACTTTGATTGTTTACATTCTCTCTTTCATTGGGTTGCTGGTATTTACCTTCACCCTGGACCTCGGATACCTTATGGTGGTGTTTGTGACTGGAGGAGTGCTTGGGTGAGCAATTAAAGAGCACTACAAGACTTACTGCAGTTCTGTTCTGAAACATATTTAAATGGTTTACCTAGATAATTCTACTGTGTATTCTGTCACTGTGATCTCAGCCTATATCTTTAGCTCACAGTACAGATAGGGTTTCTCCTTCTGTTACATCAGAATAAAGCTAAAGTAACTCACTTTTCAGTAAATTGCATTTACCATTTTTTGGACCTAAGACAGGTCTCTATGTGGTCAATTTGTTTGGCTCCAATTCAAAAAGCTGTGTGCAGTGAAGTTGAAGCTTTCTCTTGAGCAGTGTGTAGGCAATTAGAGTTTGACTGAGCAGATCTAGGAAGACTGGCTTCTCTGCATTTTCATTAATCTATACTTTGACAGCCCAAGAGGTGCAGAGGGAATGTTGCTGTATTCAGACAGAGAAGTCAAGATAAAACCAGAAATGTCTTGAAGTTTCAGTTTAAAAACCAGTCAACCAACCTCAGCTGCATTTTAAGCCTTTTCTCTTCCCATCATTCATCGATCTCCTCAGCTTCTTCCATAGCAGCTTCCAGCAGGTGTTCAAGTGTGCAGCCTCCCTCCCTACTCATGGTCTCTTTTTGTCCTCCAGCTTGGATATTTGGGCTGATCAATGAGGATGTTTGTGCATGGCTTTCATATTAAGTTAATTGGCTTCAAGTGTGGAGTGGCTTGCAGACTCCTTTGCAAAGGTTGTTTCCTTTCCTTTCCACTATATGTATGGTGGTTATGGGAAATAGAACAAGCATGTTTTAACAGCTTTGCCCTAAAGAGAAAGATGTGTGGCTAAAATTCTTTGATCATGCTGAGGGAGTGAAGCAGTCACTATTATTTGGAATTACTGAATTCTTTTAAGTCGTGAACACATGACAATTCAGAATACCAGCTAATTCATAACTCCATGTGTGCATGTTAGGTTTTCTTAGCTGTAGTAACAGATGAAGGCCACACCTGTCATCCTCTTACTCTCCTCTTCAACAGGTTCTTCATGACTGGCTATCTTCCACTTGGCTTTGAATTTGCTGTGGAAATTACATATCCAGAGTCTGAAGGCACTTCCTCAGGTCTCCTTAATGCATCAGCACAGGTTACAGCATTTTATTTCTTCAAGTGAAGTAATGTTCAGGAATGCCACTATGCTCAAGTCTAGGAAGGCTTTCTTAGACTTAGCTAAGTCACTGTTTTCTTGCTATAGTCCTGTTTTTTTAAAATTTGATTTCTGTAAGATGTGACCTGGAACTTTTAAAGGTGAAATGATGACTCTTTTCTGTGTGATCCTGATGAAGTTACCTGTTTGTTTATAGATATTTGGAATTATCTTTACACTTGTTCAAGGAAAGCTCACTACAGACTACAGTCCTCGTGCAGGAAACATCTTTCTTTGTGCTTGGATTTTTGTGGGCATTATTTTAACAGGTAATTACAAGTGCAAGTAATGGCTTCTCTTTTATGCAAAAAGTAGGTGTTTTTAGGATGATGTTGCTAATATATGGACAGCCATCTGACCCCCATTTCTTGAGACATGTCTTGAATTTGAGTGGGGTGAGAAATAGAAACACACAAATGGAGGCAGCTTGCAGTTTTCCAATGCAAGAAATTGCTGATGCAGTCTGGAACTGTGCCAGTGTTTACACATATTGACTCACAAATGTGCTGAAAGTGCTGAACTATCAAGCTTTTCTTTAAGTGCTTGTGGCTTAAAAGATCTTATTGGCATTTCCTGCTTTGTGTGTTTTGTGAGGAGCAAGTTCAAATTGACAGTGAGTTCAAATTGTCAGAGTTCAAATTGCAAAGAAAAAATAGGGGTATTTTGAAATTGTGCTGAAAGCAGCCTCTGTGTGCTTGCACCCTGCAAACATTTCCCTTGCATTGCATGTCACTGCAAAGGTGTGAACCAGCTTTCCTTTTTCCTTCTTTTCTCAGCCTTAATAAAATCAGATTTGCGAAGACACAACGTGAATTCAGGGATTATGAACTTGGATGTTAAAGCTGTAAGTGGTGACTCCTTTACCATGATTGTATTACCTACTTGAATGCTTGACTTCCACTGTCATAACAATAGCAGCTGCAAAAGAGTACTTGACAAAGTTCTTATGACTGATTCCAAGGTGGTTTTGAACAACAGAGCTCCATGGGATGCTGCTCTCACATACCTGTTTTTCTCCTTAATTCCCGTGAAAAAAACTGAAAAAACTTCTGCTCTCAGATTTTTTTTTTAATTTTTGAAATTTTTGGATATTTGAATTTTAAGTGGCTAATAATATTATTTTATTGCTTGAATCTTGCTGTATCATAATAGCAGGGAAGCATTGTGAATTGTGGAGCCTTTTTGTTTATTGGGTTGTGAGGCCATCCTATAGACTATGTATTTTATTTAAAATACCTGCAGTCTCTTCAGATGAAGTCAGTGTCTGATAAACAGAAGCCATGCTGGAGTTTCTATGCAGTGCTGCATAAAGAGCTGTATTTGTTTTGCTGATGCTCTCAATTTAAAGGAAGACTGAGCCTAGCATTTTCTGATGATCACAAGGCTCTATGTTTCAGCAGTTTTCCAAACCAGTACAGTTACTAGGAGAAAAAAGCTCTCAGTGGAAAATTTTTTCAGTGCTGTGGGTTTTTGATTGTTTGGATCAAGACAGGAGACAGCTTTTTGGAGTCAGACATTGCAAGATCCTCTGCCATGCTTATTTTTGTGTAGGTGTCTAGCATGCCCAGCAGCTTTTGATCACCTGTGACCCACTGCACACTGTTAGTGTCCGTATGAGGTTCAGAAACTTTGAGCTGCTGCTGCCTGAGCTAACTTGAACCTGGAACCTCTTGGCAGCTGCGGGTTCTCTGTGTGGCATCCTGTGGGTTTCCCAGCCAGGTTGGGGCTGTTCATGACTTATCTGCTTTCCATTATCACCTTGTTAATTAGCCCAGATCGTCACACAGCTTCATTCATGTTAGCCAGGGTGTAAGAAAAGCTGCAGTCCTTGCCCTGATGTTGCCATGCATGATTGAGACCTGCCTGTGTCAATAATGTACAATATCACTCTGATAGTGGGCCTTGATCAAGAGTCTGCTGTGGTTAAATGTAACACAGGAAGTTAATCTTCATGTGACAGATACTTATATGCAGTAGATATATACTTGAGAATTATACTAAGAAGCTAAATTCTATGTTTGGGCTCTCTTCTTTTATTACAAAAAGAAAAGAAAATAGGGTTTCATATAATCTGCTTAATTGGGCTAATTAACTACTTATACTGTTGGAGCCTAACCTAATAATTACCCAAGAATACTGAGTTTGAGAATAATTCTGTTGAATAACAGCTTAATTCCTGTTGTGTTTTTACTTTTTTATCTCCCTCCTCAGGTACCAGTTGACAGTCCTGTAGAACCTGAGAGCACTGCATTAAAGATTCAGTCAGATTTATGAAGCTGAAGGAGGGGGCCTCAGAAACTCACAAGACTGGTTAGATGTGGAATGATATGAGCTAGTGTAATCACTGGATTTGTGTGTATGAGTGGTGACTTGTGTTTGTGGATTTTGGTGGTAGTTGTGTACTGGAAGCTATGAGGATGCTCAGTTCATTTTGCTCAAGATGCGAAGAATTCACCTTTGTATGGAATATTTATTTTAACATTTTCAAGTCTTGCAGTTTCCTTAGTAAAGAACTGTGTGAACACTCTCCACAGTAGGGAGATGTGCATTCAGGATGCATACTTGAAAAAAATCAGGAGTCTTGAAGTACAGTTGTCATGATCAGAAGTATCTAATCTTTTCTTGTTCAGTCTTGCTGGTGCATTTGAAAAGTCAAAGAGTAGGGAAATGCACAGCAGGAGGATGTTCACGAGTTCATTTTTTATTTTAAATGTATCTGTATTTGAATATAAGCCAATGATTCCTTCTGAAAAAGTGATAGCACAATACTGAAAACAAGAGATGACGTGTGTGTTTCATACTGGCATCTGACATTTCTTTTGCCTTGAAACTTCTTTATGGGTATCAAAAGGCAGATAAGAGAAAACACTGTTTTTGCTATAGCTTCATTGTAGCGTTTCTGGGGAGATTTAAAAAGTTTCTCCCTAGATAAATTGGAGAAAAAACATTTCTTATTAAATACAGTAAAAAGGAGGACAAAGGCCTTTGATATCTCTGTTGTGAAATATTTATAAGCAATGGAACACTACCACACAAGTTTCCTCCACAGAGTATTTTGAGTGCTTTCTCATTTAAAGAGAGAGGAGTACGTGTTTACAAAGAGCCAGTGCCTTTACTTTGTAGAGAAGATCCCTGCCTCATCTTGAGTTTAATCAGTGCTGCTGAAGAAATTCCATTTTGTGTGTTAAACCTCTGAATATTTGTGGAGTATCAGAAAACGTGTTCTGTCCTTTTTATGAATTGTATCACTTGTCTCATGTGAAATTCCTGTGCTTGTGTAACTTAAATCATGTATTTTGCAGTTAGTTAAAAGCTGTAAGGATGACTGAAAAGAAAACAGTGACATTTTCACTATTTCTGATCAAATATTTTCTTTTATACCATTTTAGCTGCAAAATGAGCAGACGTTATTAACAGTAACTTTTTGTTACTTCTTTAGCTGTATTTGGGATGGGGGTTTTTCAGTGCAGTGCTTTTGAAAATTTTCTCCTTTACCTTGTGCCCTACCTACACACCCACAGAACTGATAGCACTACAATACTATTGCTGGGACAGTCAGACCTGGGTAAGTGGACTTTTTGGAAACATTTCATTTTTAGCTCAGCAAACTGAGCCTGCAAGTTCAGTGCCATCAGTGATGCTGCATCTCTGAGTTCCCACAGTTCCCACAGTCCTCAGTGCCATCCAGAAGGTGCAATCCTGCTCAAAGTTTTCCACAGGTTGTTACAGTTGGGGATGGGGAATTGTTTAACTCTGTGCTGGGCTAGGTAATTTTCTTCACAGTGGCTGGCATGGGGCTGTGTTTTGGATTTGTGCTGATCACAGGGCTGGTACTACAGAGATGTTTTATCCTTGCTGAGCAGGGCTTGCACAGAGCCAAGAACTTTTCTGCTTTTCACTCGTCAGAAAAGGTGAGGAAGTTGGGAGTGCATGGGATCTTGGGAGGAGACACAGCCAGGACAGGTGACCCCAGCTGACCAAAGGGACATTCCAGACCATGTGGCATCATGTTCAGTGTATACAGTGGGGGGCAGAAGGAGGAAGGGAGGGATGTTTGGAGTGATGGTGTTTTCTTCCCAAGCAGCCATTGCCCTTGGTGGGGATGGCTGAGCACCTGCCTGCCCATGGGAAGCAGTAAATTAATTCCTTGGTTTTATTTGCTTGTGTGTGTGGCTCCTGCTTTCCCTATTAAGCTGTCTTTATCTCATCCCATGAGTTTTCCAGTTTTTACCCTTCTGATTCCATCCTCAATCCCACTGGTGAGGAAGGGAGGGAGCAAGCAGCTGCCTGGGGCTTGGTGGGTGGCTGGGGTTAAACAACAACAAACTCCAGGATAGTCTCTAATCACAATAAATATAATTAAAAACTTTTCTTTTTCTTATTTCACTGTAGACCCAGGAAAATCTTTTTGTATAAAAAGGGCCATGAAAACTTATCTTTCTAAGCTGAGCCTCTAAATGTGATGATCTCGATTTAAACATTTTGTGTGATAAATGCTTTAGATAGGGGAAGACCTATCATAATAAACTAAGCATGCTTGGAACACGTGCCTTTCCAAAAAGGGTTCATGTCTCTTTGCCAGGTCCAGTGCTAAGGAGAAAATGGCCAGGCCTTGCTGCTCCTGGGGAGGTGAACTCTAGAAGAGTCTACTGCTGAAGCACCTGAATATAGGGACAGTCACTCTTGGCTATTCAGATGGCAGGCAGGAGTATGGGGGTGAAAGTAGAGATGCTGTCATTATGTCAGCCCTGATAATAACGTGCCAAAAAATATCTATGTTTTTCATCAAGATACAGATACAGAAAATATTTATGTTCATGACCCATGCATGGTTGCTTTGACTTTTGGTGTCGCAAAACCTTAACAAGATAATATTTTTGTAGTTTTGGGGAATTGTTTTTAAATGTCCAGTAGAGTCTTTGGCAGTATCCAGGATGTTTGCTGACCTGTTCTGTATACACTGTTCAAAATAAGATTGAGTATTTTTGTTCCATTCTTAAAATTTATTTTTCAAATCCTTGCTTCACTGCTAGTTTCCAGTTTCTTTAGTTATGTTCAGCTGATTATTGAAAAAATATTCTAGTTCTGGCTCCTTGTTTTTTTTTATCTTCTGCCAAATTACTTGGCTACCTTCTGAAAAGGTTGAAAGAAGATTTGGCTTGCTGGAAACCCTGCTGGGTCCCTGAAAACAAAATATTCCTAATAATGAAGGCTTAATTACATCCTGGATTTATTATTCCCCTTCTAAAAGGAGCTTGAAAGTTGGAAACCTATGAGCTATTTTCAGGCAATGATAAAGTATTTTAATGAAAGGCTCAGCAGCAGAATAAAGAGCAAATAAAGAGCAAATCAGTATTTTTTGTGCAATAGTCTTATCTGTCAAGAAATTGAAGTTCTAGCTCAAGGCAGAAATAAATCTGGAGTAGTTGAGGCTTTGTGGTTTTTGCTTTTAATTTTTGGGTTTTAGCAGAAAACATCCACTCAACCAAACAGAGAATCATAGAACGTTAAAAGCTTGGAAGGGACCTCAAAGATCACCTGGTCCCAACCCACCTGGCATGGGCAGGGACACCTCCTACTAGACCAGGATGCACAAGGCTCTATCCAGCTTGGCCTTGGACTCTGCTATGGTTGGGGTGTCCACAACCTGCCTGGGCAACCTGTTCCAGTGTCTTACCATCCTTACAGTAAAAAATTTATTCCTGATATCTAAATTAAATTTCTCCTCTTTCAGTTTGTACCCATTTCCTCTTGTCCTATCACTACAATTCCTGACAGACTCCCTCCCACTTCCCTGTAGTTCCTCTTCAGATACTGGAAGGTTGCTATGAGTTCTCCATGCAACCTTCTTAGCCTGGAAATTCCACATGCATTTGGAATTGCAAATAGGGTTTCTGACTCTAAACCTTCAGATCCTGGCTCAGCCCCCCAGCAAGAGTAGAGCTGGGGGCTAAAAGTCCTAGCTGCTTAAAAAAAGCAATTGTATCATGAGTGGAATTGCACATCAACTAGGAGAGGATGGTGTAAGAAACCAAGTGAGAACAGGCACATCCCAGTCCCATGCATCAGCTTTTGCTTTTCAATTTGCTTTTTTCCCCTGAGTCATTCAGGAGAGCACTGGAGGATGCAAGAGAACACACAGTGGGGAGCATAAACAAGGGGACTGCCCCCAAGTTCCCAGGAGCCCAGCAGGTTGTGCAATTGACAACTTTCAGCTCCAAAATTCAGAGATTAGCATTAATATTAGTTCTTAGTATGTGTTTCTTCCCAGCCACATTAAACTTTTGGTAATTTCAGTGGAAGAGACTCAGAGAACATTGACACATTTTTATTTAGGATTCCTGCCACGGCCTTAAACCCCTCATTTCTATTGGGTGGGTGTGAAAATACCAGACCTGTAGGATGGAATCTGGATTTGCTGGTAGGTAAGTCCCTCAGAACAAGTATTTGTAGATGGGTGCTTGTCTTTAGTAACATCTCTTTCTGCTGCTAGATGCCCATGGTTTATGAGGAAGAAAGAGCAAGGAAAGAGGTAGCAACAATACATATGAGTCATTTTAGATTAATAGTGGTGCCTTGAGAGGCTACCTAGAACAGAGGCTAGACAGTGTAAAAGGAATGAAGTAGGTATTTGTTAGGAAGGCCTTCAAAGGAAACACCTTGGGCAGTACAAGAGCCTGGCCAGGGCTACACCCAAGATGGGCAATGGGTCACACATTTTCACACTCTTATAAGATTTGGTCCATTTACATTTTGGGGTTAATTGTCCAATTACAGCTTCAGGTTATGAAGTCCCATCCTCCCAGATTGCTCTCCTCAGATTTTTGGGTCTGAAGCTGCAATGGTGCCCTTGGTTCTCAGGCTGGAAAAGGAAGTTTTGGTCAAACTAAACTGTGAAGAGAATTTGCTACCACGTTACATGAACTTCAGAGTTATATACTAATGCAGTACAGAATTTGGAAAATATGAAAGCTAAAACTTAAGGCATCAAATAGGGCTTTCCTAGCTCAGCCTCTTGGTTATCTCTTGTTCAAGGCAGTCTGTTGTTTCAGAGACAATCAGTGGAGTGTGTAATTAGAGCTGCCAGCCCATGTTGCCTAATGAAAAAATGTTTTTTTGAGAAATATTTGTACTACCTTGTGCATCTACAACCAAGTGAAATTGGGTTAAGCTGTAAACATTTATTGTTTTCCATTTTGTGAACTCACTGGTTTTACTGTGTGAATGGGAGTGTGTGACCTTTACAGTTGCTGTCTTTCAATACTTGTATGTACCTCCTTCTCAAATGTTACAGGCCATTGATGTTTCATGGAGCACAAGGTGTCATTATACACAAAAATGTGTGATTGCCCCAGCCCCACCATTCGGTCTGAATTCTGTGAAGAGGGAGAAGTGATGTTAATGCAGGAATTGGAATGAATTAAGCAAAAAAACTTCCTAAGAGAAATGTATTTCTTTGTAAGACCCATGCTACTTACTGCTCACACCTTTGTTCTACTCATGAAGATAACTAATGTGTTTTACTGTAATATTTTGGTTTTGTTAGTGTCCAGTTCTTTATTTCAAGAGAAAATTTAAAGTTCTTAATGAATATTCTCTGATTGCAATACTGTATGTATGTGTATATGTGGATGGCATCATTCCTTACCATTCTATGTTACTAATAAAGTGTATAATGCCTAAATTGATTGGAGCCAAGAGTAACATTTTTGACAGCTGGTAATACAGCTGCTAATCTAAAAGTTATTATTTTTTTCCTTAGAACCTGCCTTTTAATCTAGGAAAATGTGTAAATGTATGACTTACTGTGCCATTAATAGATATATATGTCATGTGGGGTATAGAAATGTATTTTACACAAGAGTGTTGGCACCCAGAGACATTTTCTTGGGGCATAGAATTAAAGTACTAGCATGGGTGGTCGAGTTGTACTGCTCTAGCACAGAGATTTCTCCTTGGCTTTGGAAAAGGTCTGTGAGGAATAAAGCAGAGCAATCCAAAGGCAGCTTCTTGAGGGTAGTGTAGATATTATTTTAATAAAGCACTTGGTTGCTGAGAGATTATCTGGGGGGAGAGGGTAGGATAACTTCTGAGAGAGGATAAAAGGGAGACATTACATTCAGTTATGGCTAAAATCAGAGGTGTCTTCAGTGGGAGCACTGCAGAACCCTTGTGAGCACTCTGCAAGGGTTCTGTCACCTACCCTCAGGCATTTAGCCCAGGTGTGAGCCAGGAAAATTTGGGGAGCCAGCTTCAAAGTATGCGGAATCATGGTAAGAAAATGTTTCATTTTTTTATCTCACTTCTCCACAAAGCTGGGATTCTCTCTCAGCTATTTTGGCATAGGAGATGCTTCACAGGAGGCTGCAGGTGCTGCAGAGCACAGCAAACACAAGCCTTGTGTTGTAAAGCAACACTGATATGCAGTTCAGCACTGGGTCAAACTTTCAGGTGGGTTCTTTGTTTTACAACCAGGACCACAAGGTCCTGTTCCTCTTATGGTACCTCTATGAAAGCTGCAGGCAATATCCCCAGTTAGCACTGTAATTTAAACATTCCCACAGCTAGGAAGGAACAATCCCAGAAAATTATTACTGTCTAAAGTTTCTTTAGCATTGGGGTTTTGGGGTTGGTCATTTTATTTCTTTTTTTCTGGTGAGATTCTCAGTCCTGCCAAGAAAATACTAGAAACCTCATTAGGTAAATGGGAAATGTGAAGCCATCCTGACTATGATTAGTCAGATAATTATTTCTATAGCTGGGAGGAGGCTCTGTGATCCAAAGCTAACAATTATTACCCCTTCCAGAGAGTGATGTGGTCTGTGTATGGGTAAAATAGGCAGATGCCTAACAGTCCAGCTGCTTCCTGGGCTGGAAAGGTTTCTTAGAAGTCTGCTGGATTTCCTTCTGTCTGTGCTTCACAATGACCAAACCCCATCTGACCATGTTCTAAATCAACATTTACAGTTCTATTAAACAACAACTTTGCAGAAAACAAAACAATAATATCCTGAACTTTGTAGAAAGGACTTCAGCAGATATGTCACAAAGGCTAAGTGTTGGCAATGGTTAGACATAATTACTGATTTGTGAGTAATTACATATTTGTGAGAAATGAGCTAATATCTGCCTAATGTCAGGGATCAAAATTCAGCCTCCAGGGTGCTAATTTCCAGTGATTCCTCAGTAAACCACTTCTGCTTGTAACAGTGTTTAGACCATTAAAAAGGCAGTAAATAGTATCTAAAGGGCATTGCCAGTATTGTGGCCTCGTGTTATGAGTTTCCAGAAACAGACACAAGATTCTACAAAAGCCACAAACTCCAATCAGATGGAAAAATTTGTAAAAAAAGTATTGAAGGCTTCAGAAGCTTTTCTAGCCTGCATTAGGCTGAACCAGAGAGTTCCCACTTTGTTTTTTCAGAATGGGGCAGTCCTAAGGTTTTTTAGATGTTGATCACTAGTTTGCTTAAGGTAATAGAGAGACTGCAGCTGACTGCAGAATCAATTATTCTTTTAGAAATCAAATTCTCCAGCTTGCTGCCAAGAGAAAAAGAAGTTAAAATATAACAGTACAGCTTCCAAGGTTGTGCATGGCGTTTTCTTCACTAAATATTGGAAGGCAACTTGATTTTCTCAGAATAATTCATCAGCAGGTTCTGAACAACCCTGCAGACATTAGACAGAATGTACATCCTGTGTGGAATGAAGAGACACTGTCCCACATTCTTCTGACATGTCTCACTCTGGTGAGAATGACTCACCCAGAGATCATTAACTGGCTCCAGGGGACTTGAATTTGTGTTATCTTCTGCTCCCAATGAACAACTGAATTTTCTTTGGGCCCTAATGCTAAAAGCCTGAAATTCACGTAGAGGCTACTGCCTAAAGCCTAGAAATACCATGATTTCTCATCTTGTCACTGCCCCACTGAAGCTTCAAAAGGGTAGAGAAGGCCTCAAAAGCTCAGAAGCTTGACAAAATTGTCCAAACCAGACTGTCACCAGGGGAGATACAGAGGTCCCCCAGCTTTTGGGGAACAGAATGCCCCATGGTCAGTGTGATTTTTCTCTGACTTACCTTATCTGCTCAGAATACGAGAATCTCATGAGGGTTGAAATGTCTGCGTGCACGGAGAGCATCAGGGAGTCTCCTCCAAGCCCACAGCCTGTGTGATTACACAGCATTCCTGGGTTTGATTCCAAAGCCAGAAGGTGTCCTGTAGGCTCCAGTTTGCTCTGAAGATTACTATCATTGATGTCATGGCAAATAATAAAGATGGCTGAAAAAAAAAATGTTGCTCCAGATTTCCTTTAAGAGCTTTATTTTTAAAATAACTGTGTTATTTGAATTTTACTGTCACCTTCAGGTGCTTCTGCAGCATTTTGATTACTCTTCAATCACTCTCTGGAAAGGGAGACTCTTAATCTGCAGAACACTGTCTCCCAGGGATGCTTGAAGTGATGCTTCAGATCAAAAATCGTCTGATGAAATCATCAGTGTCATCATGACACCTTGGCATTGAGAACAGTAAATCACACATTTCTCTTTGCAGATTTCACACAGCATCTCAATTCAAAGGCTTTTGGTGTTTGGGCTGGTGACACATTCTATTGCTAGGCTTAATAACTTTTCCAGTCACCTTTTCTTTCTTCCTGGAAAGAAAATGCATTTGAGGAACTTTAATAATAAGGATGACATTTGGTCAGTGTTTCCTAACCAGCATCACACTATTCCTAGAGGACACAGGTTATCCCACAGCAGAACTACACTGCTTAATTTATTTCTGATCAGCAACAACAACTGTGCTTCTAACCTCAGGCAGGCAGGGGTTTATTGCAGTGCATTCCTCTCTCCAGGAAGGCAGGGATGACTCAGGTGCTCACCTGGCAGTGGAGGTAAGTCCTGACTCTCACCTCTGGTGCCACCACTGGCAGCTCCTTTGTGACAAGGCCTGTGAGTGCTGATGATTGCTGAAAAGAAATCTCATTTCTAGGTAGCAGATTTTTTTCAGCCACTGCTGTTCTTTACTACCTATATTTTGATTATGCAGTTCCCCTGGGGGGGAAGATAAAAAAAAAAAAGTGATTGTGCTGGGTAGTAAAAAAAAAAAAAATTGCCAATATTCATGGAAGGTTACATTAGTGTTTTCTTGTTTTTGTAAGCAGAGCTTGCTGCAGAGAACAAATCATGTGATATGGTTTCAAGTAAGACCTTCAGAGCAAACTGTATTGATGTAATTATTTTCCCAAGCTAGTGCAATGTTTGAGACTGAGACTTTGGAACAAGACAGGAGTAAGGCAGGCTAATTGGGATGCTGATGTTCTACCACTCTGGAACAACAGTTTCACCTGTATCTGATGGCATCAGTTGTAGACCAGAGTGAGGTGACTGTAGGAAAAGGTTATTTCACTGTCAGCCAAGGTTCAGTCAGGTTACTAGGACATGCTGACCTGCAGTGGGGAGTGGAAAGTGAAAATTTGCAGGCCAGTTTTGGGAAAGGTCTGATTTATAGGCTTTTCATGGCACTTTGATTTTTTTTTCTTTTTTAATGTTTTTAAAAATCTTTTTTTAATGCAAGAAAAACTTGCCTGTTGGACTAGTCTGAGAACAACTGGAGTCCATCTAGCCCCATGTAAAATAAACACTGTAATGATTTGTTGCAGTAGAATTATTGCAGGAGATCCTGGACTTTCTCAGGCAGAAATCAAAACATGCTGCTGAAGTTCTTCATTGGTGCAGCCAAAGCAGCTGATGGCTGCCTTTTCTGCTAGACCATTGCAAAATAAACAGTGGGTTAAGAGTGCTCAGAAAGGGCTACTCTGGGGAAAGCTCCAAGGAAGCACACCCTCAGGCATTTCTTTTATAGCTTGCTCTTTTTTTAAAGTCTGCTTTAGATATTTACTTTCCCAGTGATCACAGGGAAATTCTATGAGTACAGAAAGTTGTTCATATTGGTTATGCAAATCACTCCTGCAAATGTGCACCAACAGCCATTCCCATATTGCCATGGTACATCCTTACCACAGTCTGACCTTTCATTTCATCACTAAAAAAATGCCATTTCAGCATAGTGTTCAATTTAGGAAAAAAAGCCCCAAACAAACAAATTTTATATTTCTTTCAAAGGATCAAATGAGGTCACAACAGTCTTTTCAGGAAATGGGCCAATATTTGTATTGCAATAATGCAATTTACTTAAAGCAGGCAAACTTTCTTGATGTGTGTTTTTCTGCTGCTCTCTGCAAAGCTGAAGCACCCCTGTAGGATTAACCATTTTGGACTGCAGCTGTTCTGCTGGCTGCTAAATGCAGAAAAAGCCATTAAGGTCACTTGGCCTGACTTTAGCAGAGCAGCGTGCACAAGCTGGTGTCAGGAAAATCCACAAACACCGGAGGTTTGTGTCCAAAAAGGAGACAGAAGAGTCCTGCAACTTTACTCACATAAAGGGAGAGTCCACCGGAGCACAAGCCTGCAAACTTTTCTCTCCCAAGGTTTTGGAGGGTGCAGCCTCTTTTTATCCTGAACTCCCAGCTGCACCTTGCCCCCTTCCTTTCCCCATTGGCTGAGGCACTAGGACGATACAGCCTTCCAGAACTGCCGACCACATATTCCCCCCTTGAACCTACTGTTTCACCCCAAAGTTCAGAAACTCAGGCTTGGGCAGACCCCACTTGTCTGCTTCAGGAGTTGGGTGGGCTCTGCAAGGAACCTGCTGCCCACAGTTAGCAGAGACATTAAGGCCCTTTTCAAAGATGTTAACACCCACACCTTCACCCATGAAATTGTTTGTGCAGACATCAGCTTTCCTCTCGCTGGGAAGGCATCCAGGCTTCAGGCTTTTGCACTGAGTGCTGCCAGCTGGAGGTACTGGACACATTTCCTGCTCCACCAGTAACTGATACTGGTACATTGTTAGTGTCCACTTTTACTAGCTTGGGAAGCAACCCAGGTCCTGATCTGTCCTATTACCATCTGATGGAAGGAAGGAGGAAAAGATAAACAAGCTTTTGCTTCCCAGCACTGCCTTGGGTGGCAGCAGATTTGAACACTTCCTTCTTGCACAAAAGAAAACTTGTGTTCCTAGGAGGGTTGGAACAAAACGTGTCTCCTGCCCCTGCTGGCTGGGCTGCTGGAGCAGCTCCCCTCTGCCTGCATGCAGAGGCATCGTGAAAAATGCCAATCACTTGGTTTTAAAATTTTTAAAGCTTAATAGTATTAAAATGTTTATAAAAATAGTAATACAATTAGAGTAATAATAATTTGGACAATTTGGATTAGGACAATATGAGACAACAGAAACAAAGAGTTACAGACGTCCTGCTACCTCTTTCTGGGCAGCACAAGCCTGAAAAAAGACACCTGTTAACAAAGGATTAACCCTTAAAAACAATAACCCGTTGCATATTCATACACTTCATACATGATGCATAAATTCAGGATACAAACACAGGATTCAGTCTGGTCAGTGTCAACTTCTTCCTCTGAATCCTAACAGTGCCTTCGAGGCAGGAAGAAGTTAATTTCTTCTGATAAGAGAGCAATAAATTCTCTTTCTCTGAAAGATTTAGGTGTCCTGTGGCTGCTGTCTCGCTGCAAGCCCTTTCTTTAAAAAAGTATCTTACATAACATAGTTTCTATTTTAACTTTTTTTATAACCTAAAACTATATTTAACACACTACTTAAGAGAATTAATACAGCATTACTTTCTAACACAACACACATAATATTCATTTCAATATTTGCGAAAAGCCAATCATAAAATATCAATTTTTCACGGGCATCAAAGCAAATGCACCAGGGCCAGCTGTGTGCTGTGGCTGTGGCTCCTGGAAGGGTGCTGTAGTGGACTGGGACCTGGGGAACTGGCACATGGCCTGGCTTGGAGAGGTCCAAGGTCACAGAGCTGGGGCTGGCCAGGCAGGGCAGGGGCAAGCGCAATCTGCTGGCCAGCCCATCCTTTGCTGCAGGGCTGCTGCTGGTCTCGCTTCACTTCTGGGTATGTTGTCCCCCTTGTGGCCCTAGTAGCACAGAGTGGCATTTCTGTTCACAGTGAGAAGTATTTTCACTTAACAAGGTTTGTTGATGGCAGAGTCTGGACAAGGCCTTACAAAGGTCTTAGAAAAGGCTGGAGCTGTGCTGGCAAAAGATCTGCAGAGCAGAAAACCACTGAATTTCCAGGCAGCAAAGCAGGAGCATGAGACCTCACAGGCCATGAGACAGCAAAAGTCGTCCTTCCCCAGCCTGGCTGCAGCTCCCTCTTCTGAGGCCAGGTCAGGCTGGAGCTGCTGCCCAGGAAAGCCTTCTGCTGGCTCCTTGCTCCTTGGCTGTTTGGAAACAATGGGTAATAGAGGAAGTGTTTTCCCAGACAAGTTCAAATAAATACATGAATGAACTTCCTCTGCTCAATATCACAGGGCAGTGAGGGTGTGCTGTGTGGCTGGGCTGAATTCATTGCTGTTTGCTTTCAGAGGGAAAGGATAGTGGGACTCCTTGTGGGGGTCTGGCACTTTGGAGAAGAAGTCTGCTTGCAAAAAGTGCCACTGCTGGTATCACCTTGCTGCCATGGTGCAAATTAAGAGCTATTAAGTTTCCTGCACTTGGTTGTGTAATTGCACTGCAGGGCCTTTTGAATGCTGCATTTAAATGAGTCTGCAATTGGAAATAATGAAGGTTAAAACCCTCTTAAATGATGATTCTATGATCAAATTAGTTCCTTTGACCCAGAAAGCAGCTGTGGTAAAAATGAGCTCTGCACTAGGAGTAAGACTGTAGATGGAAGTGTTATTCAGAGCTGGCTTTAGAAAGATACATCCACACAAAGTGACTGAATTTCAAAGTCAGACAGGTCTGGCACACTGGAACAGAGTCTGGGTGGGAATCTGGTGTGAGAGGAAGACCTGCAAACAGAGAGAGGAAGGCAGCTCTGCCAAGAGTCATGGTATCAAAATTAAGTGGCCCCACGAGGTGAAAGCCATTGGATATGTGGGCATGACGCATATCCCACCCTGCTTTTCCTCATCTTGAATATCTGTTCATAACTAATACCAGGGAGAGCTTTGGCTAATCCAAAGCAGCATTATTCTATTTTTACACCTAACTTGTAGCTGGTGAGAGGGTTACTAAGACTTTCCCTTAGTTGTAGGGACTTTGGAACTCTACTTTTATTTCCTTAGGCTGTTGCTTTGAAGTTGCCTTTACCTCCAGGGCCTCAGCTAACTTCTGCCCTGCCTGTCCAGCCCACAGCTGGCCTTGGACGCACTGACTGACCTCTGGGAGTTCAATTTGTCACCCTTCCACCTGAGCATCAGGGAGCAGCTGGTAAGAATTTTCTTTCTTTCCGTCCTGACTGGAAGTGGTCTGGATGCTGCAGACTGCTGTGAGCAGAGCTGTGGTGTCCAAACCTTGCTATGCCCCTTACCTGTCTGGCCAGGGAGAGTTTTCCCTCTGGCACAGAGCACTCCCTGACATGGGGGATGCAGGAGGCTTTGAACTGCAAAGCACATAGCATCACTGTGATCTTCACCCTTCCAGGGAGGATAAGAAGTGGGTGGGTATAGGAAAACTTGATCTGAAGGTTCCTGGCTGCCCTGGGCAGTGAAGCAGCACTGAGCAAGGCTGTGACAGCCTCAACAAGGTTGCCTGTTCCAACAGGGAACAAGGCTCTGGGATATAGGTGACTGCCAGTTTGTGTATCAGCATCCTAGAGGATGCTGTGTAATCCCAGCACTCTGTCACATGCAGTGTGCCCCTCAGCTGCTCACACGTGGATGCCACCACCTGCACTGCCCCATTAGTTCTAAGATCCAGGTCTGAAGGATTTTCAGGCTTTCCCCTGGCTCTGCTCCAGCGAACTCACAGACTTCTGGGCCTTTCTTTGCACTGTCTTGCCTGAGCCTCCCCTGGCTCCTTGAGAGCCCTCTCCTCTGCGTCTTCAGCCATCTGTAGCCTCTCTGGGTCTTTGTTTCATCATCTCCCATTGGGAACTCTTGGTGCTCTCACATCTTGCTGATGTTCAGCATCATCTGTGCTCCAGAAGGAGAGACTGTGCTTCCCCTGGGATCCTGCCTCTAAACCCAGCAGGGTGTGTGTGTGGGTGTGTGTATCATCTCTGCCCATCATGGATGCACATTTTCCCTCCAACTGCAGCGTTTGCTTGATGATTAGGGAATTGCAGGACGTAGTGGAAAGGGTGAAGACTTCACAGCAGCTCTGAATCCGCCCTGACCTTTACCCCTTTCCCCTGGATTGTGTTGCCATTTACACACAGAGCCCCACATTCAGCTTGGGGGGTTTCTACACTGCGTTGAAAGCTGACACTGGGCAAGCCATGTAAGCTGAAGCCCTTGATTTGCTTCAGCTGATGGAACAGCTTTTCGCTGTCCTCGCTTCTGTTAAACCCCCTGATGAGATTCTGGCATACCATGTGGCCAGGGGACAGCAGGGAGGATTACTGGTAGGACTCACAGAGACATCGGCTCCTGTGGAGAGTGATTAGCAACTCATCATGCACTCCTGGCTCCTGAGAGCCTTCGGGAAGCTGATTAGGGCACCGCAGAAATTTATTCCTGTCTGGGAGCCGGGGATATGGGAGCTGCAGCAGTATCGGAGCGCATGGTCAGGGCATGGCAGCAATGTTTTTCACACTATTTGTACTTGATGGGAGGGTCACTCACAGCTCTAGGAGATGCATTATTACACTGACACTGTTGTGCTTGACATGAAGGGCTGAAAATTCCCGTCCGAGCGTGGCCACAGCCATCCGGGCACGGTGGGCGCCGGAGCGGGCAGCACGGCCAGGGCCAGGGCGGTCTCTGCCGGGCCCGGGCGCTCCTCTGCCCGCCCCTCACAGGCGCCTCTCTGGGCAGCGCTTTGCCTTCAGGATCTCACTGCCACCACCGTCCCGCTGGGTGCTTAACAGCGGGTCTTCCAGCTCTGCTGGAAAGAACGAACAGCCCGGCTCTCTCCGAGGACTTCCATCCTCCGGCCTCCATCGCTCACTGGGGACCGGGACGCACGGCTGGGCTCGGGCTGCGCTGGGCTGGGTTCAGCTTGAGGGGATCGCAGCGGCTCGGAGGGGCCGGGCTCGGCTCTGCTGGGCTGGGCTGGGCTGGGCTCGGCCGGGCTCGGCCCGGCTCGGTTCGGCCCGGCTGCGGGCCAAAGCGCTCGGACTGCGCCGCCCGGTTGTGGTGTCCCGCACTGTCCGGCAGGGGGCGCCTCCGGGCGGTGTCTCGGCCAGTGGCGGACCGCCCCGCCCCGCTGGCCCCGCCCCTCTTTGTTGCGGCGACCAATGGGAGCGCGCCGCGGGCGGGCGGGCGGGCGGTCGCGCGGTAACGCGCGGCATGGCGCGCGGCGCGGGGCGCGCCCCCTGCGCGGCCGCGGCCGGTACCGGGGTCGGGACGGGGCGCCCGGAGCGAGCGGGCCGGCGTCGCTAGCGAGGGACCGCCCCCGCCCGGCCTCCTCCGCACGCCCGTCACGGGCGCACACACACACACACACACACACATACACATACACACATACACACACATACACATAAAGAGCGGCCGGGCGGCGGCGAGGCCGTGGCACACATCCCGGCGGCGGTCCCGGTCCCGGGCATGGCCGCGGGGCCATGACAGGCGTGGCGGGCCGCGGCGGCGGCTGCCGCGGGAGCGGCCGGCGTGCGGCGGCCGGCAAGGAGGGCGGCCGGTCGCGGAGCGCCCAGCCACGGGCGGCGGGCGGCGGCAGCGGGAGCGGCGGGGGCTCGGAGGAGGAGGAGCAGGAGCAGCAGCGGGACGGCGGCTCGCTCTTCCTGGTGAACAAGAGCGGCTTCCCCATGGACGGGCAGACCTGGGAGAGGATGTGGGGCCACGTGGAGCGGGTGCACCCCGACGGCGGTGCCGTGGCGGCGGCCATCCGGAGCGCCGCCCGCCTGGCTCGGGTAAGGCGGAGCCGCCGAGTGTCCCCTCGTGCGGGAGCGGCGGGTGGCACCGAGCCCGGGGTCGGCGTCCGGCGGCCGCCGCGTTCTGTGCGCGTCCAGCGGCCGGGCAGGCTCCGGGGCCGGCTGGGAGCGTGTGACACCGCAGCCCGGAGGATGCTCTCGGGGCACTGCGGAGGAGGACGGGGCATCTGCTGTCCGAAAGCGCCCAGAACGGGGTACGGGCCCTGCGGGGTGCTTAGGGGCTGCAGTGGGCGACCTGGGAACAAGCAGAAAGAGCTTGCGGAGAAAAAAACAGAAAACAAAAGTTAAAAGAAATCTTCAGGGACTGAGTGAAGCATTTTGTGCAATTTAAAGCAGGTTTTTCTTTTGCTTTTGGAACACAGGTGTTTCCTTAAATACAGCCTTGCTCCTCAAATGTAACAAGGGATTTAAAACTCAGACATTTCTTTTCCAGTATGTGGAAAGATTCCAAATGCTTTTGTCTGGTACGTTCCTCAGTACAAGTCCCAAATAGCTTTGCCTCACCCAAGTCTTTTTCCTCCAGACAGCAAATAAAATGTTGGATGTCTGCTGTTGTTCCAAGGCTTCCTGACACTGTGCTGCATTACTGATCACAATGTCTTTAACACACTCTGCTTTGGCAGACTTTGAGCTTGATTCAGTCCTCCCATCAGGCAGCATTAATGTGAGCTGACCGCTGAAGTCTGGCTTGGTTCATACCCCTCTGCGTGCTGGGGTGAGATGGTTGGGCTGCTGCTGTCATGGTCCAAGCTGTCAGTGATACTGACATGAACCATATGCCTGTTCTTTTCCTGGAGTAGAAAGGAGATTCTGTGCACAGGGAAGTTGAAATCTTGTTGTGTAGGGCTGTATTGAGAAGGTGCTTGTCAAATAAGCTGCGGGCTGAAAAGGCCTTTTCTGCAATGATCAGTCCAGTGCAGGTGCAAAAGGGACCATCTCTCTCCTCTCTGCTCTCCTTGTGCTGGAACCAGCCTTTGTTTGGATGGGAGAAGCATATCCAATTAAAGAATAATCAGGTTATGCTGAGTTTGTGGTTCATCTTGTACTTACACAAGCACTTGAGGTGGAAATGAAGGGGCAGGGACTGGGGAGAACTTCTTGTTTCAGCAGCCTGACCAGCCTATGCCAGTCTAGATGGCCTGCAAGCCCATTTGGTGTTAAGAGGTGGCAAAGCACATGCTAGACTTGACTTTCATCCTTTACTTCCCAGCTCCAGAGCATGTAGCTTTCACTGGTGACACCCGTGGTGACTGACAAAGCATCTGGGGAAAGACATGCCAGTGTGCTGGCCTGCACACTGTATTCCTGTGGGAATGTCCCAGAGAGCACTGCCCATGGCTTCTTCCTCAGTGCCACAGCTCTGGGCTCGCTCTCTGTAGCATCTGTGTAAGCTGGGTAGAATAAAAATGTTTTGAAATCTGCCTGGCCACATCATTTGATGTTGATGATCAGTGCCCAGTGCTGTAGGAGTTGTACTCCTCCAGAGTACAGATTTTGCCCAGAAGCAAAATCCCTGTTACAGTGATTAGTTTCTTCAGGGGCTGGAGGACCTGGTGCCCTCTGTGACTAAGCAGCTCTTGCTGGCTAAGTGTGGCACCTCTGGGGTCAGAGAGTGGTTTGGGGACTGTCTGGTCCTTATTAGGGCCGGCAGAGCTCAGGTGAGCAAATGAAGGTTAGGAGCAGGGTTGTTTTTGCCAAAATGGTAGTGGATTACCAAAGTTGTGATGGTAATTTCTGGGTCAGTAGGAATGTGAGTGGAGACTTGCTCCTTAAATGGTGGTACAGATTATTTTAATTGGCATGTGCTGCAGGGTATGTGTCACCCTGCAAAGGACCAGGTACTGCTGTTTGGGAGTGATGAGGGAAACTTTTGCCTGTGAGAAGATGATTTGTAATCTGCTTGCATGGATAGTTGGTTCAGGCTGAGTGAGTGGCATGTGCAACTGCTCCATTTCTGCATCTGATCTGTTCTTAATCCCTAGTGATGGGAGAGAGTTTTCATCCCCTCTCCAAGGAGCTCCACTTGATTGCTCTAATCATCTTGGCATTAGTCTCAGCAATCATACACGCAGGGTGGTAAGTAGCTTCTGACTGTGCTTGTGAGGTTGCCCTTACTGGAACAAATGCAAGCTGCAGAGGTGCAGGGCTGCATCTCTCTCGGGAGGCAGAGTCCTTACAAAAAGCTGCCTCTTCTGCACTTTTGGAACCTGTGGGGTCCCCACCTCTGACTGTTGGCTTGAGCTCTGCAAATAGTGCAGGCTCACAGTTTGGAAGGGCTGTGCGATCCTTTACCTGTTCTTGGAGGTACTTGGAGATTGTAATAAATTAAACCTCTCAGAAGCTTTGAGGACTCTTGCCTGTCAGCCTCATCCATGCTGAGTAACAGTGTGCTTGCAGGGGGAGCTGGTAGAAAATGACTTTTTGGTCATTAAGTGAGACAGTGGATTCGGGCAAAAGGAGCTCCTCACAGGATATCTGTGGTGAAGTGAGACTACAGCATTTCCAGCCATGGGATGAGTCTCCAACTCTGCCATGTGGTCTTGCACTGCAGCAGCTCCACTGTCTGGAGCTGCTATTCCTTGGAAGACTGATAAAAGGTCAAGGCTTTTCATCTGACTCGTCTCTGAATTTCACTTGCTTTACAAATTCATGGTCTGTAGTGCTGTGTCTGCATTTCCTCTTGCCATCCATGACCTCTTGCCTGCTCCTTGCTGCTGTGGATGCACACCAGGAGCTGGAGGGCTGCATCCTCAATCACAACAAAGCTGTGCTTTCCTGCACTTGTGTTGTGCAGCCCTGGCTTCTGCTCCATTCTGGGTGGGTGCCTCCTGCATCTGGGGTAGGAATAGTCCTCCTGCATCTGGGGCAGGAATCAGAGAGGGAAAAATGTTTGGAAGGAGTGGGAGTGGCATGTGGCTCCCACTGCCTGGCCTGGCTGGCAGCATGGTGTGTGTCCTGCCTGCCCTGCCCTGGAGAGAGGAGAGCAGTGCTGCCCTGCTGGGCTCAGGCTTATGGATGCTCCTCCCTTCTTGCCTGAGATCTGGAGGGGCTTGAGCCTTCTGGCTCAGCAGGCCAGCTGAGGTAACTGGAATATGTTCTAGTGGGAAAATCCTCTCTTTTCTAGGCCATGCTCTGGTATCTGATAGCATCATCCTCCTTGGCAAATGTGATCACCCCACCTTGGAGATGGGGAGCACCTCACCTGGAGTCTGAACCTCTATCCTCTGGTGAGGGTGGCCACTGTGGGTTTCAGGAGGGGCTGTCTGTTCACACTGCTGCTGTCCCTGTGGGATGCTGTCCTGGGTCCCACAGCAGGGTGAGGGCTGGGAAAAGGGTGAAATCCCCACCTCTGCAGCAGCCAGGCTCCTCACTGGCTGGGGCTCCCATTGCCTCCGTGTGTTGTGTAAGTGCATTGCATGCACCTAGAGCTTCTGTATCTTTGAAGGAAAGGACTGAGTGTATTGGAGCAGAAATGGCCACCCCAGGAAGGTGTGACAGCCCTGCCAGAATTCCCTTTGTCAACTCCTTGCTGCTTCTGGAACTTGAGCCTTATCTGGTGTGTTGAGTCCAGGTGTGCCTTCGTGCTGGAAGGGACAGGTGAATAATTCATCCAGCCCAAAGGGGCTGGGTGGGAAAGGAACCTGTGGAACCAAAAAAATTTCTCTAATGAAGAGCTTAGGCATGAAAATCATGATTAAGAAGCACTAATGAGCCTTGCTCATGACTGCCACTGGTGAGAGGAGACAGCCCGTGTGTGCAGGCGTGCCGGCGCCCCTGTAGCACTGGGATGGCGGGGGTGAGCTGGAAGCCTTGCCATCTGCTTGCCACTTACAGCTTATTTCTGTGTGCCAGGAGTGTAGGAGTCTCTGGTTTGGTGTTTTTTCCCCCCTTCTCCAAGGTGTATTTACTGTTTCACTGTAGTAACTTGCTGCGTGTAGTAGATTTTGTTGCCTTGGGATTACCGGTACTCATTCTCTGAAAGCAAACACACAATCTTATCAGAGGTGGGAACTGGGAGAAAAGTCTTTGTGGCAGAGATGCCCCATACCACCTGAACTTGCTGTTCTTAAGAGTTATTGCTGACTTGAAGTATTTTAAGTACAGTGATATGTCCTTTATGAGCTTTAAACTATGGTAACGACAGTGTGGTCCCACAGACACTTTTCTTTGCACCTTGTCACAGCTGCCCAGATTGCTGGCTCCTGAATTTGAATCTGCATTAATATACAAATTGCTTCCTCCACTGTGTTTGTGAGAATTGTGCTGACTTCTTTTTAGCTGTGCTGCCCACTTTAATATCTGCTGACCCTGTATTTTGCAGTCTCACCCCTGAAATAAGTGGGCTTGGGACAAGGCTGTGCCTCTTTCCTGCATGGCTGCAGGCTCAGGAGCCAAATAGCTGTGGGGATTAAACGTGGATTGAGGGCCTGCCTTCTTAAAATGCTTAGGCACAAGCAGATGTCTTATGAGATTTTGGAAAAATCCCATTATGTTGCCAGTCTATATCTTTAAGTGTCTTAATGTCATTAAATATTTGGGTCCCAGGTGGTCTTCTAGGTGCTGTGCTCTCCCTCCCCAGCAAGCATGCTGCAGACATATGGCAGATGGGAAATTATACAGCCTAGAATCCTTGTCTCCTTTTATCTTTCTCTTGTGGTAAAGGAGGCCAGAAATTAGACTTGAAATGGCTTCCTGGGGGAGGGAGAACAGCAGAGTCAGTAGTGGGACTCTGCTCATCCAAACTGCCCTGTGCAGGAGGTGGGGGGGGAATGGGAAGCATGAGCTTTCTGTGCTGCACTGCCTGCCTGCCTAGGGTGGTGTTTGAGGGATGCTGGAGGCTCTGGTGATCAGCCTGCCACGGCCTCTCTGTGCAGGGCAGGGCTGGTTCTGCTGCTGGGGCAGCCCCCGTGGTCAGCAGGATGACTTTGCCTGATGCTTGAGTTCACGTGGGGCTTAAGTCATGTGTGCTGCAGTGTTGTTGTGTTGCACTGAGCACATGCCACTGCTCAGTAAATCACTTAGCTGCTCTGCAGGGAGCCCTGCCTGTCTAACCTCTTTATCTTTTTTCTCGTGTCCAGCCCTCAGTGCCACCAGTGCCAAACTACAAGCTCTCCATGTCAATCCCAGAGTGGCTCCAGGCAATACAGACTTACATGAAGATGCTGCAGTATCCTTCTCGAGTGGGTGTTCTCCAGAAAGGAGGCTGACTTGTGCCTGGTGTGAATTAACAGAGCTTTTCTGGAAGCTTTAGCTGGTTGTGAGGGCTTGGGATCATTTTGGGGTAAAGGGATGCCTCCAGGGATTTGTGATAGCACCAGCAGCACTGAGCTTGTCATAGCAGTCCTCTGGGAGATGCAATTAACTTCAAATTATACTGAAAAATTTAACTGAAGTGACATTGGTGGGAATAGAAGTGCTTATTTTGAAGCTGATGTATGAGGATATTATGATTGGATCATGATGCCTGGAGAAATAATATGGCATCTTGTCATAAAGCCACTAAGAGAGAGCCAGTGTTGTGGCAAGCCCTTTCTCCCTCTGCCTGGGCAGCCCCTGTGGGTTCCCTGAGGATTGCCTGTGTGCTCAGCCTGCAGGGAGTGCTTGTCACTGGGATGAAGGGCACAAGCAGATGTCCTCCTGCCAAGGTGGGCAGGCCTTCCTGTGACACAGGAACTGACCAAAGGCATCTCCCTTCCAGATGTTCCAGCTTGCTTGGGGGGTTCATCAGAGACCTACACATCTGTCTAGCCTGCCTGTCACTGCCCAATCCCTGCCTTTCCATTGCTGACAGATAATTTCAGGGAAGGTTGCTGGCCCAGATGCTGCTCTTCTGTTTCCCTTTTTCCCTAAACTCTGCCTTTTTCTGTACATGGGGAAACTGGGGGGGAGGAGGAATGAGTGTAAAGTGCTGGTAAGGATTAAGAAGGATATGGGAGGCAGCTGGAAGAGCATCCAGAAATAGCAGGCAGGGTTAGCTTGGGGGGCAGTCGTGGCTGGGATCAAGGCGACAGCCGAGCCTGGAGCTGCAGCAGCTGCACTGGGCAGGGGGACGGTGCTTTTCTCTTCTCTGTGGAGGCCACCTGGCCAGGACAAGAGACTTCTTGCTCCCTGGGATTGTGCCAGAGAGGATACCGTGTCATGCAGAGCTCCAAAAATGACATTATCCCCCACCTCCCCCCGTAGTGGTTTTGAAATCCTGCATTCTGCTATGTAGCAGGAGCAGCCCTTAGGCACAGGGTTTGGATCTGTGTTCAGAAAAGCTTCAAAGTGGGCTGGGGAGCAGCATCTGGGCTTCCTTTGAGGGCTGAAGGAGGATGTATGCTATGTGCAGAGCACCCTGAAAGGGCCTCCTGAGTTAGTTTTGAAGGCAGGAGGGAAGTAAAGCCTTGTTTGTGGAGAACTCTGATCTCTAATTGAAGTCAGTTCAGCGCATCCTGGTGAGAGCTGGAGTTTTTATTTAGGCTCTGGCTATACATCCAGCAGCTGTGCTATTTATGCCTTGCCAGCAACTCTTAGCTTCCATGGGGTCACTTGCTTGTGCCCTGGTATCTGCCTTGGTATCACCAGTTTTACTGGCATGAACATCCTGATGGGAATAGAATTTAGGTGCTAGGTTAGGAAAGAGATTCAACAGGAAAAGTAACCTAGCAAAAATTAGGGCAGTGTGATTTTTTTTTTTTTTTTTTTTTTTTTACAAAACTCAGTTGGGTTTTTTGTTTTGTTTTTGTTTTTACTGAACAGATTTTTTTCCTGGTCTGATTTATTGCATTGCTGCTTGAGCAGAAATGCACAAGGAGCAGGGAAGAGGCTGCTTCTGTTGGTGCTGCTGTGGGGCAGCCTGTGGTGCTGAGATTTGGTTGACTGTCTGCTGGCATCATTTATGATGAACTTTTCTGCAATTAGTGTTAGCTAATGACCTTGACATGCACATATCTGGTGGTTTTCATTTCAAGAGCATTGTGTTTTTAGAGAAGGGTTTATATTTTCCAAGTGTGAAGGGATGCCCCTGCAATGGTTTTGGTTGACAGGTCACATGTGAGCCATGAGGCTGATGGAGTTAAAAGACTTCTAAAGGAAATAAGTTTTTTCAGACCATAGATTATGTTGATTGGTTTGGGTAGGCTATGAAAGCTTTCTCTTGCCCATGTGGGAGACTTTTTTCCAGACTTGCAACCTAGTAGTGAGCAGGACCTAGTGGAAAAGAGAATTTATAACCTTCAAATGCTGAATTTGAGTGTCATTTTAGATGGTCAACCTTAATACATGATTCTGCACCTACTGCTGTTAATAAGTCATATAAAAAGACAAGTGAAAAGTTTTGCTTTATTTTACATGCCGCATGTTTCATATCTGAGAGTCAGTGGCTTTTACTGTGTGTTTTGTGTTTCAGCAGGAACTCAGAACTGAAATTCACCTTTTCAGCAGCGTTATTTTGTTGCCTGACTGTTCAAGTTACTATCCCTTAACAAACAAAATACAGATACAATCACACGGGAACACAGTTCTTCGAGATCAGAAAAAGCAGACCTCTGAGTGGGTAAGTGCCACTGGAATTGCTCTAGTGCCCTTGTCCCTGATCACCTGGCATTCCAGCACTGCAGCACATGGCCTGGGAGGGCTGTGTCCTCTGTGCCACAGCTCCTCTGGCAGGGCCAAAGCTGCCTCTCTTGCTGCCTTTGCAAGCAGTGTCCCAGGGGTGCCAAAAGGACCATCGAGCCCATCCAGTGGAAGGGCTGCTCTCACTCAGCAGCTGCGTGGGAGCTGCTTGGCTGCAGGCCAGAGCTGCATGCACAGGGCTGGGAAAACTCTCCTTACTGGTGTTGGGCTGGGAGGGCTGGGCTGCTTTTCTGGAAACTGAGTACATCCTGATATTCTGGTTGTGCTGAAATGCCCTTTGCAGGTGGTAGGAAGGGGTTAGCTGTGTGAAGTGCAGCAGGAGTTTGGCATCCTGGGCACAGCAGTTTTCCCTGGAGGCTCACAATGGACTGTTTAGGTTGTGTCTGTGCTTCTGCCTTGCTGCTCATCTTGCTGTTTGTCTGTGTGGTGGGCTTGTGCTGGTTGGTGATGAGTTGTGCAGTGCAACTGTGAACATGTGCCCAGGGAGCCTGCGGTCTCTTGCATGTTAGAAATGCATCATACTTTGGACAGCTCTTTAACAGAACCTGATAAATCAGCAGGTTAGGGCAGGAAGGGTGTTGACAGCATTTTACTTTTATTTTAGGGTGAAATTAAGATAAGTAGAATATAATTACTCCCATAGACTGCTCTGTCTCTAGCTCTTCCCAGTTCTCTGTCAACAAACTAATGGTTCCTCACTGTAAAATTCCAGTTCCCATCTCAGCTTTGTGCTTCAGGTTTTCATCTGGCTGACAGCAATCTTTCTCACCTCCTTTATCTAATGTTCACTGCTCTGGTGGAACTAGTTTAAAACAAATCCTGTGCCTTGAATGATAGATGGGTTTACAGAAGCTTAAACCAACTTTCAAGCTGCTCACTCATTTTTAAATTTGTCCCATTACTTTTTTTCAAAGGAAGTGAAGGATGAAAATGAATTATGCTCAGCACTTACCACTTAAAAGGTCGTTGTCTTCCTGGGCTGGATAAAAGCCTGGCTTAGAGGATGGTGCTCTTTCCTAGAAAGGATCAGATGCAGTGCTCACAGCTGGAGATGTGCCTGTGGCTTTGAATCACCTCCCAAGTGGAGCCATTTCCTCTGTTTATCTGCCTTAGTGTTTGCTTGGGGGCGAGTGTCTGACTCCTCTCTTGTTGCTGCTTGGAACTTCTTGGGATAGGGTGGCAGGACTTAGGTGCAGTTAAGGATGGTGCCCCTGGGAATGGTCCAAGCTCTCAGGGGCTGCCAGCTTTCCAGGCACAGTTGCCTGAAGGTGTGTGCTGGACCCAATTAGTGTAAATTCCTAAGGTCTGTGCTGCTTTGCTCCTGGATTGGGTAGATGGGAGTGCTGGAGGAGTGGAGCTGTGAGGAGCAGATCCTGCTGTTCTGCTGTAGGGCTCCAACACTTGCTTGCCTTGGTTTCTCCAGTTTTGAGAAGGAGAATGCATGCAAGGCTGTCTGAAGCTCCTGTCATTTTTATGAAACCAAAATTCCTGTTGTTTTTATGAAACTTAGAGTTTCTGATTTAGATTTCAGATCTTTTCAAGTTTACCTGGCCAAGTCAGGAGGATGGGATCAGACTATTTTCAGTGGTCCCCAGTGACAGGACAAGGAGCAATGGGCAGAAGCTGGAAGTTCCATATGAGTATGAGGAAAAAAACATTTACTTTGAGGCAGACAGAACAGGCTGCCCATAGAAGTTATGGAGTCTCCTTCTGTGGAGATATTCAAAACCTACCTGTGCAACCTGCTCTAAATGAAACTGCTTTAGCTGGAAGGTTGGGCAGATGGTCTCCATAGGTCCCTTCCAACCCCAGCTTTGGTGTTTCTGTGTGAATAGTGTGTTGAGGTGTGCACAAAAGCTTCCCTTTCCTTAATCTGGCCAGTTTTCATCAAAGCTGAAAAATCACTTACATCTCCAAGTTATTTTTCTTGGTAGATGTGTTCTGCTTTGCAAGAAATCTGCTCCCAGCATGGCAAGGACAGGTGTCCTGTGCTGAGGTGACAGGAGCTGCTCTGAGCAGTTTCTGTGGTGTGAAAGGCTTCGCTTGCTGCAACACAGCGTTTGCAAGCTGATCAGGCAGGATGCTGAAGGCCTCCAATTGCCACTGGCTCTTGAAAAACGAGACTGTTCCCAGAGCTTTATTGACACTAAACATGTTGCTGATTTCATAATGTGAGGGCTCAAAGCTAGGGAAAGCATTACGAGATCTTTGGCAGCCTCTCTTCAGGACAGCAGTGGCTGGACACAAAGAAGCTGAGTACTAGATGGAAATTGAATATTCATAAATTCCTGTCAAAGTGTCCTAAAGCAGCTGGGGCATATTAATGAGTTTTTCTATTATGGAGGGAGGACTAGATATTGTAGAGATTTACTGCCAGCATCAGTGTGATGTATGAGGAAATAAAAATGTGTGGCTGAGCATAGGAAGAAGAGCATAAATTATCTATGGGAGCTCATTAAGGGATATAGTCTTGCTATAACTCAGTATTTACAGTCTCTTTAAAAAAAGTTACTCTTATTATCAGCTTAAATTTTCAAGTGGCAGACCACCACGTGGGTTTGTCTAGACTACAGATAGCACTTTTAGAAATGCTAGATTTCTGTTGGCGTAGCTGTGTGAGCCAGGGTGGCAGAGCTGTGAACCTGTAAACTTGGTGTGCTGTTCTTGTTGCACTGGCAAACTGTGTCTGAAAATGTGCCTGGGCTCCTCTCCTGAGTTGGCTGTATTTGCATAAAATCCAAATTTCTGGGTGTAGCTACATCCACTGTAGGAGTGCTTGGCTAATACAAGTATCCTGGGGCAGTGCCCTTCACAGGCTTCATGCTGCACCTTTTGGTACTAAACAGGTAAAGAGCACCCTGTGAAGTTCAGCTCTGCTGATCCATGTCTGTGTGCATGTGATGTGAATGTTTCAGACACCAGGAGGACTGGTTCTCCTTTTCCCATGCTGGCTAAACCTATATTAGGCTTTTGTTGGTACAACCAGTCTGATAGAAAATGGTCCTTTTGACTGACCTAGTCATTCTATTTAAAGCTTCCAGCCTTAGATCATGTGCAGCTCTAGGAAAAAAGTGCATGTCTGGTTATCTAGTAATATCTGTAACTGTGAATTCAATGTCCAGAAGCTGTTACTACTGGGTTTACAAGGAGAGATAAGCCCTCTGGAAGCTTGGATGCAGGCATGAGGCAGGATGAGAAACAAATCTCTGTGTCCTCCACTCAGGATCAGGGGAGGTGCAGTACTGTACTGTTCGCTCCAGTTAAGTGCCAGCTGAACAGGGGGACCTACAACTGAGGCAGAAATTGATGTTTGGGTCGGTCCTGTGGTCTTTGAGGAGTTGGAGCCCAGAAGCTGCTCTGTGAGGAGAGAGACCTTCAGTGGCAGCAGATATAATGTGTGATCACTTGCAGGAAAGGAGCATGATAGAAGCTGTCACGTGGCAACGATGCAACCAAATAACAAGGAAGGGGAGATGGGAAATAATACTGTTTCCACACACCATGTTATTAAGGAACACTGATGGGGCTGTAAAGAAAAATGGGCTCATAGCATTTCCAGACAATAGACTGCAGAAGGCATTTGAACATCTGCTCCTCTCTTGCACAAAGGGGGATGTTACAGATACGTGGGGTGTTCAGCATGTGGTGGAAATGCTTTTGCTGCTGCAATGCTGTTTTTGAGAGGATTCACAAGATCCATATCTGCTCTGCTGTTTTATCTCCTTTGGCTCCTGCTGGTGCCTTTCTCTTCTCTCTTGGCTTCCTTACCATGAATGAAACTGTTAGGAGCCTTAAAATCTCTCTCTCCCAAGTTTTCTCTAGATCTCATGCAAATACATGGGTCTGTGCAAGGAGAATTTTGTGGGAAAATGTGCTGGAAGATCTCACTAATAAATTCATTCAGTCTTGTAGGAGCCTTTCTGGTGAAGGTAATAGGGAGCCTCTCCTAAGCATGGTCATCCCTGGAGGGACTCCAGTGTGACTGGTGCCAGCTGGTGAGATCCTCCAGTTCTGGGCATGCTGAATGCTTTTAAGATTTTTCTAACCTGTATATGAAATTGGGTGCCCCAAGTGAAAAATCTGTTAGCAAAAGGAATTCATGATTCCTATGAGCTGTCTTTAGACACTGCCATTCTAAACAGAAAGCATCCTGAAGAGGCAAAGTCAACTCCTTCCAGGGCCTCTGTTACTGCAGGGAGCAAGGGAGATAGTCCTGCTTGGCTCCTGAAAACACTGAAAGAAATCTGAATCAATTAACAAGGAAGTATCACTATCTGCCAAGGACTAGGTCTTGAGGGAGGAACAAGCAGCCTGTTCCTGTTGGCTACATTTGTTAGAGGCAGAAGTGTTCACTGTGGTCTGGAATAGAGATCTGCCTGGCAGACCTCAGAGTGGTGTAAATGCCACAAAGAGGGGAGCTGCAGGGTGCTTGTCTTTGGCTGTAGCAGTTTCTCCTGGAAGAGATGGGCTGGGGAGAGGGTGACTGTGGGCTAATTCCCAGCTGTCTGGTATATAAGAGTGTAAAGAATAGCTATATATGTGGGCTCTTTTCAGGTAACTGTCAAGATTTAAAGAAAATCCCAGAAGCAAACCCTGCTAAGGCAGGGAATTGAAATGCTTGATGCTGTTTTTTAATTCTTTTCTGCCTTCCTTTAATCTTCTTTCACAAGTTTAATTGCAGATTTTCTGGTCACTATTAACATCTGAGACAGTGCGATAGGAATTTAGGAGTGAGGGAAAAGAGGGAAAGGACAAATCAAAGAGCACCTAGAATGAGCAGTTCTCAAATGAGCTGAATGCTCTGTCATTTGCCATGGGTGGTTTTCCATAGATCCCCTAGAGAGCTGACAAGCAGCCTTCAACCCCTAATATTTGTGTTAGAGAACGTGGGGAGGGTGGGTGCTGGGGAAGGCAAAGATAGCAGCCTTTAAAAAGAGTAAGGGAAAAGATAAGTCTAGGAACTCTGAGTTTATCTGCAGTTCAAGGGAAGAGAAAGGCAACATTAATATTGTTGGGCACTGTTTGTTTCTGAGAAGTTCCTTCTGTGAGCGTGTGGGAGCTTTTGTCAACAAGGGGAAGAGGTGGATGTAATAACTCCTTGTTTCAGTGTGGCTTTTGATAAGGCCACATCTTATCTCTGCAGATAAGGCAGGGACCTTGAGTCTAAATAAAACTATTTGATGGAAGGACCCAGCTTGGTGAAAAGCAGCACGTAGGAAGTGGCACTTTACCAGTCTTGCCTAGCAGAGATTGTCAGTCCAGGTGTGCAGTGCCTGTCCCAGCTCAGATTTCCCTGAATGGTGTGGGTAATTAATTGTATACTGATGGATGATTTGCAGTCCAGGCTGGACAAGGTGACAAGGCTTTGAAAAGTGAAACAGGGATATTCAGAGTGATCTCTTGGGCTGGAACAAATAGGAGATAATTTAGTGAGGGCAAATATATAGGAGAGTTGGGTAGCCAGCTGTGGAGAGCAAAAGTAGAGTTTGGCAAAGAAGATGAGCTTAAAAAAATGAAAGAAACCAAACAAAATTCATCAAAAAAGCCCAGACAAAAAAATCCCCACCCCTAACAAAAAAAAACTCCCAACCAACCTACAAAAAACCCCACCAAAAACATCAACAGAAAAACCCCACAAAAGCCACCAGAACTCAATTCAATGTGGGCCAACAGGAAAAAGCCAACAGCATGCTGGCTTGGATGCAAATATGCACTGAAAGATGGATTCAGAGGAAATGGGTCTGTTTGTACTGTGGTGGGCTTAGCCAAAGGACTGTGAGAAGTGAATTGGTTGGAGGGATTCCAAAATGTAAAGAAACAAACATTGTCCTAAAATCATTACCTTGGGGGAGTGAGGAAAGAACGAAATAAAAATTGGTGTCTGTTTTCTTGTTTTTACAGAGGAGAAGGTGGATTACAGGCTTTTGCATATACAAATGTCTGTAGCAAGAGGAGAGATGCTGAATGGTCTCCATGCCCACTGTGGAGAGCCAAAACAGCTCCTGATTTGATTTGCAATAAGGGAAGGATTTAGTTTAAACATTAGGAGACCTTTTTGGGTGCAAGGTTAAGTATAGGATAGATTAGCTGGTGGGTTCCCAGGCTTTTGAGAAGCCAGTTGAAAGCAGACTGAGAAATAATCTGTGGGGAGTGATTTAGATTTGGCTTGTGCTGCCTTGGGCAGAGCAGTGGCTTGGGGATTCTCCAGGGGCTCTGCTTCCAATACAAACACAGGGTTTAAGGTCATGCTTTGACTCCAGCTTGTTAAAAGTGGAAGAAAAGCTCTCAGTGGCTCCTGAACTGGGTCGTGCACATAAACCCTGAGGTCTGTGCTGGAAATGCAGAGAGAAAGCAAACTGTTGGCAGAGTGCTCCCCAGGAGTCCAGGGTGGCTGTGTGTGAGGGCACAGCCTGCCCAGAAGTGCAGGTGTTTGCTGCTTTGCTGGCAGCTGGTGGTGCCTCCTGAGCAATGCTCCCCTTGCACAGACCCTCCCTGCTGATCTCTGAGCTGCCAGGTCCCACTGCAGCTCCCGGGTCCTGGTCCAGCCAGCTGAGTGTGCCTGAGGAGGAGATGCTCCCTGCCCCTGCCCCTGAGGCTGTGTTAACCAGGCACAGGTGACACCAAATGGCTTGCAGGTAAATGGTTTTACAGCTTGGCATTTGTCCTCATGGTGCACATTCATAATCAGCTGTGTTTTTCTTTTCTTTCTTTTTTTTTTTTTTCTTGTAACTCCCATGTAGTTAGAAGATAGGAAATCCAGTGGATTATCTTGTTTATGGATACCTCCCATGCCTCATCTGCACATAACAAATCTGAGACAGAGCCTGGGCTTTGCAGTGGCCACTGCTGTGACCAGTGGGAGCCTCTGTGGGCGATGAAGGAGCCCCATTGTGTGCCCTCCCCAGGGCTGCTCTGTGCTCCCAGCAGTTCTCTGGGGTTCTGTGCCTGATTGTGAGTGTGGAGGAGGCAGGCAAACTCTAATTAGTCTTCTGTACTGCAGGCAGTGTAAGGGTGGTTGTTTACAAATGCAAAGATAATTTCTAACTTGGATAAATGGGACATGAAATGGCTGTGACAGGCTGTAATAGCAGTGGAAGCTCTGTTGTCACTTGTATTCGACACGAGGTTTAAAATGCATGAGGTGGGTGAATCAGAAGGTGGGGGAAGCAGGCTGATGGTTTCAGATGCATATTTTCATAATCTTCTCTAATACAAATATTTTAGTCATTTAATCTTGTATTTCCTTAGAGTAGGGATCTGTTTACAAAGCTCTTCCCAGAGAAAGGATATGGATAGAGAAGACTGCAAAAGAAAAGTTATCCTCTGGCTGAGTTTTCAGCTGTGCTTTTTTGGGGGGCAGTTTTTTGGTGTGGCATTGGATGTGACTCTTCTGGCCTTTTTAAGGCTGCTTCCAGTATTTTTTTTTTTTCAAACTGTCCAGGATTTCAGGATCTGTTTGTGGAAAGGGATAGGTTACCTACTAGGTTAATAGTGCAGTGTCAGTCTGGCACAGCAGCTTTCTCAGCTGACCTGAGGTTGCTTGTCACAGTATTGTCCCTGTCAAATAATTGTACTCCAGAGATAGTGTCTAGATTGTTACTAAACTTTGGGAACTTGCAAAATCCTGGGCATGAGTAGTTTCCTGCACTCCTGAAGGAAATTTTGTGGATTTTGCCACTTTCTCTGTCCACAGGAGATGTGGAGCAGCAGCAAGACAATAACTCAGTGTGCAGGGATGTGGAGTGTCTGTGTTGGTAGAGCTTTCTGCAGTGCAGGCTTTGATAAAAAGGCAATAAATTCTGGTCTGCAGCCGTAGCTATGGGGTTATGGAGGCATTTGTAGCTCTTAGGGGGCCATGTAACTCATGTAACTATCCTCTCTTTCCTGGTTTGTTTGTTTGTTTGTTTTTCCTGCAGAGGAAAGCCAGGATTATTTTGAAAATAAGCTGAACTCAGTCCTGCTCTGGGATTTCCATGACTGTGCAGTTCAGTGGGGCTTTGTGGTACAGTCTGAGGTGATGCTCAGGGAGTTGCTGCCAGATGCAGAGAGGACTGCATTCCTCCCATTCACCTTCAAATCTTTTTTTTTTCTCTTCCTTTTCTTTTCCCCCCACTCATCCTCCAGAAGTTAACAGGACTCTGACAAGTCACTAAAGGGGAGAATCAAGTTCTCCAGCCATTGCTGAGATAAGAGCTTGAGATGCCTGGCTCTTGGTGTATGAGAGGACCTTTTGATTCCTGTCAATTTTCCTAGCTGGAAGGACTGAAAAATGTTTTGTTTCTGTTCTAGGTTAATGGAGACAGCAAGAGAAATGACCAGGGAGTCCTTACCTATCAAATGCCTTGAAGCAGTTATCCTGGGGATGTATCCTTTCACGTGCCTGTGACTTTGAATACATTGCCCTTCACAGATGGTGTTTGAGAGGGCTGCAGCCAAAGGTGAGTGCCAGCAGCTTGGGGAGCTGCCCTGGTATTCATCACCAAGTTGCTGAGTTGCCTGGGCTTATAGGTGGGAGTTGGGATGCTGTGGTGGTGTTTGCAGGGGTCCCAGAACGAGGGAAGAGACGAGAATCTTGAATCCATGTTCCAGAAGGCTGATTTATTGGTTTATGATATATATTATATTAAAAGAAAATTATATACTAAAACTATAGTAAAAGAATAGAAGAAAGGATTTCACCAGAAGGCTAGCAAGGAATAGAAAGGAATGGAAAGATAATAAAATCTTGTGACTGGCCAGAGAGTCCAAGACAGCTGGACTGTGATTGATTGGCCATTAATTAAAAACAACCACATGAGACCAATCAAAGATGCACCTGTTGCATTCTAGAGCCGCAGGTAATTATTGCTTTCATTTCCTTTCTGAAGCCTCTCAGCTCCACAGGAGAAAAATCCTGGCAAAGGGATTTTTCAGAAAACATCATGGCGACAGGATGCTGTGTGCCAGCTCACAAGTGTTGGGATTTGGCCATGCAGACTTTGCCTCCTGCCCTGGTAATCTGCATAATGTCAGGATCTGACCCAAAGTGCCCAGATAAGTCCCTTTCTACACAATCCTTGTTTACTTTGTTAGCATTTCTCTGTTGGTTGTTGTTGGAGCTTGGTAACACCCGAGGAGGTGGGTTCTGTGTTGCACTGTTCGCTGGGGTCTTAGGGTGAGGGAAGAGATGAGAAAGTTGACTCCATGTTCAGAAGGCTTGGTTTATTATTTTATGAGATATATTATTTTAAAACTATACTAAAAGAATAGAAGAAAGGATTTCATCAGAAGGCTAAGCTAAGAATAGAAAATGAATAACAAAAGTTTGTCTCTGACCAAGACAGTCTGAACAGCTGGACTGTGATTGGCCCTTAATTAGAAACAACCAGATGAGACCAATCCCAGATCCACCTGGTGCATTCCACAGCAGCAGATAATCATTGTTTACAGTTTGTTCTTGAGGCCTCTCAGCTTTTCAGGAGGGAAAAATCCTAAGGAAAGGATTTTTCATAGAACATGTCGGTGACAGTTCTGTTCTATGTTTGTCTGATGTTTACCTGGCCAAGTCCTGTTAGCTTTTGTCTCTGAACCCGCAGCCCTGCTTTGTGCAGAAACATGTGTGTGTTACAGTTAAACATTTGAGCTTCCCCTGAACATAATGCTTGCTTCCTACTCAGTCTTCAGTCATTGAGACACTGACTTGCTTCTCCGCCCACTGGTGCTGTCACTGATAAATCATCCTGCACCATCCTCAAACACTGGAGGAGGGCAAGGCAGGGCTGCAGGAACAGATTGCCAGACACATCTTGTCAGAAATGATGAAGTTTCACTTAAAACAAATCCCAGCTAAAAATGAGCCCCGAAGCAAACCATCTCCTGGGATGTCTCTGCAGCGTTTTGCTGGCTGCTGCTGCCCCCTCCCGTGGGACAGGGAGCTGGCAGAGCCTGGCAGGTAGTGCCTGAGAGAATCCGTGGCTGCTGGGGGTGGGAAGGGCACGGGCTGAGCAATGTGTGCCAGGGATAGGCCTCGGATTGCACTCTGAGAGGCTGACAGGGTTTCCCCTGGGAATGCTGACAGGCTCTGCATGAGCTGGAGGGAGTGGGGTCCTAGGGGCTTGATGTCAACAAGAGACTCAAACCCCCTTCAAAGCCCTTCCCAAAAGAAAAGTCACAGAATTGTACAATATCCTGAGTTGGAAGGGATCCACAAAAACCTTGAAAGTTCAGGCCCTGTGTTGTCCAAATGCTTTTTGAGCTCTGTCAGGCTGCTTGGTGCTGTGACCACTTCCCCGGGGATCCTGTTCCAGTGCCCAGCCATCCTCTGGGTCAAGAGTCCTTCCCTAATATCCAACCTAAACCTTCCTGACACAGCTTCAGGGCATTCCTTTGTGTCCTGTCACTGGCACCACAGAGCAGAGATCACAGCCTGCCCCTCCTCTTCCCTTCAGGAGGAAGCTGTAGGCTGCCATGAGGTCTCCCCTCAGTTTCCTCCAAGCTGAGTGAGCCAGGTGACCTCAGCCACTTCTTGTATAGCTTCCTCTCAAGGACCATCTTCATTGCCCTCTTTGGGATGCTCTCTAATAGATCTATATCCTTTTTATATTGTGGCACCCAGAACTGCCCCCAGCCCTCGAGGGGAGACTGCCCCAGCTCAGAGCAGAGTGGGACAATCCTCTCCCTTGCCTGGCAGGCAATGCTGTGCCTGATGCCCCCCAGGACATGGTTGGCCCTCCTGGCTGCCAGGGTACTGCTGACTCATATTCCCTCTTTGTGGTGCTGTTTTCCAGCCTTTCATTCCCCAGTCTATCCATAAAACTGGGTATGTCCTGTCCCAGATGCAGAATCTGGCACTTCTCTTCTTAAACTTCATAGGCTGGTGATCATCCAGCTTTCCAATTTGTCAAGGTCTGTCTGCAGGGCCCCTCTGCCCTTGAGGGAGTCAGCAGTTCTTCCCAATTTTGTGTCATCAGCACACTTACTAAGCATAACTTTGAGTCTTGCATCCAAGTAATTGGTGAAGTTGTTGACCTGGCCTTAAAATGGAGCCCTATGGAAGCCCCCTAGTGAGTGTTGCCAGCCTGGTGTGACCCCATGTGCTGTAAGCCTTGGTGTCTGACCCGTGAGCCTGTTGCTTACCCATTGTGCTATATATTTCTCTAGCTGTATGCTGGGTATTTTGTCCAGGAGAGCACTGGGAGTAACAGTATTGAAAGCTTTCCTGAAGCCCAAAAAGTTTATATTAACTGATTTCCCTTGAAGTGATGTCAGTGGATCTGTTATGCTTGCCTTTGTGTCAGGGTTGTGTCCCAAACTATTGGAATGGGGGAAATAATCCCCAGGTGGAGCTGATGCCCCTCTGCAGGGTCAGTGTGGTTTGCAGTGCTGTGTTTCTAGCAGTGAACTGATTATTCCACATATCACAGGAGCAAAGGGTGATTAATAACCATGATAACCTGAAAGTGCTGTTGCTGGTTTTTTTGCTTGCCTCATACCTGACTTGTGGGTTCAGTTTGGTGGTTTTGGGGTTGGTTTTTTTTTTTTTTTTTTTTTGAGAAGTGAAGGAAGCAAAATAGTCAAAAGCTATATTTTATACTATTTGTTGTCATTTGAAGCTTCTTCAGAGTTAAGATGTGTATGAATTTTTCTGTCTCTAGATGGTAATTAAAAAAACCCCAAACTTAGGGCAAACTTTTTTTTTTTTTTTAAATTGAGAAGTTTTAGCCAGGGGAGTGTATGGGACAGGCTTGTCTTTCTAGGACTTCTGCATCCAGTCTTGGAAGTCTCTGTCTGAGAGCAGGGACTGTCTGCTGGCTGGTGGTGCAGTAACAGAAGCATTTACGTTTACAAGCTTCATGCACTGTAAACCCCAGGTGTTTTGCTTGAGCAGTGGGTACACAAAGAGTGTAGCAGTGGTGACTGGATGGGCCATCTGAATTTGTGTGTCTGGGAGGTGGCTGGTACAGAGCCTGTGCCAGAATGGAACCTCGCAGTGCTGCCCTGCATGTGCAGCGTGAGGGGTTTTGGGAGGCATGGCATGTGGGGAAGTTTGCTGGTTTCTGGCAGCCATGAGATTTTGATCTTCAGCATTGCCCTCTGGATGCAGGCACGGTGAGGCCAGCAGCGTTCCAAGGTCAGGTGCTTCCCAGTGAAGATGTGCTTACCCTCTGCTGAGTTCCCAGCCAGTGCCTTTACACAGCCCTGTGTGTGTTAACCTCTGGTTCCATTCCATGTGGCTGGAAATAAGGGGCTGCTGTAATTGGTGTGCTGGCAGGCCCTGAGTGTTGCTTGGATACTGAAAAAGCTCAGCCCCCTCCAGGACCCTGGGTGTGAGCCTTCCTTCAAAGGCCGGCTGGCGCAGAGCGGCTTAGCGAGATGCCACTTTAATTGAGCTGCTCACTGGCTTTTTTAAAAATGGCCCTTTACTGTGTGACTTCTTATAAAATGCTCCTCTAATCCCTCTTGGTGCAGAATTAAGTTTTGCATAATTGCCTATGCACTTGATCTTGGAACGTTTTTAGAGGGCAGTGAGGTAAAATACTGAGCTACCCTGTCTGCACACCCCAAGGAAGCAGCTGCTCTGAGATGACTGAGAGCTCCAACAGATCTTCCAGCATTATTTTGCAGCAGTCTGCACAGCTCTTTTTCTCTGTGTAGCTGTCTGAACTGGCTTCATATCTCTGCTTACATGATCTGCTTGTCAGAGCCTAACCAGAAGCATTCCTCCTGCTGTCTTCCCCAGGGCATTTCTCAGTTCAGCTGTAAATCAGCTGAGTAATGGTGCGTTCAGCCCACTCTTTCTGAGCAAAGATCCAATTGATTTGAGCTCATGAAAGGGAATAGTAAACCAGAAAGTGCCAAGGGAATTTTATCTGCGCTGCATTCACTTTATTAAAACGTGGAGAGCAAAATATCAGAGGGGGAGAGGGAAGCTGCACACTGCATCCCTCCTCGGGGAGTCTTGTGGAGCGCGTCCACATTGGCTGAGCATAAATTGCAGAAATCACTCCCTTTGCCTTCAGCATCCTTCTCCCAGTTCATGTGAGGTAGCACTTGGACCCACACAGGGAATTAGAGCCCCTGGCCAATAATATCATTAAACAAGGAAGAGAAGAGCAAAAGTGTCTCAGGAGAGAGAAATTATCCAGTAGCTTTTGCAGTGTTCCTTCTGTGAATGCAGTCCATGGATGGTGTTTATCACCCCTGGAGGCCTGGGTCCATCCATCTCCTGCAGGCCAGCAGGTACACCCATGGGCTGGAAGTGAGGGTTTTCAGTAAGGGGGAGAGTTTCTTGCAGGCATTGCAGGGTACTGATGTCCGTGTAGTTCCCCTCTTTGCCTCCTGCATGCTTGTCTACAGCTCGACCCACTTGCTAACTGAAATATGGGAAAGGAAGATGGTGCTGAATGTCTGCAGCCCCTGTGGTGGCTGTGTAGAGCTGGGAGAGAGCTTTTAATTGTTTACATTGTCATGGTCTAATCTTTAGATAGTCCCCCCACCTCTCACTGTAGTCAGGCACTGAAGAGCAGGTTTCTCAATCTAAGGGATGTCATCCTGGCAGTCCTGCTTTGGGAAGCTGAACCAGCTGCTTGAGCCTTTCCTCCATGGACCCTGGAGCTGCCAGGGGGGACTCTGGGTCCTCTGTAGACAACATCCAGCTGTGGGCTCAGTAGCACTCTGTCCACAGTAGGCAATCCCAAGTCCATGGGAAATGCTGTTTGACTCCAGGTGGAAATGTCTCTTAAGTGTTCATTGCTGGTGGCTGGGGGCCCTCTGAGCAGTTGCTTGAAAAACCAACTCTTCTGCTTTAACTGAAGCTTTATTGTTGGTTTTGAGATTTATTTTCCTCCTGCTCCACATGCAGCTTCAGCATGGCTAAGAACTAGAGCTGCTTCCTTGCTCCCTAGCCTGCTGCAGTCCCTCCAGCTCACTGCTGCTCAGTGGCACTTGCTCATGGCCCCAGCCCTTGGGAGTGGCAGGAGAGGGGGCAGCCAGACACCCTGTAGTTTTCTGTGCTCATCTTGACCAGACTTCAGCAAAAAACACCCTTGCTGGGCTTTTAAGACATGAAGCACTGCCCTTTTTCAGGTATGGATTCCAGCACTTGCTCTTGTTAAACCTTTTGTGGTTGGTGGTAGCCCATCTCCCCAATTTGCTGAGGTCTCTCTGCAGCACCTCTCTGCCCTTGAAGGAGTCAACAGCTCCTCTCAGTTTGCTGCTGTCCCCAAACTTCCTTTGAGTTCTGTGTCCATGTTATAATCAAGATGTTGAAGAGACCTGGGCTGAGGATGGAGCCCTGCAGAATCCCTCTAGTGACAGGACTCTGGGCTGATGTTACTAATTCTCTAGGACTCTCCTGCCTGGCCTGTGAGCTTCTTGTGCTTCAATTTCTGCCCTGTTGCCTCTGGTCCTGTTGGTTGGCACCACTGAGAAGAGCCTGGCTCCATCATGTTGATTGTCAAGAAGACCCAGAATCAGGAGGCCACTGAGCTTTGCTGCAGCTGCTTTTGCCCTCTCCTGCTCTGCACTGCTTCTCTATTGTGCCATGTAATTCACTCCCTGACTCTCCATGCTGCAGTCACAGTCCCAGCTCAGAAGTGTGATTACAGCTGCAGCATTGCTGTGTGCTTGCCTTTTGTTTGCCACAATACAGCTCTCCTTGGGCAGAGCAGAAAGGAAAGCTGTAATAATGATGCAGGGACAGAGGGGAAGATCTGACGTGCCTTTCCAGCCCATTTGCTGTGTATTTCATCTCGGGTGGGGACTCTCATTAACCAGTCCCTCAGCAGAAGCAACCCGTACCTAAAGGTTAATTTCCACAGCAGTTGTTGCTGGGTTGTTTGATGGTGGGTAATTTCTGTCCTCAAAAGATTCTTTTACTCCTACTAAGTATTTAATGAGATTAAATTGCAACTTCTTTGGGCCCTTGTGGCAGAAGTGTGTATGTGTGGCGGGTGGCCACCAAAGCTTTGTATGGACTTAATAAGAAAGGCACTTGGGGAGCAGAGTGAAAACCCTTTCATAATGAGGGGGAAAAATAGTGGCAATGTTTGAAAGCTTCCTAGGTGTTAATAAAAGGTAGTGCTTTTTCAGTCACACAGAATGATAAATACAATGGGCTTTTGCAGGAATCTGTCTGTAGGACACAAATTATTGTAACATGACTTTGATGTACACAGGATGCACCTTTTAAGGCCTGAAGCAAGGTGACCTTTTAAATGAGGTGAGTGTGTGCTGAGTTTTCCAGTTGACATAATGGCGCTGGGCCCCATTCTACCCTAGCAGTGTATTTATAATCTTTAATTATAAATCATCTACTGATGGTGGGGTGAAGGTATATTTCTAGAAGAAGCTAGTCCTAAGGCAGCAGCAATCCAGTGAGACCATCTTAGGCAAATAGGGCTGTTTCTGTTCTGCATGGGTGATGTTGGGGTGGCTTTGATGCTGCAGGGTGTCTGTGTTTGATGGCAGTGGGGCAGGAGGTGGCTGCACGTGGCCTTGGCTGGGTGACAGATGTGTGTGCTAGGGAGGTCTGTGCTCTGCTGTGCACAGTCTTGCAGACTCATGGTCATACAGCCAGTGAAGTGCAGCGTGAGCTGAGCCCGCAGTGTTGTCTGTTCCTTTACCCTCTAACACATTGTCTCCAGGCTGCTAAAGCTGATGACATCTAGCACTGAATACAGCTAAACATATTTGACATGGAACTGAAAAGCTTCCCTGTGGCTGTTCCAAAAGTTCTGTGTCAAGTTCTGTGTGTTTTTCTTGCCTGATTTTTTTTTTTTTTTTTTTGTTGTTGTTGTTGTTGTTGATTTTTGTTTATTTGTGAAGCTCCTTGCTCTTGACTTCAGATTCTGGGCAGTTCATGGACCTCTTATTAGGTGGTTTCTGCAGTTACCCAGAATCCAAAAGTTTGAATGTGTGAAATTCAACAAACACTGGGTGAAATATCCCCCTGAGAAAATGGTTTAGAGAGAGATGAGAGCTACTGGATGCTTTTCATGCAACGCTATAGAATGAAGAGGTGAAATGTGGGGTGCAGGCAGGAGTCAGCATCCCTGGGAGTCACACTGGTGGTGAGGTGGTGGCATGTCAAGCTGGGCAGAGCCAGAATGGAGTCCAAATAGTGTTTTACAGTCTTGGTACAAAGGCTTTTTTGTGCTCTCAGTTTCCCAGAAGCTGTCTGGCAGCCGTGCTGTGCAGGCAGGGGAGGAAGGCTGGTCACAATAACATCCCAGGATATCTCAGCTGTGTGGTGGCTCTTGTTTCACTGCTGTTAAATACCTCCTTTTTGGGCATGAGGTATGGAGAAGAAGGGATGCTGGTGATGCCCAGAGCAGAATCCTGGACAAAGCAGATTCCTGCAGCTTCAGTGGGAACTGAGCCTGCTCCTCCATCTGTCAGGATGCCCCGACTCTCCTGGCAGTGCTGCCTTTTGGGCTGGTGTCTTTTGTAGTGGCAGCACCATGAGCAGCTGACTCAAGGGATGGCTCCAAGGTTACAGCAGGTGCCTCTGGCTGGAGTAACCCCAGGCTGGAGCGTTTTGCTACAGCCTTTTCTGGTCATCCCTCCTCCATCCCCCAGGCGTGGGTGGGGGCCTCAGCTGCGGGGACGGGCACCTGCTGTCCCAGGGGCCAGGTGCCAGCACGTGGAGCCAGGGTGAGTTTCAGCTGTCCCAGGATTAGCAGCAGGGAGCTGCCTGCAACGTAGGTGCTGACGCAAAGCTGCTTGTGTGAGGGATTCTCAGCCTGTCCTTTCCCTGGCACGGGCCAGCAGCCTCCTTAGGAGATGACCTGCACGTAGCTCCCCTCTGAGATCACACACTACACTGGCACGGAGCTTGGTCCTGGCCCCTGCTCGTGGTGCCTTTGAAATGGGCAGTCAGTGATTCCAGGGACAGGGTTTGCTTTTTAAGAGCTTTGTTTCTGACCATGCCTATGTGCTTATCTAATTAATTATTCATCTTGGACCTTTCCTTTGGTTCCTCTTAGCAATGTGTTACAAGGGTAACATGCTAAAACACTCTGTATGAGGAGTGCAATGGCAAAGGTCAGTTTACAGAAGGAAAGGCAGACTTACCTTGGCAAGGAATAAATCCCAATTTCTTGGTACTATTTGAAGACCTGAGAAGATGATACTCAGTAAACTAAGTTGTATCAAACCCTCAAGAAAGGGAGGTAAACACTTTTCCCTTTGGAAGTGTGGGAGTTTGATGTTGGTATCAAATGGGGTGCTTCCACAGATCTAGGGAGGGTGGTCTCTGAACAGTGTTGTGGTTTTTATCTTTTCCCTAAGTGTGACTAAGAGTCATTTATTTTCCAAGCAGTGAAACGGGCTTTGGCAGCATTGGCTGTATCTGGGCACAGAGATGAATGTGAGATGAATGAATTCTCACACAGTGAGAATAAGTTTGTGTTTACAGGAAAGCCCTTTGCCCTGGCAGTTAAACCCCAAACCTGCCGAAGATGTCTCACAGGTGCAATTGTACCTGCTGCTTTCCCAGCACCGTTATTTGCCTTGATGCAGTGCACCCCAGCTACTTAACAAACGGGCAGCCCTCCGTGGAACGATTCCCCATCAGCTTTAAAACCCACTTCTCAGGGAACTATTTTCATCACGTGGTGCTTGGGATTTACTGCAACGGCCGCTACGGCTCGCTGGGCATGAGCAGGCGATCGGATCTGATGGACAAACCTCTCACGTACCGAACTCTGAGCGACCTCATCTTCGAATTCGAAGACTCCTATAAAAAGTACTTGCATTCAGTGAAAAAAGTCAAAATCGGCTTGTACGTCCCGCATGAGCCGCACAGCTTCCAGCCGATCGAGTGGAAACAGCTGGTCCTCAACGTCTCCAAAATGATGCGCACAGAAGTCAGAAAGGAGCTGGAGAAGTTTGCCAGGGATATGAGGATGAAGGTAGGTGTGTGCACCTGGGTGTTGGGCTCAGGAGGCAGCTGTGCCTTGTCCCATCCTGCATCCTTGTCCCCCTTGTCCCTTGCTGTGTGTCAGCCTGAGATCATACAGGTATCAGGTGTGCTGTGGGGGGTGCTTGCATCTCTCTTGGTGCTGCTTTCCCAGGATTTTTGGTGTGCTTTCAAGCCCTTATAGCTATTTAGTTGAAGGATCTCCCCTGTAGCCTGGGAAACACTTGGACCCATACTTGTCCCTGGCTATCAGGGAGCTGTTGCCCAGTTTGCTTTCCTCAATGACTCCAGAAGAAGGTGATGGGGAAGAATCAGCATGGCTGGGACAGGAACTGCTGGGAAGAGTGGCCTGGTTGCAGGTAGGGGGGTCTGTGTCTTCCACCTGAGCTGCTGGAGGTGCCACGGGACATTTGTGTCAGTGGTTGCCCGTCCTTGCAGGACATGCCAGGGGGCTGATGTCTACTACTCTCACCTAAATCACAGAGTAGGTTATGTGGGACAGGCGAGTAAAGCGACTCCCTGACAGACTTCCCTGCTGGCTGGTTGGACTGAAGAGCTCATTGGGAAGCTGCCAGGGGCCTGCAGGGTTTGGCTGCCCTTGGGGATGAGGGGTGTCCCTGACCGTGCCTCTGAGCCTGGCATGGGCCAGGAGCTGTTTGTGGTCATGGTGGAAGCAGATTTCGTGCCTGTCCAGCTGGCTGCCAGCAGCGAGAGCAGAGCAGGTGTGTTGCTAAGTAAGGGTCTGGCTCTTGTGCAGAGCTATGTGGCATGGTGTCCAAGTTATTCTGGGTTCTCGTCCCCTTCCCTGCGAAAGGACGGCTCCTACGTGGCAGCCACGTGCCTTTTTGGCTGAGGCACCTGCCCCTTGCCCTGACCTTGGGGTGAGCCTTGCCAGGGGCATTGTAGCCCTGATGTTCTGCTGTCATCTCTCCTGCCCTGCCAAGGAGTTTTGAGGGCCACCTTGTACCACGTTTAAGCATATGGCCTTGATTACTGATATAATTAAGTTTGGGTTTTTTTCTTCTTCTCTATTCATGTGCTTTTAATACTGTCCAGAGAGCAAACAGCTGAAGCAGGCTCGAGTTCAAGAAGTCCACATGGGTGGATGACTTACTGAATTTTCTACTTGCTTTTTATAGAGGGACCAGCTCTCTGTGTGCACTGAGCTGTGACACTGGGTCTTATCCTGGTGAGTGCCTCAGGGCCAGGACCACAGCCCTGAAGCCTTGAAGCTGAAGGCTCTGCATCTGATCTTTCCCTCAAGTTACTACAGAATTCAGAGGGCTGGCATTGTGAGTGGGCTGAGTTTGGAGGATCAGGTCTTTAAAGCTGTCCAGAGTGTGAGTCTGATGGCCCTCTGATGTTGGAGGGCCTGGAGGATGGGGGCAAGTTGGAGACCTACTGGAAAGCCTCACTGTCAGAGTTCAGCTGCCAGCCTGAGAGATGGTCACCTCTGTTCGTCGAAAGAAAAGCTGGAGAGGGTGATTTGGCTGCCTGAGTTTCTTTCAGCTGAGGTTCAAAGACATTTTTCTTATCTCTTGCTGTTGCCAGCTCTAAAGAAAGCTGCGGATGAGACAGTATTCAGCTGGGAACTGAACTGGTGACACCAACCAATTCTTGCAGGGGGCCCCTGAACATCTATCACATGATAACAGCTTTGAGTTCCTCTTAACCTGAGCAGGGCTTGAATAAGCCCCAAGGGACTGAAGGCTCTTTGTGTGCCATCCCTGCTACTGTATGAGGCCCTTTATTTTAAATTTTTATTTGCAGTGAATCATGGCGTTTATTGAAGGCCACTTCCTTCCCTCCCCCATGTCTCACAGATTCTGAAACCCTCAAGTGCCCATTCTCCGATGAAGGAGAGAGCCCGGGGTAAGTCGCTGTCCCCCCGCCGGAGGCAGGGCAGCCCTCAGAGACGGGCCTGCAGGAGAGACAAATCGTGAGTATTCCTGCCACCATCCTGCTGGGGCACGAGGGGAGGCTGCTGGTGCTACTTTGCTCTACACAACTTGCCTGCTCACTGGCATGCACAGGAAAACTGCAGCAGATGCCCTTGGTAGCAGAGAGGCTCCAGAAGCTGCTGGCACTGCTGATGTCCTGGCATTGCTGTGCTTCCTGCTGCCTGGTGGCCCCTTTGTGCAGGGTCCTTGCACTGTGCAGCTTACAGAGACAGGGGAAAAGTAAACTTGTCTTTCCAAAGTGACATCATCACATGAATTGTATTCTTTGATTTTAATCAGCTCAAAAAAAACCCGGGCTGCTTTCCATGTTGTCATTGCTAAGAGTTGTTCTTCAGCTGTGTGGGGAAGGATGGATGCAATACCTTTAAATAGATAAAACTGTGCTTCCAGATCCACAGGCCTTTTACAGCCACTGGCAATTCAGACTCCCCTCCCTTGGATGTGGAGGAGCTGAGTTCTAGCTGTAGTGCTCCATGCCAGGAAGCTGACAACTGTGAAAGCCTATACGTAACCCAGATTAGTCACATATTTATGATCATTGCTTTTTAAATAGGCTCCCAGACTACTGTCTCAGCACTTATTTATTTATTTTAAAGCACCTAACAAAGACATTAGACTAACCTTCTAAAGATAACTTCAAGATACGTTAGCAGCAGATGATTTCACAGCAAGCTTTTATTTTTACATGTTCATTGACACTCAGTCCATGATGCTGTAGTTTGGGCTTTGTCACTGAGAGCTCCTTGTTTAGTGCATAGATAATTATAGTTGTAATGTGCTCAGCTGCTTCAGGCTTCTTCACCTCCTAGATTCTCTTTGAGGAACAGTTTCATTTTGAGCTTCTGATAGTGCTTCTGCAGTTGCTGGAGTGGATCAAGTATTTCTGGAGAGGAATGGGTATCACTGGGCTTGGAGACTCTCCAGTTGAGGTGGTTTCCTGAAAAAGCTGCTGGGCATGTGGCTGCTCTGCAGTGACTGACCTCTCCTTGGCAGCTTTGCTTTTCCAGGACAGAAAGACAGGGAGCATTCAGGTGGCCTTGCAGAGGCTTCAGCGCCTGTTACCTGGTTCTGTTGCTTTGCATCAGGAGCAAATTATATGTAACTCTAAAATAAACCCTGAGTCACCCTGACAGCAGATGCAGGACCCAGACACAGTGTGATGAGCTGTGAGCCCTGAAGGGGGAATGGCATCCCCAGGTCAGGGATGAGCTGAATGACACATCCCAGCACATGCAGCAGTTTATATACGGGGAGAAATACAAGAGGAGAAATGGGGTATTCTCTTCTCCATATTGATGGATCTCTGAGAACCTGATGGAGTGAGAAGCCTTTGTGTTACACACAGAATAGGAAAGAGTCAGGTTTGCTAGGCTTTAGGCTGGGATCCAAACTAAAGAATAGAATGGCTGTGCTTATCAACACTGTTTTATTTCTTTGTGGATCTCTTACTCACGTGCTGTAATTACAGCTTTCTTGAGCTTGCTGGGGAGGGGGAGAGAACTCTTGTGCTCCAGTGTGAGCTGGCAGGGGCAGAATAACACATTCATTTGAAAGGCTTCACCTGCTGATGACAAGCTGTTATTACAGCCTGGGTTTTGTCAACAGTAAAATTATATGGGCCTGCTGGGAGAAATCTCCCACTGAAGGATATGGAGTGTGAACTGGAGTATCCTGGCTGGATTGTTTCTGAAGGACAAAGGATGAAACTGTGCTTAAAGATGGAAGGGGATTTCACAGCCACAACTGTTGAACTTCTCATCCTTGTCCCTTCAGCTTTATTAGGTAAATGTTAGTGGTGGCTGCCAGCAAGCCCACGTTAGCCTTTCAGCCTGGAAATGCAGCTGCAAGGCAGGTGGGGCACATTGCAGGACAGGTGCATGTGCCCAGTGCATGCCTGCCTAGGAGGCTGGTGTGTAGTCAAATTGCAGCTTGTTAACTGAGCGGTGCAGCAGTCCCTGTGCTCTTAGCCCACAGCTGGAGTGATCCTGCATGAATACAGGGCATATAGATAGGGCAGTGGCAACCTCTCTGGTGAGTCTGAAGCTTTACTGTGTCCACTTGCCCGTCCTCTGAAGTCCCAAAGCAGAAGGGTGCAGTAAATTGCAGACCTGTGCTGATACAGGCACTGAAGTGTTTCATCCTCACTAGGAGTTCCTGGAGCTGGAGGGATTTGGGAGAGTTGCTATGAGTTTGGAAGGGAGGGTCATGCAGTAGTCTGGAGAATCTCTGCTCCTAAATGTCAGCTCTCCAGATCTATTTCCTTTCAATTTCATGTTGAGCCTTAACATGGATGCTCTGTGACTGGCTGGCAACACTGGCCTTGTGTGCTTCCAGCCTGGTGTAGCTGCTGAAAGGGAAATTCTGCTAGTCTGTTTTATTAGGGTTTGCAAGGGGTCAGGATTACATTAGGATGTGTAAAATCAGGCAGCTCCAGTGCAGACAGCTTATGAATCCTGTGTGCCCAGCAGCTGGGCAGAGCTTGCTCAGCTGCTCGTGGTCAGGGTGTTTTGGACAGGAGGTGGATCTGTTGTGCCTCTGGTCCAAGTCTTGTCTTTTCCTGAAACTTACAGAGGACAGTCTGTTTGTGGCTAAAAGCTACAGACAGTTGTGGATGGGTGGAAATGGGCCTGTCACCATGGGTGTACAGTGACCCTCCATCCCTCCTGGACAATCAGAGAAGGTACTACCATCCAGACATGCTTTAATTAAAACCATATTGTGACCTTAATTTAAGGAGGGAGAAAAAGGTGTAAAGAGGATCCCTAAATTGGAGAGAAGAGGAAAGGAAGGATACTGGAAGTTTCATACAGTGCATCTATTGCTGGTCTCTGACTCCTACACAAGCTCTGAGGGATGCAGCTTGTAGCTTGTTTACTGGTTAGTCAAATCCCATCTGCTCTGAAGGAATAATGAGGAAAAATGCAAACTATCTTACAGTGATTTCTGTAAGTGTGATCCCTCTCCCTGCAAGTGAGAGAGACCAGTGAAGACTTCTTCTCTTTTGAGAATTACTTAAATTGAGACAAACACTAGGCATGGTGCAGGGCAGTACTGCAGTGAGGATGGTGAGGTTATTATGAAAGGTGCTTAGATAAATGGCAAAGCAACAAGTTTCATTCAATGTGCCACTAGGCAGAAGAGCATTAGATGCCTCAAATGCTGTGCAGATTCTCAGCAGAGATCTGGTGTTAGCACTTGTGCTCTTAAAAAGAAAAAAAAAATTAAAATCCTTATTGAATTTAGCAATTAAAAATATTTCAGAGGCTCTGTTGCACACATGTATGTGTGAGCTATACACTCGCAGTTCTTGGGGCTGCAGCAGTACAGCTTTTCCCTGGTGTGTGCCCCAGCAGTGTGCCACAGGCAGGGCTGGGCTTTCCCTGGTTTCCAGCCTGCCTGTGGCACTGCTGTCTCTCCTGGGGCCCTGCTGCCTGCCCTGAGCTGCTGCAGTGGGAATGGGCTGGCAGCCTGCAGCAGCGAGATAAGGGCCTGCCTGGCTGTGCAAACTCAGGGGTCACATCTGCTGCAGAGTGAGCAAAGAGGAAGCACACAGAGCTGGAAACCAGGGCTGAGAAGCTGAAAGCACTGGAGCCATGATCAGCCTCCCATTGTACTGCTGGGGCTTTAGCTGTCTTTCTGCAGGGAAGCAGATGTGCTATGAAGTACTAGAGAAATGTGTGCTTTAAACAATGTCTGCCTTTAGAAAAGCAAACACATGGCTTCGTATGAAAGCAGCCAAGAGCCTGCAATAAATTCCCAGATTAGACACTTCCAGACTATAAATCAGCTGGATAGTTTTGGTTTGACAGCTTTGCAGGAGCTTTTCCATTGCTTGTTAAAAAGAGAGAGACTGATAGCTCAAGGTTTCTTTTAGTTCAGACTGTTGGAATACTTAAATGGCCTAACAGCATCCCTGTGTGTGTGATTGCTCAGGTGAATAGTATCAGAATGCTGGATGCCAGGAGGCTGAAGGGAGTCCACCCTGTGTTTTCTGTCTGGTGGGCTCCAGCCCTTCACACAGACCCAGCCAGGAGGAGGGGGCAGGCTGGGGAAGAGCCAACACGCAGTGCCCATGTGAGAGATCCTGCCTGTTTGCTCTCAGCTGTTTTGGCTTTGTTCTAAAAGCTGGAGTCCTGCTCCGGGGTAGATGACAGGCAGGGTGTGTCTAGTCTTAGCTACTCATTTAGGGCCTCTCTCAAATCAGGAGGAGGGGGTGCTTTAGGCTCACATCCTAAATCCCAAGCACAGCTTGTCAGAGGCAACACACAGATAGCTCTATCACAGTAGCTCCTGTAGCAGATTTACCAGGCTTACATTTAAGATGACAACAGTAGCTCTCTCCACCCTCCTATGAGGCAGGCTTTTCCCTGCGTGGCTGCTGAGCTCTCCACAGCTGCACAGCCGTGCGGGATCGCTGGTCAGCAGCGCCCTCTTCCCTCCCCTGTGCGCAGGCCGGCAGTGCTGGACAAGAAAGGAGACCTGGCTACACTCAACGAGGTGGGCTACCAGCTCCGCATCTGACACGGCCGTGCCACGGGCTCCAGAGGGCTTCCCGCTGCTGCCGCTGCACTTTACCTGCACTCCCTTGGAAGGAAAAAGGAACGGGACTGGGTTTTAATTTATGTGCTCTCAAAATAAAAGTCTGACCTAGATAATAGGGGGTAATTGTTTTTGGTGGCGGTATTTATTTCAATTTATAGAAAAGGCATCAGTGAAGAGAACCTAAAATTAGATTTGCCAGGATATAAGATTTTTTTTCTCTCCCATCATGTAGTAGGTGACTTCAGTGGTGTGAGTTTCTTCAAATATAATTTCCCTGTACAAGTGTTAATTGAACTTGGCCTTGTGCTGGGTGGTTGCATTGAAGTAACTAAAAAATCATATTCTTAGTATTAAGATGTGCTGGGGTGCAGTGCAATTTAAAAAAATCATATTCACTATTAATCTTTAATTCAGCAATAAAAGCAGGCAGTGAAGAAGTGGCATAAGTTTTTAAAGTATCAGTATTACCTCACTAGACTTAATAGATATGCAAAACTGTCAGTATTATTTTTATTTATGTTTTCTAACCGATTTGTACTGTTTCCCAGCATTACTGGGAGTATTAAAACAGCACTGGATGTTTTACTGCCACCTGTATTATTATTTTCTGCGTGTTGCCGAAAGATGTTAAGTAATAGTAATATGCAACTGTATTCTTAACACTGACATCTTGTTAGGCAAGATACAAGGTTTGAAGTTTTTTAAATGATGATAATTGATGAATAATGAATTTTTAAACTTTCATAATTTTTTTAATACTTTTGTCACAAGCTTTTAGTCTTTCTGAACTACACCGCTGAAGCACAAAACATAGAGATTGCTGTTTTGTAGAGACAAGTCAGCTTTTTTCTCATATTTGTAGTACCTGGAATAATGGAAAAACTGTGGGAATTGCTAACCTGAATCTATGTGCTTTTCTCTCCACATTTATGTGCAAATTTGAACCTTGTCTTTGAAAGGCTGAGCAGTCTCTGATGGTGATGCCTTGACACCTTGCATTAAATCAGGCATGGCAGCCTGAAGTTAAACCTTCTGCTGTGCTGTGCAGGGAGTTTTCCTGCACGTGTTGTAGTAACAACTGCTTAATCAGACTTGAACAAGGACGTATGACTGAAATAGATGAAAATCAAGCTTGTCTGCTTCCTCCCTGCTCAGTTGTATTGTTGTAAGACTTGGCTAAGGACCTGTGATGGACAGCAGTGTTCTCAAGTGACGCGGTAAGACTCACTGGGGTCCACCATTCGACTTAGTGAAGTTCTCTGGAAGCATTTGAGTGCTGCATTCCTGGAAATGTTTCATTAGGTGCCTAAATATAAACTGGATTACTGTACATGTCCAGCCTCTACCCTTTGTGCTGTGCTCATAGATGATGCTGCCATGGGCCTGGTGTACCTCCCCTCCTGGGCACTTACTTTTTTGGGATCTTGATGAAGATGGATGCTGTTATAGACTGACAGTAATGCTTATTCAAATGGAATGATGGAAGCTCCTAGGACACTTCCATCAGCCAGAAAGTGAATGATTATAGAAGGAAAGAATTGCTTGTTCACAGACCTCATTGCTCAAAAAACTGAATTTCACCTGCCTAGGACAGGAAGAAAAAGCCAAGACCCAGCAACCTTCTACAGCCAATGCAAGGCTTTCTACTAATTAAGTCTTCAAAAGCTCTAGAAAGGAAACTTTTCAAAAGTGTGACGCCTCTTTATCCAAGTTTACCATATCAATATCAGGAAGGCCTTTCCTATCCCTCTTTCTCTAAACTTTTCCACTCCTGTGTTCACAGTAAGGATTTTTTTGGTTAAGGAGTGAAGCTGAAGAGAGGGAAATACTCTTTTGGTAGAAATTCTTGTGTAATTTGACATCAGCTGCAGCGTTTCGGTTTCAAACTTCAAGCTGCCCAGTGTCTTGTGACCTGAATAATTTTTTTAATGACTTCTCATGGATAAGATGATGTGGAAAAACTTTTGATCAGTTGTATCCTATAGCACAATGTTACCTGATATGTTGCAATTTTTTTCTATGAAACCATGGTTTTCTTCAGCTCAAATAATGGTTGTATATAGTTTCTACCCTTGTCCAGCACACTTTATTTTCTCTTAACTGATACTGAAGCTTTTTAATGCTGTAGAGGTGTGTTGACAAATTGCTTTTGGTCCTTGTTTGAAGTTCTGCTGAAACATTCTCTTGAAACTTGCTTATGATGGCATTTGTCTTAAGTGTGGTTCAAGTGACAAGCAAAGTGGTCAAATAGTATAGAAAAACATGCATGACTTTTTGGGCTTTTTCTCATCACTTGTATATGCACAGCATGAAACTTCAATAAAAGTATCATGGTAGTCTTTTTTTATGCCTTATGTGTGGTTTTTTTTTTTTTTTTTTGTTTTTGCTCTTAACATGGGTTGCTACAACTGAAAAATGTTTTTAGCTGTAACGTGGGAAAAAAACCCCACCCTGTCACCAGTTCTTTAATATGTATGAAGAACTTAAGATGTCTGAATATGTATGAAACCTTAAGATGTCAAGGGCTAAATTTTCTGCTCCTGTATAGATCAGTTAAGTTTTCTGTGATGTGGTGCTAAAGCTTTAAGCTTAGCTTTAGTTCAGATATTTAAAAAAAGATTTCAGTGAATGCTACCTATATTTAAGCCCTTTGAATTTTAAGCAGCAAATTCTTATAGCATAAGTATTTGCCTATATGCCTTTCTTCCTTTGAAAGTTCAATCTTGCAGCCTCTGCACTGACAACACTGAGTAAATTCCTTTGCAGAAGTGTTAAGATAGAAGTGTCCACAAAGCAGGTTTGTAGTAAATTTTGAACTCATTATAAATACTGAAGTATTTTTTTGAACTCATTATAAAATGCTGCAGGCACACAAACACATTCCCCTTTGCTTGAAGAAACACACAGTTCTCAGAATAGTCCTTTTTACTGTGATTTACAATAAAAATCATTTACAACATATTCATGAAAAATAATGCCATTTGGAGTCTGGCACAGATGTTTTCCTTTATCAAAGGGGAAGCTAATGTAAAATCCTTTTTCTCCCTAAAAGACTTTGTAAAGTAAATTAAGCATTTTTATTTTTAAAAAAAGGAAGTCCCTTTAGAAAGTCTACTTTACACAACACTAATAAATCAGCATGCAGGCAAACTTATTTAAACCGGACCAGCAGTGCTTGAATTTTAAAAAAATAGTAATAATCATCCCATGAGAGAGAAGGTAAAGGGAACTTTACCTACACAAGTCCTTTGGATATTACCGTTCAATAAGCCTGAACTCTGCTAGCAGTGGCAGGTGGTCAGAAGAGTTCTTTTCATTGGGAAGACCATTAACAGTCCAAAGATCTTTCTCTGTTACAAGTGCCAGCCTGCCAAGAAGTTTCAGACCTCCACAAAAAGAATCTTCTACTCCTGTTAGAAAAAACAAACCGAAAGGCAATGTTTATCAGTGTGGGCTAAATATCACATGTTCATACAGATCTAGAAGGAGTAAAGCAGTATGGCAGCAATAATGCACAGTTGTTACTGTTCCATGCAAAATCACCAATACAACAGTTCAGAAATTCTTTTGATTCCCAAAATAGAGTTTCATCAGTAGAGGTCAAGTATTCAGTAGCACACTATTTTGTGGAGGGGTAAATGGAAATAAAAAGGAAAATGCATTTATTTGTTCGTTGTAGCTCCCCTGAAAAGGCTCATATAATCCAGTCCATTACTTTAGACAACAGCATTGCTAAACAGAGCTGACACTTGTGGAGGTAAATACCTTTTTAGAGTTACTGGTTCACATAACATTATATTTCTGTATCCTCAAGCACACAGTTCCCCAGCAGGCAGGTCATACAGACACTTTTGCTCATAAGGATGAAGGTATTCTAGCTTTCTATTCCCTTTCATCATAAGAAAGGGATTTCCATTATCTCCTCCTGCCTATTCCTGTAACTAACTACCTTATAAACCCTCTCCCTACCTCCTTCCCCAGATGGAACACCACACTGCTCATGCAAGAGGGAACATGACTCAAGCATTGCAATTACTACACACTTACATAGCATGGTTTGGATTGGAAGAGATCTTAGGGACCATCAAGTTCCAACCCCCCTGCCACGGGCAAGGGACACTTTCTACTAGACCAAGTTGCTCAGAGCTCCATCCAGCCTGACCTTGGACACTTCCAGGGATGGGGCAGCATTGGTCCCAGTACTGATCCCTGAGGAATGCCACTTGTCTCCACCTGGACATTGAGGCATTGATGACAGCTGTTTGTTTCCAGCCAATTCATGGAGTGGTGGAGCCACCAAATCCATCTCTCCTGCTGCTGGGCAGGACCATGTTAAATGTCTTGCACAAGCCCAGGTAGATTTCAGTTGTTCTACCTCCTCCACAGTTACTCAAGGACACTGGATTTGTCAGTCGTGATTTGCCCATCATCAAAGAGCAATCAGCTTCTTAAGCTCAGGTGAAGAAATTTCTCTGAAACCCTTCCATGATGTGTAAAATTTAGATTTCCTGAGCTATGTATTCAAGTTAGACAACTACTCAGCAACCCTACCTATTGCTTTCAGAGTGCAGAGATGATCCTGGGCAAGTTGTCTGCTTTCAGGACCAGTACAAACTGCAGCTGTAACTTTTGACAGAAACACTTGCTGTGTGAAAGTTCTCAGCAAATTCAGAACTTCCTGGCTGACTCTGGTACTGGCTTCCCAAGAGATACTTTAAAGGACTATCCAGCAACTGCTGAACTCCTCAGAGAGCTCAACGGCTTCATCCTTTGCCATCTGCCAGCTTTCCAGCCCTTCAACAACCCAGCAGCTGTTTGCTGCTTTAAAGAAAAGCTTTTTCACCGCTAAGATCTCTAGAGCACATGTCCACCAGGTCTTGAGACAGATTTATCATTTGGGACAGCACGTGCGTATCTACAAAGGAGCAGTTTGTTGCCACAGAGAGCTTGGTCTGCATGCAGTGGTTAATGTCACTCAGAACATTCAGCAAAACTGTGCCCTGCAGGACTCAGGTAGATACTGAACCCTGGTTACAGGAAATCCTGGCAGGTGGATTTTTTTATACCAAATATTTAAATAAACATGACAGAATAAAGCACGAATATTTTAAAATAAAACCCTTTAAATGGAAAAACCAATCTGTGACCCTAGACCACATTTAAAATGCACTTGTACAGACTTTGGCCGCTTTAAATACAGAGGCCCAGGTCATTAGAAAACTGAAAATCCAAACCATGGCTTAATTTCTAAGAGCTCATGAATAAAAGCTATACTAGTTTAAAGTAGTTGGAAAATTCAAGTTGGTTCTATTCTGTGCTCTGATGTGAGAACAATCTATTTGAAAAACAAGTGCAAAAAGAAAAAAGTGCTGTATCTCTGCTGGAGCAATGATGGTGCTGATGATGCAAAAAATATACAATGATTGTGCAAAAAATATATAATGTGAATTATATATTTTTTGCACAATCATTGTATATTTTTTGCATATAAAATTAATCCTAATTATATATTAATATATATTATATATGTGAATTAGGATTAAATTAATCCTAAATATATATTATATATGTGAATTAGGATTAAATTCTGTGCAGAGACGCACTCTACAATCACACAGCACTCCATTAAATCACATGGCATTCAGAAGTAATTTAAATACTTCCCATATAGTGGTTTTTCAGTCAAAGCTTTTGTATTTGCCATTTTACATTAAGGTAGCATTTACTGTGCAAGTTATGACAAGTGAGACTTCTGTGAATCAACTCAATGAATTTTAACAACCTAGTCTCAAGTTACAAGAGATGAAGGTGGTCTTTTTATTCCACATACTGAAAACAATATTAATTTATAAAAATCAGTGGCACTGTACAGTGGGAGCAGGAATGGAATCCAGGTTTCTTTGCTCCAATTTCTGCAGAGACATTTATGTGCTAGCACTGCACTGATGTTTGTTGATGGCATGAAACACAGAATTTATGAGGGCATGGAAAGCAAACTGCTCAGAAGCACCCACAGAACGAGTCCCCGAGCAGTAAAGCATGGAGAAACAATGTGATACCCATGACGAAATTCCCACAGAGGTACCGCGACTTTCTTGCACCATCTGGTGACTTTTAGCTGCAACTGCAAACCGGAGAGTGACGGCTGGGCCCGTGCCAGTGACCGTGCTCAGAGCAAAGGCCAAGAGTCTGATACTTGGCACAAATTACTGCAAGACAAGCTGAGAAGTAAATTGCCAGGAAACGGTTCGTTTATCAGTTTAAATGCACATCACCAATTGCTGTTCACCACTGTGTTGATCAGATGATTGGGAATACTGCATTGCTGTAGGTCTGGCCTGCATTACTGACAGCAGTACTTCTCAGGTGCTACTTCCACTGCTGCTTTCCTGTACCTCCAGCTTGTCTCCATGCTGAGACAGGTGGCCCTGTGTGGCGCTACAAGTCCAGCTGTGGTGAGCTGACAAGGCCAGCCACGTTTCTCAGATAACAGCTGACATTCAAAGCATGACCATGAACCTCTGAGGAACTTCACATGGATGAAATCATCGCTACACTTCTCTTAGAACAACAAACAAATATTCTTGTTTAGCATTTATGAAAATGAAAAGTTGGTTTCCTTACCTGGCTGGTCAGCAGTATCATCATCATTTGCTGCAGAATAGAAAATATAATCCACGGTGACAGCACTTCTGGAATGACAAGTTGTCACTTCTGGAATCCCAGTTTCAGGGAAGTAATGAGAATACACTGAAGACAATTTAAAATGGTGCCGCAATTTCGAAGACAACCTAAGAAAAGAATTTTATTTTCTTCCATTACCAAGAAGAATAAGAAATGAAGAAATACCAAATTGTTCCTGGATACAAACAAGATGAATTATCTGGACATGCAAACTAGTGTTTCTGTCCTGCAAGCCATCCTGTAAGCCTTTTGTGTGAGGGGCCTAAAACTCTGAAGGCAAAATGCAGGCAGCATTTTCAAGTAAAATACTGATCAGAACTGGCTTAGCTGACACTTTACTTATAGATAGTTTTTAACTCCATATACATTCTGTAAGCATTCACATGTCCTCACTCAGCAATCTCTCCCTGACACTCAGGCAGAAATGTCCATGAAATCAGCTCATATGAAAGCAATAAAACACAAACTCATCTAACTAGACCCTTCAGCATAAAGACAAATTCAGATTTTTAGAAGATTTATCCTCCCCCAAGCTAGAGGTATCAAGTTCCAAGTTAGGCTATGCTTTTCTTCCACTCAGGCTCCCATTTTCTGTCTCCCCATCATTTGTCTGTTCCTCTTCAGTTCAGCCCATCTTGTCTCACCTGTCTTTTCAATCTTCAAAAAGGTGCAAAACTGCACCTTTCAGCCAAAGAACTCCTGTCTCTCAGGCATTTGCTTCCATCATCTCTGCAAATCATCCATCCCTCAGCTGCACCTGCCTCATCCTGCATTTAAACCTAGGCTGCAATGTGTTCTGGTTGAAACCCAAGCAATAAAAAAAAAAAAAATCAGCACGTTACCTTGCCCTGATTCAGAGCAGAGACAAACATGTCAATTGAGAAAACATAGGCAAGTAGTAATTTCTGCTTTTGTTACCTGACATCCCTTTTAAGATGAGGGGAAAAAGCACTGCAAGAAGCATTCAGCATGCTATGGATTTAAACCATAGCACAGGGCCTCCTGTTATCTACTTCTCTCAGAAATGCCATGACACCTTTTTCATCACCAAGAATCACCAAGAGTTCTACTATGACTATCTGCAGTGATACCAATGAGATACCAAGATCTCATTTCTGGTAAGAAATACCTCCCATCCGAGGAATAGTCTACCATCCCATACATACATTTAGGGCAATTCCCTTCTTCTATGCCTTACTTTATATGCCTTTACCAGTGTGGTAAATGCAAATAAATTCTTGCTTTCAAAAAGCAGTTACATTTTCCTCCTCAGCATTCTAGCTACAGCTTCCTCCTTCTGAATGAAAGTTGTAATACCAAATCCATAATAGCCCACATTTCTCAGACTCAAAGAACTTAAATACTCCCACAGAACTCAAGACAAGGAGGATTTTATGACATTTCCAGTTCCTTTCCCTCCTTCCACCCAGTTTCATACTGTATTATAAGATTTTATACATCCATAAACCAGTGTATCAAAAACAATAAAAGCGAGAGAAGTGCCAATACTTCAGCAGCTGGACAACACTGGCTTATTTTTTCCCTCTCCCTCTTTTAAAAACATGGCTTCTGCAACTGGACTGAAGTTCACATGTTTCTTATAATGTCCCTATAGAGGATGATGTTCTGTTTATGTCAAGAAGGGATAGAAAATGCCAGAAGCATTCTTTAATGAGCAGCAGAAAGCACCCTTTAGACAGCACTGATCCCTCAGCCCTGCATTCTGAGAAAATATCCAAGTTCCTGGAAATACACACATTCCATTATTGCCAGTTCTAGTCTTTTGCTGTCTGATCAGCCTTTTCGTGTTTTAATGAACAATGATGGTTTTGCCAAAGGGCAGACTGGGTGATCATCAGGTACCCACAGCTAGAATCAGATATAAATTTGGTCTAAAATCAAAACCAGCCCCCAAGTAACTAGCCAAGGGCTTCCATTTTCCCCCCAATACATACTTTTCAGATGCTATTGCAATCTTCTGAGTGTTGTCCGGTTTTGCTGCTTCCAATTTTTCTCCTGCAAAATAAAAATAAATTCAATTTATATTTAAAATAGGATAAAAGTGAGGCCAATGCTGAAGAGCTACAGTAAAAAAAAAAAAAGTATCTTTAACTACGCTTATTTTTTTTTCAGCAGACAAGACAGAATTCACCAAGCTGGATTAAATTCTTCTGTTCCATTAGTAACATCTCCTCTAAAGACTCCTTTATATTATGTCCCATTCATTTAAAATTGTTTTTTCTGTCAAAGGAAAAAATAGTGGATGAAAGACATAGCCATACTCAAAATCAAGGAATCACTTGCTTTTCCCAACTGTTCCAAGAAGTGCCAAGACTATAATTCATAAACACTGAGGCACAATGCAGGTCCACACTATGTTCATGTGCTGCATTCCTTCACCTCCCTCTCCCAGTCACAGCACAGCTGCCTTTCAGGATGCAGACACAGGAGTTTAAACATTACACACCAATTTCTGAAGGGAAATTTCAAACTATTATCTTATAAAGATTCAAATATGCAAAGTTTATATTAATAAATCACTTTACACTCTAATGAGCCCAACAAGAAAGGTTTGTAAGCTCAAGACTCACTGTTTTTCCCCCACTAAAACAGAATGTATGATTTTCAGTACTAGCTGAATGATACTTTAGAAGGCTCACAAAAATTAATTCATTCAAAAACTGACCTGCATTTTCTTCCTTTGGTTGCTGTTTTATTTCATATACACAGTTTTGTGAAATACCTAATTTTTTTGGCCAAATTGGAATAGATAAGATTCTTTGTCCCCTTGGAAACTGTTCTTGTCCAGAGACCTGAGAAAGACAACAAGCTTTTTTCAGATAAAAATCTGATTAAAAAAAGAAAACCCACCAAACAAACCTGAAATAAGTGAACATTTTTTGGTAAAGTTTAAAGAAAAAGGCCCAGCCCTTTGGAACAACTATAATGAGTCAAATCCCTGTAAAAATAACACCCTTTATGTATATCCACTCTGTTTATCTGTAGCAAGTTCTTTGCAGGTACCCAATTTTTCCAGATGGTTCTTGTGACATTGAGACATTTCCAAGGACACTTTTAGCAATGTGACAGCACTGGCTCAGCAGTCAGAGCTACCCAGCAGACACTTCAGCTGCAGGATGCTGATCCTTCTGGGAGCAGGTCAAGTCAAAGGGGGGCTTGAATCAAGTCCCTACTAGCAAAGAACACCCAGTGGGCTATTTTTTTGGTCATGTTTCCTTATTTTATGTAGTTCAGTCACTCCTATTACATCTCATGTGACACATCCGACAGCTGCACACAAGAGCTCACAACTCATCTTTCAACATGAAACAGTTGAGATTCAGCATCTAATTGCAGCTTTGCTTTTACAATTACTGTAGCCACCAAGTTTATCTACAGTAAGAGTTATCTTCCCACAGAGCACACAGTAGGTTTTTGATTAAGTGGTTATTTTATCCTACTTAAAGACAGGGACACTCAAACACAGTGATAAAATCATTCAAACACAGTGATACAATCATTCTGTTGATTCACTAAATTTCAGGAATGATTGCTGGTGAGTCTGTCCTTTCAGAATGCTGGGAGAGGACACAGTATTCCCTAAGGCACAGCTAATATATCCAAGCTTATTTAACTGCAATAACTTTTGCTTTGCAGGCTGCTCACAGGGCACTAAGAGAGGCACTGCAAAGGAAACAATCACAGCACAACCCAAATACTTCTCTTTAATCAGCACTAACCATTTTTGGTGAGAAGTGAGAAGCACAGCCTACCTTCCCTATAGCAAGTCCTTCATAATTTAACTTTCCTTCCTTTATAAATCTGTACAATGGAGAGCCAGGAACAGAATTGAAGTCCCCACAGATGATGATTGGGCAGAAAGAGCCATCCTTCTGAGGGGCAACACTGGCAATCTCTGCCAGGAGCATTGCAAGCTGGGTCAGTTTGATGTCCCCTCTCCTTGGGTTGTACAGCAGGTGTGTATTGGCAATACAGATGGCAGCATTGGCTTTACAGTGAAATCTGGGCTGCAGCAGCAACACCAGTCCAACGTTGTCCCTGTCCAAGAGTGGGATATCACGGCGAAAAAATTCCACTGGGTTTGAGGAAATCAGGCTAAATTTGGAAGTTTTGAAGCAAATGGCACAGCCATCAGGTTTTCTGCCTGTCCTCATTTTATACTCACAGTGATACCCTGCAAGAAAGGCAATTAAGAAGATAAAATACTATTGTATAAATAAGATTTTAAAACAAACAAACAAACAAAACCCCAGAAAGATCTCATGTTGCTTTACTCACATCACAGTCAAGCCCCAGGCTGAAGTACCAAAGTCTGTGTGAAGTTCACACAGACTTGTGCTCACTTTTCTTTTTGCCCTAATCTGAGCTGAGGCAAGGCAGGGCAGGAAACGTGGTCCAATACCTTATGCAATGTGTAAACATCTACATACTCCAAGATACCAGTCATGTTCTCATCTCCTTATCTGGAAAAAAACCCAAACCAAAACAACAAAGAAACCCCCACAAGGCACATAAAAGTGGCCTTGTGCACTCAAGTTCTTTCTGGGTGCTACAAGAATGGCTTAGGAGTAACACCAGCAAAGCTTTACCAATCAGAAGCCTTAATCATGCTAAGTCATTAGTCAATCAGAAGCCTTAATCATGCTAAGTCATTAGTCAATGTCTAAAATTATTCATGGAACAAAAGTCTCAAATGTATTTACATAATTTTGCAATTATTCAGTGAGCAGCAAGTGGTAAGCTTTCACCAAGGAAACAGAGACACTTATCAAATGACAGCACTGGAGTTCAAACAAGTCCATCTAGAAATAGTGATTTGTCAATTTCTTCATTTTATGCAGAGCTGATTTAAACAAGACCTTATCTATGTAAGGAAAAAAATAGATCTTGAAACAGTATCTAGTTTTAGACATTTTAAAATGTTCTCTGCCCTGCCCAGACCATATGAATTCATGAAGTACAGCCTTAGTAAAGTAGGGTGGGCTGACCTGAGCTCACACCTGGAGCTGGAACAGGGGATTCCCATTCCCCTCTCCCAGATTCAGGCCAGGTTACTCCTATTACTTGTTGTGGCACTTAGTGCTAACTCAGTAATTTAACAGAAAACTAACCAAGAAAAATAAAATTTGTCTGGATAGTATTCTGCTGGAGTGATGGATTTCACCAGTGAGTGCCAGAACTAGCCCAGGATAAGGGGCAGGACATGCATCTGGGAGCTAGGGATGGGGAAAGGAAGAGCTAAAGCAAGCTCCAGATCCTCCTGCACGCTAGTTACAAGCTCTCTTGTCCCCACAAGCCTGGCCTCACAGTGTTGTTTCATGTTTCAAGTGGATTTCAATCAGTACTGCCATTACCCTCTTCTTTGCAAACACTCAATTCTGGGAGCTAGACTACCTCAACTAACCAAAAAAGAAAAAAGTATCAGTCCAGTGCTGCTCCTTTACCATGTCCTCCTGGCATCAGACAAAAACCAGTCAGAGTAGAAGCAGGGCCCTGGGACTGGAAGGTGGTGCAGGGCATAAGAGATTCAGATCAGTTTAAACCACATGGAATCAACCCTTAGCAACATATTCCTTCCATAAAAATCACAGTGATAGTGACAGGACAGTCTATTCAGGCTGACTGACAGAACTATAATGCTGTATATATTCATTAGGTATAAAAACCTAATGAATATTTACTGACCATGGATAACATTTAGTGCTAATATCTGGAAGGCTTCGAGGCAGAAAAAGCATGCCCTTGAAGAGCTACCCAACAAGAATACTGGTAAAAAAGATTAGGGTGGTTTCAAGGGAGCACTTGATGAATTTATAAAAGAGGATACACAACATTGTTGCATATGATAGCAAAAGACTTGATTCTGCAATGTATAAGAGGTTTTTTTTGAGGAAACTAGTACTGAGTTCTCAAAGGGTAACAAGTTATCCCTGCAGGGGAGAAGACAATGTATTGGTTCTAAGAATTTCATCATACCCAGGGATTCCAAACTTGACTTGATCTCTGTTCTATAGTGGTCTTCTTGGACTTCCTGTAAGCAGAGCACCTAAGGCAAAGGTTTACAATTAAAATATATTAGTAAGTACATGAAAATGTTACAACAGCATATCTCTGTTGGCCAGTCTGTACAGGTATTAAAAAAAGCAAATTTAGAAGGTTTTTGACTCCTTAATCCCACAAAAGAATTCACTCTTCATAGAAAATGCTTCCTAAGATTATGAAGAAGACCCCAGTTCCTCCTTTTTCAGACATTTTCAGAGGTGAGATTCAATTTAATCAAAATATTAACTTGTTCCAACATTCTCAGCAGCCCAGGGGAAGGCTCAGGGAGACGGGATGAAGAGGCAAATGGCACACTACAGGATGGAAAACAGGCTTCCATATTATAAGAATCTGAAACAAAGATAAAACTCAAAAAATTAATTTAAGAGAGTTCACAGAATCACAGAGTATTTTGAGTTGGAATGGACCCACAAGGATCATTGAGTCCAAGTCCTGCTGTGAGCATCTCTGAGCCTTCCCCCAGCACGCTGCAGTAACACAATCTTCAACCACCACTGGGATAAAGGACTGAGCTCCCAAAGGGGAACAAGTTATCCCTGTTTGCTGAACTGCTGTTCCTCTTGCCCAGCTGACATCAGCTCATTCAAGCTCTCAAGGGAGAGTCAAATATCAAGCAACATTCTGAAATCTCTGCTTCACTTAAGGTTACAGTTCCAACCAATGAAACAGTTAAAAATCTATGTCCTTTAGCAAGAAATTTCTCTTTGGAAAGGATGCCTGCATCTACCAGGGTCTGAGAGCAGCTGATCCTCTCAGAAAGCTATCCAAGGTATCTCATTGCAAAGAAAAATCTACACATCCTGTATGCATCTATTAGGAAGAAAGGAAGAGTTTGAAGGAACTTTAATTTACAGTTTTTTGACACAAACACGATGGATTCTATCACTGAACTTTTGTTGGTCTGAACAATGACTGAGGCAACATTTTACTGACTTGACTTCCGGATTAAGACTTACAATAATTTATGTGTCCTCAAAAACAAACAACAAACTCTACAACCAACCAAAACCACAGAGGTTTTTTCAGACCCCAGTACAGAGTAGCAGAACTTGCTGTTTCAGTTTATCAGCTCTCAAGAAATATCCACATCCTCATTTTCTACTCACATCTGCATCCAGCTCTTTGATTTCTTGTAGGATGTTGGGAAATCTGTATGTCCAGAATAGCAATCGCTGCCTGCAGTGTCTGTACAGGTGGGAGTTGTCTTCCAACAAATTCTGGGAGAGAATGTTGTAGGACATGACTGTAAAATCAAATGCTGCCTCACTTCCTGTGCTGCTTTGGTCAGATCCCTTATTTTTAGCAATTTTCATTGTTTTACTCTGCTGACAGAAATATTCCCAGTGTCTTTTGATGGTTCCTGTTAAAAGTATATGAAGCAGAAAAAAGTTATGTTATAGACCATATGACTTCTTACTGCTCTTGGAAATCATTCTACTGACAACTATTTGTCTTTCAAATCTCTTAAATAATTCTAAAAGCCTATTCAATTAGCAGTGATTCAGACCCTCTGTTTAAGATGGATAAGCATGAGTAAAAAAAATAAAAATCAAACTAACAAAAAAAACCCCAACCTCCAAAACAAACAGCACATATGCCTTAGATTTCAACTACTTTGAAACTGGGGAACTGGCCTGTTCTAAGGAGATTGTTGCAATCAGACCACATCCCCTGCTCCTGTAGAAGGGCTGCATAACTAGTGAGCCAAATCCAGCCTGTTGGGAGTCTTGCACTGCCTTGTGTCACTGCCTCTTCAGCAGAGATGGTGTATGCCAGTATGGGATACACTCCTTAGGGCAGCATGTGGCCACTTGTTGATCTCTCTATCCATAACTAACAAAGGCTTAGGAATCCATCAATCACCCCTACCGCGTGTACAGTCTGTAAAACAGCCATAAGCTGCAACAGGGCCTGCTACAGGAGTCCCAAAACAAATAATGAACCCAATTTTCTTCAGTGAGTTGAGAAATCAAGAAATTATTAAGTTTCAGAATTACCAAAAACTTCTGAAAAGGCATCCTTCACCTTCCTGCCATTTTTAATTCCACACTTACTATTGGTAGGAAAATTCATGATAACATAGCTCCCCATCATTAAGCATCCAATTACTTCTTAAGAAATGTATTTCTCCACTTAAAAGCTCACAGAGATGCTTTTCACCCTTTATATCTGTCCTCATCTGAGAGCAAGCTGAGGTCCAGTTATCTGTGCTAACAACCAGTGGCAGACTGCAGCTATAGCTGTCACCATCTGTCCTATCTGGATAGTAATTCTCATTGCTGTGCTTAGATTATTCAGCACTTTACAGTGTTTGCAATGAATACAGCAAAGCTTTAAGTTCTGTTTCTGTGGTGGGAGAGAAGCCACATTGCTCCTCAGCAGGTATCTTTAATTAGCATCACCTTCCAAAGGGTGGCTGGGAAGGACCACGGGGCCAACCACACCCTCAGATAAAGCTATCTGATAAAAGGCAAGCAGGGTTAAGAGAGGACTCTGTAATTAAGGCACAAAGCAAAGTCCTCTCCTTTGGCTCCTGAAGATGATGTTCTAAGCCTTATGGGTTTCTGTGTCCAAAAATCCCTTTGGGATGCAGATAGCATCTATTGCCCTTTTTAGTCATAATACAATTTCCAGTTTATTTTGCTAAGGAAGTGACTTACGCAAGAGGGCAACAATTTTGACTGTGTCCCCCTGCTTGTCTCACACTAGAGAAAACTGTAAATATACACAAGACTCAGTAAAATACTTGGATGCTATGTACAAGATTGTATCTGTAACAAACTAACACAGACACTTTGAAGTTTCATGGAAGTTTGTTACTAAGCCCAGTAGACAACTCTGCACTTCTTCCTGTATTTATCTGGATAAGCACACGTGCTGCCTGCTCTGTCAGATGTGATCTGACACAAAACTTGCTACCATGCCAGTGGCAGAATACAGCTGTGTAAGAACATATCACACAAGCACACTGGAAGCATGCACCATTAAAAATCAGTGCATTCATTCTCAGTTTTCTAGGTCACAGATAACACAACTGGTCTGGAAAGAAACCAGTTCAGGTCCAGTAGGGTTCATGAGCTCAGGTAGGGCACAAGGAATGAAGCTATACAACTGCCAGTCCAGCTCAGCCCTACAGCAAGTCAGCCAAATCTTTTTGCTTTCCAGAGCTTCCAAGTTAACAGACATGACCTGGTGACAGAGACATGAGAGAATGTTGTCTGAACCAAGCTCAGGACTCCCCAGGTTGGGCAATCCCTCCCACAACTGACTGTGTTCCACTGCCAAGCGCAGCAAACCTAGTTCTGGTGCTGTTTGACAGCACAAAATACATGTTTGCAGACCAAACAGCATTACAAAACTGGAGCATTTTAAAGACACATTTCCCTGAGAGGGGTGCCAAGAGAAACAGTAACTCAAAAGGAGCAGGCACTACTGCTCATGTCTCTAACCTTATTTGGTGTATTCAGCATTACAAATAAACACGATGAGCAAATGAGCAAAGAGCATCTTTTACCTTTCTTGCTGCCATGTTTTTCTTCATTTTGGGCTACAGAAAGACAAGATACTTCTTTCTGATCAGACAAGTCTGTTTGTTGTTCAGGAGTTGAAGCATCATCCTGGCCACTGAGTTTTCTCTTCTTTGTCAATGGCTCTTCTCCTTCAGATTTCATACTGGGGTTGGGTAGGTGAAAGCAACAACTTTGTGTGTAGTTATCAAGATGCCAATTAGAGTTCTGAAATTGTCTCCAAGGTCCAAGAAATGGAGGGAACCTCCAGTTTGTTGAAAAATCAGCTAAAATGGGGAGTGGAAACGAGGCCCAGGGAGGATAGTGTCCGGCCCATCTCATAGAGCTGGAAACTGGGCTGTTCAAGGCCAGTATCTGGGAGCCATTCCAGTGGGTGATCCAGTCTCTGCCCAGCCTCTGCACATGGCGGGGCAGCATGGAGTGTCTACCAAAAAAGCAAAAGTGTCATTACTAGCCTCCACAGCTTTCTACATCTGCCTGTAGAAAGCTGTGGAGGCAAAGTCATCCTGGTCAGGACTTACAGAAGATACTCTCTCTCTACAAGTTAATGCATATAAGATATTCAAACACTTATATACGAGGTATTTAAACATTTATCTAAATGATATGCAAAATGAGACTTTACAAAGTGATCTTGCATCCTTTACCTCCCTCAAATTTGTGACATTTAGTATCCAAACCCTATCCATCTCAGTAACTATTTAAAATTTATTTTCTGCCTTGTTGAATTCAAGTGTCAGATCTTTCAAGCGCTCAGAGGAATGACCTTTACAAAAGGTCATTTTTGCATGCTGCATTAACTTTATCATAAGGCTATTTGTAAGGAATGAGAAGATCACTTTCCTGCAAGCTGTCAGAACTTTGTTTGGAAAGCCATTGATTTGGCTCAAATCCCAATGCCAACACAACAGGGAAATAAAGGTACTAAGTCTCAAGGCATCACTAGCACCAGCATAAGACTAAATCCGTATTCTTACTTCTTTTCCAGGAGAGCAAAGCACAGCTCAGCAACTTAAGCCATGAAAAAGGTGGGTTTTTTCTTTTTTTTTTCTTTAGAAGAAAGAAATCTTGTCTCTCAACAAAATCACAGGAAGGTAGGCTGAGTAACAATAATGTGTCAGATTCCTCACTGTTTAAATAAGGTATATTTTGAGCCTTTAAGCAAAAGATATTGAAGCTTGGTATGCTTGAAGTTGCGCTGAAGTGAGAAGCTCCTAGCTGCCATTCAGCCCAGCAAACAAGCCGAAATACAGAATCACTGAATCACAGAACATACTGAGTTGGAAGGGACCCACAAGGATCGTTGAGTCCAACTCCTGGTCCTGCAAAGGACACGCTGAGAGTCACACCATGCGCCTGATTGCACTGTCCAAAGGCTCCCTGAACTGTCAGGCTGCCTGGTGCTGTTCCCTGGGGAAGCTGCTCCAGAGCCCACCCTGGGTGAGGAATCTTTTTCTAATATCCAGCCTAAACCTGTCCTGACACAGCTTCAGGGCATTCCCTCGGCTCCCGTCACTGGCACCACATAGCAGAGATCACTGCCTGCCTCTCCTCTTCCCTTCCTAAGGAAATTGTAGACTGCCATGAGGTCTCCCTCAGTCTCCTCCAGGCTGGAAATAACCTCGGCTGCTCCTCACATAGATTCCCCTCAAGGCCCTTCACCATCTTCGTAGCTTTCCTTAGGACACCCTCTAATCGCTAACACAACTTTCAGCAAAACGCGCTTGTCCTGAAATAACCCTTTTCCGCCACAGCGCACCAGATGTAGTTCGGCAGAGACAAAAACAAAACAACCCCCCCCCCGGACACCACAGCATTACTGTGGAGCAAAAAGAGGCATCACTCGTTTACAAAAAAACCTAGACCACATGCTTTACCGAAAAGCACGGAGAAACTGCTCCCTCCTAAGCCCCGCAGCCCCCACCCCCGGTAGCAGCAAGCCCCACGCCGCGCTCTGTTTACCGCGGCCCTGCTCGGCCTAATGGCGGGCATTCGCCACCAGCCCCAACCCCGCTTACCTCCCGGCGGGCCCGGGCCCCGCTCCCGGCGCCGCGCAGCCCCGGCGCCCCCCGAAGGGGTCAGCCCAGGGCAGCGCCAGCTCCGGCCGCCGCGCTCCGGCCGCCCCGCCGCCGCCTCATCCTCTGCACTGGCAGCGGCCGGCCGAGCCGCGCCCTCCCGCTCGCTCCTGGGACTTGTAGTCCAAGGGCCGGGCCCGCGGCCATGTTTAGCCTGGGCACCGACGCCGAGGCCCGGCCGCCATCCCCGCCCCGGGCGGGTGACGCCCCCCGCCCGCGCTCCCTCCAGAGCGCAGCAAAACCCGCCTGTAGGCAGCCCGACTGGGGCTTTCGAAGCGTTTAAATGGAGGTAACACTGTGTTCGTGCAGTGCTGTAGTTTGTTCACCCGGAGGGTGGTCGGGCACTGGAAAAGGCTCCCCAGGAAAGCGGTGACGGCACCAAGTCTGGCAGAATTCAAGAGGCGTTTGGACAAGGCTCTCAGGCCCGTGGTGTGACCCTCGGGGATGTCCTGTGCAGGGCTAGGGGCTGGACTTTGATGATCCTTGTGGATCCCTTCCTGATCAACGTGTTCTGTGATAGTGTCCCTAAGTGGTCTTCTGGAATCACTGTGTGCTCCCGCAGGGTCAAAGGGGCCGGGAAGGAGCTGCCAGATATTTCAAGGTGCCATAGTATATTTCAAGGGCAGCACCAGCATGCGTTGTGTTTGCAGAAAAACACCAAACCCCGCTCACCCAAGCGAGTATTTCAACATTGTGAGGTTTTAAAATGCAGCTGAAGGTGCTCTGCTGAGGAGAGCTGGCCTGAGAGAAGGGTGGGAGACCTTCCGGCCCTGCAGCCCTGCTGACAGACCCACCGCTGCTTACCAGCTGCAGCAACCATCCTCTGCCAATGCCCATGTTGCTTGAATAAGCACTCAGAACGCTTTCTTGAGGTCTTCTGAGGACAGAGGAAATGCTGGCCCTGTTTATTGTAAGGAAACATAGCACAATGCATATGAAAAATTATAGTGCTGAATAGTGCAGATGCTGTGCAGGAACTGTAATCAAGTAAAATACTGTTTCTCTGCATTCCTTTTATATCTGTCATAAAAATGACTTTAAATAACATCTGAAGTTTTCCCAGGAGTGGTAGGGAAGACTGGAATTGAAATAATGCAGTGATAAGCACGCTAGTTAGGCAACATGGCAGATCCAGTTTGGGTTTTCCATTTCTTGGACACAACTTACTGGTAAGAGGTAAAAATACCCATCCATTTTCTGTTAGTTTCTTCACCACATGAGAATGAAACTACTAACCCCATAACATGTGTGTAGTAAAGGATCTCCCAACTGCATGGACAAGACCATCTTGTTTTAGTGGTTTGTTCTTTTCTGAATTTTTGTATTCTAATCTCTTAGATGTATTTCTAGGACAGAAGACAGTAAGGCATAGCTATAGCAACAACAACTGCTGTTATTTCTAGGAGCAGAATCTACATATAAGATGCAGTTATTTTCTGTATTTTGACTTGCACAGGGACGCCTAAATTGATCTGTCACTTCAAAGGTTTTTACATAGTAGTAATCTCAGTAGCGATGCTGGAAGAAAAGAAATCATGGAAGCTTTGGGTTTTAATGAAAATGAAGAAGTATGGAAGTTGTGTAATAGACAAAAGAGAAGAAGAAGATTAACCTATTAATATGATGCAAATTGTTTCTTATCTCAGTGTTGCTAGATTTTCTTGCCTTGACCTAGTAAAGTCTTAATGAGCCAGTAACACTTAATTGTGGGTTTTTTATTCCCGTCTAATTACTATTTTGTGTTGGTTATACCATGTGAAAAGATATTCTGCAGAATTAGATATCTCCAAATTCTGATTTGTAAGTAGAAGCCAAATTATTTTATGAGTCATTTGAGCTTTTGAAACTCCCTAGTGAATGGAGGCTACTGACTCACTGAGGGATGCTTTGATTGATTACACTGCACATGAGAACAGCCACAGTGGCTCAGATCAATGGTCCACTGAGCTCAGTTTCCTGCTTTCTAAATGTTATTAGCAGCAGATGCCTAGAAATGTGCAGGGGCTGGGCACACTTCAAATGAACACTCTCCCTGCCTCTTGCTGTTTCAGCTCCATGCATTTCCTAAGCCTGATGTGCTTGTCTCTTTAGTTACTCACTGACACTCTCCCCCAAGTACTTGAATTTGAGAACTTTTGGTAACTTATAGAACTTCCATGAAGTTCTGTGTACCAGCACAAAATGTAAAAGACATGTTCTTCCCCTCTCAGAAGATAAGGGAGAGTGACAAGTGAGCTGCTAACAACCAATGTACTCTTTCTTCCCGCTTCCTTAAGAAAATGTTCCTCAAAGGAACATTTCAAAGGAGGGGCACGTGCTTACTATAAACTTCAGTACAAGACTCTTATCTTTCACAAAGACACACAACTAAGTATTAAATACTTTATGTCAAAAAACTGTATGAGAGCAGAGATATTAATAACCTGGTAAGGAAAAGCTGTTTTTTTAAACATCTGCAATTAAATGAACACACAGTGATTAAGAAAAAATCGAGTTTCTATGATCTGAGGTGAGAGATCTACATTGGTACAGACCCCACTACAGACAAGAAATTGAAGGTAATCTAATAAAAGGACAAGGTCCTGTGGCACAAAGTTATGCTCCTCAGAACGGAAGCAATGCCTCTCAAACCCTGGAGGGTTTCCTAACACTGAAGTGTTCCACAGACCTGTGCACGCAGAGAGCCCATCCGCAGGGAGAAGTCCAGGTGCAGCTTAAAGAACCTGGAGGAGACACAACCCACAAAACATGGTGACTCGGAAGCATCAAACTTGCCTTTCTGATAGCATTCCTCTTTAAAATCCGTGAGTCATTTCTGCGTTACAGGCCTATGGATTTAGAGCAGTATAGCCTAAAATAGCCCACGGCAGACGCTGGGAGCGGCGTACCAGGGGCTCGTTACGGATTTGTAGAGGCCACGGGCGCCTGTGTGAGCGAGGGGCTCGGCGGTCAGTCCCCGCCAAGTGTAGATCCCCTACGGCCGTGCCCTTGCAGAGCCCCTGGAACGGGGCCGCGCCGCCGCCACCGGGCTGTGCCTGCCACGTCTGGGCCGTGACACCTCGGCCTCATCCCCGCGGCGCGGACTTCCAGCCTCGGGGAAAGACCGCGAGCGGGGGATCTGCCACCCGAGCATCCCGCGGCGGCCGGGCGGGGCTCCCCGGGCCGGGCCCCCGGCACCGCCCGGGTGGGGCGGGGCGTTCCCGGGTGCCGCTTCCGCCTGTGCCGGGCGGGCGGGAGGGCGGCGCGCCGGGGGCAGCAGCAGCATGCTGAGCCCGCGGGAGCGCGGCGCCGACCTGGCCCGCTTCTACACCGTGACGGAGCCGCGCCGCCACCCCCGCGGCCACACCGTCTACAAGGTCACGGCGCGGGTGAGTCGGCGGCCGCCGCCCAGCCCCTCGCCCCCGCGGCTCCCCGCGCCCGGCCTGCCCCGCGTTCGGGCTGTGAAGCCGCCACTGGGTGCGGAACAGCGCCCGCCGCTGCCGTGCTCGGCCGCGACGTGGAAGCCCCTGTGAGGCACACGGGTGGGAGAGAGGGAGGGAAGGAGGGAGGGTAGGTGGAACACGGCGGCCCCTCCCGAGCCGAGCCCCGGTCGCCTCCTGCAAACTTGTAGCCTCGCAACGTTATAATGGCTTCAGACGCGCTTTGCAATTAACTCTCGGTTTCCTCGCTGAGCGTTGCAGGGCGTGCGAGAGTAGCTTAAAAACAAACAGCTCCTTCGCTTTTTCCCCCGTTCTTCCGGCCCAGATGTGGTGGGTAGGTTGCGGTGGGATTGCCCAGCGTTCCTGCAGCCCCGCAGCGCAGCAGCGCGCCCGGGAGGAGCCGGGAGCCAGCGGAGTGCGGGGGCTCTGCACGCCCACGCCCGAGCTGCCCGAGCCGCGCATGCAGGCTCAGCGTGCCCAGGAGGGGCCAGCCCGGGCCGGCAGAGCGCTCTGGGTCACTCAGGCCTAGCACGGAAAGCAGGGAAGCTGCTGCAGATGTTGGGAGAGCTGCTGTGGTGCTGGCTTTGATGAAAGCTCCGTGTGTTCCCAGGGAAATTCCTTGCTTCCTTTTCTCTTCCACTTTCCTATTAAACCAAAAAAGGGAGGCGAGTAAGTAAATATGTGGAGATAGGTTCAAGAGGAGTGGCAGTTTAACTCACAGGTGTGGTGGGATATATTGAGAGCATCAGAAGAGGTGTCACAGAGAGACAGAGTTTCTTTAAATGACCCGTGATCCTGTAGTTACTGCAGCTGTAGACATCCTGCCTGTGAGAGCAAGGTATGCTTATAAGCACCCTCCTCTTAATTCAAAGAATACAACATTCTGTATGTCTATACAGATTGTAATGTCAGTTTTTTAACCTATGATCAGTTTGTATGACTTGTAAAATTAAAAATTAAAAAAAAAAATTTTTTGGTTACCTACCTACCTACCTACCTACCTACCTACCTACCTACCTACCCACCTACCTATCTCTCCAAGTTCACCAAACACAAATATGTTTAAACTATTCTTTTTAGTCCAATACAACGTAGTATTTGTGAATAGGAAAAAGAGTTGCTTTTTCCTATGATGCTGCAATTTAAAAAGCTTCTGAAATATATGCAGAGAAGGAGACAATACTATCACATCTTTCTGCAGTTGCTCTTGATGGCCCAAATGTGTGTGTGTACTAAAAAGTTGTGTCAGTGAAACAAGGACTAATAGGAATGAACCAAGACCTGCTGCTTATTTTGCTCTGGTTTTGTTCTTACTGGCTAAAGCTTAAATTTCTCTCTGATGTTTTGGTTTCTCTAGAATTGTTCAAAATCAAGTTGTGGCTGACTAGTTGGAGTTGTCATTCTCTCTTGTCCCACAAACTGTGGGTGCTCTGGTGCCTTTCCCAGCAAAAGTGCAGTGCAGGATCAGGTGGTGTGCTTGATTTAGCTTAGACCAAGGAGCTGATCAGTCTGTGAGCTGTCCAAATTCAACTGACCGAACCAGAGATCATTAGTTTTTTTACAGTGTTTTGATAGCTAAAATCACCAAAGTGAAAAATTATTTCATTTTCCTTCAGTAAAGGATGTTTTAGACTCCCAAGTGCAGAAATATGAATAATTTTTTTTCAGCAGGGCAGTGTACATATCAAGTACCCTTTCTGTTTCTTTCCTCCTATTCCTCCCTCCTGTTCATGTGGTGATCTGGCTCCATGGTTGATATCACAGCACTCCAGCTGTATTTGCTGAGCATCAGCTCAGCAGCTTTGGGGGACCGCCAGGAAAAAAAGTGAGGTGGGCATTCCCATTGTGTTGAATATCATTCTGGCTGAGATTTAGGGTAGTCAGTATGTGTGAGTGGAGATTTGTGCCTTCTTAGTGCAGTATGTGAGTGAATCCTTTGTGAAATGAAGTTAAAGGAACTTCCTGTTTCAATGTAATGTAGATAATCATGGATAAGAAGGCACTTGTTTTAGTGAGTCCTAAATACCTGGCCCAAGGCATAGCTATCCATGCAGTCTCTTCTAGTGCTAATGGGGTATATCATTATTGCAGCCTTCTTCTTAAAAGTTTTGTTTGTATAGCAGAGAACATATATTTTGCTTACTCATAAACTGTAACATAATTTTAAATGCAGACAAGGTTAAATGAATATTGGCTTTTTAATACCTGTTTCCAAATGAACAGAAACAGATAGATATTAGCAAGTTGTGATATGAGGAGTGTTCTTTAATGATACCTGAAAATATAGGCCACTAATAAAAGTTTAGAAAATTTGGAACATAACTCATTAGAATTTTAATTATCATTAATAATTGTAATGTTGGATATCTGCAGGACAGATGAAGAATGGGATAATCTGAAATACTTTTCTTGATGTTGAGGATCCTTGTAGGATCTCAGTTTTTGGAGTCTGATGCAGTAATTACACATTGCTTAGCTCATTAGTGGGTATCCTAATGATATTTTTGAAAATAGGTTATAGTTGCTTGTGTTACAGAGTTGTTGAAGGAGCTGACTGCATTGATCCTTGGGGAAGGATTAAAAAAGGTACATGGAAAATTTAGGGGTTTGGGTCATCTTTGCCAAGTCTCTAGGTTGACTATAGATTGGGAGGATGGGGCAGACCTCTTGTGAGATTGACCTTCAGAAAAGGATATGAAGAACAAAGTAGGACAACACATAAATTATTACATACTGACTTAAAGTTGGCATGGCTGGGAGATAGAGAAGGCGGTGTAACATAAGAACAAGTGTGAAACAGGGCCTCTGGGTTTTATTCCAGATTCTTACTAACTGGCTGGGTAATTACTCATCTCTCTGGGTCTCCTTCTGCCCATCTGGTGACTTCCCTAGCTGCCAAAACTGTTGCAAGGCTTTAACTAAAGGTGAACTGCAAAGCAAAGCAGTTGGTGTCTGCCCTTTGGTGTTCTCTGTGATGTGTAGCCATGCCTGTGATATTTTCTTCTACAGACTCCTTTCATCAAGTACGCCAGCTATTAGAAAAGGAGGTTAGGATTATTTCACCAATTGTTCTTATAAACTGCCTGGTAGTGAATGAAAGAGCAACGGCCACCAAGGTTAACATTTGGTAAAGTTGCCAAATGTTAGATTACTCAAGAGTGAGGAAATGTTGAGAAGGGTTTTATCAATGTAGACTACGCTGGAAGAAGAGGACTTTGGTGTGCAAGGTGAGAGAGAGAACATGGAGCTGTGAAGGAAAATGTTTCAGGTCTTTTGGGAGATTGCTAGAGAAGGAAACGCTTCTCTTTTCCATCTTGTCTCCTCCAAGATGTGTGAGAGATGAGCGGCTGGGCTGTAGTAAACTGATGGTACAAAATCTGGGAGGCTTTGGCAAGGATTCTTGCAAAATGGAAGTGAGGAAGAGAGCTGAGTTTGTGGGAGATATAAGAGGTGTGCTATTGTCACTTAGCAAGAGGAAAGTGTGGATTGGGTGGCTTCCATCTCAGAGCAACAGCTGCGTTGTGCTTGCGGAGCAGCGGGATGGTGTGTGAGTCTCTGGGGTGCCACTGCCGTGGGCTTCCTGTGCTTCCTTGCACGCATCACCTCTTCAGGGCATCAATTATTCCAGGGTGTGTCACTGAGGACAGTCCCAGTTGCATTAAGAATGCCCTATTTTGCTTTAGCTAACAATAGACTAATTATTTTGTTAAACAGCTTTGGCTCTTATGATGAAAGATATACTGACTTGCACAAGATAATTGCAGTTATGAATTAAAGATGTGTCTGTTTGGTTTGTGCGTTAGGGGGGATATGCTCTTACTGCTCTTTATAGGACCAGTACAAAACTTGAATTACAAAGGCTTTTGTGATCAATATTTATTTAAAGAAGAAAAAAAAATCTTCTTTATGGTGTGCAGCCAAGCTTGATTTTCACTGCAATTTTCCCCTGGACTAAGTCATTTATAATTCATTAGGCCAAGAGTTTTTAGGGAGAAACAAATATGCCAGGATAGTCAGATGTGTCTGTGCTCTGGTGAGTGTAAGTAAAGTGGAAATAATGTCTTACTAAATACAAATCCTCATATTCTCAGTGAGGTTATTTGCAGCTTATATTAAGCCAAGTAGCCTTAGTGAGCTCTTCTTATTGGGAGTAATGTGTCCATAATGTGAATTAATAGGAAGAGACTGGAAAGATGATAGGAGATGTGCTCAGTGTAGCTTTGTTTTGAGAGATGCCTTTTATGCTATTCTGCCTAGAATGTGCATCTGTCTTTATGTGTGATCACGACTGACTGCTGCTGAAATCCCTCACTGCGGTGTCTTTGGGTATTTGACTTCTCTAAAACTAAATCAAAACTTCCTGAGTGCTCAGGACCATGCAGCTGTTTGCCTTTTCCCAGACTTTTCTCTTCAGCAACAAATCATTGTTGCTTTAACTTCCAAACTAAAACTCCAGGGACTTACGTGGTTTCATTTTTGTTTTGCCTTTCAGATTGTTTCAAGAAAAAATCCAGAGGATGTCCAGGAGGTAACATTTTAAACTTGTGCAAATGTCTTTATGAATCACACTGTGCCTTTTGAAGCATCTTTGATGTAATTTAGCAGTTTCTGTGTGTTTTGTCCTTGTAATTGAGCCAACAATTTTCATATGTTTCCATTTGTCTTTAGCTTTCATAGTTAAAAACAGTAGCTGGTGTAACATGATGCATTTCATCCCTCAGTGATGAATGGTGACTTGAAACAAAGTCTTAGGGACTAAAGTGTCTTTTGATAACAAAACTGCTTTGATAACTTTACAAGCTCTTTTCTTGAGGCTGCAATTGGCAAATTGATGGTTACTTAACTCCTACTGGTCAAATTAGAGATCAGTCCACAATTAAAGTCTTAGGTCTCAGCTGTAGGTACTCTTTTCCTCTTTAACCAATGCTTCACTGGAAAGCCTACACCATTACTGTGTGTTAGTGAAGAGGGAGAATGGAGGAGTCTAGGAGTCGTTGACAGAGATTAGACTGCATATCATATATGTTATGCCTATCTCTCTGAGGCTCCTTTAGTATTTTCCAGTGATATACTTTGACAGAACTTTAAAATTGCTTATTCTTTGCCTCTTCTGAAGAGTCTATGAATAAGGGTCTGCTCTCTTCTTGTGTGTCTTAAATACCTCAGAAATCTGTCACAGGAGTCATTTATTGAGAGAGAAAAATACACCACATGTGTGTGCATTTTAAATTTTCTTTCTTTTTAATTAGGAAATCTTTCCCTTCCACCTTGATTTTTTTTCTGGACTAGTGACTTGACATGGTTACTATGTCCTGTACTATACTATGTACCTGCAAAATCTTCCTTTAAAAGCACAACCTTAGCACAACGATGGCTTTTCAGACATCGTGTAAGAATTGCATGTGTTCAGTTTCTGGTGCAGTCTCTTACTACAACTGAGGAGAACCTGCACAGTTGATGAAAGAAGAGCTCATAACTGAATTCATTGCATCTCTGTGTGGTCAAACATGAGTTACTGATTAGTGGCTTGGCAGAGGTGAGAATTGGCTAATACATCTAACACCCCTTTACTGCATCCTTCTTTGAAATCTTGAGAATCAGGGAAGCATGAGCATTTGTGCTTTTTGCATTTTTTTAATCTCTAGGAGGTTAAAATAACCTATTGGAATCAGAGATGATCATGGATCTAGTTTAGAACTGCATTACTGTAGTTTGTAGCTTGATGTTCACCTTTTCCAGGGAGACTCCTGAATTGAACCTATCCATGAGCACATTCTGCCATTACCTAAATCTTCATTTGTGAGGAAAAGCACTTTATAAGAGCTGTTGATGAGTCCATTCATCAGAAAAAATATATTGTAAGTGTCTTTCAGTTAGAGTATTGCATGAATATGTGTTAAGTAGTTTTGACACAATAGCAAAACCATATCTTTTAGTTGGTGCTTTGATTTGTGGCTATAGGTTACCCATGCAGAGTTTCACATACTCTAGACAATATGAGGACATAAATATGAGATGAACTTTTTAATAGTTAACCTTTTCCACTCTGCATTGTACCTTATTAATTATTCTGCATGTGATAGCATGTTAGACGCAGGGTGAATCTGTTATTAGCATTATCTGAAAATAATTGGTTATTACAAGGAATATCCTAAATGGTAGTTGACATAAGGGGGAATTGTAGTCAGAAACCCTCATATGTTGAGAGCTTTTCTGTTACATGGCCTCTTGCAGTAAAAAAAAGAATTGTGGGCAGCCTTGGGAAGAAAAAGAATATGCCCTTAGCCTGCTCCCACTGAAAATAAATTTACCTCAGTTTTCTAGAATGCTCAATGAGGAATTGAATGGGAAATTTTGTGCACAAAGCCACCTTTAGGATGTGTCTCATGCAGCCTGCTTCCCACATCCATGTAGGACCAGTGAGCTGTGCCTGCCTCCTCCTCCAGGTGTCTCTTAATGCCACTGCTGTGATGTGAATACATTCTTTACATATGTACAGCTGCTCATAAGGCTGAGTGCTGTGACCTCAACTTGCCAGTTTTCTGTCACATCTTTTGGCTGTCCTTTGGGATACAAATCTTCACTACAGCACTTCTCCCACTGCAGCCAGTTAGAGCTCCGTGTAATTCCAGCTGTTGTTGTTGGGGCAGGAAGGAAGAGAACCTTGTAAGGGCTTTCCTCTTGAAAGAATGAAATAGATCAATCTGAAGTTTTGTGTGGGGATAGCAGATACAGAAAGGCCAGTGGACCTGACTTTAATGTCCTTGCTTCTTGAAGGTAGCAATGTGGTGTGTAAGGCAATTGCATCTAGGGTAGTCCTGTGGGGTTTTTTTCCCTTTTCACTTAAGAGAAAGGCTTATTCATTGTGGAACAGATGAGTTGCATGAGTTAATAGAGATCTACTGGCTCTCGCCATGACAAGCACCTTATTGCATTACAAGTCTAACATATGTTTTATAATACACTTGCTGTGCTTCATTGGCCCTCAAAGTACAATGTGTCCTTCCTCCAAATCTAATTTCTAATGAGGATGTTAGAGGGGGAACTTTGCTAACTTTGCTGGGCCACATGCATGCAAAGGCATGTTTTCCATGTACTTCTGGAAGGTTTTAGGATAACCTTGACTGCTTTTGCTATGCAAGTTACTTAGGGACATTTATTTTTTTCCTCTTGACTACTGAGTGATCACTTGTAGCAGTGAAAAATTATACTTTTTTAGTGGAATGAAATCTCATGCTCTTATTTTTTGACAGCTTTTCATGTTGTTTCCAAGTACTGACAATAGAGTAACTCAATGTTTAAAGAATTCGCCATCTTAAGCAATTTTGTGTTCTATATGCACACTGCTCAAGAAATGCTAATCATGCACTCTCTGGTTATTGGATTAGATAAAAGTATAGCATTGAAAATAATATTATTTCTGATAGCAAAATGACTAGTTTGCCTTCTTGAGATTCCTCACTTGTGTGTGTGAGGAGTACCAGCTGTAATTAAGTAGTGAAAATATGTGCCAATAAGGGAGTCAGAATCAGGACTCGTGGTTCCAGTATAGCTAAATTTATGAGGTGGATAATGTGTTGCCACACTAAAGCTTTGCATATCCACTGTTGACAGTCCTCTTACCTTACATCTGTATTGTTCTGTAAGAAGGACTTGCATCTGCTGGAACTAAGAAGGCCTCTGATTGCAGTATTAAAAAAACCCAAACAATATCACAAAAATGCTCTAAATCTAAACCTTTCGCTTAGCTCTAAATCTGGTTTGTGTGAAAAAAAATTCTACTTTTTCAATTATGATTGCTCATGAGAAGGCAACCTGGTAAATCATTCAGAAATATGTGGAATATTTAAAGTTGTAGTTGTATTAAGTTAATTGAGACATTTGACTGGTGAAACTGTGGAATCAACTGCTGAATGCATGCACTCTCCTTGTTTTTTTCCCTTCTGTTCTACTTTAATCACTTTACATTAGTGTTGAGGTTTATTGTGATGGCTTAGTAATTCTGTCTAAAAATGAGGTCAGGATATAAAAAAAAATCTGTGTTAATATCTTTTCATCCTGATAACAAATCCAGTAGCAGTCAAGTGTAAATTTTATTGTTTACTTCTTTCATTGGTTTGATTTTCCTACTGGATTCTCCTCCTTTCTTGAATAGAAAGAATGGGATTGAAGAAGAAGGATAAGGTAAATACCTGCCTGGGAGATGACTACTTTCTGGAAAGGAGGGATCAGGAATAGCTGGTATAATGGACCAATGACATCTTTATATTCCTAAGATGGAGTTTTTTATCTAAATTACAAAAGGGACGTACTTGGTTTTTTTTGGGGGTGTTATTACAAAGAAAACATTTAGGATGGAGGCCAGAATTTGCATCTGATCCACACTTTACATACACAATTTAGGAGCTGTTTTCTAGTCCTGGGTGCTTAATATATTGTCCCTAAAAATCCCTTGCTTGTATTGGGATTTCTCTTCCCTGGTTTTTTCTTTTGCTGTTGTGTTTCTTCCCCACACCTGCAGCTGCACCAGGCATGGTGAGCTGTTGAATGTTGGGTAGTGCAACACTCCTGTTCAGCTTTTTTCCCTCTCTTCCTGGCTCCCTGTGTAGGTCTGGATGTCAGAATGACTGAGGCAGTGCTGCCTTTGCCCTCCTTCCAGCTTTTACTCAGTTTTTCTCTATGCACTGTGGTGTTGTTGGCCAAAATGTGGGTTGAGGACAGATAATGATCTTTTTTTACGCTTGTTACACTTGGCAGTTCAGACTGTATATTTTTGTTAAACAAATTTGCTGGAGTTAGTGGTCTGATGTGATTAACCCAGTGGGTTTATGGTGTGATGTAATGTGAACAGTGAACCTCACTAATACTTCTCTGTGGTTTCTCTGCTTCAGATAATCGTTTGGAAGAGATACAGTGACTTTAAGAAACTGCACAAAGATCTTTGGCAAATTCATAAAAACCTATGCAGACACACAGAGCTCTTTCCACCTTTTGCCAAAGCAATAGTGTTTGGTAAGCATAATTTCTTCCTGACCTGCTGAAATTCTTTGATAACTCAATATCTATAAATACATCTTGTTTTGTAGCTGGATGAAAAATTTTCCTTGTGCTTTTCTACTCAACTTGTAGGTGTGCTGGTATGATATCTTGATGCTTTTATTTATTTTTGTAATGTATAAGAGTTTATGTCCTTGCCTCCATGTTAGACATAGTAGCTAAGATATTTATTGATGTATATGTTCTGTATCTTTACAACATACATTCCCTGTTTTCAGGAGCATAAAATGTATATTAGCTTTGTGAACAGCATTTGAACAGCAAAAAAACCATTTTATATATGAGCTGTCTGATTTTTAGTGATGAGCTGTATTAAAGTTTTAAATGGTTGTTACAGAAAAAAAAATATTATGGCAATTTGATTGCGATTGTCAGTTTTATCTAGCTAGGCTTTTGAGATCAGTTTTACATATTTCACCAAAACAATCTCCCAGAGAAACAGGTGACAAAAAGGAATTAGCTCTTATAGGTCTTAACTTCATCCTGATGTGTATGACCTCATGAATGAGCTATAGGTGGACTTGCAGTGAAGTGGTGTGACTGAATAGAATTCCACCTACCACATTTTTTTAGCAGTGTTGTGTTTATAAAATCATCTTTTTTTAGTGTATGTTTTTCATGTCCAGCACAAACTGGAGCTATGTTTATATATCACACAATATCCACTGCATTTTAAAGTCTTTTTCAACAATTTTTTGGTGTGTTCAACATGTTTGATATCTTTTTTGCATGCATATGCTGCATGCTCTGTCAGTGTTTCTGAGGCATTTCTAAAGTGTTGCTGGCTGTTGCTTTTGGTGTACATTTACCACTTGCTTTTGAAACCTTTTTCCTAATAATTTTAAAGGTGTATTTTGAAAGTGTCCAACAAGTGTTTGACATTTGTTTACTTGCATCTGTCATGCACATTAGGCTTGGTTTTGCATGAGCTTTTTGGTTTCTAATATGCTTTTGGGGTCAAAGGTTTCCAGGACTGTTTTTAGGTGTGGTTTTGGTCCTTAGGGCATGGCTAAGTGTTATTTCTGTCCAGGTTTTCTTTAGTGGGTTCTTTTTGCATACATACACAGTATGATTTTTCAGTGTGTTATTTTATGAGTTATCCACTGGAATTTTTTATGTGTATCCAGTATTTGCTGGGCCTTTTTAGCATGAATTTACCATCTGCAATTTACAATTGGGCATTTTAATGGTTTTTAATCTTTGAACATGTTTGGTGTTTTTTTTGGCATGCATCCGCCAGATCCTTTTTGGTGAGGTTTTCAGTTTCTGAGGTGTATTTTGGGTTTATTAAATCCTTTTCAGAAACTAAGGCATTTTGGTCTTATTAAATCCTTTTTGTGGTGTTTACAAGTTGGTTTAGTTTGGTGGTTTTTTTCTTTGTTTTGTTTTGTTTTTTTTTAATTAGCATTCATTTGTGTTCATGGTTTCTCTATGCACCTTGTATGGGGTTTAGTGTCCAGGATGTTTGGCATTTTTTAAAATGCATCTGTCATATGCTCTTGTTTCTGGTCTGGGATTTCTGTGTGTTTTTTGGTGTGGATTTTGGTTCTTACAGTGTTGTCCCAGTATGTTTGGCATTACTGCAGTGGTATATCAGGTGTCCAGTATGTTTGGAATCTTTTGGCATGATTTTCCAATGTGCTCTTTTTTTGCTAAGCTTCTTGAACTTTTGAAAAAATGTCTTTTGTTTCTTAGGCATTGCTGCAGTGTTGCTTTCCATTGCCATGTGTTTTGAATATGTTTTGGTGGTTTTTTTAAACATACAGTAAACTTCAGCATGGATTTCCCTTTTTTTTTTTTTTTTTTTCCTTTCTTTTGCATTCTGCTACCACATCCTTTTTTTTTCCCTCCCCATATTTTTAGCATTTTTAATGTTGAGCTTGTTTGGCATTTATTTCCCACACCTCTAGGGCACACTTTATGTGTATTTGCAGTTCCTCTGTGTTGTGTCTGGTTTTTGTGTTGATTGCCATACATGTTTTTTGCATGGTTTGGATGTATTGTGCACATTTTAGCACCCAGACAGTATTTGGTGTTTTTTTGTGCATATCTAGTGCTGATTTTTGCAGGCTTTCTTTGTGTGGCATTTTTTAGCAGTGTTGGGCAGTCATCTAGAGGCTATTTTCCCAAATTTTCTGTGTGGCTCAGATTGGTATGTTTTAGCATCCAGTATGTTTCACATTTGTTGGCCTGCATCTCTGAAGCTGAATTCTGATGTAGATATTGTGGCTCTCTGCTAGGTGCGGAGCTAGATGAAATTCCTGGTTGAAATTGTATTTCACATCAGCCAAATTGTATCCAAGTTTCATGTAATTTTATTTTTTCTTATTTGTGAAGTTGGAAGTGGGGTAAGTTTTAGTGCTATGTCAGAGCATGGGCAATAATTGTTAAATAAAGCATATAGTATTAGTTTCATTCTGAGATTATTTTAAATCTGGTTTACAGAGTAGAGTTCTCACTGGACAAATTATTTACAAAGCTAGTATTTGCAGAGCATAATTTAACTTCAGGTAGAAGATATGATAGCTATTCATAGGGCAGAAAAGAGAGGAATAAAAGAAAATCAGGGTGGAAGAGAGTATAGGTGTCTAATATCTTAAATAATTAAAAATTTCTATAAATGCAAATTTACTGTTTATACAAGTAAATTCTTTGTAAGCAAGAGAAGAATTGAGTGAAATCTCTTCTGAAAAACATCCTTGTTGTATTATATTTAGTGAACAATAGTGACTGAAATGTACATTTTGAGAGGAGGAAATACACAGAAACATTCAATGCAGTTATTTATTGAAAATCTCTTTGAAATTAAAACTAAACAAAACCAAACCCCCCTACATTTAGATGAAGCTGAGACACAGAAGAATAAAGAAAAGTGGAGTAATGTAAAAACAAATTTTAAATGATTGTTACATAGCTGAAAGGAACAGCACTATCTGACTCTCCAATTTAAGAATTATTTTTGTATTTACAATATAAAATTTTACTGTGTATCCTTCCATTGCAATTCTGCACATAGTAACTGCCATATGATTTATTTTAATTTAAAATAAAAATCCTAAAGGTTTTTATGTACTAAAAGAAAAATACAATCTTCATAGATAACAGGGTTTTGAAAAACTCGTTGTCAGTCTCATTCTGTTAGCAATGACCTGCAAGGTCCATCTCTCTCAAGATCTTTTGTTTCCATGCTGCTTTGATGGACCATTTCTGCAGTGTTGCTTCCCTGTGGCAATGTTACAATTGTTGCAGCTTTTAGACTAGTTTCTAATTAAACTTGAGAGTAGAATTGTTGGCAACTGGTGGGGGGGGGGGAGGAGGTTTGTGATTTTTTTTTTTTTTTGTTGGGTTTGGGTTTTTTTGTTTTGTTTTGATTGGTTGGGGTTTTTTGGATACCTGTGCTTTAAATAATGTCTGTACCTATTGTTTGCAGAGGGTGCAGTGTGCAAAATGGGCATTGGTGGTTCTGACAGTTGAATTTGGTTTTAGTAGAGGTGTTAAAGCTGAGGAGCATCTCCAGTTCAGCATTCAGAGTTTCAGGAGATGGTGTGGAGAACTGAGATGTATTTAAAAACAAATGTGTCGTGCTGTGCTTCTGTATTTCGTGTAATTAAGGACTTGCCACAAAGTGTGTGTGTTTTTATGTTGTTGCAGTAGAGCTGCTTGTATCAAAGCAGAAAAATTTCTATGGATGGGAAAAAGAAATCATCTGACTTTCTCTGTACTTCACTTGAACATTTCGTACTTGTTTTATAGGAGAAAACTCAATGAATTTGATCATGGAAATCTAAAATGTTCTGACATACCCAGCTGCTAAAATTATGATACCTATATCTAGGACATAATTACTGTCCTATCCTAATATGCATTAACATAATTTTTTTCAGTACTTTCAAGATACTTCTTTTTTGTTGTTGTTGTTGGACACTTGTAAGTATTTCCATATGTTGACCATACATGACATTTTACCAAAATATGGGTAAATCTGCATGTACTGTATCTAGTAATTGCAGAAATGTACTCTAGTATAAAAAAAAATACTACACCCTCCCCAACCTACCAAAAAAAGAAACAAAAAACTCCCCAGATATTCATAACTTGCTAGCAGTGAGTCAGAAAGATGGTTTTCATTATAAAGCTCACATAAGGGTGCTCTTTGTGTTTGAAGACACTGAATGAGGTAATGTGTTTATGAATTTGGTGCCATGTACAGTAGGAAGTCTTGTGAGAAGCTAACTGAAACATGAACATACACTTTGCTGGGTGTTTAGTTGTTCAGGTCTGCTCCAGAAATTTAATTGTGGATTTTTTTAACAGGAACTTATATTTTGTTTTTATGTAAATAGGAAATTTTGAATGGCTCATTGGTGGAGGAGTAAGAACTGTGTTATATGCTAAAGTTGTAGCTGACACTTCTTAAAAATATCAGAAAGATGTGATCTGCTAGTCTTTACAATTCTCAGACATACACACACTATAATGAAGTGTGTGTATGTCTGAGAATTGTAAAGACTAGCAGAAATAATGTTGATTTAGGTGCAGAATGACATCCTGATAGAAATGTTGGAAGAGTCAGCTGGCTGCATAAGCACCTTTGAGGATTTCCTTGAGAAGAGTGATAATGAAAGTATTGAGCAGTACAGCATTGCTTGAAAGTACAAAAAAAGGAAAAGGAGGAAGGAGGTAGGCAGGGCTGCCTGGGAATTAAACTGCCAGCAAGATGCCAGGAGGTCTGTGAACTGAGCCAGTACTGAATAATGTTCTTCCTTCCCCTAAAGCCCTCTAGTTCTTAAAGCAGTTTTCCTGATGCTATCATGATGCTAATGGGCTGGAAAATGCGACAGTGCCTAATGTTTCAACAGCCCTAACAGAAATACGTTCTAACACGTATTTCTATTTTTTTTTAGCTCAGCGTCCTGAGGAACTAAGGCTTGTGTAATTGTGCCTTTAGAAAGTCAAACCCCTTACTGATGTGGCTAATATCAGCTGAATTTGAGAGTGAAGGTAGTTGCAAATGTAATTATACTTCTGCAAAGTCTGTGAAATGACAGCTGAGTAAGAGGAGAGCATGTGTTTTGGTGCTGCTGAGGGCCAGGCAGGCTCAGCTCATACCTGTGAGGTTTGCAGCTGCCTGGCAATCAGTGAATGCACACCAGTCAGCCTGGCAGGGCCGGTCCTGATGTGTCCTATCTGGTGCCCAGTGGAGATACTGAGAAGATGTGGATAAGCAAAATTAGTTTTTATTGAGTTTGATGAAATGGAACAGGGAGAGATTCTTGAGAAACGAGGGAAAATATCGTACAGAATTTTTTCCTTGTAAAAAGTTTTCTGTTTCTGGTATTGTTAGGTGTTTACTTCTTCACCATTCATTTTCTACTGCATTGTAACAGCGTTCGTGTGAATTTGTAGATTCATTTAGCTGGCCCACGCTGCTGTGCTTTGCTGAGGGAAGTTGCTTTCTTTCCATGATGTCCAATTTTGCATGGAATGAGCCAAGAGCCCCTCATGCACTGCCAGTGTGGCTCTGAAGACTTAGGAAGTTTGGTGAGCAGTTTAATAGGGCCTGATTTCAATGTTACCACTCACTGTGGTAGCATTGCTTTTGCCTTCTTTCTGCTTGCTTGTTGCTCACTCTTTTGTACAGCTGCTCCTGTTTGTACAGCTGAAACGGCAGGGTGGGCAAGGCACGGAACCAGTCCAGCTGAAAATTAGCCCAATGATGTCTTTTCTTTTCTTTCATGGGAAAAATAAGCCCCAAAAGCTTTGTTTGTGATCTTGTGAGTATGTGTGTGTCTTTTTAGTTTTATTTTCTTTTTTCTGATACCGCATGGGCAGGAGCTATTTACTTGAAGAATTTCTGGAAAGAATCCTGCTTTGATACTTTCTTCGGGGATTATTTTTTTGCTTGGTCTAAGTATAAATGAATTTTGCTTTTGTATTCAATGTTTCTTTTGTCCACTTCAAAGGTTAATGCCACAGAGCTGTCACAGGTGGTTCTTATTTTTCTGGTCATGCTGTTATAGCAGTACTGTTTCTTGAACTTGTCTTCCCAGTCCTTTTTTTTCCCCTCTGTATAGCTGTTGCAATATCTGTTCTATTCTCCTCCAATTATTACTGTTCACCTCTGCCCTTTTTCTTTTGTAAACTTGTAACTATTTCAACAACAAAGTGATGTTGATATAAAAAGCTAAAATAAGTTGCGTGCAATTGTGAAGGATGTGAATTTAAGGTAGCAATCCAAGGGTTTTCTCCTGAGAAGCAAATCTCTTCAGGTGAACTGTGGGATTGTTTTTAAGTAGGTTTTTTCTAATTGGTAATTGGAATGTTTTGGGTGCTGAGTAGAGAAAAAGGAATGATCATACATTTTAGTAAATGAGCTGCTTCCAGCTCTGTTTACCTCTTGAATCCAGAAGGAGATGAGACCCTGTCTGCATGGAGTTACTTCAGAGGAAAGCTTCAGTGTCTGGTAGCAGGGCTTCACCATCTCCCCTACACTTTGTCTCCTCCATAAATGGCACCTTGGAATTGAAGATCTGTTTGGGGGCTTTTAGCAATACTTTGTTTACTACCCGCTCATATTGTGCGTTGTTCTTGAGAATACGTGAAGATTGCTCAGCTCCTTACAGGATTTGGGCCATAATCAAGGCTGACACTGACTGGCATATTGTCAAATTGTGCATGTATCATTTATTGTCAGATAACACTGGACATCCGTTAGTGTCTCTTGGCTAATCAAGAGTGTTGCCTCACATATTCTTACGATGAGAGGGCGAAGGATTCTTGTCGTAGCTGCCAGCTTTCATCATCCGGGCGGATTGCAGAAGACGGGACTCTAGGGACCATTGAGAATAGGAAGTTTGAAGATTTGCTATGTTCTCCTGAAGCGTTGGAGTGACTTTCATAGACTCAGGGCGTTGTCTCCAGAAGGTTGCTTTTGTCTCGTTTGTTTTCTTTCGTTGTAGTTATTATTGCAAAATAAATGTGTAATTATTGCTAAAACTGTCAGTCTGTGTGTCTGTTCCAGGGCGATTTGATGAAACTGTGATTGAAGAAAGAAGGCAATGTGCTGAAGATCTCTTACAGTTTTCTGCCAATATCCCTGCTCTCTATAACAGCAAACAGCTGGAAGAATTTTTTAAGGTTGGTTAGTATTTGCAGAAGTATTTGCTTCTTATGGACATGACTGAAGTATAGTGCTGATTCTGCTTTACTTTATAAACCACGGAATGGCAGTGAGGTGCTGTGACATGCTTTGTGAAGGGACTGGAGCTTTTCCGTTCACTCTGGAAATGTGGCTTTAAAAAAACTCCATGCCACACCTCTATGAGGTGGAAAGTTTTGCAGGAACTTCAGGTGAAGGGATTTGAATTTTTTTTATTGATTGCTGAGCAAAACTTGTGAGGATAAATTCCAGTGGGAATTGATAAAAATATTGCCACTGTTCCTATATTTTCAGTAGGTGTTTATAGCTTCAAACCAAAGGAGTGAAGACTGTTTACACTGTTTCTTTATGGTCTTTCTGGACTCGGGTCCACAGCAACAAATTTGGCATGTAACTAGTCCAACCTGCTGCTTGGACAGTGCTGTGAGAACCAGTCTCCATAACAAATTTTAGGACAGTACATTGATATGGACTTGCTCTTTATTACAGCTGAAGTTGTTTCTGTTCAATAGCTCCTTCAAACCTCTTTATTTTCAGTAGCTTAGTCTAATGTTCTGCAAACTCATAAGCATAAATTTACATGTACCCATGATAGTAACTGTCTGGAATTAAGGAAATGTTCATCTGGCCGAGATGGGACTTAAGCATATTAATGTGTTTAGTATATTTAAATGACATCTATATGCAAGAGCAAAATTTTATCAAAGCTTAAGATTCTTCACTTGTTTTCATTATGAAGTTATTGCAATGTTCTTTAAAATTCTTAAAATAATGTTCCTAAAATAATGTAAGCTTTGGTGTTAATAAATGACTGGGAGACCAAGTTAGACTATTTTACTGTTTGGTTTATTTGCATTTGCATTTTTCAGTTCTTTGGAAATATGTCTGTGGTTGTGGGTAGTTTTCCAGACTTCTCTTTCCTTCCTTTGCTTAATAAAAGTGTTAGTTTTAGCCTCCCAATGGACCTTTTCTGGCTTTGCAGGGAAATGAATAATACTAGAAAACCAATGTTTTTAGGACAAACTATGTCTTCAAGGGGGGTAATGCAAATGCAATAATTTAGGCTCATTTGTTAGCTGCTGTGGTGTCATGCTTTCCTGGAAGAGACCCTTAGGTTTGGTCTGTCACCAGCTCAGCCTGTGTGCTTTTAGCTCTACCCATGGGTGGTTTTGCTCCTTTTTAGATTTTTGTGGTTGTGGAGAGAGAGACTTGGACAATGAATTCTTAGAAACATCTGAAGGGAGTGTTGTGCATCTATGTGTTATAAACTCCAGAAGAATGAGCTGGCTTGTGTAAAAATGTACTGGGCTGGTTCAAGACAGATTAGCAATGCCTGTTTGCAATATGATGTTGAAAATGGTGCACTTTTTGTTAAAATAGCATGGAAAGCGTGCACCTGAGATGTGAAGCAGAAATTTAAGAAAACACTGGAAACATTTAGGTGGTTTCTAATGCTATTGTTACTTCTCTTAGCTTTGATTCCTTTCAGGCTTGGAGAGGAATGTCCTCCTTGTATCTTTGTAAAGTCTCATCTATGATTGAACTCAAGATAGTGGGTCATGACTGGGACATTACTGACATGGACAGTCCTGTGCTTGGGAGCACCACTGAAGGGCACAGACTATATGAGACACAAGAGATCAGGAGCATTATTATTCTCTCCCTGTTAGACTTGGATGTGTATGTCTGTGTGGTTCAAAATTCTGAAGATGCAGTAGGCTAAATATTTAGATACCTAGTCAGTCTGTGGCAACCAAACATAGCTTAATTGAAAGTCCTTGTTAGTTTTTGCAGGCTTATATGGTTTAATTAAATTCATTAACTCTAAAGTAATGGAGCACTCACTGATAAGGAAATATTATTTTGGCTATCACTTCTATACAGTGAGAATTTCCATAGAGCACAGCAGCTGAGTAATTCCTTTGCCTCCTTTTTTTTTGCAGGGTGGAGAGGTGCATGATGGCTCTGAGTTGATTGGTCCTGTTGAGCCTCTGTCTGACTCTCTGACTGACAACCTGTCTGACTGCAGCTCTGAAGGTTTGTTTTCTCTTGCCACATAACCTCATAGAATACCCTGTTTTAAAGCAGCTCATAAATGGCAAGTGACAGATTTCTTCATGGAGCATTGGCCTCCAGTTTCTGTTTGCTTGTTATGGCAAAAATGCTGAGCTGGGATCGGCAAGAGATAAATTTGGCTCAGCAGAGCTGTCTGCACCTCTGGAAGTTTTATTCTAAAGGTGTACATGCTGACTTGGATACCATGTGTAAGGTAATTTTAGTGGCACTTTTAGTGGCAGTTCACTTGCACTAAATAATCGTAGAGCAGTAAGGAAGGGTCAGTCAGCCCCAATAAATACTGTACTGGAGCTTCTTGCCTGCCTCTGGGCTGAGTCAGTTTAAGCAGTTCTGTGTACCATGCAATCTTTTAGAGATTTATGTATTTCTGAGTTATGCTTGGTCCTTGTGATTTCTATGAAATTCGTCTTCAGCTCTTAACTTTTCCTTTGGAATTGCTTAGCACTCCTATAAATCCACACTGTTATACAAACGCTTCTTAAGCCTGTTTAGGAGGGGATCTGATCATTCTGGCACAGAATTTGCTTTGCTAAAACAATCCTTGCATAACAAAACATGGGTTATTCTTTTTAATTTGAGGTTGTATGACTTGTCACTTGGGATCTCTCTGTGTCAATAACTTCGTGCTTAGTCATACAACATGTTCTGCATAGGAAGTGAGCTTTGCATTTTATTTTGTGGTACCTTCTATGATGTTAATGAACTAATGTCCCCACAGTATTTAGTTCTGTGAGGGGAAAGGTATAGAAGTTGTTGTTTATATATAAAGCCACATATGTTTATAAATCCTTTATGTTTATATATAACACATATGTTTATATATAAACATATATGTTTATATGTAGTTGTTTAGTTGAAGAGGGCAGTTATGATAAATAGCACTAACTAGTGTTAAAAGGTTTTAATGATTTCTGTGGAATGTAACATTTCAGATTCTGACAATGCACTCACTTTACACTGTGCCCTATAAAATAGACTGCTTCTAAAAGTGCTTAATGTGAACGTTTCTATTCATTATTCACAAGGGCCTCATTTTTAGCAGAAGAAAACCACTTCCTTTATGTCAGATAAAATACTGAAAAGAAAAAAATGCTGTAAAGTAGAAAAGTTCTTTGATATCCTTCTGAATCGGCTGGAGGGCTTTTACAGGATCCTTGGAACAACTATGAGCACAGGAGTTGAACATGCTGAATGTGAATTTGGTGGAGTTATATTTTCTAAAAACCTATGTGTCTTCCAGCTCACATTGTCTTATGTTTGAAAGCAGATTTTGGGCAGGAGGCTGTGGACAGAAAGAACCATCTGTCTTTAAAACCTCTAGATGGCAGTGGCAATACTCAGCCCTGAGTCCTCTCCCTGACTCTCCTCCCAGCCTCCTGCCTGCAGCTGATTTTTCCCAGTCTGATTATGGCAGTGAACTGTGGCTGGTTCACTCTGTCACTTTCTGTGGGCATGCAAGGGCCTCCACGTGGACACTGTCCCTTCAAGCTGTTGTACTGAGAAGTAGCAAATCCATCCCTTAACAGATGCTACTGTTTGCTTTCATGGGTGGGTTGTGTTTTCTCACTTTTATCTGTTCTTTCCAGACAAAGTTCATTTTGCAGAAGCAGTGCACATTAATGGTGGAAGATGCAAATTGACAGTAGTAGAAATGTTTTTGTACCAAAATAAGCAATAAATATTTTGCTTGTAAAAGGAGTGTGGCAGTTGATGCTTTCATAGGAATCTGCTTTTCAAGACTCCAGGTTACTCAGGCTTTCCACCAGTTTTTGGAAGCTGTGTTTACTTTTCAGATACCTGGTAAAATTGCGCAAGGCAGACAAGTACAGAGATTTGTGTTCAATTTCAGCATCATTATTCTCATCTTATATTCCTGAAAAACAGTCACTTTGTCTTCTTCTCTGAGTACACTGAATGATGTTCAGGTTTCCCACTTCCTCATCATAAATCTTTCTATATGAATTAATTTACCAAATTCTTTAGAGAACTTCGTCAGGAAGTAAATGAAGTAATTTTTTTTCATTCCCTTTTTTTCCTCTCTCCTTCTGTTTTACCATATACACATTATTTTCCCAGAAATAATATTGTGCATTTGAGATGCTTCCTGCCCCGTAAGCTGACTGGAAGCCCCATGACTATTGTTGTGTGGTGCCAGCTCCAGGCTGCAAACCTGACCTAAAGAAAAGTTTATTAGCTCAGGCTCTGTGCCATGCTAGCTGTGTTCATACAGCTTTGGTCCAGTTGGCTACAAGACAAGAGCAAACGTGGTTTTGTTTGGCCTGTAGGGAGGGGAACTTGAGTCTGTGTGAAATCCGCTGTGTGGATGGGCTCTAATTCATATCTAATTCATCTGGGTGGCCCAGAACACCCTTCCAAAACCCCCAGCTTTTCCATTCATGGTTTCTCTCTGCACTTTTCATCCATCAATCAGATCTGCTTTTACCACCTGGTACCTCTAAATGGTGTTTAATAAATGCTCAGTTCTCCATCCCCAAATTTGATATTGCTGCCCCTAAATTGAGCAGGTGAATGGCCCATTATTATTATGCTAGTTAATGAATCCTCTGCCTTCCTCCAACTTTTCTGTTGTGAGTTTTCCTTCTTTCTTGCAGGATTGGGGGCTACACAGTTTTCTTCTCTGCCTGTACACTTCCCTTTATGCCCCTTCCATTAGAATATCAGGAACATTGTCTTCTGTGCACCCTGTCCCTTCCTCTCAAGTAGTATAGTGTCCTAAGTGTCACTGTCCCTTGCTTTTCAGACAAAGAGTGGCTGGAAATTTGTTGTCCTTCATGTATTTTTTCTCTCACTCATGTTAAGGAACTGCTGGATTTTAGAAAAGCAGTATTTCTACAGAGCCTTCTTACTCCTCTTTCATAAATTGTAAATTCCTATAACTTTACAGCTGCAAAATATGAAAGAAAGTTTGAGTTAGTTGCCTCTGAGTCAGCTCCTAGCTGCTGCCACATACTTTTTGAAAATAAGTCAGAATATGTTACCTGGAAATGTGGTTAAACTCTGACAATAATGTAGGAGAAAGCAGACACCAGGTTTTAGCTCAGAATTTACTTTCTCTATGCATGCAAACAGCTAAATGTCTTGACCTTGTTGCCTGTTTTATTGCCTCAGTGGGTACATGTGCCAAGGTGATAAAACAAACTGCTACTTGATATCCAGGTGGCACTGCCAAATTTGTGGCTTGCTCCATATGTCTCATGCAGAGTACTATTCTGGAATGACGTTTTTGAGACTGAAAGCTGGGGTTTTTTTTTTTTTTTCCCTTGTGTGTAGGTCCCAGCTATGAAAACTTTCCTGTTTTAGGTCTCCTTAGCCATAAATCGTCAGAGCAGAGAGAGATAGGGACTATAGTCTTGCTGTTGTTGAAATGTGGAGTGGGAGGTTTGAATAATTCCCTGTCCAAGCAAGGACCTGTGTTTTGTTTTTAAATCTTGGAAGCAGTGAGAAATGGCAAAACTAAGACCTATTTTTAATGGTGTGTTAACAAATGGGTATCTCTGATATCCAGTCAAAGAGCAGTTTCATGTTATATACTTTTACTTATAGGAGGGTCATGTATTTTCATTCTGATGGCAAAGGAACTTCTTACCTGTTCTACAAATGGGTGTCAGAAACATTTTTGTCCTTCTTTTCAGTTCGAAAGGATTTAAGTGGGCTGGATGATGTGACACTTACGAGCCAGTCGGAATGTGGAGGTGAGATCTAGTTGTCTCCATTACATTTGTGGAAATGAAATCTTTAGAAAACCCTAATTGAGTGAATGCCTTTTGTGGATGATAATCCTTACAGAATGAAATGGTGTATATGTGTAAAATAGCATTGTTGCCATTTATTCCCAAATAACCATGAAAAGTATCTGTGGTTTAGTTACTGAAAGTCAGTTTGCAGTAAGGGTGTAGTGACTTATGGCAAATGTAGAAAAAAAAAAAGTGTTAGCTCAGATTTGAGTGATGAAAGAGGTGTTAAGTTATTTTACCATGTGCTAGCAATGAAGGAAGATTATATGTATTACATGTGAGCTGAGTGCTGCATGATGTGTAAGCTGACAGTAACTCTGTGTTAATTCAAACTCCTAATTTACTGTTTTGAGGATGCTTCGTCTTGCTGATTATAAACAGCAAGGATTTCTTGCAACAGTAATTTGGCTCCTGCTGGTTGACTTTTCTAATAGCAGTCACACAGGTTTAGTTTTGTAATTTCTGGGAGCCCAACGGTGACCTGCTTTGCAAGTTTAAGTTGAGTGTTAGATGTTGGTCTCTTCATTTCCAGTACTGAAATGAAGACTGATTGTTCTTCAGAGTTTGTCATTAATTTTTTAAAATATGTTTCTATAGGTACTAAATTTTTTTTAGAGGCAGCATTGCAATCAGGGAGTTTCTGTGCGTATTCTGAGGAAACTGCATAAGTGAAAAGAGCTAAATCTTTGAATGGGATAAGGAATTTTGAAGGCTCCTAAGGTATATGAGCAATCCAGAGTAATGGATGCCTTTCTGACTTCCAGGCTTCTCCAGTGACAGTGACCTGATCTCTCTGACAGTCGATGTAGATTCTCTTGCTGAGGTAGATGATGGAATGGCATCCAACCAAAGTTCTCCCAGTAGAGCTGCTGGCCTTTGTGTTACTTCTGAACCCCCAGTCCAAAGCACGCTGGCATCTCAGCAGGAGTGGAGCAAACCTGAAGGAGAAAAAGAAAGCCATGGTTTGTTTACTGGAAGTTTAAAGTCCAAGCCAGGCAAACAAGATTACTTGGAGAAAGCAGGCGAGTTAATAAAACTGGCCTTGAAGAAGGAGGAGGAGGAAGATTATGAAATTGCCTTAAGCTTTTATAGAAAGGGGGTTGATCTGCTTCTGGAAGGTGTTCAAGGTATGGATCTTCTCATGATGTTTGTCTTCTCCTTGGTTATGTTTGTTTATGACACTTCCATGGCTAACATCAGCTGACTGTGTTGCAAAGAAGTGAACTGAAATGCAGAGTTACATGTGCCTGGTTTTCATGTACTTGATAGCTGTGTGCATGTGAGAGAGAGAGAGAGGGAGAGAAACTTTTCTCTCTAAGACTGAATGATAATTTAGGGTCTCATCTTCCAAGTGCCCAATATCTCCTCTGTTAGAATTGCAGCACAACCTTCAACTTGCAGGTAAGTAGCAAAGTGCTCCACTTTTGCCTCTATTCTTTTTATTGCCTAGCCATTAATTAATATGTGGCACTTGCAGCACTGTTGAAACATTATTTAATTTATATGGTTAAGTGAGGATTAATTATCCCCATTTTACGCTTGGGAAGAGGCAGACTCGGGTTAACTTCCCAATCACAAAAGGATTAGATTTGCTCTTGTCTCACAGCCTTTTGCTTCTTCCATTAAGCCATTCTCCTTTTCTAGCTAAAGGATGCATAGAAACTTACATGCTTGCATTGCTAGAGGAGAACAGGGGTTTTTTTACCTTTTCAAAAGACTTTGGTCTGTCAATATATGTCTGTAAATGCTGTTGTTTATAGACTGGGTGCAACTACATGCAAATTTCTGCCTCCTTGCACCTTGTCAGTAAGGGAGAAAATTTTTTCCTTTCTCTCTCTTGAGAATCTTAAGTGATAACTTCACGTAATCTGTGTTTTGTCCAACAGTGGCTTAAAACTATAAAGTACAGGGAAAGATTTGTTCTTTCCTGGAGTGAATTCAGGGTCTGTGTATTGTACTTCTGTCCCACACAGATCAAATCTGTGAGATTAGAATTGTGCCTTTGTTTGACAGTGTACTGCACAGGTGCATTTTGCTGCTCCAGATCTGGACTTGGACATGAATGTACCAAACACACACAAGCAAGAAGCCTTTGCTGCATCCCAGTGGGATGCACAGCAGTGGTCCAGACCTTCTGAACAGTTCTAGCAATGGAATTACCTGCTGAGCTGATTTAATGGGGCCTGGCAAAAAATAATGGGTAGGTTACTGATGAGAACTAGAGGTGTGAGCCAAGATATGTGCATAGCCTTTGCTTAAAGTGTCTTATACTTTTTGGCAAAAGTAAATCCACCTCTTTTCAAGTCTCAGTGATGTCAGTAGGGTTGCTGCTTTGCTGCTTGTTGTGGCTTTTCAATAGCATCCTTCCTTTCCTTGCCTGTGTTGTCAAAATGTTTTTCATTCTTAGTGTTGAATATGCTGGCAGTCTTCTTTTGGAGAGCCCAGCTATTCTTTCTTTGCAAGAACACTTTTTCACAGACCTGTGGGCCATTCAGTTGTGATCTTCTGAAGGATATCCTATTTTGTCATAAACACTTCTGTCTGCCAGCCATGATGCAAGGCTGCCATGATGCTGTTTTGAACTGTCAGTTCAAACTTCAATTTCAAAAGCTTTCTTTATTAAACAGTTTCAAACTGTTAGGGCATGAAAACAAGTCAGTCTATTGCACATCAGTTTTGCTGTGGTAATTACTGTGTATACTTGAGTTGTGGCAGTGGTTAAACATGTTGGCTTTGAATTCATGGTAATCCTTAGGGTAATACATTTGCTTTAAAGTTATGGAAGACTTTTTGCATGTAGGTGACTTGCTCAGCTCATGCATATGAACTTGTAAACCAGAGTAGGTTGAACTTCTTACTTATATTTGCCAAAATTTCCTCCAAGGATTTTTTTCTTCTTTGCTGTTGACCAGCCACTGTTCCAGCTGCCTCAGATAACTGTTAATCCATTTCTATCACCCACTTATCCCTGCTTTTCAGGCTAAGAAGAAATTCAAGGAGTTTTAGAAAATTGTGATATTCTGCCTGATTTTCTTGATACCACTCAGTGCTGTGGGCGTGTTACTAATAAATTTTTAGTGATGGTTACTTGTGTGGTGTGTGTCAGTGTTCCTGATGGATGAGGAAACATGTAACCAGCACCAGCACCTTTTTCTTTGCAGTTCCTGTCATTGCCTCTGTATAGCACACAAGAGGGAGTAATGGGAATGAGTTGCATTTTAGGTAGCATCTTATCCTTTGGGATAATTGTTCACTGGGTGGTTCCTTGCAGCCAGCTATTTTTTCATTTCTCTGTGTTACCCTGCATGACTGTGAAGGAATATTCCTTCTCTTCTGGGCATTCACACTAGATTTGGGTAGATCCAGCTCATTTTGTCCCATTCTCCTTGAAGCTTATGAAAGCTGGCAGAGAGGGTCACTGTTGCCCTCTTCATGATGGCAGGGCTGGTCCAAATGTCTTCTTAAAAATGTACTATCTCCTCATCTATGAGGACAGTAAAAAAACCCAAAAAATCCCCAAACAAAACTTCCTAATCTGCTTTGTGAAGGCAGTGTGTTTAGCATAAATATGCGAACGTTTAATGTCTATTGCAGTAAAAACCCACAAAGCTTCTACCTAATCACTTGTTATTTAAACGCCCCTAGTTATGTATTTCACACGGATAATAACATACTCCTTTCAAAGATAAGCTTGGTGCAATTATTACAAAACGCTTCTGGTCGTCTGCCACTGATTATTGTGCACCTCTTCAGTGTAAATAAGACTTTGTAACAGCTGAGAGTGAAACCCAGCGCTCATCGATCCTTACCCACCTGTGCAGTGCCGTTGCCTCTGTGCACAGCCTCTGCAGAACGGGCCGCAGGTGGCTTTTCCCGGGAAAATACAGTGACACGGGAATGCACACTTTGGCCACGAGGTGGCGGCAAGGAAATAGAAATTGCCACCCGAGACTTGGAATCGGGCGACTGTAGCGGCGCACGGAGATGGGGGAAGGAATGCCACCCATCCTCTGTGCTTCCAGCTTGGCTTTCGAGACAGACCCTCGCTCAGGTGCAGCGCCTCTGGAGCTGCTTCCCTGGCTCCGAGGGGTGAGGCTGTGTCTGGCTCCAGTCGCGCCTTTAGGCTCAGCACAAGATCTGCTGCTCTGGGCTGTCTCGACAGCACCATGCGCAAGAAAGTTCAGTGCTGCAGGTTTATAGACCTGTGCTGGTTAGTTTGAGGTAGGTGACTTCCCTAAAGGCAGTTGAGCACACTTGAGCCTGTTTTATTCCTGATGACTTTCCAGCTCTCGGAGCGGCTGGCACTAGTGTTGGGCTAGGCAGGTGTTATATATTTGAGAAATGGCCATCTTGACTTCGTTTTCAGCTCTGTGCACATGCTCTCAGATGTACAGTGGTGTTAATTATTCTGGGCAAGGTGCACATGTATTTTCTTTTGCTAGTCTCTTGCAGAGTTTAGTACTAAATCTTTTCATGTCCTACTTGTAGTCCTGCCAAGAGATCCAATTTGTGTCCCTTGGGGAAAGACTGCTGCCTGCGTGCTCAGAGACTGGTGTATAGCTTGGACTCTGGGCATCTGCTCCTTATGCATGTCTGGCCTACTTCTGCTCCATACTCCTCTTTAGTATTAACCAGTTGTCAGTGGGAAGGAGAATGAAATCTTGGACTGGCAGTGTAGCCGTGGAACTGCACCTTTTGTGCCTTCCTGTTTCATGTATACCAGAGCTGCCTTGCTTGCAGTAGCTCAGTAGTAGACAGGGAGTAGCTGCCATAATTTCCTTTTCCTTCTGAATATGTACCAATGCTGCTGCTCATCTTGTCTTTTCTGGGCATTGCTGCATGCAGGGTTTGGAAGCTTTTGGAAGACAGGTTGTGTAGGATGGTTCAACAATTCTCTAGGAGCTGAAACCTTCCAGAATTCAAGGTTTTCTGCCTTTTTAAGCATACTGAGTATACTAACGGATAGAAACTTTGGCTCACAATTATAGCTGTTCCTTTGTTTTGTTAGCATGTCAGAGCACTTTGAGGTCAGTGCATTGCTTCAGGCCTAGAGATGGAAAAAATGCATTAATCAATAGCAAGCCACCAACTTCTAGCTGGAAGTTAACTCTGTTTTATGCAAAGTAGTGCATTCCCTGACTTTGGTATAGGGCATAGTTTATGTTAGGAAGAAGCAGATCACGAGGCTGAAATTATGGAGAGTTTTTTCGTAATAAAGAAGGGAGTCCTGTTTGTATAAACTGCTCCTCTTTTTACAATAGCAGCCTTTCTTTAGTTATATCCATTATGGATCTGAGTCTGAGGTGTGTGAGAAACAGAGTTAGCACTGCTGCTTATTCCTGTGTTTCAGTAACTTCAGGCATGTGAAGAAGCAAGAATGCAGCACTACATGGGCAACCTAATTCATGTAGAAAAGTACAGGATCTCTTCCATGTGTTTTAGAAACCAAATGTGTTCATTGCTGGTCTGTCCATGTTGCACATTAACATCTGAAGGGAGACGACCCATTTACTCCGTCGGAGTTTTGGGATGTTTATTTTCACTTGTGTAGCAGCTGTGGCTGGGCAGAATGAATATTGATTTAGTTTAGGCAGCATGAACCTTGTTGCATGAAGTATGTGGTGCCTCTGGAGTGTCAGCAGCCACAAGCTGTTTTCCAGGTATCTCTGTTTTGTGTTAGGGATCTACAAGTTCTGAATAAGCTGCTGGTGTCTTTGAAAGTAGGCTGTGAATGTCAGTTTTGCACTGCTCTGTGCTATTTTAATGTTTATCCAGTAAACAGAGCTGGAACAAAAATTACACAAATTACTGGAACCTTGCTAAAATGACTTTGACTTTTAACCCAGAAATGCATATACAATGAAATGCTGGGAATACTTTGGACAACTAGACGATATTTTTGGATATACTGAAAACAAACCAACTTGTGTCTAATTACTAGGATTATGATGGGCTATGATTTGAACTTGTGATGGAGCCAGGGATGCAAACAGGAGCATGTTTGACAGAATGCCAAGAAGACAGTACTTTATGAAAAGGGAAACAGCCATGGCGTTCCACCAGCGCATTTCTGGCTTCCTTTGCTTGTTTGTTGAATGGCACTTGTGAAGACAACTTCTGTTACCACACAGTAGCTATTTTAAATTCCTTTCACTTGTGAAGGCCTCTGAGTAGTGCTCCTCATTGGTATTAACAGTTTCTGAGCTATCCAGCAGATGTGTCTGGTTGTGGCAGTGTCTTTAAGGAAAGACACTGAAAACAAACCTGTTTTCTGAGAAGGTGAATTGGGGTGTGAGCTGATGTCTGCAGGGAAACCCTCAGAGTTGTGCTGAACTCCACAGGAAAGGTTGGTGATGGGATGACTGATGCAAGTGTCATTCCCCCCCACTTGACCTTAGGATTCTGTGTTCCTATGGTGTATTATCACTCAACCTGTTTGCTGTAGAACTGTTTGGGCTGAGTTTTCTGAACAATGATACAAAGTGCTCCCTCTCTCCTAGTGCTTCATACAACCTTGAAATCACAGCTGCTGCTTCAGAAGAAAAGTGTGTGACAGGACTTGTCTGTTGACAAGCAGCTGGATTAAGAAATACTATGGTTGGTTAAAAAAAAAAAGTCATATCTCACCATGCTGCCAGTGATGCTGAAACACATGCTGGTATGGACTATGAACTGTTCTTAGTTGGAAAGTGTTGTCTTTCAAGCCCATTGCAGACCATACAGAGCTTCAGAGCAGACCAGTTCTGTAGGATCCTTCACTGTGCAGTAGGTGTTGGGTGGACTAGCCTGGGTGATGTCATTCCCTATGTGGAACTGCTGGGTTTAGACACCTTGTTGTGGCAAAGCAGTAAACTACAGCATGTGCCAGTAAAGTATGGTTAATGTATATAGTTAATGCCAGAAACTGATTACTGTATAAATACAGCCAGATTTGGCTATGTAAAGGAGCACTTAAGGCAAAGTTCCATTTAAACTGCAGGACTTGTCTGCACCAGGAGGCTGATAAAGGTCTGAGGTTTAGTACATGCTGCAGAGCTTAGAGCCTTGCAATACATGTAAAAGTGAATTGTAGTACTGCCTGCAAACCAGTGTGTAGGGTGTGATGCAGAGATTACTCTGAATGTGGTTACTTAGCAGATGACTGTTAAAGAATTAATAAATATGTGACCAAGTGAGCCTTAGAAATCTCATTTTTCTTCCCTCTTGGGACACAGTTAGCTCCATTGACTTGGTGCTGTTCTGACCTTTCCAAGATTTGAGTCTTTCCTCACAGCAGTTCCTTGCAGGCTGCTGCCTGTGCCTGGCCTCTTTGACAGACATCTCTTCCAGCCTGCGCTGCCTTTTATCTCAGCTGTTGTTAGCCACAACACTTAGCTGCAAAGTGCAGGAATCTTTTTTTGACTGGAGCTGTGTGGGGTTTCTGCCTCCCATCAGAAGACCCAGTAGGGCTGCCACAGTTGTTGCAGCATGCAGGGTAGCACAGGGCAGACTGATTATGTTACAGCAGTGCTGCTGCTGTCCACAGGTGAGAAATTTGAAGTCTCTGGCTGCAGAATTCAGTGCCTTAGGCACTGTAGGTGAATTGAGGCAAATTACTAGCTGGAATAGAAAAATTGCATAGATAGGTTTAAGGGCATGATGCTGCATGATAATCAGTGCTCTGATTCTCTCCCAGACAGATCTTGCATATACAGCTTCTCTTTTTTCACATCCTCCTTTTCTCTTTTCCTGTCCTCTTTCCCTCTTAACTCTTCCAGTATCTTAAAATAGCCTCCTTAGCTTCAGAGCTGTCTAGGACTAGTATAGGTTTGATCTCTACAAGGTCTGCTGCTGGCTCTTCTGTTTTAGAGATTCTTGTGAATGCTTGGGGAAAAATACCATTTCCCATAATAGTATATAAAATTACATAAATATGAGTGGTATTAGACTGTCAGGATTTATGAATCTCATAATTGTTTTTTTTTTAATCTGCCTTTTTCTTTTTTTTTCCCTGCAGTAAACTGTTCTCATTTGAAGGGGTAGGTGTCTGGGGGCCTGGATTCCCTCTGCTCTGAAGCAAGGGATGTTTATGGATGTTAATTCTAATTTGAACTTGTCCTTTTAGTGAAGAAGTGCATAGAAGTTGGAAATTTCCTCTCTCTCGTGGTGGTGACCTGGATAACACCATTCCTTGCTTTGACTGTCATTGCTCTTCCCCTGTTCCAATGGTGCTTGTGTTGGAGGACTTGCTGCTGCTGCTGCCACCATTTTGTTCCCTCCTCTGTGCTAGAATATCACGGCTTCTCCTTCTGTCTTGAAACATTTGTAGGGTTTATTGCCTTCTGAAGTAGCTCAACAGAAGAACATTCAAGAATATTTGTCATATTAAGTCTTATTTTGGTGAAATGCCTTACAGTTAAGCCTACAAGTACCAGCAGATGGATGGGAAGTTAAGACTTTCCTCCCTGAAATGCTGGGTGCATTAATTTTATTTTTTCCAGGTACTTGCCCATGGAAAGCTACTACCACCTTGTGGATTTAACATGAGAGTTTATCTAGAAGCAGTTGTTTATTGGTTAGTATTTCTGGCAAGTTACATCTCTTATCTTCAGTGTTACTGACTCCTTCTTTACTGATCACTCGAATACATTTCACCCACACCATTCTTCTGTGCAATCTTAACTTTGGCAAATGTGCCAACATTTTTTTTTCCCTAGAGAGATGTTTACCTAGACATTTACATGACAGGTGTGTAGCTCTAGATTTTCTACAGGATGCAGAAGTGGCAACTTCATAGGAAATACAGATCTCTAAGGGTCTGAGGCAACCTGCAGTGAAGATGATGTAGGCAACATATGGACATAATAGTTACCAGCACTGGAAAGTTGGAAGAAGAATTTGTAGGTGTTCACTCACTGTCACAAATTTGTGCTTTAGTGTGAAAGGTTTAACTTTTAAATGGCTTTTTCTTCTCAGTTGATAGAGTGCAGTACTGTCCTGAATCTTCAGAAAAGCAAGAAAGAATGGTTCTGATAAATGTGTTGTATCTTAATAAATTTTGGCTCTCTCAAAATGTTAAGAAAAAATAAAAGGAGGAAAAAAGATCACTTCAAGCTGTTTTATCATAATGGGCTTAACCTTTGTCTTATTATTTAATATTTACAGGTTTTTTTTCAGCTGCAGAATTTGATCAGCACCTCAAAGTAACTTGCTGTTAATATAATGTAAAGCATACTAGAGCTGATGAGGTAGTGGTCTTATTTCACAATTCCAAGCCCCCACCTGCTGCTCAAATCTATAGCTCTTTCCTTGATGCTGCAATATTCGTCTACCCCAGCACCTGCCACATTTCACTTAAGTAATTGTTTGAAAATTAAAGGTTACCCACCCTCCTGTGAAAGTTGGTAGAGACTCGTTCCAAAATCAGCAGCTTTTCCCCTTCCTGAAATAAATTTTGGGGTTATAAAACAGTGTCCAAAGTCATCACAAACCCGTGCTGGATTATGAGTCGCATTGTCACTTACGGTGTGCCTGAGCTTTTGTTTGGCTAATATGGACAAAGGAGTCTGCTTCACATGATGTAAGAAGTGTTTGCCCTAAGAAGAACAGAGGTCCTCTTGAACCAATTAGGCAAAAATAACAGCTGGGCTACCCACTAATAAGGAAGGTGCTGCTAAACCTCTTTTCATTGTGAGAAGAAATAAATCTTTTAAGGCTTACTCCCTTGCATTTTTATAGAGAGCAATTCTTTGAAAAATTCAGCAATCCAGCTGGGTGATATGTGCAGGAAGACTGTGAAGAAGATAAAGAAACTTTTAAAAATAAAAAATGGTATTATAGCTGTTAGATTTGGCAATTATAAATGTTTCATTGAAGATTTCAGTATTTAGAGAAAGTTTTACTGTTTAAATTGTTAAGAACGTGGAGTTTGGGGCTGGCACAACAGGCAGTCTCGTACAAGTTCCTTGTAGCTTGTTCTGCAAGAGGATATTCCTTCCTGGAGCAAATCTCTTCTGATATCTTCTTTAAAGGAAGGCAGCCCACATATATTTTTAGTAAGTCTGAGAGAAAAGCAGGAAGAGGAGCTCACAGAGGATTGGGACAGGTAATAGTAACTTTATGGCCTTACATTTTCTGTGAAAATATTCCTGTCCTGGCCAACTACCTACTCAAGTAGGGAGTGCACCTGTGTTGCCCTGACAGACTAACTCTTGCTGAGGAAAACCTCTTAACACCTTGAGGGGGATGATTTGGAACTGGTCAGGCACAAGAAAGGAATATCTAGAATTCCTGGGTGGGTGCTACATATAATGATTTACTGATTTTTATTATCTTTTTTTGGTGTATGTTAGTAGCAAGTGGCAGCTAGAGCTATCTTTATCATCCAGATAGAAACAGATCTTCACCATGACTTCATCCTGGATCCTTGGAGGAGAACAGTTACACACCAGAGCAAGTTTGACAGCACTTCTATGCAGCTGAGATGTGTTCTCTTTGTAGTATCCCAGATTATTTGAGGAAAAAGGACAGATTTTTGTCCATGGTCTTTACTGACCCAATTTTTTTTATTTGTCTAAGTTTATTGAATATGGCCCCCTTTCAATAGCTTTTTGCTGTTACTACCTAAGCATTGGTAATTTTACTATATGATAGAATTACAGAAGATTTGATGTATGAATAAGCAGTTAATTGAGCTGAACATTTCAGCATTGAGTTAGCTGTTCTCTCCAAGGTGTGTCCTCTTCTGAAGTACTATGAAGTGAGTGATGACTCTGAGCAGAAGACAAACAAAACAATTGCTAGTTTTCCAGATGCCACTGTTATACTTTGTGCTGCTACTTTGGGTTTTTCACTCAAATCAGTGCACTATGGGCAGACAATCAGACAAGTCACAGAAGAACCTAATGGCACAATTATTCCAATATTTGTGGTTTTCCTCTGTCAAACCCTCCAAATAATTTGAATGTTATTAGGAATATCTATGTTTGCAAATATATTGTAGCTGAGCTGTCTTTAGAAATATAAATTAAAGAACAAATTTTAAATCATTGGCTGCTGTCCTAATATCCTGGCTTACTGTTACTTTGGTCAGCAGGTGGCCTGGTCAGCCTTTCCAAAGCCAATTTTCATTTTAGGATATTTTTACTTCTTTGACATGGGCAAAGCCTTTGGAAATCAGGGAGCAGCCTGCTTGTGCTTGTGTGTGTGGATGAAGGCTTATATGTGCAACAAAGTAGCTGTGGAGTTTTTATATTCTGTTTGCAGTAATAGTAAACAGAGCATCTAAAATAACCACTTGCACATTGCAACAAACACATCATCATTTGCTTAAAAAGAGTTATAATTACAGTTGACGAAGCATGGACACCATAAAAAATGCATTAGTTTGGCTTGACACATTAATTACCTGTTTTTGCAGATGTTTTTATATATTGTTGTGTGAACAGTTTACAAAATAATTACAGGAAAGTCATATGGAAAATAAACTAAGTGGGTGGTTTCTCGCCTTAATATTTTCATTCATGTGAATCTGTGTGAGGCACAGCTGCTCTGTAGCAAAAGCAGAGAGAGAGAAATGGGGAATCTTGAGGGGTTTTTATTCTTAGGTCCCTATGATCAGCCTTGCTGCACTTTTATATCTTGCTTTAGCAGTGTAGTTTTTAAAAGTGTAAAATGACATTGCTGATTTAATCCCAGTGATCAGGAGGGGGGAGAAGCTTTGATCCTGATCAGATGAAACATAAATCTTCTAGTATCTAGGAAAATAAATGAAAAATCAATATTATTTTAAGCAGGATGAGCTTTTATGAGCAGTTGTAAAGATTCATCAAAGGCTTTGACACAGTTTAAACATTTCCTGTTTGCTGGCATTTAAAGAAAAATGCCTTTCAAGTTTAAATTGTAATTAGAGAGATACCTCTTTAGATTGTGAGCTAACCACAGAATGGAAATAGGAGCTCAATATGCTCACACACTATTTAAATCAAAAGTTCTTAACTAGGAATAAATGATTATTCCTAATTTATTATAAAATAAAATTGATGCTTTTGAAACTACATTTTGCTTAACTAAAACCAATATTTCATGGCAAAATGTAACATTGCATTTAAAAAATCCCATGGAGTCTGAATCACAGCTTTGACATATGTCAGATATAAGGATTTGTTCTAGTACTGTGTTTTAGTGATTTATTTGGTTTTAAGTGAACAGTTCTATGACCTCGAATTTGGCATAAATGCTAAAGATTATTTTTAGCTTAATGGGGTCTTTATTGTTACTCTCTGTGTTTGAGGCTTTTTAAGTAGCATTTATTTGTTTGTTAAATTTATATCCTGTATTTATTTACAGATTTTTGTGAGATATTGGCTGTTTAAATGGGAATTTGTATTGTGACATAGTTTAACCAAGAAAATGTAAAAAACTAATGCAGAAAAATAAAAAGCCAAAATCCTATTTTCATAAACCTAATTCTCAATCATCCACCTGTTAAAGTATTCAGAGACTGAACTGTTAATGATCTTATCCACAAATACGATGCGAGAACTTGTTGAATAAATGTTATTTTTTGAATTCACACCCTTTTTATGGATGAAGATTTTAATGAGTAGAACAGCTTGCAAAGGTTATTTAACAAATTACTCGGGAAGAAGTAGAAGGAAAACTGAAATTAATGTCTTGTGAAAGTAGGGAGAACAAAGACAGCTCTGAGGGGACATCCTGGCTGGTTCGCGTTAATTACTGTAAAATTACTGAAGCATTGGAAAAAAGCAAGAAACATCCAAACTAAATACACATAACTAACAATTAAGCAGTAAGCTTGACTTTTATGATAGCCTTAGACACTGACCTAGCAGTTTTCTAGCAGTCTGCTGGAAGGAAATGCTGGCTGAGGAGTTTATTGTTGCTGTGCAGATGTCTTGCTTTCCCCGAGCAGCTGCCACTTGGTGTGTCTGAGAGACCGTAGGTGCTCACCGGTGCATCAGCATGAGGAAGTTTCATGGTGCTTTCACACTACCTGCAAAGATGAAAGCCAGAGTTAGTCCTGTTTTAGGAAATTGCAACACAGGCTTATTGAAAAAAATACTGTGTATAGACTCTCTTGATAATGCCAACTTTAACTTCAAAGAGTTGTGAGTGATGCTATGTTTTTTTTTTTTTAAATCCTAGGTGGGAATAAGACTGGCAGTCTTATGAAGGGAACTTTTTACCAAGATTTTCCTAGGTTTTTAGAATGAGAGAAATTATTGAGATATTGATAAATATCCATAATATTGCATCCTGAAAATGCCCTGGATTTCTGTCTGTCTCAAATGATGTGTAGACAAGGGTTTTTGCAGAGCAGTCTTGTGTCTATATTCAAGGAGGTAACAATCACTTTTTCCTCATGCTGTGGGGTAGTTACTAAAAATTACAAGAGATCACTTATCCCAGAACTTGGAGTACTCAAAGTCTCTTCTGCTTACTTTTGATGGAGTCTTGGTGTGATTGTTCTGTGTGTTGGGGTAGTTTCTAGTTGTGATATGAGAGGAGTGGGAGTCTCTATTTTAAAACAATCTACCTTGATCCCTGCCTTTAAATCTGTCCTTGAAAATCTGACAAAGTCTTACATATTGCCACAATTGCCCCCTGAAAAGCTCCTGCAGTAATTTCTGAATGTAAGCATTCACACAGTAAGTTCTCTATCAGAAGTTCCATAATAAACTTGCCCTTTTTTATGAGACTCATTCTTGATAACCCACAATAATCCTCTTTTTTTTCTTATCAGTTACAAAGTTTCTGGTTGAACTCCTTCAAGGTTACACTCGGGTTCCTTTCATGGCCCGGTGATCAGTGTCTTACCTTCTCCAGTCTTTGTTAATATCTCTTATCTGCCGTTGGTTGGGGTTTGAGTATTTGTGTGCTTAATTTATTGCCTCTCCTGTTCCTTGCCTTGTCTTTCATGTGGAGTAGCTGTTGGGCAGATATCCTTGCAGCTCCTTGCCCTGTTTGAGCATCGGTTTGAGAGGTGCTGGCTTGCACCTGGCAGTGCAGAGCCTGTCACAGTCAAGGCTTTGTTACTGCAAGTCTTGGATGCCCTCAGTTAGGGCTGGGAGAGACTGTCAAGTCTTCTTCAGTCTTCTTCTGGGACAGCTGTCTCTGTCTTTTTTTCAGCATAATAATCTATAATAATTGTGTCTAATCTATATAATCTATATAATCTAATAATTGTGTCTCACAGTCTCTTATCTTTGTTGGGTGGCTGACAGGTTGGGTGTTGCCATCACAGGTGGAGTCTGTTACAGCAATGCATCGCTCAGGATGCGAATGCCTAAACCAAACTGAAAGCTTCAGAGAGAATTCAGTGTTTATGTGGTGCCAGGTGGTTCTCACCAAGAGTTTGGGTAGACCAGAAATAATACAATGGTTGTTTAGCCATCTGGAAAGTGAAGTAGTTGGTGCAAGTACTTATTGCTTTTTTCCCATGTTACCCCAAGACAAGAGGCAAGGAATGTCTAGCATAGAAAAACTCTGAGCAGGAGTTCTTAATGCCTCTCCTCAGTTGCCTTTTTGCTTTCAATAGCATTTCTAGACTTCATGTATAATTAGGAGAGTCCATACTGGACACCTGATATGGCAATATGACATGAAATGAACGACACTCACATGCTGAGATGTCTACGGCAAAAAAGCACATTTATTTTTGGACTTTGATATTTATAGAATTCTAAAAGTAACTATGGATTGGAGGATGAAATTGCTACTTCTCCAACCACACTGGTCAAACTAACAGTTTATTAATTCTCTCCTCCTCTAGAAAGTAATGCAAAATAATTATTATTTACATGAAAAGTGTGCGAGAAACTCCATTACAAAAATGTAAACGTCAGAAGTCTTGGAAGTATTTTAGAAGAACAGGACGACAACCTGAGGAAAAAATAAGTTTGTTTTTTTTGTTGTAATCATCTTATTCTGTCTTTCCTAATTGATTTTGCTTTTTGGAATGCAAGGTTTGGATCAGTGGTTTGTTTCAGTTCTTATCTATGTTACCATAGGAACATATACCAAATAACAGAAATATTAGGAAAGGCTTTTTATTTAGTGTAGTCTATAGCAAGGCTTATTTTGTTATTTTTGTAGAACTCTGAAATCATAGTCCTGCATTTTTAGAAGATGCATATCTTTAGGTTTCATTATGGATAACCTGAAGGGAATCAAAAAGGTGGAATCAAAGTAGTCATGTGCTTTGATTCCTTAGTACCTCTCTCTTTATAGAAAACATAACTTTTTTTTTCTCCATTGAGGTGAATCAAGTCCAACTCGTCGAGAAGCAGTGAAGAGGAAGACAGCAGAATACCTTATGCGTGCTGAAAAAATTTCCGGTCTCTACCACAAAACCTCTGAAGATGCATCTGTTTCTATGGTAGGCTTTAATTAATTTTTTTCTGAATTAATTTTTTTCAGAGTTTGTTACAATTAAGTAGCAAAGCATATTCTAGCTTAAGGTTCAAAAGCTGCCTAGAATGTCTCTTTTGGGAGGCTGGAGGAGTATTTTGATGTTGTCTTTCTGTTAAGTTGCCATTCTTTCTGATTCTTCATAATTTTACAAGGAGTGCTTGGTTTAACACAGGACTGCTTTTCATGCGCTTTTCTACTGCTCGTGGTTGATGATGTAGACATTTTTCATCATGCTGAAGAATCAAGGTAAAGGAGAAAACCACTCTAGAGTATAAGATTTCATTTGACTTTTCCATGGGAATGTTGGTCGGTCCTGTAGGGAGTGAGAAACCTGTTGGTTTCTTTAGCCTAGCACATAGTGATGTATCACAAGTGAATCAAGCACAGGGTAGAGGGAATCAGATTAATTTTTCACAGAACAAGTCCTTAACAGAGCAAAGGTTCTTCCTGATCCTTTGAAATGTCTCTCTTGGATATGCTTGTGGGATCAGTTCCTTTTTGATTTTTGAGAAGTTTCTGGTCTTTTTTTTTTTTCCACTTTCTTGAGCAGAATACCTTTATCTGTGCTTGTACAAAAGACAAACAAAGCTTGTTCTGAGATACCCTCAATAAATATCTAACTTGCCCTTCCTTAAACAGTTCCTTTAGGATTTATCCGTTTCTACTTTAGACTTTTACTGCAGTCATGTTAAACTGTGTTATTGTCAGTGACTGCCCTATTGCAGTAAGTATAAAAGCTGCAAACTTCCTGACTCTCTAATATCAAGGGATAACAAAAGGGATAGAAGATTATTGCTTCTTACTTTGCACAGATCTATAAATGCTTTAAGGAGACAACTGCTGCAAAAATTGGAAGCCTTCTAAAAGCTGTCTATCTAATAAGTAAATTTAAAAAGCAAAGACACTGATTTTTTTTAAGGGTAGATTATTTCATGTTGAGAGCCCACAAGTACAATTTTGAGGATGTTCCAAATGGGATATATTTTGTGAGGCTTGGAGTCTTGCTGTTGCTATGAACTGCACTTTGAACAATTTAATATTTTGGACAGATATGAACTCCTACTAGGTATTCTTTCTTTGGGTCAAACACCCCTGAAAATGGGGAAGAAGCTATATTGAATGGAATCCTCAGTGTGTTTGGAAACTGAAGAACAAGAGAAAAAAATCCATGAACAACCTATTTTCGCCTTTTTATAAGTTTAGAAACTAACTGTGGTTGGGAAGGAGGAAGAAATAGGTTGCATTTTTCTGTGTGAGCTTGAGAGGTGAAGTATTTCCTCTTTTATGCTGTACTGAATAAGACACATGCCTTCTTTGCAGATCCGAAGAAAAGCAGATTTAATTGGGATAAGACAAGAAAAAAAAAAGCAGACAGACTAAAAAACCATTCTCCTTCTGTGTTGAAACTCAAAATTGACAAATCACGGCAAATCTTGTTTGTACAAAGTGTTGCACCTGGCTGATTCTCCTGTTTACAAAAAAAGGCCATGCAGCCATGATTTAGCCTTGTTTTTTCCCTAAGTTTGTACATGTATTTTAATGTCCTTTATTTGCTGTTCATAATGCATAAATATAACTTTTATCTTAGAATTTTGGAATTTGCTGATATGGGGGGCAGATGGTGCTTCTGGGTCATGATGGTTGTGGTGAGGAACAGCTTGTTTGTAGCTGAAAGTTACCTGGGAGAAGGACTTAACTCCCAAAATTATTGTGAGGGTAGTGGTAGGGACCACAAAAAATTGGCATGCTCTGTGCTTTTGCTTAGTGTCCTCAGGAAAATGAGGAATGTGACTCTTCCCATGTGTTAGTTGCTGAGCAGGCCTGAATTCTTGCACTTTAGTTACTGCTTATTATTTTTACATCCCAAGATAGTTTATATTGGAATTTGCATGAATTATTCCACCCCACATGGACAGTGATAAATGCACTGAAGAGCCTCCATCTATAGACAGTGTGAATCTTGGGAGATACCAGTGGCAACTTGCAGATGCTTTGTGTCCTTCTTCTAAAGACCTTAAGTGCAAGGTGGGCACAGTCAGTGCAGTACCTGGGCCCCTGTTAGGAGTGTCAGAGTGCAGTTTTGTTATGGAAAGCATGGTTCACTGCAGGGAATGTCATGGGCATTTGCACCCCAGTTGGAGGAAGAGGTCTGGCTGGTAAGTGGGCTTGGGCATTTAAGGCAAAGTGCTCTTGTTCATGACCAGGTATCACAGGGCAGAACTGCTTTGTCACCTCTGTCTGCTGTAGGTGGCTTTGTGTTTTCTGTGGTGCCCTTAAAAGGAGCAGTCATGGGCATCAGAACTAGGCTGACCTGTCCTTCTTACACATGGAATTTTATCTCTTCCATCAGGCCAGAGAATTGTCCAGCAAGGGAAGGGGTAAGCTCAGAAGTGCAGGTTCAGTTATTGACCTGCACTTCTCAGCCTGTCACATCTCCCAAAGGCTTGGGATGCCAGCCATGGGCTGAGCCACCTGCAGCAGTCTCGAAAGACTGTGCCCACTAAATGTGCCCTTTGCCATGCCTGGCTTTTCTCTGGGGGCCCAGGCAAGGAGGAAGTGAGCCATTCTTTCGTGGCTGGAAATGCCAGGCCCTCGCCGGTTCCAAGACCAGATTTTCCTAAAGAGGCAAAAGTCTGGTATATGAGAGCTGAGAAGCAAAATTGTCTTTGATGTCATGGAAACCAGATGAAGAACAACTACTTTGTTACTTTTCAGCAGTGTAGCTGTCAAGGATAGCATCCTTAGCAACCACCCTGCTGCTTGCAAGTTTAAGTGGTGAAGAGAGGAGCACAAGAAGATGGTATTTGGAGAATCCTTGGCATTGTTAAAGAAAGGTTTTGGGTAGAGGGCTTAAAAGAAACATAGGGAATTGACTCAGCTGTGACCTTGAGCTGGGAACTCATCTGAGTGTCTTGTAAACATTGAGAAAAGCCTTGCTGTGACCCATAAGAGTAGGTGATGTGGAGACAGCCTCTGGAGCTTTTAAACAGGCACATGAACCTTCTGGAAAAACAAGCTGCAGCAAATGCTGTCCTCTTCTTCTTCCTTTGGTGCAGCACAGCAGCCTCAAGGGCCATGTCTTGGACAAGTGCTGCAGAGAACTGTGTAAGAGCAGCACTGGGTCATTTTGCAGATTCTCAAGCTGCATTTTCTCCTCTGCCCCTTTATAAGTAGTGTCTCTGGGGACCCACTTCCAAGGTGAGTGGGAGCTGCAGCAACAGCCTCTGAATCCCACTGGCCTGACCATCAGAAAGCTGGAGTCTTGCATAGCTGTCCGCTGCAAAGCCCAGCACAGCTGCTTGTACGGGCTGTGGGGCAGTTTTAACCTTGGTAGTTTTTATAAAGCATATTTTTATTCCCTCTTTGAAATTAGTTCTGATTCTATTTATGCCTAACTTCGTATATTCAGAGTTGTTTCTTTTTGCGCCATTATGAAAGCTGTTGTCTTTTAAAATGTCAATTATTTTTGATTTTTCAAAGCAATTTAGTACCAAGAGGTACCTGCAAGCCTGCTGCCTGAACAGAAGAAGCAGTCTTTGTGGTTTCCATAAGATATCTTCCTAAAATTATCATTATATGTGCATGAAAATTACATGAAGTATAAAGAAAATGCACTGCTGTAGTTCTGTGAGTTATGAATTTAACATAAAATAAGAGATTCAGTCTCAACTTGTAGGATCACATCCAAGGTGTGTCCCAGCTTCAGGAAAAGTGCATTCCCCAGCTGGTGCTCACTGAGAACCTTCTGAAGCACACTGTAGTTCTGTCTAGTTCAGATGCAGGCAGAAATCCAACCTGGTTTTCTCCTGGTGCAGAGAGAGGAAGAAGCCAGGATGTTTGCCATACCAGGAGAGCTGGAAGCACTGTCACAGCCATGAGGCAGATTCCAGTGCATCTGCATCAAAACAAGGCATCTCCTTGCTGCAAGTGAAGATCTGGTTATGCTACAGGTAGACAGATATTGAAATATCAGACTCAGACCTCTGAAGGGCAAAGGGAGGTTGCATTTGTGATGTGCAGATCTGCACTGGTGTTTGTGAAAGTTCTCTTTTCTTATCCAGAGGATCTGTGGTGACTGATGTCAAAGGTTGCAGCATTAGCAGTTAAATTAGCAGAGCCTTCTGGGTGAAAGAATGAAGAGGGGAAAATAAAGATCAAATATGTAATTAGAGGGAAATCCAGGAAAAACAGCAGTTGTGCTGAGAAAGCTTTGAGAAACCAGTGCGAGGGGCATCCCTGCTTGAGCATGTGGATTGCTTTGAGCAACCAAGGAAGGACCAGGACTCCACCATTCCTCATGTTTCACTGCATCCCAGGAGGAAAAGGGTGCAAGGAACCCCACCACAGATGCTGGGGTGCCCCCCAGTCTGAGATGTGCACATGGTGTGGTTTTGGGGGTTTCCTTGTGCGAGGCCAGGAGCTGGATCCTTGTGGGTCCCTTCCAACTCAGGATATTCTGTGATTTCCCATCAAATGGTGTTTGTGTTGCTGGGCTTGGGATAGTGCTCTTGCCTTAAATGAGGTTAACATGAAATGCCCTTTCTCTTACTTGACTGCTGGAGTTCTCTGTCTCCCTCTGCTCTTATGCCAAAGCAGAGGAAAGGGCTATGGCCACATTCCTAGTGTAGCTTACAAAACCAGAGCTTTCCAAAGGCTTTCCAAGGACCCACAGGCTGCTGGGTCCTTGCAGGGGCATCACAATCAGCATCAGCCTTTTCCACTTGAAATCTACACATGGTAAAAGGTGATGGGGGGAGAGGATCTGGTGATGCCTATCCTAACTCTGGATAAGTCCAGTTGTGCTGCTCAGAGTGTAGTCTGGAAACAGAGAGGGCATGGCCACAACAGAGAAGATTCTGGGATACCTGAGCAGCATGCTGAGCATTTGGACAGGCTGCTGAAGGCCTTCTGCAGGTAGACGTAGTCTTACATTTTTTTCAGAATATTTTTCTCATTTCTAAGGCAAATGAAGCTTTTTTTTTTTTTTTTTTTTTTTTTTTTTTTTTTTTTTTTTTGTTATCTTCCTTCCTGTACTTTTCTGTTCTTCTGTTTTCTGCTGAGAGTGAGGGTTTTTAGTTATTTTTCTTCTTGCTGCCTAGATGCTGAGCTAGGAGTTTTACTCTATTCAGAGGAGCATTCATAGAGTGCTTAATTGCTGTAGTTTTGGGAATTGTTCTGGGAATTCAGAGTTTGCTTCCAGCCTGCTTCACAGCAGAATGTGGTGCCTTCCCATCACTGGGCTCTTCTGTTAGACTTTTGAAACAGTAAAACCAAAGTACAAAAAGAGCAAAACTGATAAAAATGGAGAACCTGCTGGGAGCTGTGGATGTGATTGTAAATCTCTTTAAAGTAAGAAGTGACTGTAGAGCACACATATAAAAATCAGTGTGTATACACACTATTACTGACTGTGCCACCACTGGTCACATTTTAGAGAAGGACCTAAAATATCTGTACTGAGCCTTTTTGGCTCTTTGGACAGGATGGGTGCAGAAATCTGATTGTATAGCATTATTAGACAACTATTAACTTCTGCAGAGATGTATGAACTTAATTCATGGTTGAAATGTTATTCATAAGAGAAAATATTAAAAGTGTGATTATTGAGGAATGGTTATAAAATGTAATAGCAAGCAGATAGAAGTGAAAATCTTTTATAGTAGTCTAGAGGATTAGGAAATGTTCTGTTCCTTTAAATGTCTTCCTTAGAATGCTTTTGAAATCTTGTCATGAATAAACTGTGTTAGCACAACTCTTTGTTTCAAAGGAAGTTTTTCATTATTGCAGAAAAATTGCCTACTCTCAAAATACTTTCAACAGTTCACTGAAATGTGGAACTGAAATTAGGTTTGGAGAAAAAAACCTAATTCATGTAGAGTTTTCTTTTTTTTCTTCTTCTTCCTGTTAAAGCCTTTAGTTTTAGACTGTAGAATCTGGGCTGTTTTCTCTTAACTGCTGTTGGTTTTCCTGCTTGGCAGGAATAATGTGACAAAACAATTATCAGATCCATACCAAAAAATGAAGATAACTAAGAAACTCCCAAACACTGAGCCCAGAAAAGCACACTTTTCTCTCAGCATTTTGAACATGTATTTATGGTCCTTTCTTCTGGATTTTGTGGGCAATCAGTACTTAAATGAGTCCTGATTTTTAGGAAGGAATTTGGAAGGAGAGAATATTGTTGAGTGAATGGGGAAGGCTTTGAGGAGTTGCTTTGGCCTTGGAGGGTAGCACAGTAAGGATGCCTCAGGGAGAAAAAATAGGATGGCAGGAAATTGCCCTGCCTAGTTCAGGATCTTGGAGTTTCTCATCACAAGGGAAAAATTTTTGATTTTTCCTGATACTTAAGCATTTAATCCACAGCATATTTATTTACCAGCCATTTTCCTTTGTGACATAGCAGTTAAATATTGCCTCAGAATGCTGACCTCCCTCTTCCTTTGCATCTTTGTGTGATAGAAATCTACTTGGGGAGGCCTGGGGATGCTTCAAAGGAGTTCAGCATTCAGCAGCTCTGCAAATGAATTTTCCTTATTTGTGAGGAAGAGATAGAGGTCTGTGGTTCTACTAGAAGCTACATGTTGAATTTTTGGAGGAAGATCTAATAAATTCCCTCAGTTGGCAACTAGAAACTGCTGAAAATACTTGTTCACATGCCAGAGGTGTATGGGATGCTTAAAATGTTGATCTTTGTCCCAAAAGACTTCCAGTTGAAATGTTGTTTCCCCCTCTGGCATGCAAGCTTTGAATTTGCTCTGAGAAACTACAAAACATAGTATGGACAAATATCTATGTATATTAGCATATTAACTACTTGAATAGTTAGCACCTGCCAATTTTCTTGCTGTGGTGTTAATTTCTATATTAATGATGCATAGCTAGTTACTTTTTTCTAAGGCAGCTTTAGGAATAGTTTCTCTTATGCCCCTTATTATTAAATAGATTTCATACAGCTCACCAGAGAGCAAGAGAACCCCATTTATAATTCTGTATTTTATGTTCTTCAGGCTTAAAAAGCCTCTAATTTGCTTTCTCCTCCTCAGTGATCTCTCAATTATTTTGTACCCAGAATACCTGTAAGGCTTTGATTGATTATTATTATGTGGTAAGAACTAAGTAATCAATTCCTGGGTTCCATTAAGCATAGAAAATATAAAAATTAATTCCTTTTTTCTTTTTAAAATTTTTGTTTTCAGTGTTATCTTGACTTTTATTTACTTGCAAGTTGTTTTTTTTCCCCCTGCTAAGGACAAACAGAAAACTTCTCCTTTCATCTTCAGTCTCTCTGATTTATGATAAATTTAGTTTCCTTCGGCCTGGCATTTGCTTCAGCAGGCAGTCTTCCTTCAAGTACCACCCTGATTGATGTATAATCTTTGATATCTTCCATTAGCCTCCAGGATCACTAAGTTCAAGGCCCTCTTGGAACCTAAGGAGCCCTGCCGAGGAACTGAAGACCTTCAGAGTCCTTGGGGTGATTGACAAGGTAATTCTTCAGTGTCTCTTCAAGAATTCAGTCATAAATCGACTGCATGCTGACATTTTGTCTTTGAAGCTGTGGATCTTAAGGATATGAAACAAAAGGGGAAAATGACTCAAATGCATCTGCACTTAAAAATAACAAAAGTAGAAGAAAAAAAGGCTTTTATCTAAGCAATTCATGTAAGGTCATGCAAAATGTATTTGAGCTAAAGGATAAGGTACATGTTTGGTAGCATTCAATAGGATGGGGCCTGTTTTTCAAAAATGAAATCATGGTTGCCGTTCTGGGATAAGGACAAGTTGATGTGTTTTCAGTTGAACAGTCTGGTGGATACTGAAAACATAGAAGGGTAGAAATTCTTACTTTTGAACTCTTACTTGAAATGGGAGCTGGGGACACACACAACTGTTCTCCTTCCCTGAGAATTCAGAATTGAAATCCCTTGCCAAGACAGAGATTCAGCAATGAAGCCAAGCTTATTTTTGAGTCATGCAAATAATGTCTTCCAGAATCCCAGGATAATACCCGTCTGTAAACAGTAAAGGACCATACGGATTTTTTTGCAAACCTAATTAAGAGACCAGAAGAATTGTTGGGTTGTTTTGATAATGCTGATTAGTTACCACCTTACCAAATACTTTTAAGATGATGCATTATTCAGCAGTGTGACAGTGGCTAATGCAGACTGTAACGGCTCGTTTCCTTTTTGCTGTGCCAAATCCCTTGTGCCTTTTGATAGTTCCTTATGTAGTCCCTAGTTTGTGCATGAGCTACTGATGCATGGTCAATTTATGCATTTGTAACGTGCATCAAAAACCTGTGGCTCATCCCTTGAGGTCTGTATTTCTTGGTTGCTTTTTCTTGTTGGACTGAAGCTAGCTATTGGGACTGCTTTTTGTTTTTCTTTGCCTGTTTCGTTGTAATTGTGTGCATAAGTTGATAACTTCTCCTTAGGGGGCTGTATACATTAGGTATTATGGTTGTTTTTATAGCACGCAAGGTTTTCTGACTTCATATTCATTGTGTCTTCTTTTCTCAGTTGTAAATACAGAACTTAGCCTGTATTCCACTCTGCATACATAGCAGAGAGACATGTTGGAAAGACCACCTATCTGTAGCACCTGTTAGTAGATGCTAACTAAGTTAGCAGCCACCAAATGGATGCAGTGTGCATGGATTTCGTGAATTATTCTGACAGTGAGCCTGCAGAAATGTTGGAAATGGATCAAGAAAGATTTTCTCAATATCTCCATTCTTGTGTAGTGCTAATGAACAGCTACTGGAAAAGATGCTTGAGCAGAATGAAGCTTTTGCAGTCCTTGGTGGTACCAGATCTCCTTAGCTCTCTCTGAGCAGTTTCAGTAAGCATCCCAGGTGTGAGCTGAACACGTCCAGATCTTTGAAGCAGAACTGGGGAGAATCAGGGTTCTAATGATGATGAAAACACAGGATTCTCTGAGCTGAAGGTGTATGCAAGGAGTAGCAGGCCTATGCATACAGTTGGAATGCTCCTGTGTAAACAGTATCATAGGGCTCAGAGTTCATGGTTAATTACTGTGTAGAAAAGGGAGCCAGATTCTTTCAGGTGTCTTTGTAGTCTGTGTTCCTTCTTCCAGATTCTCACATCACAATCTTAGCCTTATTTTGAGTATGCTGCTTCTTTCTAGGGGTCTGTAAAATTGGGAGGCAAATGAAAACCTGCTCTGAGCCCAGAGGATATTTTATTTGGTTTTATAATGTATACACAAAATGCATGTGAAGATGAAACAAAAGTGTGCAGATGTATCTGTGGGCTGGAGATGATGTCCCTGCCTTTGGTTTAAAGCACCATCTCCCTTCCTTCCTCACCATCACTGTCATTTCCCTCCTTCTCTGCTTCCATATGCCCTAAAGCTCTCATCATGGAGAAATCCAATCAATGTGTAAGTATCCTTGCTGCAGCCAAGTAGATGACATAGTGTGCTCGTTCCTGGAAATGGATTTTGATTTCCAGGGCCAGCATTGAAGATGCTATGCTTTTGGGCACAAGGCTGTAACTGATTCATCACCACGTGGAGCTTTGCCTGAAAATAATCTTCCATTCTAACCCTAAGGTAGCTGCTTTGGTTTCAGCAGAAAATGGGGGTGTGGTAATGAGCCACTGGCATTGTAACTGCTGGCTTGACTAACCCCGTGCAAGACTGGCTTAAACACACCAGCTTAAAATGGTGTTGGTTGGTTTGCAGACTCGTTCTCCCACTGCTGAAGCCCGGAGTGGTGTCTGCCTGCTGTAGTGCTGCCTCGAGAAAACCAGCTGTTAACCTTCCCTCATTCAAATGCTGAAAGGTTCAGTGCTTTCCCTTAGAGTAATGTCACTCTTTGTTCTTCTTTTGAAGCCTCTTCAAGTGTTTTGAATTGGCTTCATTTTCATGGACAAAATGCTTGTTGCTATCTGAAACTCTGGGTTTTTCAAACTATTTTAGACTAGGCAGAATGATTAGATACTTAATTTTAGCCTAGGTTATTCCCAATGTGCAATCTTTCTTTCCCTGTCTGCCCTTTCCCTTCCTTGTCACCTCAATAATTTTTGTTGTTTTGACCCTATTCTGCTAAGTCTGAGAGTCAGAGATCTTAGCATTATTAAGCTCCTTAAATTATTGTGAAAATTCAGGGAAGTATGCCCATATCTGCTTTGCCTTCCATCCTTCTGCTTTTGCTCTTGTGCAAAGGCTGTAGTATAAATCTATTTTAGTAGACCAAAGTGGACTTATATTTTTATTTTGCTTGAGGAAGCCTTTTTTTTTTTTTTTTTGAGTTCTGCTGCTGCTGTGTTTGCTCACTTTACAGTGTCAAAAGGCAATGAGGTGATGTTTGCAGGTATTTTATATGTTTAATATGTAAAGAGCCTGCTGGTGAGTAGGTTTCTGAAAATGGAGGTGTAATCTAATTGTAAAGGTGGCTTTTGTCCTGCAAACCTTGTGAAATGTGAGGTGCTACTGTTTGGGCAGCAAGGCTCTTATTGATGTTACCCGAGGTACTGCATTGGAAACAAATACCTAAATATTGTAGCTGTTGTTATCACCAACTATGAATGATCAATTATTTTATCATCTCATGTACCTTAAAGTAGGAAACTTCTTTTTTTGGAATAGGGAAGAGTTTTGCTTTCAGAATTTGCCTAATTAAAAATCAAGGTTGCAGGTTCTGTGCTGAGTTTCTGCCCTAGGCAAATCTTTCCTTTGAAGCTACAACCGGCCCCTAAAGAAACGACTTTGTTATGGTGCTGCTGGATACCTTCACAATGCTGTTTCAAACCCAATTTCTTATTCTTTAGAACCCTCTGTTATTTAGATTCATTCAATTTAAAGATTCACCTTGAAAGCAGAGTAATAACTATGCCTCTGTACTACATTAAGTAATAACTATGCCTCTGTAACCAATGGCTGTCTTTTATGTCTCTTCTATCCCCTCCCCAGTCCCCCATCAAGGCTCAGCACACTGTAGGCACTGGCACTGGCTGTGTTCAGTTCTTCCTCAGCTGTCCATGCATTTGAGCTTGTTGTTCAATACACTGTTAAGCTTTATTATGAAACCTAATAAAATCACATGCTCTCATCAGGGCCTTGCGGTAAAATTATTTTTGGAGTTACTGAGATGGATAACGTTTTTAGAAAATGGAAGAAATTCTGTTATTGTGAATATAGGGGGGTTTTGTGTCTCCCATGCTGTCCTGAGAAGTCCTGATTCTGGTGGCTGTACATTTTGGTGAAGTGACTAAAAATATGCAAGAGAACCAAATTAATATTAATTATTTATAAAGTGTGATCACTACTTGTCTGCTTAATGAGTGAAAGTGCCAAAAGGCAGAAATAGGTAGAATATATGTCAACTTCACATGCATAATCTGCAGACCCAGAGTTGAATTCAAACAGGTTATGGCTAGTTCTAATGAAATTTAATCAGAGGGGTAGGAGGAATAGTCCCTACTTATGGCAGCATGTGTGGTGTTGTGCCTGAGTAACAGACATAGCTAACTATGTCCTGTTAGTGTTTGTTAGCAACTTAAATATTCAGCCTTTTATTGTGAGGGGAGATTAAAGACTTGCAGCTGTGAAACTGAGTTGACCGTAGCAGATGTTTTCTCTCCCCTGGCTCTCAGGTGCACTCTGTGAGCACCTTTAGATCATCTTACAGATTTGACTGAGTGGCTGTATGTGCCTAAGAGGTGTGGGGGAAAGGGAGCTGGAATGTACATACAAACAGGGCAGAATGGAAAATAGCAGTAGAACAACGTTGAAAATCTGAAACTGAATAATAATAGTAACTATTCATACAAATAAACTTTTAAGAGCTGGTTTGATATTTTGATAAACTTTTAGTTTCTTGAGTGGCTTGCCAAGTCCTACAAAATCAAACCAACTACAGAGCTATTGTCGAAACTGATTTCTTGGCTCACCACCTTCCTTTCCCTACTGCTCTGGGATTATTCCTAAGCTACTGTCAGGTTTCAAGCCCCAAGTAACAAAGCTTGCTCAACTTTAAAACGTAGTCTCTCTGCCAGCTAGAAAGGGTCCTGTCCCTTCTTCCCTGCCCCCAAACACCTGCCACTGAAATCTTTCCATTTACACAGATCTGAACATTTCTCAGTGTTTGCTGTTGTAACCCTTGTTTCTCTCTAGCTTCTTTCCTGTTTGTTTCACTAAAATTTCTTTTGACTTGAGTGAGATTTGATAGAGTAATGCAAATTTTGCCCTTGCCTTTAGAAAAAAGAAATTACATTGTTGATTGTTCTTCTGCAGTCTGTACTATATGTCTTCTGGCCTTCAGAAAGAAATAAATTATTGAGATATTTTCTTTTAAACCAAGATTATGTAAGTTTGTCTTCGTAATTGTTACTAAGTTGCTTAATACATAATTTGTGCCAGGCAATTACTCTGGGATGCCAGTGGCATTTCAGATTGTAAAATGCTTTCATTAGTAAAACCTGCCAGATATATTTTCTAGGTTAATATTTCACCATTTGTAATTTATTGGCCAGTTTTTAGTTTACTTTAAGAAAACGGACTTTCCTCTCTGTTACCAACCAACTCAAAGTATTTAAAAATTCGAATTTGAATATATGCTGCTTTCTTAGTATTTTCATTATTTAAAGCTGCACCATTTGTCTTATAAGTACACTATTATTCCAAGTCATAGAATATACAGGCTGTAAGTTCCTTAGAATAATGGTTTGAAAGGAGGAATAATTGCAAACTGAAGATAATTCATATTGCCCAGGTACAAGGATAAGGAATAATCACATTTTTCATACATATTAGCCAAATGTAATCTCTTTCTGTAACGACAGAGGGAGATGAGTGAGAGTCTGGGGGGTGTAATCTGAAAAGTGACAAGAATAAATCTGTGTTAAGTAGATCTTTTAATCCTGGTAGCCTTGTGACAGCCGGCACAGCTGAGGAGAGCAGGAGGAATTGCACCCCTGCTCCTGCCCATCAACAGAGCTGTGTCCTGAGTGCAGCACCCAGCTGAGCTCCAGCCCGGCTGAGGTTTTCTTGCAGTCCCAAATACTCGTGCCAGGGATCAGGTGGATGACTTTTCTCATTCCTTGTCATCTGTCACTATAGCATTTTCTAGCTGGTGGGGTAAACACAAGAGAAGAAATCCTAGATGATTATCTGATGCATATTCAAGTTTGTAGGACTTTTGCTTGAGTATCTATCCTATGATAAGGGTACATTTGTTTAGCAGATAAGGACCCGAGTTAACAGGTGGCCCACTGGTGGCAGTATTTACATGATGTGTTTTCAGTGTAAAGCAGCAATTTAATAACAAAATGGAGCTGGTTTTAAAGTAATCCCTTAGCTGTGGTTTGTCTTGGAAACCTTTCTGCTGTCTGATTCTGCAGTAAGAGATCTTATTCAATTTTCTTTGATCAGGCATGAGCTATTTTTCACTTGTGTTAGTGAACCTAAAGTCACATTTCTGTAAGCAAGTGTGTTGATGTGTTTGTTTTGATTAGCGTTAAAAGCTGCTCCAGTAAATAAAAAGCACAGGTATGTTCTGTGCTATAGAAGAACAGAAACTAGGAAAAAAAAATTAGATGCTGGGCAGGGAAGAAGAGAGGAGGGGAAAACCCCAGAAAAGGAAGGAGAACTGGGGAAGCAAATGTGTGACAGGATCTGTGTGCTGGTGTTAAAGCCAGCGGCGGGAGAACAGCAAGAACAGCGCACTCAGAGCAGCCCTTCCTTCTCCCAGAGCTGTCCCCCATGACCTTGGCTGGCTGCTCGCTGGGGTGACTGCTGCTTCACCATGTTCTCTTTTCCTGGTGACTTGCCTGTTGCCTGCCCCTGGGTCTGTGCTCCCCCTTCTGCTGACTTCTGCAGTATTCCTTCAGTCTCTTATCTCTGGGCTTTGATGCATATGTTCTGAAGGTGGCCACCGTGACTTTGGGTGGCAGCAGATGGTAAACCTTCAGGCTGCCACCGGCTATACTGGTGTTAAGTTGGAAACTTAACGTTTGATGAAGAATCAGTAGTGCATATGAAAGAGCTTTTACTGCAGAAATATCTTTTAATTAAAAAAATTAGCATACCGAAACATTTGCTAATTTCTGTGCATTTAAAGGATCTTAAAATTAACTGTTTTCTTAAAGCAAGACTATGGTTATTTACCAAGCAGGTTTTATTTTATTTTTCTCCAATTAATTGGACCTACTATATTGAATTGAATTGAATTTATTTTCCTCTAAGCTATAAATCAAATCTAAGAAGCTAATTTTTTTAAGTAGCTGCTGTCAGCATCAGAATTAACTCTTGACTTAGGAAAGGGAAAAAAAATTCTCAAGTAGGAAATCCTATTTGGCATCATGGAGGGGTATTGCTGTTTGCACTTTGCTGAGATGCTGTCATGCAGTGCTGCTGTGTTCACTTGTTTTTTGGGGTGTTCCTGAGAGCTCCAGTGCTTGTACAAAATTAGGATGTCTGTGCTGCTGAAGACACTTATTTACATTAGATATTTATTTGTGGTGATTGCTATTTGTGTGTCAGTGTTTTTGGCCATGTTGGTTGTCATCAGTGCAAAAAAATAGAGAAAGAATGAGTAAGTAACAGAGCTGTAAGAGCCAGCATGATATGTGGACCTTGACTCTGTTCATCCATTAGTATTACAAATAGGATTTTGCCTTGTCTCCTTTTGTGTCACAGTCTAGTTGCTCAGTGCCCAGGAGTGCCCTGCTGTGCCTTCTTCTCCCTCCTCTCTGAGAGAGGATGCTGAATGTTACAGCTGGCAGTACGTTGTTAGGAGAAGTTAAATATTACAACTTACATGGTGAAAGAGGTTCTGTCAGCTCTGTGAGCCAGAAGCAGCCTCAGCTAATGCCAGCATCTCTGTGTGATCTGCTCTGGAGAGTGGCAGAGCTCTGTCCCAGGGAATGCTCTGTGGAATCCTGTTTTGTCCCATCTTGCCTTTAGGGTGAGGACTTGTCACTTTGCATTTTAAAAAGGAATCTTAGAATTACAAAAACACTTTTGCCACGGGAGGGAAGTGTGAAGGAATGCAAACAGGAGACTTGGTGCACTGCTGTCTATAAATTGGCTGTAAAGCATGAGGTGAGGAGAGTAAGTTGGCACCTGGGTCAGTTGTGCCCTTCTGCAGCAGTGTTGTAATGCATCCAAGAGCTGCTGACCTTTCTCTGCTCTGGATGAGTGATAAAAATTCAAGCAAATATGCTTGTGACCCTCTCTTTCCTGGACTTACCCCTTCCTGAAATAGCTTTCTGACTTACCTATTTGTGTTGTCTTTTAATTATTTGGGAGAATCTAGTTAAACCACAGCTTTGTAATAATGCATGCAGGCTGCTTTCTCTTGAAACAAGTTTTTGATTTGGTGAGCCCATGTAAAGTCTGCAGTTTGCCAGGGCCAAATGGACCATCACTACATGAATTTCTAAAGTTACTTCCAAGGCTCTTCCTGGGCTTCTTGAAGTCCCTTTTGAAGTAAACAGCCTTGCCAAAGGTTGGTACTGAATCAACAAAGAAATTATTGTCCCAAAAAGGAAGTGGAGCTGAAAATGAGGTGTTAGTCACTCAGGGAAGATAGGGTGCTTGACAGGAAGCAAAAAGAAAGGAGCTGGTTAGTTGGACTGGGTAGTCCATGTATGTAGTTAACCTCAAAGGCACAGGGATATTAGTTGTTGTTATTGCAGGTATAAAAGTGTAGCTGCTGCTTTGGTGTTGATGCTGCAATATAGCAGCAGATGAAGTTACCCTACAGGGACCTGCTGCCTGCTTTATTGGCCTTGGTGGTGGTGCTTCTGTACCTCAACTTACAGGGAGAGGGCTCAGTAATCTCTGCTGTTGCACCATATGCTAATACAGTGCTGATAAGCAAGTGTGAAAAATGAAAGGGAGGAATACATTAATTGTATTTGTGCAATAAGGTATGCTATCAAAGGTAATTATTTCATGACCGTTTTAGTTATAGCAGTTGTTTTATCATGGAATAAAAGATGGCTTTAGGAGCCTTTTATTGGAAAGACAATTGTATCAAATTAGTACCAAATTAGATTTTTGTCTTTATAAAGGTGAGCAAACCCATGAGCAGTTTTTAAATTGGTGTCTTCTACTCTACAAATGAACAAATCCTGTTTGAGGGTTAAAGAAGCTATTATTCTGTCCTTTATGCTGACAGCTTCATTACTGATTGGCCTACTGTTGGTATTAAAAAAATGTTTGGCTCCTTATGATCTTTGTGCATGCAACTATAATATTAATACAGACCACGGAACTGTTCATTAAGAAATGACTTTAAATGAGGTTGATGCTTGTAAATCTGGAGAGATACAGATGTTAAATGCTGCCATTCCTTTTCATATACAGCCGTATGGCTAATAATTTCCAAGTGGCTAAAGCTCTTGTTAGCAAGAGTGCTGGTGTGTTAAGAATGGCCCTATAAATAACTTTAAGAACTGAAGTTGAAGGTGCTTCTTTTAAAGACTATTGTTAACTAAACATTATTGCCAAACAGATGGAAAGCATTCACCAGCCTGATGTTTTTAGGTCTAATTATATTATCGCCAGTCCTGTACGGCTCAGTTGAAGAGGTGTATCCAGAGGCCAATTTATAATCATTTAGCCAACACCTGTTTGGGAGATATTGACAGTCAAAGGGCACATTTAAAAAAAAAAAATCACATATGTTCTCGTATTTATTGCCTCAATGTGAACAGTGTCTAGTTGCAAACAAACTTGGGAGAAGAGGAAGGAGAGTGATTGTAAACACATACGTGTTTCCAAACCATCTTTATCTTCTTTTGGCACCTTCTTGTAAAGTGGTGTTTATTTTTTCTCTTGTTCTGTTGATTTTCTTTGGTTGGTTGGTGTGGTTTTGTGTTTTTCTTTAATTTTAATTTTACACCTTTTGGTTAAGCAAGGGTAACAAAACCAGTTTTACAGTTGTTATTTATTAAGTTGGTTTCCTCTATTTCTGGAAACCCTATGTAAATGGCCTAAAAAGTTTTTTGGCAAACTCAAAAGACTGGGAATATTTGCCTTTCCTTACCATGCCCTTGAAATGGAAACTGTGTGTCATTCCTTTGTTAAAAGAATCTCAGTACCCCCAACTTCTGTTGATATTTTTTTCCCCACCAAAGACACAGAAAAGCTTTTAAAATTGTCTGCAACCCTAGTAAAAGAGGAGGCCTTTGAAATGGGGAAGAGTCTGTGACTTCATTTACTTTGGTGAAATATTGTGAGAGAGAAATTATTAGAAAATACTTCAGTTCTCCTTCTCATGTTTGAGATGCAATGGGGAGAGAAGTGGGTTTTGAATGCTGCCATCCAGAGACAGCAGAGCATGGCTGCATTGCTGCCCCTCGCCGCAGGGAGCTGAGGGAGCCTGGGTGCTGTTCTCCTTCTGCCACCTGATGAAGCCTTGTTGCTCCTGATGTGTCATTCCTCTGCAAGAAGTCTTTGTGGGTGCAAGCTGACTTGATCTTCACTGCTCCTTGTCCATTCAACCCAGTGTTAGGTAACCCCAGTGCCGGCAAGGGAGAGAAGCCCTTTAGGAGTTTGATTTTGCAGCCTAAATATTTTGCTATAACTGTATGTGAGTATTTATACTGGAAGCTTACATTGTCTGTTGTAAATAAACAATGAGGGCACACTTGTTCCTAGAGGAGGGTTGAGCTTGTGCTGCTCGCGTGGCTGTCTTGCAGCTGGTGCTTTTCAAGCACATCTGTGTTCTTAGGGTTTGAAAACACTTAATTCCTGAGCAGGGTGGCTTGAAGGCTCCAGCTTTCTAAAGATTCAGTTTTCTAAATGTATATACACATGTATCTTTTTGTTTTTGTTTTCAACACATAACCAAATGGATCTTGCTAAGAGTGTAGGTGCTATTTAGTGCTTCTCTCATTGTTTTGTTTAAAGTGCTTTCAGTAGAGGTGATGTAGTGCTAGCAGAGATGCTCTTTGCAGCTGTAGGTATTCTTGCCTCTGCAGCAAACCCATCTACACTTAAATCCTCTTTTTGTTGTTGTTACCCTAATTTTAGAGATCTATATCCTCAGTAATTTTTTTGCTAAAAAAAAAAAAAAAAAAAAAAGAGACTGGATGTCAAGTCTGTATGCTGCAGGGGTTTAATTTTTAAATTGATGATATCACTTCTTTTTAAGAGTGTTCAGCATTAGATTTAAGAACTATAACTAGAAGTTTTGTTTGCTTACTCCTGTGAATCCTAAATAAATTCTGATTTCTTTTTGCTTAGGTTTTGCTTGTAATGGACACTAGAACACAGCAGACTTTTATATTGAAGGTGAGTAAAATCTTTTATTATATGACCTCTGAAATTATACCACCACACAAAGATCAGTTTGTATGCAATTTATAGAGGTATCCCTGCAATATATTGTTGTTATGGTAATACATGTTAAGTGCCCTGGAATTCTTGTTGTCAGTGTTTGGTTGCATTCCTTTCCTTTCTCTCTAATATCCCTAGTGCTCAGATGTGCTGATTTAGTCACCTGAGATGCTTCTGGTTATTGAGGCCAACACCTTTGCAGGCTTTGGTAAAAAATCACACATTTAATGTGCTGCTTTAAAACATCTATAAAGCCTTGGTGGCTCAGGGCTTGTGACAAAGGTGAAAATTCTCCTTAATCCAAGCACATTGACTGCACTTTGTGTTTGGTCTTCTTTAGCTGAGGAATATCCTGCTGGCCAAATTAGGTTCTGGATGAAATGTACAACTGGCCTTCTTCAAATTTGTTTCCTTATGTTTTACATCAATAGTCTGAAATAACTGAGTTTAACGTTACTAACCCACTACATGTCTGTACAGTTATTTGGTCAGAGTAACATTTTTGCATTACTCCTTTATGTTTCAGAAAGTGTTCAGATCAAGACCCCATTGTGCTCAGAGCATCTTTGATGTTGAGAATTGGTTTAGTTATGAGTATTGTTTTTGTGGCCATTTACTTTTGGCTCCCCTTGACAGGAACTCCACTGCTAATGGCAGGAAGGGTGGAAAAAAAGCTGTGTCCCAAACATGAAGCTTTAATTACTTGTTAACATTTTATGACTTTGCTTCAGATCTGGCTTACAACCCACCTTACCTTTGTGCATCGGCCTTTGAAATCGTATGTGCAGGGTACAGCAAACCTGTTTGTTTCTCAAAGGTTCATTTGTGAATATTTTATATTAGAACCTCACATTATCTACTGTCAGATAGGGTAACATTGAATTTCCCATGTAACTGCCTATGTTTATCAATATTGTAATAGGTCACACTATTGACATAATTTTTTTTTCTCTTTCTCTCTCCCCTCCCTTCCACCCTCCCACATCAATTTTTTCACTTCTGGCAACTTCATCCCTGTGCTACCTCCCAAAAATCATTGCCTCTCAAGGAGACTAATCCTTTCCTTTCCTTTCCTTTTTATTGAGGTGGTTGCTGTCTTTAGTAAAGTAAAATGGAAATGTGAGGATTACCTGTGAGGCTAAAGCATTCTTTTGTCTTTAAGACTCGAATTGAATTTTTTTTAACAGTGTCTTTTGGTCACGCGCAAAAATAAAATTTAAAAAAAAGGTCACAGGGAAATAACTGAGTGTCATCCTGATGACTTAGTTTGAGAGAGATTCTAATAAAAACATTGACCCATGTAATTGATTTTAATGGCAGCTTTGTGCCATCTTCTGTTCTCTGGAAACGCGCCAGATGCCATCAGCACAGCCTCGGGGGACCGAGGGGCATAGAGCAGCAGATGAGTGGTTTCTCTGAAGCCCAGAGTAACTCGGATAGATTAGTTTGGTTGATAAACACAGAGCACAGCAGGCTCCAAAGGCAACTGAGGGTACAACTGACCTTTTTGTTCTCTGTCAGGGTCTAAGGAAAAGTAGTGAGTGCAGCAGGAGCAGAACGACCATCATCCCCCGCTGCGTGCCCAACATGGTGTGTCTGCACAAGTACATCATCTCCGAGGAGTCTGTCTTCCTTGTGCTGCAGCACGCAGAAGGTTTGTCTCTCCTTTAAGCATATTGTTGAAAAGAGTCAAAGGTTTTCAATTTTAATCAATGGTGCACTTCATTGTCAAATGAATCTCTCATACATCCAGTTAAAATATTTTAGTGTGGCAGAGAGGAGTCATGTAAGACACCCCACTCCGTTCTTCTGTCCCTCCCTTTTCCCCTCTCATTCTGCAGTGGAGCTGATTCCTGCTTCAAATAGCCTGAAATCCTGATGTATTACTTGAATTGTAGCAGTATTGAAGGCTTCCAACTGTTTATTTTCTACAGGAGAGGGAGTGCTTTGACTGCAACAACTATCTGCATTATTTAAAGTTATCTCTCAGAGATAAAGTCTTTGCCTACTTTTGTAAACTTTGACTGGTAAATCTTTTTAGCATCTTCTAGTTAAAATGACAAGTATTTGAACAAGAATTTAATAGCTCTGCTAAAAACCATGAACATTTTCCTGTTGGTTAATATTTCTCTGATCTGGATTTTTAAGAAAATAGCTAGTGGCGTCACACAGGAGTTCAAAGCAGAACCACAGAGTTGTGCCTTCAAACTATGTCTAAAATTCCTGTTAAGTGTACAGGGAACAGGTGGCATGAAATAATTATGTTTTGATTTTTTTGTCTAACACCTGGATTTAAATATTCCCTAAATGTAATTACCCATATTTGTTTAGAATGAGTGCAGAATATAAATTTTGGAGTTGCTAATAGTAATTTTTTTAGGAAATGTTAATAACTCAGAACAGGATGATGTGAAGAAACGAAGCTGACTGATAGAGAAGATAATTTTATTACATTGAATATTATTTCTTTTTTCTTCTAATAACTTAGATTTTGGCTTTTTCATGAACAATTAGTCCTATGAGGCCAGCTAAAGTTAGCTTTGCAACAGGAATGAATGTTTCTGCAATGTGTGACTTGGTTTTGCCATGAGCACTGATGCAGGAAGAAAAGCTTCACATTGCAGTAGTGCCTGATGGTGATCCTGGGAATTTACAGTGCTGCTCTGTACAGTGCAGCTCTCCTTTTGAGGTGTGTATATAATAATAGACACAGTAATTGGGAGATTCTCACCTGAGCTGCAATCTCCACATAAAATGTTACATTTTGTTCAGAGAAAAAGTATTTTAAAAAACCCACAACCAAAGAAGCTCCAAACCAATCAAAAAATCCAGCCCACAACCCTTGTCAGATACCAGCTGCCCTTAAGACTAGCATAATTACATAACTTTAAAAAGTCTTCCTAATATTTCTGTGGTTTCTGAAGTCCTACAGTTTTGCTCTTCTCTTTAGGAAGAATGTTCTTCCTTGAGACAGTTGGAAAAGTGAGTGAAGTAGTAATGGAATTTTGTGGGAGAAGTAGTCAGATGTAGGAACAAAAGTTTTAAGGAAGGCCTAATGTGAGCAGCTGACAAAGACAACCTTCTGGAAGTGTTAATTTTATTGTGATAACAATAAGAAAAATGGAGGCATGGCACGATCAGAGCCCTTTCATTTTCATGAACCTACTGTCTGGGCTCAGAACATGCAAAGGGAAAGGAAGAGTGATATATTCTGCTGTAAAGAGGGGTAGCTGGGGTACACAGTGATGAGTAAATTGCCTGAGAGTGTATTCAATAAGTGTATTGCAGATGCAGGGCCTGATTCCAAATCCCAAACTGGGGCAATGGTCACTGCTCCTCACCCTGCTGTGACACTGATGCTGGAAAGAGATTCAGGAGAAAGGCTTCTAACTCTGTGTGAATAAAGGATAAATAAAAATAGGGCTAAAGTTATGCTGCACTGTATGCAGACTAGTTTTGCTCACCCCACTGATGATGGTCTTAATCAGATCAGTCTTATGTTAGTAGTGCTCATTCTTTAAATTACAAGGATAATAACACCAGGAATCCCTACAGAAAAACCTATGTTGTCCATCTCAGACTAGATATGAATAGAGAAGGTGCTTGTAGTTGATGTTGGGAAAGGATAAAAATTTCCAAGACAGTACTTTTTAAATAATAGCCTCTTGAAATTTTATTTAATGACTTTTGAATGCTCTAAATATTCATACTCCAAGTAATTCTAGTAAGCAATAAGATTGTGCCAGTCAAATTTGTAAGTGGTGCTGATTTATGGTGTTGGGTATGTTAGCTACACCATTGTGAGTTTGAAGGGTAAAATACTAATTAAATGGGTAGTGGCTTGTATAATATCATTTGCTAAGCTGCTCACTGCTTCCTGTTCATGGTAGTTTTTAACTATGTTATTAAGAGCAGCACTGTTAGGTTTTGTGTGGAATTCTGCAAGCTTGACCACAGATTCAAGAGGAAGACCTGGGTTGGTTGTTTTGGTAAATCATGATGGTGTAACCTGCCCAGAGTTTGGTGAGTGAGGTCTTGGGTTCTCTTAGAGATTTTTCTCCCCTCCGCAGTGACAGGCTTCAAGGATGCATCAGAAGCACAAAAGTCCATAAAGTTATCTTGTAGCTTTTTTGGAAAGCGCTTGCCAAGTTCTAGTGTGGGAGAGAGCCAATCTGATGTTAATAAGGCCTCGCTTCTTCCTGGCACTACTAACAACTGAAATTTTAGAAACAGATGCTTCAAAATAGGCTGGGGGGCTTCCATGGGACATCAAAGTTTAAGTGGCTGTTAGAAGCTGTCAAATCTCTTTAAGCATAAACAAGCTGGAGTTCCTATCAATCTGGAGAGCACTCAAGAAACTTCCTGCTGAAGAGGCTTGCTGCACGCAGCAATTGATAGACAGCACCACGGCAGCGCTCTGGCTTGCAAAGCTGGGGATTTGTTGTTAGGAGAGGAGATAATGCTGGCTGTAAATATTTGACAGCAATCAGGAAATGTAGGGAAGGTGATACGCTCCTTGGCAAGTGACTTTTTCAGGAGGCTGCTTTGGAATAGTAGCTTTTGCTCCGAGTGCATTGGAGCTTTGCCTAAACTAGCAAACCTTGCAGCAGAGATTCACCAGCAGCACTGGAAATACAGGACTGCAGATGCAGGGCTCTGGTGCTTGTAACTACTGTCATGTTGGAGATTAGGCAGGAGCTCAGCTTCCTGTTCATGTGGAGCTGCAGCTCCACTGTGCCTGCCATTGGGATGCTGTGGAATATTGTTGTTGTGCCGTGGCAGTGCCTGTGTGTCTGCTTTGCTTTTGGCCCAGGAACTGTGCAAGTCCTATTTTTTTGTAGCCATTACATTAGCATGGTGAAGTTTACTGGCAGGCATGTCTCTGTTCAAAAGGAGGACAGTGATTCTTTGAAAACCATGAAACTGTTCCTTTTCCAGCAAGGAAGGCTATTAATTCTCATGAGGTGCATGGTTTAGGATTGGAAGTCCTGGCCATACACAAATCCTTATGCAGTGATGTAGAGAGTTGGGCCCAGTTTTGGAGAATAATTCATGCATATATCTTTCAGGACTGTGTTTTTCTTCCCTATCACATTACAATTATTTGGAAGTCTGGGTTGTTCACTTTGACTTTGTTTGAGATTTCCTAAGTACAGTGACTGCTGCATTCTTAGCTGCATTCCAGTTCTGTGAGAATTGCAGCACTTCATCCTTGGGAGTAATCTCATGGACCAAGCTAGCAAAAGCTATTGATTTATTTTGGATTATGTCTCCTTAGTCAGACAGTCTTTCAGGATATGAAGTGAAATGGGAAGTGTCTGATCACTGGGTAAGTAAGAATCCAACTGGTCATGAATTTTTCTTGTCAGCTGGAAGAAAAAAACATGTTTAGGAGGCAAATTTGCTGATCTCTTAGGTTTTGTTTTATTCTGTCTTATGTTCTATCTAGTCTCTGTATTTTCTTTTTGGTGCTCCTACATCAAGTGCTATTAATAAAAATGCTGCAGAAATGTTTGAAAGAATATAAAATATTTTTAGTCAGCTTCATCACTTGGTCACTTTATGCTGAATTTCCTGTTGATTATTTTGAACACTAACTTTTTAGATTCTGCCTTCAGAAGCAAAGGTGTAAGCTCCAGAATACTGGAGATGTGGTTAAGTATGGCACTGCAAATAAGAAATTTTTCATTGAATAACTGCAGAAGAATGTGGAACTTGATGATTTTCATGTGCCTATAAAACCAGAAAGACTGAACTAGGCTGGCTGTAGAATCAGTTCATGGTAGAAGAAAACAAACCTAATAATTAGTTATGTTAATAATGGAGTTCTGAAATTGCATTAAACACTAATAAACTTTAGCTTAATACTGTAGCTTTTATAGTTATTTAATCTGTTGGACTATTTGACAGTGACTGAAGCTTACTTGTTTGGATTGATTTCTGTAATTTTAGTTTTTATAGATTCCTGATACTATATTAGCATGGTTTGCTAATGGGTTTTCTTGATCTTACACAACACATGGGGAGAGGGGGAAAGATTATTAGTATGTCATTCATAAAGGCATAATTACATACGCAGATACAAATATCACTTTTGTTTGACCCTGGATTGAATGTTTTCAAAAAGGAATGAAATTGTTGTTTTTTACTATAGAACATAATTATTGCATGGCATTTATTTACGTATTTCCACTTGACCAGGAGGCCAGTCTTGAAATATTTGTATGTTAACATATTTGGACATAATTTTTGTTTTGTTTTGTTTACTTGTGTTTAACTCTTAAGTTGAAGTTGCAGTAAGTAGTCATTTCCAGTGTGGTTTTTAAATACAAGTAATGAATAATGAACAACTTCTTGTTGAAAACCTAAGATAATAGACTTGCAAAAACAAATGAATTGTTGCAGTTCTCCCTGTTTTCACAAGTGGACAGTGGTGAATTCTTGAACACTTTAAAAATAAAGAGATTTCTTTTTTGTCTTTTGCAACTTTTATGTTTACTGAACCTGTCAAATCTGCCAGTGATTTTTCTGTGGATTTTTGAAGTATTGATCCCAACACGTCTCTTTTTCCTTCCTTAATCTTTCTTGGGTCTCTCTTAAGCTGCAGTAATCCAAGTAGAAGCCCAAATCTAGTGGAGACTGCATGAAATCTTGCATGAAGTGAGGCAGAGGGAGCAGAAGACAGGAGTTGTCCTGAGAGCAGCCGAACTTGTCAATAGGTGAAAAACTTCAGTTGTGCAAGGATAATTCTTGCATTTTTGATATTGTGGGCAGCCCAGCCCCTTCTTATCTTCTTATCTTAGTGTAGGGGTACAAACCATTTGGGTCAGTGAGAGCCATTCAGGTGTCACATGTAAAAGCACACCTGGTGTCCAGTAATGACACAGGAAAAAGATGTGCCAAAAGAGCACAGGAAGAAAGTTTTGAGCTTTCTGTCTCCCTGGGTCAAAGCTCAAGGCAGGCCTCTGTTAGAAAGACCTTTTCTTACAACTTCCTTCAGAGGAAGTGCTGATGGTGCTCACACTTGCATTGAAGCCATACCTGGAGGCTGAGGTGGTGTTGTACCAGGCACTTCCCAAAGTTCCAAAAATCTTAGGTGAGTCTTCATGGGTCATGGTCTGTGAACGTGCTTCGACACCTGAGGTTTGTGTTTTCAGAATAAATTTGTGACTAAACACTGGTAATATGTAGATGAAAATATTTAGCTTGTGCTAATTAATCTTAATGCAGGTGGGATGGGGAGACTAAATAATTTTTTTATTAAATAGTGTGTTTTAATAAATGCAGTAGGTGGTTCTCAAATTAGATTTTATTGTTTGGTATGAAATGGACATGAATAATTCCATGCCTAGTTAATAAACTGGGCAAAGTTATTTTATTAAAAATAAATTATTATAAAAATAATTATTATATTAAACTGGGCAAAGTACTGAAGTAATTTAATTGAAATTTTAAAGGAAATTAATTGTTATGGATAAAAGTGTGAAAAAGAAGATAGAATCTTGCATATGTAAAAATTATGTACGTTCTTACTCTCTCATTCACTTTTCTGGTTTTTTTTTATCTCCCTGCCATTTTATAGCAAAAATATGAATAAATGTAGAAGTATAACATTAGAAAAGAACTGCTGGTGATTATGGGATGGACAACTCTTATTTTCACCAAATCAGCTGCAGACCAGTTATCCTGAAGTGCTGTGCAAGCTGCAGGCTCCAAGGGCAGGCTGCCTTTGCCCTGCTGTCCTGCTGTGTGACCTGGTGTGTTTAAAGCAAGTGGCCTCACCTGATGAGCCTGCAGGGGCTCCCTGCTTCTCACAGGGCTGGAATCCTCCTCATGAGGCAGCTCTGGCAGGGCCAGGGCCCTCGGTGTCACCCACACAGGGCCTGGGGTCACTTGTGCCCCAACAGGCTCGGTGTCAGTCCCTGCCCTGCCTCGCTGGGCTGGGGGCCTGCAGCTCTGCTGGGAGGGCCCCAGGGGCTGTGCCTCGCTGCTGTGGCAGGACACACTTGGGGTGCATATTTTGAATGCACCTTTGGGGCAGAATTTAAAGTGCTTGTGTTTACAGTGGTCGGTGTAGCAGTTCCTGTTCCTTTCGCTGTGAGCATTGCTTCCCTTTGCTCCTGTTGGTTTGCCTGGCATCCTTTCTCACCGCATTCTAGAAGGTGGCAAGGGTCATCCTGACCTGGTACTAACTCTGTTTGAAACCAGGATGATTAACAGACCTAAATTTTTCATTTTTACCATTGGACTCAAACTGTTAGAATTCCCTTTTAGTGTTTTTAATGTACTTACTTTCACCACAACTAGAGATATTTTTTCCCCTTGTAAAACAAGTCTTGTCTTAGCCAGGGGGATGGAGGGCAGGAAAACTTCACATTATATTATTCAAATTAATTTTTTAAAGTGTCAAGGTTTTTCTCTCTTTGATAAGTTTTATTTGAAATACCTGGGAGTATAGAAAATCTGTTCCTAGGCAATGATAAATAGTTTCTTCTTTTATTGTACTTTTTAAAGGAATTTTGCCTGATAAAGAGAGTGTTAAAAACCCCAAACTATTAAAGAATGTATTTTGGAAAAATATAAAACTCTGTTTTATCCAAATAAGTAACAAAAACCCAACAAAAAACCCGCCAACTTAGCAGATGCCCAGTGGGATGGATACTTATTTTTTCTTTTACAAAGATTTTGTTCAAACTCCTGCATTTTCCAGAATTTCTGTACAGTCTTTGAAGTTGAAATGTCTTGACATTGCTTTTCTCCCTAAGTTATCAAAGGAGACTTGCTAGCTTTAAGCCAAATTCTTTGGCACATACAAGAGGTACAGTACTTCCTGATTTATTTTGCTAAAATTATGTTTTGACGTCGGTGAGCTTTTTTAATATGTGCAGCATTTGAAAACATGAAGAGTCCTGGTTTGTATTTTTTAAATGTAACTTATTTTTGGAGATATCACTTTCTTAGATGCTGTGAAGGAGCTGTTTGCCAGTGTAACTTAAAGTATTGATAAATCCTTGTGTGGTGCAGCAAAGCATAAAAACCTTTTTTTGAATTCTAAAGTAAATGGAAGAAATACATCAACATTTAACTAAAATCCCCAACTTCTTCAAAGACAGACAGAGACCCTTAAAATATCCTGCTAATATGGTACTTTCCCTTACTGGACTTGCTGTTTAGTTTTCAGTCCATTTCCACTAATGTTGCTGATGAGTTTAGGGCTGTGTTACAGAATTATTCAGTGTAGGCAGAGGTGGTGATGGGCACTAAACAAATTGATCTTCCCTAGTTTTTGCTTCTTTTGAGGCAGCAGGTGGAGAGTAGTGACCACTTTGCAACTTGAGACACACTCTGAAATGAGACTTTACTGAAGTTTAAAAACAAAAAAGCAGCAGCTTAATGTCAGATGCAGCTCTTTAAATATTTATGTAATAATACAAATCTACGTGAAAAGCAAGTGGTGGTCCCTGTAATTATTTCCTGCTGGGGTAGCGCATCCAAATAGCTCCGTGGATGTAAGGGTATAATGACAGTGAGGATATTTTCCGGTTTCTTAAAAAAATTTCTATTTTGAGTGAAATTAAGAGATACCCTCCCTTTTTTCTTTTTTTTTCAGGAGGGAAACTGTGGTCTTATGTCAGTAAGTTCCTAAATAGAAGTCCTGAAGAGAGCTTTGAAATTCCTGAATCCAGAACATCCAGTTCAACTAAAATTTACCTGGAGCAACCAACACCTACTCCTAAAGAAACTGGTAGCAGCACCGATTCCAGAGAAAGCTATGGGGAGAGCATGCTGAAGGTGGTCCCACTGAGGAGAAGCCTGACACCAAGCTCTCAGGATGACAGCAGCACCCAGGAAGATGGTCAGGAGAGTTCCAAGTGGATGGACTCGGCATCCAGCTCAGAAGAAGAGTGCACCACTAGTTATTTAACGTTGTGCAATGAATACGGGCAGGAAAAAATTGACTCTGGCTCCCTAAGTGAGGAACCAGTGGCTAAAGCAGAGAGTGAAGGGCTGCATACCAAAGAGAGGAGTTCCTTGCAGAGGTGCACTGTTGTTGGCAGTGACAGCTTCACCTCCCAGATTGCACCTCAGGAACGAAAGCTGTTCATCGATGACGCTGAGTCAGAAATAGCCAGTCCTACTAGGATACTGGACTCGTTAACTAGATCCAAGAACAGCCCCATGGAGCTCTTCAGGATAGACAGCAAAGATAGCACTAGTGAACTCCTGGGGCTTGAGTTTGGAGAAAAGTTGTATAACCTGAAATCAGAGCCTTTAAAGCCATTGTTTTCTGTCCCAGATCATGACAGAAGCTTGGATGCCCTTGAGAGCAAAATGGGTGTGAAAGCTCATGACACTGTGAGCAGGGGTTCAAATGACTCCGTGCCAGTCATCTCCTTTAAGGATGCTGCTTTTGATGATGTGAATAGCATCGATGAAGGAAGGCCTGATCTCCTAATAAACTTACCAGGCATGTCTGATCAAACAGAGGAGCCGGCCGTGTCAAGGCCAGCAAAGTTTACAAAATCTGATAGGGACATGTCAGAAGTAAAGTTGTTAGAAACACCTGATGTCTTGCAGTTAAATAATTCTGCAGAGCCATGCAAAGCATTTGATCAAGAGCCAAATCATGTGGCACCAGAAGTGGGTGATCCTGCCCACAAGGAAGCAAATGAGCAAAGTGGTGTCACTCAGGGAGCTCTTGGGACACTCTTTTCATCTGACCAAGAGGTAGGTGCTTCAGAAGACGGGGCTCTGTTCCAAGAGCTTGGGGCCTGCTCCTTAAACATGGCAAGCAAAGAAGAAAGTTCATGTGTTTCCAACCCGCTCTCAGGTGCTCCAGAGGTTAGCTTGGACACAGACGTGCTAAGGAATGAAGGAGTGTTGCTGTTTTCCAATCAAACTGAAGACAGCAGGAAAGAGGAGGCAGACTCGGCTTTGTCACCTGCAGCTGAAAGTAAAAAGACTGCACCAAAGAAGGAAGACAAAATAGCAGGAGCAGGGCAGAAGGAAATACATCAAATTTTTCAGGACCTCGACGAAAGATTAGCGCTAACCTCCAGGTTTAATATCCCAGAGGATTGCATTCAAAGATGGGCAGCTGAAATGGTGGTAGCCCTTGATGCTTTACATAGAGAAGGAATTGTGTGCCGTGATTTGAACCCAAACAACATCTTATTGAATGATAGAGGTCAGGAACTTTTGCAAATGCATTTCTTTTTATTCGCTGTTGCTTCCAATTAACTGAGTAGGCGTTTTATCTTGTAATTAGTATCTTCATTTCCTGTCTAGAGCTTCATTATCAGTGCAGCAAATTCACCCCCAGTAATAGCTTCTAGTACTTAATGATGCCATTATTCTTAATGATACTGTTTTTAGCTACAAAAGGAGTAATTACAGTTCACTTCTGCAGAAAATGGAAGGGAAAAATGTTTTGATTTCTCCTGTCGTTTTGTTTTTAGGACACATTCAGCTAACGTATTTTAGCAGGTGGAGGGAGGTTGAAGATTCCTGTGACAACGATGCCATAGAGAGAATGTACTGTGCCCCAGGTTAGAGCAATCACCTACAATGTTTCACTTGGAAAGTAGATTAGCAGCTTTCATTTTCTCATGTAGTCTCTGTAGCATACAGCTTGAGATCATGCAATATCTGAGTTTTCTTTGCTTCTTTTCCTTAATGTCTTAAAAAGCTACAGGGCTCATAACTGCTTTATTGTTGAACTGTGGTGGTGTTTGTTATGTCATTTCCATAACATGTAATTGTACTGAGTGTCTTGTTTAAGCAAGTTAGGAATGTTCTGTTTTCTTCCAGTTATTTCCTGTGTGTTAAGTACATCTTGGTAAACGAAAAGAGCAAATGAGGCTGAAAAAGTGGCACTAAGACCCTTAAAAATACAAAAATTTATACATGCAAAGGACATGGGTGGTGGGGGGAGAACCACAGAAGTTTGAAAAATACAACCCTAATAGGCTCAGGGATGCCTCTGACATTTTTGATGAGCTACAGTGGGCTTTGAAATAGTTTAGAGAGCTCTTTCTTTAGAACTGCTTTCATCAATCACGAGGGTGATAAAATCAATATCTCTTGGGATCTTATAGCAAGGATGGCACTTGAAACTGAGCCCTCCCTCTTTTCCTTTTTCCAATTTATTTTCTGCTAATACGGTGGGCTGTGATTTTTGGCAGTGCCAGCCAAAAATCAGGTGTTTCACATACAGCTTCATATTTTAAAATAATCATAGTTAACTTATAAAACTATGTTTAGAGTTGAAATTACTACGTTTTCATTCCAACCTTGAAATGCCAACATAACTTTCTGCAGAGTGCATGGTGTGGCCAGGCATTGCAACTTGGCATGCAGGTAGTCCTCAAGCTCAGGGTCTGCAAATGTGCTTAGAAAAATTTAGAATAAGAGTTACCAGCCATGGAAGTTCTGAATTGAGTTTGGCATCAGATTTTTCTTCTGTGTTTTTGTTCTTCAAGTGAAATGCAGCAAGGAACTGCCTCTGTGAATAAAGGTGGTAGGGTCTCAACAAACTTTGAATGTCAGCTTCTTGAGATAAATGAAAAATAAAATCTTTTCTATGCAAGTCAAAAGGGCAGGTATCACAGAAAATAATTCTTTTCACCTATCAAAGTAAATCCAACACCTTCATTCTACCCTCATGCCACTTTTATTCAAGAACAAGATAATTGGGGAATCCCAGCAATTACTGTGTTTGTTAAATAGATGGCTGTCCTGGTTGCCAACATGTGTGACAACCTGTTAGAGAGAGGTGTTTTCCTGCGTTAGCTCCCTAACGCAGCTGCGAACAGAGCGCTTCCCAGTCGAGTTCTAGCAAAGATGGAAGTGCAGCCTTTTCCCACCCTGTCATCATTAATGAGCTGTGAAAGTCAAAGCTTAATTTTGCTGTACTTTAATGAGGATCCAAAGAGAGGTGCTTTTTGCCCCCTAAGCTCCAACCAGCCAACTCCTGCAGTAATTAAGTGTTTAGGGAGCAGTTGAAATAATATTTAGAAGTCCCCGAATGCGAGAATAAAGTTTTCCACGCCGTCATTATTTCCACCTCACAGCACAGGTGTGGTACCCATCCGGGCTTTTTTTTGCTGAAGTTGCCCTCCCCTCTCTGCCCTCTCTGCCCTACCCCAGGCAGTATTTGCTTTGTGTGTCTGCAAGGTGAGGATTTGCAAATGCAAGTATTAGATGTATTCAGGGTGGATGAATTGGTACTGCTCCGTGATTCTTGCCTTTCAGATTTCTTGATCTTAATGTTACCTCTGTGAAGCATGTTTGTACTTTAGTGTAGCTGTTACATGTTAATTTTTAGTAGGAGAATAATACTTGGTATAATTTAGCAGCACAAAATATGTTTAGGAGTCAAGTGTCATTCTTTTATGAGGAATGATTCAGTAATGGTGTAGCTGTGTCCACAGCAGCTTTCTTAGGGCTACTGCTGCTGGTAAATGTTGTTTTAGAACTTTTGACCAGTGTTAAAAGAAATAATAAAGAAATAATCACGTCAATAAGCTTTCTCTAGGTTCCAGTATTGCAGGGGGCCAAAAATGGTTCATTTGGATGATATTTTTTTTTTAATTTTGAGGAGTTTACTACGTCCCAGAACCCCTTTATCATGAAAACATTGCTCTTCAAGGTGCTTCTTGGAATATGGATTTTGAAATCATATTTGTCCTTCATTTCAGTACACTAGGAACAAGTTTTGAGGTTTTACTATAATTTTTTAAGTTTCTTTTTAATATAAATATTTCTCACAACTTGGTTTTGTTTTTTTTTTTTTCCCGAGGGAAATGCTGTAGTTTTGTAGAAGTAAACAATTATCTTCACAAAATTTAACAGGTCTTATGATTTCTTACTGTAATAAAACACAGTGTCTAAAATAAGTGACTCAAAGTGAGTCTTTATCTCGTTTTGAATTTTCCTGGTGTTTTCAGGATTATGTGCTGTGTTGCCCTGCCTCTGGGTGGTCAGCCTTCCTTCTCCTTTTCTCTCCTGCTGAAGGATACAGTGAAATTTGGCTTGTAAAAATTTTGTGTTTGGCTTGCTGTATACTTTTAACAGAGTTTGAGATAGAATGGATTTAGATATGATAACTTGTATTCTACCTGATTGCAACAATTTAGTGCACTCTTTCAACGTATGCAAGAAAGGGAAGGTGTCGATCAATAAACATTGCTTTTTAGGGTCTGCTGTTGGAGACTGAGAACAGATGAGTTTAGGGCTGCAGTTTTTTCTGCATTGCTTTTTGAGGAGCACATTTTGGAGGCAGAAAAAGGGGAGGCTGAATGTGAAATTTAAACACCTTGCAGGCTATCTTCAGTTTAAAACATGTATGAAATTGTATTGAGAGTTGCATGTAAATTTCAAACATATTTGAAACAGCTGTGTCTTTTTGGTTGTTGAGGTTTTGGATGTTGCTTTTCTACAGTGTAAGTTATAAAGTGATTTGCAGTGAATTGCATGAAGATGTATTTAAATATTAAGCTGTCTTATTTGTTGAAGAAAAACATGAAGTCTAAATTCTACAATTAATATATTGAAAACTAATTCGTGGATGACTAGGGATAGTAATGTATTAGTGTGGAAGTTTGCAGGGCCAAGGGAGAATAGAGGTTCACCTATGTGGAACTTGCTAGTGGGATGTAGGATTTTGTGTTTAAGGCTTTCTGTGCAACCTTGCATTAAGGTAAAGCAAGGCAGTGTGGGTACAGCAGCCGTGATCAAATCCCTGCCCTGGTGAAGCACAGGGACTTGTTCAGCTCCTGTTGTCCTAGGAGAAGTGGAGAGGCAATTTGATTGCATATGTCAAAAACACATTATGCAGTGCATATATAAAATAACAACTGCAACGATTATAAATGCAGAAATGTCAGAAAGACGAGGGAAGGGAACAGTTTGAAAAGCTGCATCGTGCTCCCTGCGAGCAGCATAATTAGTTCTGTGTGAAATAGCCGTGGTCGTTTTGCACCGTGCCTAAGTTCCGAGCAGGGCTGCATCTGCTGCAGGAGTGGCACTTCCCCGCTGCCGACGGGAGGTGGCATTGTACCATTAATGGATGTTGGTTCGCACTGGCTGCCCCTCGTTTGCTTAACTTCTCCGAAGAACTGGAGACGGAAGATGCGGCTCATTTGTAATGATTTGCACATCAAGAATTATGCTTGTAAGCTCGTGGTGCTGCTGAATCTGTTGGTGTGGCCGGGTTACTCTTTACTCCTCTAGAGTTCTGCTCAATTGAAAAAAAAAACCCAAAAGTTCCTGAACCGGCTCTGGCACCAACAAAGCTGTCTGCAAAAGCTTCAAAGTGTGTCTGTGCTATACTTTGATTAATGCCCAAACTAAATCTTTGCTGTTCTCCTATGATAAGTCAAATGTTGTTTCTCTAATTCACAAGGGAAATGCTAGATTATAAATCATACTGTATAAACTCAACACCACTTCAAATAAAACTGTGGGAGGTTTGGCTAAGAATGACCTATTTGCTTTTAAAGAAGAAATTGAGCACTTGTAACTGAGAATTTCTGCTGTTTTAATATGGCTAAGGTGACTATAGTGAGGTTTATGTGTTTTGTTTCCTTTAACTTTCCTCCTTTTATAGTAATTTTGTTTTCTGAACATTTTAAAGTGCGCTGAGCAGCTGATGTCTGAATACAAAGTTCTTAGCAGATCAGATGAGAATGATTCACTTCTGTTTAAACAGCCCTTTGCTCTCCATGCCCCCTGAGAACTCTTATCACATATTTGTCCAAAAAATCCCCACGAAAACTAACAAAAAATCCCTTGCTTTATCCACCTGCCTGGTGGCTGATAGTATCAGCAATGTATCTCTTTATCTCTTGGTTAATGTGCCTTGGTATTCTGAAGGGGGGAAAATTCCAGTAACAGATTCAATTTACATGGACAGAAACTTGAGCAAATGCCAGCCTAGCAGGGGGGCCATTATTCTGCTCTATAAATAAGTTGAAAAAAGAAACACACACATACACACACACACAAACCTGTGAATCAACATGTTTTGGTCTAATTGAGAGAAAAGCAAGATAGATGAATTTTGAAATGCAAATTATCACCTTCTGTTATTTTAAGTATTGGTTTTGCCAACATTGTGATCTTAGATATAAAGAGTTGTTAACTTTTAAATACAGTAATAATTGTATTCCATTCTTGACAGTCACAATTTAAAAAATAAAATTGGTAACTTTTTTTAAAAAGCCATTCTCAGTATGGTTAATACCTGTGAGAAAGACAGAATTATCTACAGCCGTTGCCTAGTCAAGGCTGTCTTTGGGTAAAGCAGATTTAAGTTGGGGATTTTCTCATGAAGAGAAATCTTTAAGGTACTTTTTCAGTCTAACCTGTGAAGTGTCATGTTGTAGAAGCAGCTTGCTGGTCTGACATCTTGTGTAAATATGATGTGTGAATGAGATGTTTTATTTACACTCCCCGGGTTCTTGTTCCAGCAGTGGGGATGCTTTCTGTTGCATCCCTGTAGTGTTTTTGGAGGACGAGGTTTCAGAGCTGGGCTGCCTTTAGAGTCTTTTTTCTTTCTTGTTTAAACAAGTTTTCACAGACTGTGTTTACTAAAAACTGGAGATTTGCTGCTTGAGATCCTAGAGCCAAAGGGAGCTTAGCTTCCTAGAAAATGTAAGTAGGAAACTGGCCATCAGTAATGCATCGTATTATTCTGAGGCTTTCATAAGCTGTGTGCTATAATCAAGTCTTATTTACACAAAGTAGCATTCACAGAAGCCTACAAATAAATATATGGTAAATTTGGATTTATGTAACCTGCTGTTACTTGTGCACAGTGCAAAACCTAAGCAAAAAGAAGGCATTGTGTGTAAAGGATTTTGTTCCCAAAAAAAAGACAAAAATGCTTCAATGTGCAACCTGATTTTTGTACTCCCAAATAAAGATGTCACTTTTGCTCTTAAACAATTGAAAATACAGATGCAAAATGCAGCTGGTCACCTAAAATAGATGGCATGAAAATAAAAATTGCTAGTTGATATTATTAGCCTGCATGCTATAATTTTTATTTACTGAACAAGGAAAAAGATTATTTGCCTCTGTTTACCAAATAGACATTTGATGCACAAAAACCTGCATATTATTTGTTTATGTGTTTTTCAGTAGGAGTTTGCAGGCACTCATTAAATCTGCTATTCTGTATTATAGTAATTTAATTTGAGTAGATTGTTTAAGAAGCAAAATAACTGTGGTAGATTAAAGTGCCATTGACCCTGAGATGTGTCGAGGGGTGGGCTGGTCTCGTGGTTATAGTGTAAGACTGGACTTCCTGCTTTTTACCTCTAACTCTCTCCTAGATTTTTGTGTGACATTAATGTCTCAGGATTATCCAAAAAATAAAAGAGAATACCTGGATAGGTGAAGGAGCTGTGGGCATCAAAATCAGAAGGATGGGCTAGCCTGATTTGAAAAATCCTGGCAATAGGAAACAGGATCAAACACAAACATGAAAAATATATGGCTGGTGTGAGTAAGGTCTAGATGTGCAGAAAAAGTACTGATTTCTGTGAGGCTTGGAGTAACAGTTTTTCAGCAACCATTTGGAGGGGACAGCTCTCTAGAGACCCCAGAGTGTCCCACAGAAAACACTGACAACTGACTGCTCCCTGAATAGCAAAATGTCATGAACTTGGAGTTGGTAATGGAAAGCATAGGTTGGGAGAGCATCAGGTACTTTCTGAAAAATATCTGATCTCAGGCTTGTTGTAAGTACTCAACGTATTTCAGGTGAAGTACATGGTCTTGTGGTTTTTCTTAGACTCTGTAACTAGAATAAGCAGTAAGATGTACCAAGCTGTTGATTTGTAAAAATCTGATTTTTTAGTCTGGCTGTCATAAAAGCCAGTTGTTAACTCCAGAAGAAACTGTACTTTACCTATGTTTATTTATGTCTGTTGTTATTAGTAGTATTAATATTACAGATGGGACTAAACCTTGAATATAGCATACAAGATGCCTTGTGAAAATAAACAGAGATAGCCATGAGGTTAATTAATGTTTGCTTTGTTTTGATAACAGAACAGTAATAAAACTTTGTCTCTTTTGTCACAGGATTATTTTACAGGAAGTTTTGATTCCATCTTGGGCTGCTAAAAGAAAGAAAGAACACAGTTCCCTCTATTATTTTTTCTTCCTTTTTCTTTCCCACAGAGGAACATAGTTGCTCATGTTTTTGAATAACTTTTAGATTAAACTTCCTATTTTCATACTCCATTTGATCTTAGCAAATGTTCATTGGACTTGCCTCACTACTTTATTGTTTAAAGACCATGATAAACTTCTTATACTTAAATATAGATGGTTCAATACTGTGCTTTATAAATTGCTGAACCATTTTAGGCAAAGCATTATGGCCAGATTGGGATGTTTTATTTAGTGACTGTATCTTACGGTATCTTGGCTGACTGAGTCTCTTGAGAGTGAATTGGGTTGGAATTATTTTAGTTGATTCTCTGCAAATGTTTCTTTACATATATAGATATCAAAAGATGATAAAATAGTAATCTTTTAAAATTAAGTGAGTGTAAGGTAAACAGAATTTCCAGAGTCTCTAATGGTTTTTCATGCAATGTTTATCTTAATGGCCACAGAAGGGGAAAACATTGTATTTCTTTTCAGGATGTTGAACAAGTCCAATTCCTCATGAACATTTTCAGGCACCTGATGGTAGTTTAGATGGGTCTCCTTATTTCCTTATTTTCCTATCAGTGCAGAAATGATACTTGGGAGTATGCTGTTCCTGCTTGCATTGTGGGGTAAGGGAAAAGCCTTTCCTGACTCCTGGGTGTCTGGGGATGCGCTATATCCAACTAGAGCCAGTTTTTATGTGAGCTGACTGGAGATTTTTTTTTTTTTAATTACTGTTTGTTCTACAAAATTTTTGGTTAAGTTTTTGTTCTTGGTGATTCATGAGCCGTCTAGCCTGAGTTGCAGAGTGAATGTCTAAGGCCTCCTGTAAGCCTGGCCTCTTCCATGTTAACTAGTGTATGTGTGTGCTGGTCATGAGGCATTATTGTCAGCCCTGGAGGAAACTGGAAGAAAATGTGGCAGGTGTTGTAGTAAAAGCCTTTGAAATCCTTCAGCAACATAGGTGTATATAGGCTATGTATTTCAAGTTGCTGTGTAAAGAATGAGAAAAGGCTTGGTTTGCCATAGATAGCTTTATTGAGAATGTGTGTTTAGGAGAGGGAAATTTCTGCTTTTTCTTCAGAATGCACTTCTGTTTAAAATACAAAATGTTGTCAGCTATGTCTCCCTTATCAGGAAGTAAGGTGTTGCTGTGTGTAATGCAAATATTGAGATAAGCATGGAAACCATAAAGAAATGGTCTTACAGTTGAGACCAGCTGCTCTGGAAGGAGGACAGTGCAGGGCAGTGAAGGTGTTTACCTGCACCATCTGTCTCTGTATAAACCTGATAGCATTTTACAAATCTCCTTCCCTTCAGTTATCCCAGTGGCTGCTGTTGGAATTGCTTTGTGCAGGAATTTAGCATTGCTGTTGACTTGTGCTTCGTGGTGCTGGATGTCATGGCCATGCTTTGGGAAGGGAGAAAGAGGAAAGCTCTCTCTTTAATGAAATTGCAGTAAAGTTGGAAAAGCTATTGACTTTTTTTCACCCTACTTTATTTATTATTTCTCTGATTTTCTATTTGAGGATGATAGGAATTTTTTTTTCTACAAACATTGTTCTGCCAGTCCTAGAAGCACCAACACCGTGTACATGTGTACACATGTTTATTTTTGTACAAATCTGGGTAAGGTCCTTGATTTCAAGGTTCATGAAGGAAAGATTTGGCACAAATATCCCCATGTTATTCACTTAAGCTTATGTGTCACTACCATTTATTGTCTAAATTACTTTGCTGATGGATTGAGATGAAAATGTTTTCTTAGTGAAGGCAGATATTGTAGTTCAGATTTATTGCAATATTGAAGCTTTAAAAAAAGCATATGCCCTGTGTGGTATATTACATTAGCCAGCTACTCTGTGTCCCTCAAAAGCACTTCATAATCTGCAGTTTCTAAATTTTCCCATGGTGTTTAGTCAAGATAAAATGCAGTAATATTGATGTGGTATCCTGGACTTATTATGATCAGTATTGCATCAGAAATCATGAGACCTGTTCGAAGGAAGGAAGTGTAAACAACATATGCTTATTTGTAGTGTACACAGTGAATTTTAAATTTTCTTTTTTTTTTTTTTTTTTTTAAGGAAAACGTTTATTTTAACATGAAACAAGGAAACTTTGGGAAAGCAGCTGGAGGGCAGACATTGCATAATAGGAAAAAAGTTGAGCTAAAATTTAGTTTTTGTAAAGAAGGGGACTCAGGTGTTGCCCTCTGCTGAGTTTTCCATTTTGTGTTCTGTGTTGGTTCAGATGACTTGTTATGCAGCTTCTGCTTGTGCATGAGAACCCAGGCAGAGCCCTTCAGCCCTGGGAGAAATCTGTGTTACTTGCCTGTTCTTAATTTATTCCACTCATGTCATTTTGGTCATGGCCAAAAGTGGATGGAACAGTTCAGTGCTGCTCTTGTCAGAGAACTGCAGTGACATTTGTTTTGGCTTGGCATATATTGAAAGTATTCTTCCAGTTGAAAATATGAGCTTGGATTTTGAGGAAGTGGACTCTGGTTTGCTTTTTGACTCTTATTCTATATATGTCCATTTTCATCAGTGCTACTTCCTGTAATGAACAGTTCTGTGAAAGGAGGCACTGTAACTTTGGTTCTTTAGAGAATTGGATCAGCATCTCTGATTGCCAGCGTAAAGAGAAATAACACCAACACTGAGTAAATTATTTTTTTTGTACAATTTCTTTTCCCTGTACTCTGAATGATGTATTTTTTTCACATTTAGGTAATTTTTTTTTCAATTAAGCTGTAACTCATGAGGCCCGTTCCCACTAAGTGCCTTTGGGAAAGATGAATTATTTCCTTCTGTGTTATTATTTTGAAATTTAAGGTGTGTCAATATGGGATAGTTAGTGCAACTGAGAATGTAGTAGTCAATCTTATTAATTCTTGGCTTTGTTGTCCTTATTCTTTAATAAGTGTGTAATTTAATTTCAAAATAAAAATCTTCACTTGTTGGGAAGAAAGCTGCCTTGAGCTGAAAAGGCATTTCCATTCAGTATGTTTCACTGAGAATTGCTGTGAATACCTTTCACCTGCTGGTTTGTGTGGAAAGGCCCCCAACCCAAAAGGGTTTTTTTTTCTTTTTATTTTTTAAAGGTTAGTTACTAGAAGGTTGGACTTTCTGAAGGACTTTAAAATTAAAGTGGAAGAACACATTTTCATTTTTACACAAATTCTCTCAATTTACTCTAACTTCAGCTTCCTCCTGGTGCTCGTATGGGATCTTAAAGCATTTTTAAAATGCATGTAACTATCCTGATACAGTTCCTCATATGGTTGCTGTTACATCTTTGTAAAAGTTTCTTGGTGCTGGTAGGATTAATCTGTAAGGAGTGGAATGAATTCTGCTGTGTGGCACCCTTATAGTGACGTATTGGTGGTTCCAAGGCCATTAAGTGTAGTTGCCTTTTCAGTGTGAGGGATGTGCTACCTCAAGAGACAACGTCTGAGCCATCCTTCCTTGTCGCTCTTGCAACAGCAGCCTGAGCTTAGTTCTGGGAGGTGCTGGGCCTCTTCCAGCTTGTGTGGCAGCTGCACATCCCTGAGCTCAGCATGGCTGTGCTTCCCTGCCTCTGGAGCTCTGGGGTAACGCCTCCCTCTCCCTGACCCTGGGCTGGGACTCATCTGGAGCTCTTCTTGGCCATGCTCATGCTAAGTTCCATAAAATGATGAGCAGGATTTTTCTGCCCATGCTGCACTGCTTTTCCCAGCCACAGCTATGTGACTGTATGCTAATCGTTGTCCTCTGCTGGGGAGCTGGTGTGGCTTTTGCCACCAAAGCTATTTTAGTGCAGCCTCTGCATTTTTTTGACAGTCAAAATGAAGATTTCATCTTCATTGTAATCTGGTTTTCTGCCTGTTTTAGGGCAGACAGTGTGGTGTGTTTGTATTTAATAATTTTTGTAGTTTAAAGCCTGAGTCAGTGAAGGCCAAGTTTTCCGCATGCATCATGCCACTGAATAGGTGTGTGTGTATGGCCAGGGACTGTCACCCCCTTCTCCCATCCCTGCTGTCCCTTGTGCCTGTGCAGCAATAGCAGTGTTGGCTTGGATGCAAGGGGAAACAACTTTTCACACCAATGTACAGTTTGGGCTGGGCTGTAGCAATACACAGTTACTGGCTGTGGTTATGCTATTTGGAGCAGATTTGATATCTCTCTATGAGACCATTGTGAAAAGCCTCCCATGGGGATCCCAGTAAATGGTGTGGGTTAGGCATGAGACAAATCCTACCCTCAAGGGCAAAACTAAGGCATGCAGTAAACTACTGCACCCTCCCTTGTGCTGCTTTTCTGGATTAGGCCACTCTGATGTGTCCCTCTCTTCTGGCCAGGGTAAATTCTCTAAATATGCTTTGTTTTACTGTCTGTCATTGTTTGGTTTTGTCCAGAATAGAAAAATCATAACTGTAATGCCTACAAGTCTCGAAAGTGCCTATGTATGCATGGAAAACACAAATTATGCATGAAATGTATGGTGTTGCTGTGCTTGAACAAAGCAATCTGTAGGTGGCTAAAGGGCTAACTAAATTGCAGGCATGATGAAAGCTCTGTGGTATTTAGTATATGTTCTGTCAGCATTAAACAGTCACCTTGTAAATATATGGTAATTTTGAAGGTGTAACTGACCTTTTTAATATTAATTGAAATGTCTCATGTTTAGAGGTTGGTGCTATCCTAGAAGAGACAGAAGCCTGTGACTGGTGGAGCCTGGGTGCCATTCTTTTTGAGCTCCTCACTGGGAAGGTAGGGCTGGGGGCAAGTGATTCAATAAAAGTGACTTTTTGGCCAGTAGTTTCTTACTAGTGATGTGCCCAGGTGTGATTCCCTTGAATGTATTTCTCTGATGAGCTTTGCCAGCCTGAGCACTCTCAATTTGCTTAGTCTGCATGGGACCCAAGAAACAAAACATGCTCAGCCTTCAGCAGAACAACTTAATAGAGCTGTACCAAACTATGGACTGAGAAAATAATCAAAACTATGCTACCTTCTTAAGCTACAGTGAAATCCAAGTTCTCTAACATTCCATCTGTACATGTACAAAACTTTTGCCCTAATACTTCCAGTAATATTTCCTGCGACTGTGTAGAAGCCGTATATTGTTGTTACACATTATTTCATATTTTGAGACAAAGAGTGCTCAGCCAGATCAAACTGGTGATTGTTTGGTGGCTCTGCACAGAGACAGCAAAGTCCACCAAATTCCCATGCTCTTCAGATTTGAGCAATAGAACAGAAGCTTTAAGATGTAAATGTTCTAAAGCTCTAACTCAGGGACCTCTTCAGCACCTTTAGACATTCCTTCCAGAACCAGTACTTCATACTAGGAAGCACTGAATTTTGGCTTTGTGTGTTAAATTTGCATGGAGAGTAGAAGATAATCCAACACTGCAGTTTTGAAATTAATAAATATGCCTTCCTGCTTTGATTTATTTTTTCCCTTTTTCCTTTTCTCCTCCAGTCTCTGGCTGAATGCCATCCATCAGGAATAAACACTCATACTTCTTTGAATATACCAGACCATGTATCAAAGGAGGCCAGATCACTGATTCAGCAGGTAGGTGAGGGGAGAATTTGTTTTCTCTATGTGCATGTGTGGATGGGACAAATACTTACCCACCTAACTTGTTCTGGTGAAGTAAATGTAAAACCAGAAAGCTGCTGGTAGGAACATGGATGGCCCTTTTGTCAGCACTGATGAATTTTGCCCAGTTGTCTTGTTGCATTTGCAAACTTTGACTTCTGCTGCCAGCTGGGTCTGTAGAAAACTGGAGTGCTTTGCCATTTCTTCAAAGAACAAGTTTGGCAAATGCTTTGGAAACACCTGCTGGTGATGCATGAACATTTTAGGAATTCTGCCCTAAATGTTAGTGGAAACATTGTAGTGAAATAAAGTAAAAAATGCTGATGCCAATTCAGCAAAATAGCTCAAAGTGCTATGAAACCTGTAGGACACTGATTTGAAGGTATGACCTAGCTGTGGTTGAAAGTGTGTAGCTCTCCTCCAGGAAACCTTCTGGATGCCATTTTTAAAGAAAAGTACTTTAAATGGTGAATCCAGTGGCTTTTGTAGTCAGAAGATAAGTGGGTAGGTTGGACAAAAGGCAAAATTGTAAGATATAGACCAGCTTCCAGACTGATACACCATTTTTAAATTAATGGGAATAGTACTGTTTGATGGTTTTAGTTTACTCTTAGCTTTAGGTAGTCATAACTGAACATATAGTACAGGGTCTTGAAATTCAATTAATGCAGTCTTCCTGCTAGTTAACTTTGACATAGCTGTGGAAGTGGTGCCTAGATCTCACCTGTTCCACTTGAGAAGAAGCAGCAATATATGTGAATTGTGCTGTTCAGCTTTGAAGAGGATCTTGCTAGCAGGTACATAAATAAGTGGCATGACTTAGATGTAGTTTTCAACAGAGCAGAGTGGAAAAAGTATTTCTTGAAGAAAACAAAGGAAACAGATTTTGAAAATTCAGTGATTAAGAAAACCCAGTGAGAGATTTATTTCTGTGCTGTTACTGTGAAATGATTAGTGGAAATGGAACTGTATGTTTGGATACCACCTATTTTGACCAAGTGACATGAAGTCACTGAAGGTGAAAGTACATGTCTGGCAAAGGTAGAAAGTGAAATGACTGAAGAAAAATGCCATTTCTATATATTCTGCATTTATATAGTTGGATGGCAGCAAATTTTTACCTTCTTCCACAGATGCTATAAGAGACAAATAGCTGGAGGAAAGCAAAATCACATTTAATGAAGGGAATTCTCCCATTAAGACTACAAGACAAATGAAGTCGTCCAGTCCATGTGTTCCTGCCAGTGCAGGATTTTTCTTTGCTGTAGACTAATACTAATTAATATAGTATTATTAGTATTAATAGTATTATTAGTACTACTATTAGTATTAGTACAATTCCAATGTATTGCCTATTTTCGCACATGCCAAATCTCAAACCACGACACCAAAGAATGTCTGTTTTTCCACTGGTGGGTTTAAGTGGCAAATGTATTTCTGCCACTCACAGCTGTGTTACAAGGCCATGTCTGTTCAGAGAACAGTCTCCCCAGTGCCTGTTAGATCAAGCTGTCTAGTGTAGAGTGGTGACTTCTCTGGTGGAGGTTTGGCTATATGAAGCAGTAAATCACGTTTTTGTTGTGTGACTATCCAAGGAAGCTGCCATTCATTGTTGAGGAAGCCTTGTCAGGAAAAGGAAGAGAGCTCTCTTGGCATGGATAGCAATTTGTCATTGCGACTTTCCTTCCCCCCACTGCCAAGGGTAAACAGGTCAAAACATCACAGAGTAACTCTCTGGGATCAGTGTTCAGCTATACAGAAAATTGTGTCAGGCGTTGTCTCCTGCTGTGGCTTCCAGTCCAGGTGACTTCATTGTAAACATCTTCTTCATTTAGCCAGCATCTGAAAAACAGAGATCTGTTTATTTCTGCTGAAAGATAAAGTTGTTTTTTGATGTTGTTTAGGAATTTTGCACTCAGGTTTTTGTTTTCAGGAACCTTCAAGTTCTACTACCAACAAAATATGCAATGTGACTTTTCAATAGGTATCTATTTCAGTTTACATTTGTTTTCTGAGAATAAAGTTATTCTGGAAGGACAAACTCCAGAAAATAAGTGACCGTGCATGATTTCTCTGTGCTGGTGCTGCCTATATTTCCATGGAAGGCAGATACACCCTGGCTGCATCTGTGGCTTGTGGGAGATACCAGAGCAGCACCGTTCACTGTCAGCAAGCTTCTCTTACTGTGTGACACTATGACTGCAAATAGCAGAGCCATCTTAAAATGTGTAAATTCCTATGTTTATGGATGTAGGCTCACTTAGATGTTGACTGCATCAAGATATGAATACACATTTTTCCAAGTGACAACAGGGAGAAGTTATCCTATTAGCTGTTGCAGAAAAAGCAAGCAAGAGATTGTGCCTTTGTACTGGCTGTAATTGAATAGAGTATAAACACTTCTTGAAAACTGCAAAATATGTTTGTGTGTCTTTATTAGTCTCTTTGGAGTTTACCTTTGCATTCCCTTTTATATGGATTGGTATCTTTAAACAGATGTAAATATTGTGATTTCCTTTTCACATGAATTCAGCATGTGATGTACAACTAAAAAGCAAATGAGGTGCTGAGTTTCAGGAAATTTCCATGAAGCCATTAGGCTGTTTTGTTTCTTTCACTGGGGTTTTGACTTTTCAGTTTTAGGCCATTTGTAGGACTCTTTAAAACTTTTTTTTTTTTTTTTTTTTAGGAAATGGAGAGCTGGGTATGTTATCCTGATAGTTTAGGACCAAGTCAAAATTTATGAAACGGAAAGTTACAGACTGCTGTCCCTGATGTAGCCATAACACAGTGGTGTGAGCAAAGGTTAACATGAAGCAAACGCAGCGTCCAGAGTTCTACTGATGCAGGCTCTGGCTGCTGCTGTCTCTTTTTAAAATGAGGTTACACTTGAAATGAAGTCCCAGTGTGCAGTGCTTCTGGGAATTGCATGCTGTGATCAGTAGTCTCTGAAGACTGTAAGACTGATACTCAAGGAAAGGAGAGTCTTCTTCCATTTACTGGATTTTAGGAATTTCAAGTATGCTTTTGCACTCTTGAAAGTAATTCATAGAGCAGGAAAACAGTAGGATGTCCCTTACCTTAGACCTTTCTGGAACTTTTAAGCAGTTGTTTTTGTTCTTACTCACTGAATCGTGTGTTTTTTCTTTTATGTCAAGCTTTTGCAGTTTAATCCTGCAGAGCGTCTTGGTGCTGGCGTTGCTGGTGTTGAAGACATCAAATCTCATCCATTTTTTGCCCTTATAGAATGGGCAGATCTGCAGAGATGAGAGACACATGCCCTCTGAACAAACTCAGGTCAACTGGACAAGTTTCTCTGGTGCAGGAGCACCCTGACTCGCTTCCTTTGGATGTCTCAAACCACTTGGATGTAATGGCTAAAGGATGCTGGAGCAACAGAGCCAAAAGTGAACACTTTTAACAGGAATCACTGGTTGTACAGGGTGCTGGCTTATTTTTACCACAGCTGGTTGCTATGTGTGTGTGAGTCCTTTCATCAAAGGAAGGTTTGTGAGGCAGCTCCTGGGCAGCATGTTTGGCACTGCCAGATAAGCAGGGGCAGGAATGTCCTCCTGGTGCTTTGTCCGGTGATGGAAGTGTCTATAGACAGTGCCAGTTGAAAGCATTTTTTTATTGTGTCAATAGACCCTATGCTAAGTGCAGCTCTTGGGGGGGTAGGGAAGGAAAAAGCAAATAATTTATTAACAGTTTATGCTAAAGAAAATACTAAATAAAATGCTAAAATGCTTTATACAAAAGTTGACACATTAAAAATAATATATCCATTAAAAATTAAGAAAGCTGTTGCATAGTACTGAGGAATGTGTCTTGAAAATAGCATATCATTTCCCATTCTGGAAAGAGCATATAAAAGGCAAATAATGCTGTCAAATGTTGTACTTTGTTGGCTGGCAATGTCTGTTTAAAACTCTTGACTATTGTATTTGATGAGCTACATGTTAAAGTCACTACAGAAAGGGAAATCTTCTTTTCCTCAGCTGGATAAACACTGCTTTAGCACTCTAATAAGGAGCAAGAACACATAACACTAAATAAATATATAGATAAAAAAGGAAAAACTCTTCTTTCATCGCTGCAGCCACTGCTTTATCACTTAATGAACTTTACTTCCTCTAAGTGTCCTATTTTTAGCTGCTACTTCAGGAAAAAAACATTTCTGCTCGTGTTCTTGTACTTGAGGAAGCTTCTGAACTCCCCAGTTTGTTTGTTAATAGTCTTAATAAATCAAAGAAAGCCTTCACTCACTCTGCTGCTTGAACAGGAAGAAGCCTGGGATTTGCTCATGCCAAATGACTAAGTGACATCTCTGAGCAAACCCTAGTGGGTAAGACTTGGGCAGGAGCCAATTAGCTGACCTGTTTGTTTGCTAGAAATGTCTGGAGAATGGGAGAAGAATATAAGACATGCAGAATATTTTGCTGTGTGCTGCTAGTGCTGCTAAGCAGCCATGCCTGTATGGGTTCCTGATGTACAAACGCTGTACACTGCAATGTACAGATTATGTATCCATGGGTTTTTTCCTAAATATTCCCTTTGCTTGCACTCTTTTTTTCCCCCCCTTTTCTTCTTCTGCCCAGCTTTATCCGGAGAACAAAGGGCAAATTCCATTGGGAAAGTGAGGTGACAGCAACGATTATTGAATTTACAACTCAAAAAAAAAAAAAAAAGGTATCCTTCCATTTGTATTTTAGCAGTGTATTTTATGGGCACTCCCAAAAGTGCATCTGTACAGTCTCCATCTGTTAGACACCAGGTCGATGTATTCAAATAAAGTGGAAAAGGAAAATGCTTCACTTAAACAAAGGAAATCTGGAAGGTTTTTTTTTTCCTTTTAAAATTATTCCACTCCCCTCTTTTTTTTTTCCTTCCCTTTCTTGTGATCACCAGGCCAGCAGAGGGGCTGTCACAACACTGCAGGTTGTAACCAGGTCACTAGTATCACTGCCTACCCAGGGCCGTCCAAGATTACATCACCCACAGAAGCTGCGTTTCAACCCGCCACCCTCTGGCTTCATAACAGGAACTCCCTCAGGTGAGCCACAGGAACAACTTCCTGTGCCGAGTGGCTCGGAAATCTCTAATGCAGAGACCAAGCTGATCCCCAGCTTCCTTCCAGCATTGCCCTGGCTGGCACTCTGGAGAGGGCTCGTCGCTCAAGGAAAGCCTCCCTCCCCTCAGCCACCTGACTCCCTCCCTGGGGCTCTCTAGCCCAGCCACCAGATAATGCCACTGCCTGTGTTGATCTGTCCCATTGCATTTGCCTGGTGATAACTGTACAAATAGGTATTTTCCATGTTACTTCGAAATGCTGTTGTGTTCAGGTTGTGCTCGTGTGCTGGCTGTAAGCAAAAGCAGGATAAGACAGCACCGGAGCACAAGCTGGTTTCTGTGAGCAGCAGCAGGAGAACCCTGTTCTGGCAGAAGCCAGATGATCAGTAACTCTCACTGCAAAGCATTCAGTTTAGTTAATGACACCAACATATTTTTTCAAGTATGTTAGTAGTGAGGAAATCCAGATCATGGAGAGTAGAAGGAATGGCAGTATGACTTGCCAGAAATGAGCTTTTGAGATGCTACAAGTATTTGTAACATTACCACTGACTCAGATAATTGTTTGTCAAGGGAAGCATGGTCTGGAGTTAATTGCACAAAACCAATCCTGCTTCTATTTTTATTTTTTCCTTGAACATGTATTATGTTGTATTGGTGTTTACATGTATTCCTTTAATAAACAAAACCTTTCAAACCCAATTCAGACCTTGGCTTTCTGAACTTCACATTTAGTTCTTGAAGACTGACCTTACCTGATCAGTGTTTTTTGTCCTTTGCTTTAATGAGTTGAAATGATCTAGATACCTTCTTTTTGGTGCCTGTTATAAAGCCCTGTGATGCACACATCCATTTGGATGAGTGTTCATTCCCACTTCCCTCTGTTACACCTAACAGCTAACAGCAAAACAAATCAGTGCCTTTTTTTTCCCCCCAAGAATTAGCTACAGTCTGTGTAAAACATGGTAAAATAAATGTATAGATTTTCCTATTCTCCTCTGGATGTTCAGGTACAGCAGATTGCACACTTGGGGCATCTCAAAGTGGTAATTCTTTGCACCCTGTTGAACCACCCTGTAATATTCTTTGTGTCCTACTAAGAAAAACTGGGATACAAAATGTTCAAAGGCTTTCCCTGGGTAGAATTGCCGTGAGGTAAGCCTGGGCCCCTGCCCAGACCTATAGGAGAAATTGCATTTCATGAAATACAAGGGACATAACTTTGAATGGCTGTATTCACAGCTTCTCTTCTTGTAGCACAGCTCCTGTGTCTCCTGTGAAAATCACCTCGCAGACAGCAGTCACTGTCACGCTGACTCCGGGCGCACCTTTGGGATGCTGAGTTGGCAGGGTTACCTGTGCCGGAACATCCACCCGGCTCCTCTTGCCAGTGCTAACCTGTTCCTTGGTGTGTCCCCGCAGCGAAGGGCACTGGGATGAAGAAGGCTGGGAGGTCAGCTCTCTCTAAATGAAGCACTCAGCATAACAAGGTACAGGGAAGTGCGAAGTAAACCACTATTGGATTTTTTTTTTTTTTTTTTTTTTTTTGTGTGGTATCATTTGTTTTCTCAAGGACACTAAGTAGGAAGCTGGAGAAACAGAAACTTCCCTGTAGTGAGATCTATGGTAGGGATTTTAGCAATGAAATGAAAAAGTACAACTGTTAGTATTTTGGGTTTTTGCTTTCTGCGAGGGCTGTGCTGTGAGCTGAGTGCTCTGGCTCCTGGCTGCTGCCTGGCCCTTGCTCCATGTGAGGAGCCATTTCCTGGGCCTTGGCACGTGCCATCCTGTGGCTGGGCACCATCCCCTTCCTCCAGTCAGCAGCACCTCTGGCAGCCGCCCCTCAGCTCCGTGCGTCTCCTGAGCCACCCGTGGCTGTCACATCAGAGCCCCACAGCTTTTTGCAGGCCCCAAGAAGTTTGGTGTGCGGGATTGTTTTGCTGCAGCAGGCCCTGCTGAACGTTGCCCTTTCCCTACCTCAGTGGCCTGTTCCCTGAGGTCTGCTGTGCTGGCTGCGTGGTGTCCTGAGGGGACTGTGGGAGATGCCGCTGGAGAGGCCCCTCGCGTGGCCGGGGCCTGCTGTTCCCCTCAGCCATGCTCCCGCCCAGCAGCCCCCCACAGGCTCTGCTCTGCAGGGGCTCGTGGCACCACCCTACATCAATGGTGGTTGTTTGGCATGTGCCCCCCAACAAAGGGTAGCTTGGGGCGCAGAGAGGGCCAGATCTGGGGCTGTGGCCACCCTGGTGCCTGAGGACCTTCCGTGTGGTTGTGCCTCGAGGGCCGGGCCCGCTGTGGGTGTCACACCATGGTGCTGCACGGGGACAAGGGCTGCGGCAAGGTCACTGGGCTGGGGTGAGCTCCCGCTTAGGGGAGTGGGTCTGGGGGCCAGGGGGGGGTGGGGGACTGGGCCAGGCAGCAGCAGGGATGCTGGCAGCCCCCAGGACAGGGTGCCTCGTGTAGCTCCAGCTGCCGTTTGGGAAGGGGTGGCAGAGCCAAGTCCCAGAGGGGGAATGGGACTTGCTTGAAAGGTGCCGAGCAGCTGCTGCTGGCAGCAGGGGTTGAGACTGGCAGCGCAGGGCTGGCTGCTGCGCCGCGGGGCCGGTGGAGGGCTGGTTCCTGCCTGAGCCATCTGCATGAGCAGAGCTGGGCAGCCCTGGCCCAAAGGTTGCGTTGTCCTCAAGAAAATCCCAACTTGTGAGTGGCAAAGCGGTGGAAGTGATCCCACCACATGCTGGTGCTGTGCAGTGAAATCTGCACCCCTGCTGCGGGGCAGAGGAGGCTAATCAGGGTACAGCAGAGAGGATGCTCCAGACTCCTGGCAGTGGGTGACAGCTTGATGTGCTGCCCCAACAGGACCTCGCTGTCTCTTGGCAGATCAGAGGCTCTCCTTCTCCAAAGGCTGCTCTGTCTCCATCTTCTTGGCCCAGGGACCCATCAGGAGGGATTAGTGCTGCTGCCAGAGGACTGCAGTGGCTCTGTGATGTGTGGGAAGGCGGGGGACACGTGCAGCTCTGGGCAGTGGGGAATTAGTGCTGTCTTGGGTAGACTGTGGGTGGTCACCTTGATGCTTTGCTGCTGAGATCCTAAGGGTGGCAAGTTTGAGAAAAGTCTTTTGGGGGTAATAAGCAAGGCTGTTGCCAAGTGGTGGAGCTGGATAAAGATGGACCAGAAAAGGAACGAGCAGTTGTTGGGGTCAGTGGTCTTCCTTAGCAGATCCTTGATAACCTGTTTTTGCTTTGCCTTGGAGAAGAGATGTTTTGCCTTGATACAACCTCACTTGTGCCAGTTTTCCCATCCCATTCCATGAGCTGAGCCATTTATTTCCAGGGTATTTTCTAGATTTCCTCAGCTCTCTCCATCCGGGTCCTGGGTTACATCCTTCAGCCTTGGTCATAGATTTTCTTGCCCTTTCTGTGCCCTTGATTCTGAAATGCTGCTCCAAAATTCTGGGACACAGGAGCAGATTATTAAATACAGCTGTTATCCCTATGAACTGGTGAAGCAAAGAGAGAGGATTACTCCCACAATACGAAAGTACAGGGATTGTGAAAGCGCTAGGAAACTGGTTCCCCCAGCAGTGTGTGAGTAATGAGAGTTTTACGGCACCTCGCGCAGGGGTGGGATAACGAGGAAGGAACCTCCATGAGAGAGACTGGTAGTATGCCATGTTTTAGAGCATGGCTCTGGCCAGCCATGCTCCACTCGGGGTCTTGCTTGTGCTCTGTGGTCTGATATTTGCCAGCTCATAATCTTCCTTTACAAGCCAGGCATGGAGAAGAGCTACTTCAACAGCATGGATCATGAGCCAAGTGGCACATACCCTTTCTCCAGATTTTAAAATTTGCTACTCTGCTGCCTTGGTCTCCATCCTTTCCAGCACCATGCCTTCTTTGGCCTCAGAGAACTCCCCTGTGAACAGCCCCTGCCAGGCCCAGCAAACACAATAGGTTGAGGTGAGAGGGGAGTTCCCCTGAGAAGGACCCTGGCTGCTCCAGCTCCTTGCAGGCCCTTGACAGGTGCTCTGGGATACTGCAGAGTCCTGAGTTTATCACCTTCCAGGGTAAAGCAACTGCACAGTGTGAAGTCCCAACCCCATTAACATCACTTGGAGTTTTCCCATTGACTTTTCTGGGGTCAGGAGCTTACCCTTCAATTACAGAGAGAAGCCAATTTCATTGGAAACAGGTATAGAAAGCTTGGTCTTTTTCCTACTTTAAGCACACCCATGCAGTTTCAGTCCTGGTGTTAGTGAAATAAGCGTGGATTTTTAAAATTTGGTTGGTTTTTGTTGTTTGGGTTTTTTTTAATGTTGATTTGGTTTCTTTGGTATTCTGGTGGGTGCAGTTAATATGGCTGTTCAGTTACTCTCCCTGGCTGGTGTGAGGTCTGCTAGTCTTCCCTCAGCCTTTGCTGTGCCTCTGATTTACTGTGGGGGCCTCCCTATAAAACAGGGAGGGCATTTTGCCTGGTGGCAGAGATGGGAAGAGTTACTGAGAGCCTGCCCCGCGTTTTAAGGCTGAGAAGTCTTTGATGAGCAGGGTTGCACAAGCCCCGTTAGGGTGACTGGAGCACAGAGGGCTGAGAAAGGCAGGCATCTGGTTTCCTCATTATTTCTTTTCATAAATAATCCCTTGTCCTCGCACCCTGGACTCTGACAGCATTTAGAATATGCCGGGCGGGTTTTTTTTCTTCTCCTCTCCGAAACTTATTCATTTGGAGAGCGATGAAACAATAGGTTTTTGTCTAAATCTTTACCAGCGAAATTGTCAGGAGAGATTTCCGCCCCCCACTCCCGTCTATCTTCCTTTTGTCTCCTTCAGTTGTCGGGGTCAGGATTCGCCGCCAAACGGAGCCCGCAGTTGCTTTTCCAGGCCCCAGATGCCAATATGTGGCAGCATCTGGCTGGTTGGCAGGCGCCGGGCAGTGGTGCTGGCTGCGCTGCCAGGCGGCGGTGGCGGCGCTTGGTGGGCGCCCTGCTTCTTTGAGGATGTGGTCCCAACCAAGAACAGGGATAATAATTAAATCTGCTAAAGGAGGTGAATTATCGGCTAGGGCGGCTACTGTTGGAAGCCGCGCCAGCTCCCGGCCCTGGGTTTTTTTGTCCTCGTCGGCAGCATCCCGTGTAACCTCACCTTCTTGTGCTGTGAGCGTTTCAGGTGCCTTAAGGCATGGAGCTCCTTGAAAGAGAAATACAAATCACTAAAAATGTAGAGATAAAACCCTCTCCTTAGAGGCCATGTGTTTGGCATGGGAAACACACGATAACAGCTTGCTTTAGAAAGGTGACATTTCCACTGAAGGCTGAATAATAAAAAATGCATTAGACTTTTGTAATGAAGACAGCTTCTGGGACCAGGGAATCTACTGCTTCCTTGAAATATATGCGTGGGAGCTCTCCCTGGCCCTAATGGGTGTCACATGTGGCTCTGGCTACATTAATGTTGCAAGCTCTATTAAAAGGGATTGTCAGTAGCCCTTCACGTGCGGTGAATCAAAGCTGTCTTTCCCTAACTTTGCTTTAGCTCAGGCTTGTGTGTGTGGACTGACTTGCCCAGGGTTAAGTCACTTTTAATATTAAGATAGGTAGAAAAGACTCTAATACTTTTTTTTATTTCTTTTTTTTTTTTTTCCCTCTCCCTTTTAATTCAGAGCTTGCTGGTGAAGGACTCTGGAGGGATGGGGAAGGAGGAGACAGCCAGGCAGCTTAAAGAGGCCTCTGAGGGTCATGTTGAGTCTGTGCTATTATGTTCCAGCGAGGAGAATAGCTTTATTGACAGACAGCTGTTTGACTCCTGCACCACACAGTATTTGCTGCAGAGCTGCATAAATACCGAGCCCATGTTGACAAATTCCTCTTCAGTGCAAGATAGTTAAACCTGCTTGTTTAATCATTTGTGTGCTCTTACCTCTGCTGCTCTGAAAAGAATGAGCTGCTGTTTTACAATACAATGCATGAGAAACCTCTGAATGCTCAGAGCTGTTTCATGTGAGGTTTTCAGGGTGTCTTTTTATTTAGACCCTCTTGGAAACACAGTACTCTATTTTTTTTGTTATATCAATTAGATTTTAGAAAAATTCTTTTTCTCTCTCTTTTGTTTTTCCTTCTAGAAAGTGTTTAATTTTTGGTTTTCAAATAAAAAAATCTGGCAAGCTGTCATTACAATGGAGCTAGCAGCTCTCTTGGCAGACCTTAAGTCCTGTCTGTGATGTGACACCAGCACTGGCACGGCCCCTTTAGGAGTCCCACACCTTGGTTTGCAGCATGTGTGCAAAGGCACGTGAGGATTTATGTTTTGGTTTGGCTTTTCTGGCACAGGGATATGGAACTTGTGCTACTGGTCTGTAGCTCAGGGGTGGCTTTTTGACCTCCCACCCATTTCACAATAATATCCACCTTCATACCAGCATACTATCTTGTCACATTGTTGGCCTCATCTCTGGAAATGTAGTATCTAAAATTAAAGATTTATTTCCGTTTTGGAAATTTTCTGTTGACCTTTGTCACTTGAACAGGTAGAGAGGTGTAAATCAGGGCTCCTGCCACGCAGTCAATGGAAAAAAGAGAGATGTCTTTGGAGATTTTCTTTGGACCCTCTTTACAGTGTGGCATTCCCTTAGCCCTTTCAAAATGTTTCTGGTGTGCGAGTGATTTTCTAATCTAAAGATGTATTATTGAGGGGTGACCAAAAGAGAAGGCCTCACTGAAATGGGAACCTATTGCTCAGTTGTACAAAAAATGTAGAGCTGTCACGTTGGTTTTTAGAGAGATGGGTCACTATGTTTATGTGGCAGTGAAGGAGATGTGCATTTCTTTCAGGATCACAAATAAAGCTGTGCATGCTTGAAGTGGTTGGTACAGGCAAGCTGTCTGTCCTTTAGCTGTAACTATTTATGGAGCTGAACCTGGTGGTGCTGCTGGGTTTTAAGACTTTTTATCAGTTTCCTGGCAAGTCCAGGCCAAGCCAACATTGTCTGATGTTTTCATTTTTTTTTTTTTAAGTCCTGGTGTTGTTGCAAGACATTGGGTATGTTAAGACTTACACTTATGTCATGATGCTTGTGCCCTCTGGAAGGACACTTCACCTGGCCAGCTGTGTCTGATAAGGCTGCAGAGATCAGCATGCAAAGAAATCAGGTTTCCACTGATTTCAGAGAGTACAGGTAGGGGTTTTTTTCATGGATTTATCTAAAAAAATCCCAGCATAAAATACAATCTTAGGAGTGGGCACAGCTTTGCTTATTGGCTAGACCAGGCACCCTCCCTCCAAGCCTTAGGAGCCTGGACAGCTCCTACATTACTTCCAAGGGAATACCTCCTCCTCTCTCCATATATGTGCCTCCTGAGGGGGCTCCATTTACAACCAAGTTATTTGTTGAATGTTGGTTTTATCATTCACATGACAGCAGTTTTTACTTTCATTCATTTTTTAGTCTTTTTCTAGATGGACTTGGTTCTGACTTGTGTCCTAGCCACCAAAAGTGTGGTTTGCTGCAGAAATGCTGGTTTTCTTTTCATTCTAACATTTTAAAAGCATGTTCCCTTCTTTTTAGTACATCCTTATAGCTTGTATGTTGAGGCCCAAGAGTTGTACAAGTTTATGGGGCTATTAAAATATTTCTATATGAATGAGAAATATTAAAAAAATCCCAACACTCTGAATGAGATTAGGAATTTTGGAAGAATTAGAATCACTTTTGGCTTAAAGCATAAGTCAACCTTCAGCTAGGCCTTTTTAAACAAAAACTTTTTTTCTGTCCTTCATCTTTCATCATTTTAAGAAACTAACTGCAGAGCTCTGACAGTCAGTTGAATTCAGAGTCCACCTTCAGAGCTGGGTCAGTACAGCTTCCAAAACATGACTGAAGGCAGATTGGGCTTCTTCAGGTTTCCATTTTTTAACCCTGCTGTTGATAGTATGACTGTTATTCCCACTGGTCTTTTTGAACAGGATTTTTGGCTAGAGGCTAACCTTTTTTTATTATGCAAAACCCAAAGCACCAAGAATTCCTAGCAGTAGTGGGGCTGGTATAGTCCCCATTCCAACTAAGTGTGAATTGGACCAGCTGGAGAAGGACACCAACCCAAAACTCTGATGGATAAGAGAAAAAATGATAAGAGAGGAAACATCCTGTTCTTTCTTCAGTGAGGTAGCACTATTTTGTCTTTATGCTGCAATCTCATACAACCCATGGAAGCCTGAAGGAGAGAACATTCTCAGCCCCAGAGAACTGACAGCTAATGGCTTCACATCAGAGGGCCTGAAAAAATGGGGCTGAAGCCACAGTGTTTGATACCACTGATCCTGCTGGGACTGAGCTCTTCAGTCTCTCTTCAGGTGCCTGATATTTCCCAGATGCTCCCCATCCCAGTGCCATGTTTGCCCTAATAACAAAGATGTAGATGATTTATATCCACCACAACTTTCTCTCTTGTTTTCCTTGTTCCTGCATGATGAGGACCCCCTGTGCTGGTGTCCAGGTGTTTCTGCCATGGGAGTCCCAGAGGATGATGTACAACACATCCACCCTGAGCACTGGGCAGCTCTGCTGCAGGAAGTCAGAGATTTTCTAGCAAGGAATACAACAGGGCTTTTCTGCAATCATCATGGAGAGAGCGTTTTCCTTGGATGTGTGCAGCTCATTTGTTACAAAGTGAGCTGTGTTCCTGGTGTGCCACTCTATGCACAATGCTTATTTATTCCAGCCCTTAATCAGAGCTGGGTCAAATCCCTCTAAGGAAAACTTAAAGGTCTTACAATGGTTTTTTTAGGAATTAAAGTTGTAACTCCTCCTCTGAAATCTTGATTCAACAGCACTGATGTCACAGTACTGTAAGAAATAGCCATTATCAACCAAACTCCAACCAGGCAAAACCCACTGAAGGAATTTTGTCTGGAGTGGTCAAATTTCAGTGCAAACACAGAGGGTCAACTTGTGACACTTGGCTCCTGCATTCAGCATGTCATAAGCATCCCAGTGTATTTGCTTTGCTCTCCCTGTCGTTTTCCTCCTCTGTTCCCCTGTCCACATATCAGTGTCAGGGAGTTCAGACATCACAAGGGCCGGTGGATTTTTTTATTATTTTTGTAACACCTAATGTGGAATTTTGCATGAGCAACACTCCTTCCTGTCGGCACTTGGAAACTCTTTTGTGTTACGTCCGTCCTTTCTCTGAAGTAATCGCTCAACTATTTCTAGCAATAAAATATTCCTCTGTAGTGCCATCAGGTATGTTAGAAAGATTAGTGCAAGATCTGAAGGCCCTGTTCAGCTAAATTCAACAAAACTTCCATGACTTTTAATGCTCTCCTTTTTTATTTCACTGCAGATATTGTCTGTGGACCTGGAGTAGGAAAAAGGCTCTCGGATACTCCCCAATAGACACAAGCTACAGAAAGGCTGCACACTGTCTGAGTGACATGCCAAGGTTCAGGAACAGGAGACTGTGCATATTTACAGCCTTCTTTTCTGTGTTTTGTTTTGTTTTGGGTTTTCTTTGTTTGTTTGTTTTAATTTAAAAACACTACACCAAAGATCTGTCTAAAATTTGTTAGGCTACCAGGAATGGGACCTGCCTCTTCTGTTGGCTGAAAAGGCAGTGGGGATTTATCTCTCCACAGCTGGGGAATTGAGGAGAAAAGCCATTCTCAATAAGGCAGTTTGAAAATCTTGGTGTCTAAGATGCATTTGAGGGAGGGAAGCTTTTCCTAAGATATTTAAGTGTTCACCTGACTAACAATGGGAGAAATCACTTCCTTTGCTCTCCCCTCAGGATTTGACACTAGCTGAAATAGAGCTGACACTCCTGACAATTAGAAAGAAATCCTTAAGAATGGAGAAGTGACAGAATTGAGGGTCATACTGTTTTCCATGTCACCAGTTGCACCGGGTGGAAGTGCACATGCAAGTTGAACTTATTTGCAGTGGTTGCTTTGATCTGACTTTGGGAAGCATGGAGCTGGTCTGTCAGCACTTGTTTGTGGAAAAAAACAGCTTCTGTGGCTTTAACATGGGAATCAGCTCCTCAATGAGTTACAATGCTAGGGATGAAACAACTGCTTGTTTTTTGGCTTTTCTTGCCTCTTTCTTCAGCTGGACTGTTTGGGAAAGCTTCCTCCCAAGTTCCAAAGTCTCTGCTCCCTAGGGAGGAGCCATGTGTGTGCAGCTGCCCCTGGCATGGCTGCCTGACTGCCCCACTCACTGCCTTGCTCTACATTGCCGTCTCCTGTGGCTTTTTATTATATATTTAAAAACAAAAGTTTACTTCAGATTGAGAGTATTTTTGTGCCGCACCTTTTTTTCTTTTTTTTTTTTTTTTTTTTTTTTGTTTTGTTTTTGTTTGACAGCCATGACAGCCTCTCCTCATTATTATGGAAAATATAGGGTTGGTGGTAATTACTATCTGAGTATGAATGGGAGTAGAAGTGGGCATAGACTGCACTGGCCTTTCTTTGACAAGGTATAACTTTCTTCTGAATTTCCGTGTTAATTAATGCTTATTTAAAAACCACTTTAATTGGCAGTAAACATCTCAACTTTTTGTACTCATTAAAATGCACCCATTGATGTGTGATGGATTTTTTAAAGCTTAATTAACTTTCTTCCTGTATATATAACCTATAATAATGACAAATACTAGAAACAGCCTCCCTTTCCCCCCCTTCCCTATTTTTTGCCATCCCCTCGATATTTCTATCACTTGAGGAAAGGCTATAAAAATGTATCCTGACTTGGCCAGGATGGGGGGGAAGCTCCCTGGGCACAATAATTCAGCCCCTCTCAGAGACCCCACTGAGGCTGAGACTGGCCAGGAGCTACAGGCACCTGCCCTGCATGCCCATGCCCTATCCTGTTCCTGCTCTTGCAGCCCGAGATGCCCACCATGCCCTCACTCTTCTCCATTGTGGGCAGAAATTGGATCCTTCTCCCACCTTCACTGTGGGTCATTCATCACCATTTTTTAAAAATAAAATTGCTGTGGAAACTTTTTCTCAGGTAAGCTTACACACCTTTTCTTCCCTGAAAAAAAAAGAGACTCTTTCAGTGAAAATTGATTTTTTTGGTTCTTTTTTTTTTCTTTTTTTTTTTTTTAGTAGATTGAGCCAGGTTTATCTGCATGCACATGTGTGAATGCCAAGTCAAAAGAACCAAAGAGCCACTAATAAATAGTGTCTCCTGGTTTAGGGTTTTCCTCTTCCTCCAATTTTCACCCCATATCTAAGCCACTGAGCAGAATTTAGTGCAAAACTTGCTAGTGCAATGAAGAGAACAATGATTTCAACTTCTAATTTTTAAGTGCCTCAGCATTTTGGACTATGAAATTAAACTCCTGAATCACTTTTGAACATGAGTACTTTTGCAACTGTGATCCTTTGTATACAAGTGAAATTACAAGCAGAACACATTACAGTAATTCATGAAAATATGCAAATTGCTTGGTTCAGCTATTACACACAGATAATTTCCCAGTCTTTCTTTGCAATATATGGAATATTCTTGTTAAAGGTGGGTAGATCAGAAGTTTTAAACTGGGCAGTCTGGTTTGTGAAGGCACTTCTAGGGAGTAAATTTTAAATGCATGGAGCAATGATTTAATTTCCACAAGTGCTTAATATCCAAAAACTCCTAATATCTTCATCCAAATGTAAACCTGTTTAAAATACCCTGTGAAATGCTCTTCATTCTCCTTTGCTCTGTGTGCTTTCTCTAACTCAGCTGATAATTGTGCTGCTGCCCAGTTGCTTTCTCTTTCCCTGTCTCAAAGAGTGATTAGGGCGGCTGTCAAAATTCCCCACTCTAATAATAAATATACCAAGATATTCCCTCCTGCTCTGTGAATGTTGTGTGGCCAAGCTAGCACTGATATTTACTGGCAATTACATCTTGTCTGCTTCACAGGAATCTTCCATTCCGTGGTGACCAACACAAATCTTTACAGACACAGCTTGTCATTCACCTAAATTAAGTGCACACTTAAAACCATGGAGCTTGCTGCGTTTCTCCTGCTGGCAGTTTACCTGTACAGCTTGAGAATAGGACAAATAAGATTTGCATTGACTGAGAACTGGATTTCTCTCACCTGCTCAAGGTAACTTAATTAGGGTGACAATATCTAATTATTATTTTAAAATATACCTTCATCTGGAAAAATGTGGATGGCATGCAGTATTCTGAACATTAATGCTAACTTTCTTCCTGGGCTGATTTCAAGGCTATCATTAAAAATAAATGCTGCTGCCCGTTAATTTGACCATGTCAATAAATAAAAATGTCCATAACATGTGTATGAGGCTAATTAGGATTTTATAGCTGTGTTGTTCTGGTTGATAGCTGTGCTGTTGGCTTGCTGGGTCTTTATGTTTCGGTGATGTACACCTCATTGATGCATAACATGTAACACCTGTTGATGCAGTAAATGTTTATTCCTGGCAATTGGCCCTCACATCATTTCTGGTACAGGAGCTCTGTGTAGCAGACTCAGGTCTCATAATTAGGCTGCCTCGGTTTAGAAGAGCTTTTCCTAAAGGAAACCTGAAAGCTTCTGTAATCCTGGTGCAGCTCCCTAAAGTTTGTAAAAAAGGACAGCATGATTCTCTGTCTCAGTGGGACAAGTTTATAACTGTGGGCTGGTTTGCTCCTTGCCTGTGAGGCCGTGCCACTCCTGTGACAGGAAACTGAAGGCTCCAGGCACAGCTGCTCTTTCTTCCCCTGCTTGTCCCAGCAAACATGCAGCACCAGCAATGGTGCAGCCTCCTCAGCTTTAGGTGCCATAGAGAAACATTATTATAACATTATGTTATTCTGAAATAACATCAGTGCTCACTGCCCTGAGTGCCTGCTCCTCACTCTTTTTCAGCACCAGGCCTGCCTGAGAATTACATCTCTTTCATAAAGAACCATGACATAATTTTTTTGTAGGTGGAGTTCCCTGCAAAGTCCAATTAGTTTCAGACTTGGCTTTGAAATGTGAAAGATTAGACCCGTCATACCTTTGTTTACTTGAACAGCTTTAACTAGATCTGCTTGAACTGTTGTTAAAATTTATTGGGTTTTAAATATTTATTTATTGTTTTTAAAATCCCATTAATGTCTTGGTTTTAAGGGGATTTTGTGACAGTGGATTGCACAAGCCCATTTGATGCTGTGCTTAACTAGAAATGCTGTCTTTTGCCTGGAGTGCTGGCTCCCAGGCTCAGCTCCACAGCAATTCCTGTGTGGTAGGAGAGTCACCCTGTGCTAATGAAGGGGGCAGAAGCACCTCCCAGCACAGCTGAGGACAACAAGGGTTTCAGAGCAGTTGCTGCCTCACACATTGAAGTTTTGGCTTTGTGGAAGTTCTGCATGAGTGAACAGGTTCCTTTGCTTCCTACATAGGAACATTAGAAATATATTCTAATAATTCTGTTATTGTATATTTAAAAACTATTAATCATAGCTTTAAAATAACTGGAAATTAACAGGAAAACAGTGTTACTCATCAGAAATAAAAAAGCAAGTGAGCAACCCAGCTTGGTATCAAATTCAATAAACAAGCACAATACATAATTCCAGCAGTTTATTATCCCTTCCTCAATCTTGTCACCTACAACATTTTGAAACTTCATTTTTCAGCAAAAGGCATTGTTGCTAAATGAAATTAAAGCTGCTGTACAAGGCTCTATCACTGTATTCAGCACAGGAAAAACATGAAACTGTTGGAGGAGGTCAAGGAGGAGGGTAATGAAAATTTTCATGGAACTGGAACACCTCTGCTGTGCAGACAGCCTGAGAGAGTTGGGGTTCAGCCTGGAGAAGAGAAGGCTCTGGGGAGACCTTAGAGCACCTTCCAGAGCATAAAGGAGCTACAAGAGAATGGGGGACGAACTTTCTAAAAAGACAGGTAGTGATAGGTCAAGGGGTAGAGGTTTTAAACTTAAAGAGCTTCAGATTAGATAGAAGGAAGACTGTTTTGCAACAAGAGTGGTGAAACACTGGAACAGGTTGCCTGAAGAGGTGGTGGGTGTCCCATCCCTGGAAACATTCAAGATCCCATTGGATGGGGCTCTGAGTAGCCTGCTCTGGCTGAAGATGTCCCTGCTTATTGCAGGGCTGTTGGATTAGTTGACCTTCAAAGGCGTTTTCTGACCCAAAGCTTTCTATGATTGTGTGACATTTCTGTTGGGCACAATGGCAGAGATGCGCGAGAAAGCAATGACTAAAGCAGACAAGTGGGAGAAAGACTTAAATAATTGATTTCCATGAAAGGTAGGTGTATTCAGATTTTTCTTCTTTGCTTTTTGGCAAAAGTTCTCTCATAAAGGAAAGGCAATGCCTTTGACTGCAGAACAGCTTGAAGGGAAAAAATGGGAATCTAGTTTCAAAAGCAGGTTATGAAATGGTGGAAAGTGGGCCAATTTATCCCTGATCTGTGCTTGCTGTGGGTCCCCCAGCACCTGCCATAGGAACTTGCCACTGGCTATGGGGGCAGTTTCTTGGTAAGACTCTTTTCCTGCCAGAACCATCTCTCTTCTTAAAAGGGGATGTCTTCTCACCTTCACATTTATCTGCACAGGTTATGCAGAGTCAGTTTTACTTGCCTGTGATTTACTTATGGCCAAGAGGTTAATGGCTCAAATTCAGAGATAGTTGTGTTGATTGCCCAATCAGCACCTGATATACCTGCAACCAATCCAAAAGAAAGTACCTGGGCTTATGGTTCTTAATATAAACCCTATAGTCCCACTTTGCAAACTGACTTGGTGAGAAAAATGCTGGATTGAATGGGTCAGGATTGTTCAGGAACTCATCTTGGCAATCTTGAGGACACCAATGTCACAAATCTTTCAGGTATTTTGCCAAAGCAAAATTGTTAAAAGTTTTGATTTTTGAAAAGTGGAAGATAATGGTTTCCAGATAATTTAAATAATCTCCTTAGGAAAAAACTCTCTCTCCCAGGCTAGGAAGACAAAAGCAGAAAACTAGAGTAGTGAAAGTTAAAAGCAAAACAGCTTGGATTTTTTTACCAAGAAATTGGTAAAAATTTGTAAAATAAAATTTCACTTTTTAGAAATACACGATTTCTTTAAAAAATATTTTGTTTAACAGGCCATTTTGATTTGATTATTGTTTTTATCTTTCAATGGCAAGTTATTTACTGTTTACTTTTCCCCCCATTGTGTGGCCCCAGGCCTTACTAAATGTGTTCTATTCAAACCCTGCTCTGAAGACAGAAATATTAATTTCCACATGGGCTTTTCTATAGAACTCATCACTATGGTAACTGAATGTTTCATAAACATTAATGAACTTATTTTCACTGCACTGCAGTGAGGCATTGGGTGGTAGCATTATCCCCATTTCATGATGAAGAACTGAGGCAGAAAGAGATTAAGTACAAAAGTGTTCACTAATTTTAAGTTCCCCATCTGAGATGCATGGTCTGATTTTTCAGAGGACTTAGTTTGTTATCTGTTCAAAGCACAGCTCCCATTGCCTTCAGTTGCAGCTGTGAGTTCAAATTTCTTTGTGCTTTCTGTACTCGGATAGAGACTGCTTTAATCTTGAACATACATGGCCTTTTTAATTTCTTTTCCTCAACATAATCAGAAGGAATTGAAGCTTACTAGCTCCTGGCCACATATTTTTTTCTACATATTAACTGAAATGACAATGTTTCATATAATTTTATCCAAACACCATTTCATAGCTTTAGTGTTACTACTAAAATAATTTATAAGATAGTAACTTAACTTCTCAAAGAATAGAAAATCATCTGCTCTGGAAGAGTTAAATTTTTGTTTTCATGAAAGAGAGCAAAACTCCTGGGAGGCCCTTTTTGAGGATAACCTGGGGGCTACTGATGTAGCTACAAACAGCTAAACTGGAGTAATAGATTTTTATGCAGAGTCACAAATTAAAAAAATTAATCTTACCCTCCCTGAAAACCAAGATATCAAGCAAACTAAATGTATTAGTTATATTGTTATGTGGGATTTTCCCAGCAGGTGAATCAAGTATCTTGTTTCCAATACACCTGGACTTTGCTGAAGTTTAGATTTGCTGTGATTCACCCACAGACATATCCTAGCATAGCAGGGAGTCTATTAAAATTGTTTTGTGTCTTTAGGCAGGAGGGCTTTATAGTGGCTTAGAATACCTTGAAGAGCCAGCCCTTAATTTGCATCAGCATATGCATCAGCATATTCATAGGATTTATGAATCCCCTCATAATTTTGCAGGCTCCTCTTTCATTCTTTTCTTTTGACCTACAAGTTACAAAAGTTTATAAATGCAAAGTCTACTTTCAGGTCCTTCCCGAGATATTGAATCCTGGAGTAAATTTTTGTAGGTGTTTTTCTGAAGCATTGATTCAGAAAGCAAGCACTGACCCCCTCTTAACCACAGAGGTGCAAACAGGCTGCTGCAATATCGTGTTGTTGAATTTTCCTTCCAGAGGAGAATGAAAGAGAGCTTGCCCTTTTCCCCAAATCTCTCCCTGATCGAGAGATGAGTGAGCTGGTAGCTGCAATATCCAACGGCTTCACCAAGTTGAGAATGTGATGTCTGTGTAATAATGCTCAATTTTGCACACTTCAAATCCATTAGTAGCAATTACCTTACCTGAGGTGTTTTGAGTTAGTTTTAGTACAGCATTCTTGCAGTTGGTAGATAATGAACATAATAATGTATACAGCATTTTCAAGTCTCTGTTTTTAGCTACAATAATGCCATTAGGATTCTATTTAGCAAATGTGTGCTTCACACTAAAAGTTAAGACTTTTTTTGTTCATGTTTTCCCTGCCATGATTTCAATTGCATCTCATGTCCTATTCTGTGCAGTGCTGGCTTGCCTGAAAGAGCAGGAAAGTGTTTTACCCATTGCACCTGTGCAAAGGCAGTGAGGTCTGGCATGTTGAGAGCAAAACAAGGACGAAGCAGGGCAGGGCATTGCCTGAGCCCTGGTGCAGCCTTCCAAGCACCCCTGGGCAAGTTGTGTGCCTGCACTGTGCCGTGTCCTGTTTGCCCAGGGGGTGAGGATGCTGACACCCTCCCAGCACAGCACAGCAGCCATCCTGCTCACCCCAGGAGGGGCTGTGACACTGCTGAAGCTGCTGGTGGGCTCCATGGTGGTAAAGATGCAGGTGGGCTGCATGGTGCTGAGAGAGGGACGTGTTGCAACACATTTCACTGAGGGATGCTAGCCCAGACATCTGTGTTGGGGCTCCCTAGGCACTGCAGATGTGTTGTGGCTCTCCTTCCCTTCTTAGCTTTTTTCTCTTCTAGTCTCTCCCAGTATGGTTCCAGTCACCCCCTCTTGTGAGTAAACCAGGACTCCCGAACAACTGACCAATATGACCAAGCAGAAGCCGTTTATTGTTTACATTACACACAATTTTCTAGACTCTACAAACTACTAAGATCACATTTCTTGATTGGGGCCTTTATCTCCTTCCCTCATTCTCTGCCTCCATTTCTCAGCGTCCATGATTGGTTACTGTGCAGGTGTTTCACAGTCCTCTGTTATCCAGTTCCTGCCATCCTGGTGTGCTGTTTCTCAGCTTCTCCATTCTTATTTTAGCACAGTTTATGTCTCAGTAACTTTGATGAATTCCACAGTGCCCTGAGAAAATTCTGATAAGAACAGTTACAGATGGTATGGCTGGTGCACACTGAGGCCTGAGTTGTTCACATACATTGCTACAATTCCCCCTTCTTCTTGCACCAGCCAGACCCTCTTTACTGTATTCTCTACTAAGGGTCACCAACGTAATTATGCATGGAATAACACAAAGCAGGAAAATAATGACAGACCAGAGCTCTGGTGTCAGTGGGATAACCCTGCCCTTGTTCTGGGTTGAGGACTACACCAGTACTCCACCCTTACAAGATCCCTCTTCATCCCTTGTCTTTGTAGTGAGATAATTATTTGGACTGGGAGAACCAGTACTCCACCAGGCTTTCCTTTTCTCTGCCCACTGAAGGGAAAAATAAGAAATCTGGTTTTGGGCGATCGTTTGAACCAAGTGATACTGCTAAGCTAACACACAGTTTTCTAAGAAATAAGATCTCTTTGATTGCATCTTTCCAAAGAATTCCTTACTAAAGAATAAAAAAGGGATGAGGAGATATAATTGATGCCTCCCTTGTAGGTATCACTGCTAAGGTCTGTGGCATAGACAATATCAGCACCTCAAAAATAGTTTCAAAATGTTACAGTGCTCCTTTCATATTAAATTGACCAAACTCAAGAAGCAAGGAGTATTTGGGCAGCCACACGACTTGTTTTTATCGTTGGTGTGTTTAGAAATGGACAGAGTAAGAGCTGAGAAAACTTTCTCCATCTTAAACTGGAAGATGTGACCCCCTCTTTGTTCACACCTTGTCTCCAGTTCTTTTCCTCTTACTTAGATGATCTTTTGAAAAAGCAAACTGATTCTTCTAGCACTGAATTGATCTTTCCCACCTTTTGGTTCCTCTGGCATGCTGACCCTGTGCTCATCCTGTGCCACCTCCTGCCCTGTGAGCACACACACGTTCACTACACGGGAATCCAGTACTTGATGGACGGTAGTGGAGAGCTGTCCTAGTAATGCTCAGCAGGGAAAACTAAGCTGAATTTTAGCACCCCAGGGACAAGGACAAAATGATGGAAAAGCACTCGTCTGCATGAAGATAACAAAGTGCTGCTGGCTGTGGGGTGGGCGGGTTGAAGGGGAGCAGGGCCTGTGCCCCCTCCTCTGTTGCTGCCCCCTCCTCTGTTGCTGCCCCTTCTCCTTGCCTGCACCACCTCCTGCCCCCTTCAGCTGTGAGAGTGACTGTCACCTCCATCCGTCTGCTGCCCCGGATGTCTGCTTGCCTGACAGCAGAGCCCAAAGGCTGACCCCATCGGCAGGCTGTGCACTGAAGGGGAGCTGGGGGAGGCAGATATCACCTCTCAGTCACAACGTGCCCAGCCTGCTCCGGGGGCAGCACAGCAAAGCGCTGGCCCTGATCTTCTTGCATTGCCATCACCTACCCTGAAATTAGTAACAGCACGTCCAAGGTTAGTGGCAAATTCAGATACCCAAGCTACACGGGGAGGGTGAATAAAGGACAGTGGTTGTGTACAGTATAAGCTGTTGCCTTAGACAATGCGTGACCTCTGAATTAAAAGACCAGGATTAGCAAAGAGCTTTTTTGCATTATTGGGCCCATTTACAAAAAGCTTTAGCCCTAATTGTATGGTACCACAGAGCTTTAACTTGAGCACATATTGGTTTTGTAACCTGATCCCCACATAAATCATAGTTGGTGAGAGCAGAACAATTAGTGCCTTAATCTACTGGGACTACACAGTATCTTTAAATCTGAATTTTCCTGATCATTATGGGTATTACAAGAGTCAATTAATTTATATTTCACACAAAATGTAATTAAATCCCACGATAACCTGACTGTGAAATGAAGGGGGGGGAGTGAGGAGAAGGGTGGGAAAATCCTTTCCTTATGGAGCTGCCATCAGACACCACGGTGTGTTATCAAAAGAGGCAAACTGCCTCTTCTTCAGTGCAGAAGTTTTGGGGTGAGGGGTGTTGTTTCCCATTTTGTACTGAACAGCCATGTGGTCACAAGAAGCGTTTGCTGCCACGTACTTCCAGCCCAGCCTGCAAGAGAAGTGATCCATGGCTGCTAACCCATATAAGTGCTCAGGAAAGGGGAAGGCCTTGATGTTCCAAAGAGCCCGATGCCTGTAGCTGGTCACCTAAGGGAATCCACTTATGACTCTATTACCCAGTAAATTAGCAGAGTGGTTCAGTCAGGTATATTTATCATGAAGAGAACTGAAGATAATTAATACACTGCATTGAATGCAAATTGCACCCACAGCACTTATCTCATTTTCAATTAGCACAAATGTTACAGCACTGCAGGCTTGTTATGGTTTTACCATGGGCTGGGTAATTAATTTCTGTGAGCTACATATCAGACACCTGATAATGCCGTTTATTAATAAATGTCACCCCAGGTATCTGTTAGGAGAGGTAAATAAATTAAATGTTCAGTTGTCTGCCCTGTGCAAATCTATTCTTACACCTCATTGCATCTTTTCACTTGTTTGTTTATCAAGGAGAATGACTGCTGAGATTACAATGGCAAACAAAGGAATACAAGGAACAATAATCTGCACCCTAAAGTGGTGTTCCTCTCACCACTGCTGATGGCAAGAGCCATGCCACTGTCTCTTTCCTGCCTGGGAACATGGCTGTGGGTCACTGAGGTGACCTCCCTTCAGGGCTGCCCAGGACCCAGGAGAGCAGAAAAGCTGAAGTGCCCTGCAAATCCTCACTTTCAAGAAATTTGCCAGCCCCTCATTGGTGTATATTTCTGTCTGTAACTCTGTCCCTCAGAGTGTTTCACTGCCCCTGCCCTGGAGCCAACACCCACACAGCTGCCTGTGGTGACTGTGCTCATCAGCTCCTGAGCAGATTCAGGTTGGTGTTTTTCCCTTTCCTTCCAAAACTTCAGAAAAGGAGGGTGGGGTTGGGTGAACCTGTTGAGTTGTCCCCACTCCAGCGGGGCCAAGGCCCCTGGTGAAGATGAGGGCCCCTCCAGCTGCCTCAGGGCCAGGGGTGGCATGGCATGGACTATGGCATGGATTTTTGGAGATCTTTCCTCAGGGGAAAAAAAAAAAGCAAGATTTTAAGGAGATTGAAACAGCCATGTACTCTTTGATTTGTTCCAGGTTTTTGGAGAAGAGTGGAGCAGGAGACGGTGGGATTCTGACAGCACAACAGTGGATAAAACCAGGTAAGGCCCTTAAGGATATGGCAAGGTCAGGAAGCACCATCTCCCTCAGACCCTCAGCTGTCTTCTACTGAGTGGGTAGACCATATCTGCAAACTTTCTGGCCAAGTCCTGTTTTCCAAAAATTTCAATGCAGGTCTCATCACCTTTGAGACAAAAGGTCCTTTGGTCTTTTTGTTTTCCCTGTCTCACTTGATTTTGAGATTTGGGCAAGCCATGCTAACAAAAAGAGTTGAAAATTTTCCAGCCAGCGTGAACTTTGGTGATCCTTCTCCCCAAGGAAGACCACAAGCAGGTAGCTGCAGTGACTTTAGCAAGCTTTGCATGATCTGTCTCAGATCATGTTAGCCTGGTTAAATTAACATAACCTCCATCATGTGAGTGCAATTTAAATGATAGAATGATGCTTTATGGTAGTTATTTCTTACTTACAATGCAAGTAGATTTGTACTACGTAAACACTCTCTTCTGGTGTGCATTAGGAATTGTACCAGTTTGAATACACTGGCAAAATAAATGTCTAACTCTCCATTATGTTGGTAGAAATCTGAGTATGGAACTAGTGTCAATCTTTTTTGAAGGTAAAGACTATTTACAGCAAAAAAAAGTAGGTGCAATACAACACTCAGTTTCTCAGATATAAACCCATTAGGAAGAACCATATTACGCGTTCTTGTAGGTTAGCTGTGGGGAAGAAGCCTGTGGGAAAGAACAAGAGACTGTTGCCACAATAACTTATTCAGTGTGAATTTCAGTGAAAAGTGCTTTTAAACAAAATGCTTTCATCCCTTATGTAGGTCTTCATTATATTTACAAGTTCTTGTACTGTAAGTAATTTCCATGTGCTTCCTGGTAGTATGACTGCCATCTCACCATCATCTGCTGTGATTTTTTCAGATTTCAGGACTCAGAGATAGCTCAGTGTTTGAAGATGGGATTTGCAATAATGCTTTAAAAATACTGCAGCACCTGAAATATCAATTTTAAAAAGCCTTATTTGGATTGAAGTTTATACTTCAGAGACGAACACATGATTTTAAAGGCCAGATGACCTGCTGACATCCTTTAAAACCATGTTTAATATGCTCAGAAGGATGTATAAACTCTCAGTTTAAACAATTATAATATCCATCCTAAGAAGCTGGCAAGGTATAGAATTAATGCAAACTCCTTATTTGAACTGGAACCATGTTTCCAATAAAAATAGAAATGGTGAATGCACTGTGAGTGGATCAGATCTGGCTTCTTTCTGGTCAGATCTAGGCTAACTCCCAGGCATGATAGGTCCGATGTGGACCCCTGACCCGAATGTGTGCCCTGCACACTGGTTCCCCACACTGCTCACCTTTCCCTGGGGGGGAGGGTAGCACAGCTGGTGCCAGGGTCATGCCAAGCTAGCTGTACCAAGCTTTGGCATGGCTGGTGGGACTGCTGCTACCTGCAGAGAGAGCCTCATGGGGAACAGGCATTGTGGAAAAGGTTCTTCTGGTGGAATCACGCAGCACAACAAGGAGATTTTCATGGGGAGAGAGTCCTATGAAAGTGTTGTTGGTGGCTGAGGGCAGTAGTACTTATGGGGAATGAGCTCATGTGGGTCATGCTCATAACAGCCAGCTCTCTGAACCATACAGTAAGCCTTGTATCCATTCATCAGATGCTCATTGATTCCCTCTCCCACCTTCTTGCCCAGGGAGAAGTGGATGTAATGGAGTATAGTGTTTCTGATGTTATTATTTATGCAAGTCAAATATGCCATATGATGGAGGGGAAGTTTGTTGAAGGTTTGCATTCTCTCAAGGTGTTCAAGCTGAGGGCTCTGGACAGATGTCTGTGGTTCTTTCTGCAGAGAGCTCATAGGGTGGGTGGAGTGAATCTGTAAAATGTTTCCTCTGCTGCAGCTTCATGCAGTGTTAGATGTGATGAGGATTATAAGAATGAAGACCATGAACTCAATTAGGAATTCCACAGGAAGCTGGTCCCAGGCCCAATGCCAGGTTTGATATGCCTTTGTCACTGAAGAGATGCATTGCAGCAGTAAATGAAGTTTTCAAAGCATGAATGCTGCGTGTTTGTGTATTTCAAATGACTATAGTCCAGCTGAGAAGTGACATAGCCATGAATAACAGAGACAAGGTCATCACCTGCCAGGGTGGCACAGAGCCTCCTAACCAACGGAGAAGAAGTGTTTCTTGCAGAGGTTGCCATGGGAAAACTTGGCACTGGTAGCAAATCCAAGAGCTCACCTAAATTGCGAAACCAGCACACCACTTGGGGAAATACACCATCCAGCCAGGCATAGTGCACTCAAGTGACAAGGTCTTAGAGAACCTTTCTTGTGTCACATCTGTCTTACCCCTGTTTTGCTTGGATTTAACTGGCTGTTTTTCTTTCACTGCCATGTTGTGGTAGCAGTGTGTGTATATACAGAGAAATTTAGGTATAGCTGTATTTCACCTAGCAATTCAGTCCATGCTGTATCACTCAGCATCTTTGTGTAGAAACAGGGAGGCACAACAATGAATACAGATCAGGAGTCCACAGGAGAGAGGAGTGTAGTGCTGGAGATAACACTTCTTCACAAGTCAGGAGGTGTGTACCAGCAGGAATGATTCAAAATAATTTTAGTACATTACCTTGGACTTCTGCCACCCATCAGGTGAGACAGCAATATCTCATGGTTAATGCTGAAGTCAAGGAGGATGAGGATGGATGCCTGCCCTCTCTCCACTGACAGGAGGGTGTCATCCATCAATGCCACTTGAACAGTTCCAGTTCCATGTCATGGCTTCAATCCAGACTGTGCCAGATTTAAAAGATTCACATTTAGCAGGTATAGTTCAAACTGCCCTTTGGCTAGAAACAGTAGGAAATTTCCTCGTAGTTGGGAGCCCTCCTGAATATTGGTTAGGAAGAGCTCATGTCCACAGGGTAGATTTTCTCAAGGTGACAGTCAATTCCTAACATATCGGTAATTTCCCAGTTGGTGTTCCCCATCTTCCCTCTTTCAAGACTGGGACCTTCTGGGCTGGGTTCTGGAACAATCTTAGGCAGATGGCAGCATGAGGAAGCCCAACAACATTGTCAGGTTAAATCCAGGACAAGAATGAGTTCTGAGGTGTAGTTGCTGCAGCCAGAAGCCCTGTCCTGTAGCACGTTGCTAAACACTTTCCTCTGATCAAATGGGTGAGAGCACTTCTAGGATTTAAAATGAAGGTAACTTTGGCCATATGGAAAAAAAAGGCCACTTGTCCACTGCACTTTGCCCCAGTTTGCAGCACACAGAGTTGTTCTGGCTTTGCTTGGTTGCTGTGGAAGCTGTGTGAGCCCAGAGCTCTTGTGCCTCTGTGCAGATCAGTGTGTGCTGAAGTGCCACAAGGAGAGAATTACAGAATGGAGAAAGTCTATTAGCTGTCTCATTTGAGCTCCCTGTGATTATTTGTGTCTATGTGTAAGATTTCTTCTGGCTCCTTGGTTCCTTCTGGCTGTCAGTATTTAATGGAAATCCATGGGGGTGGTTACTGTGTACCATCAGGTTGGGACCAAACGCACTTGGCACTGAACAAAAATAAACACGGAGAGCCTGAATGTGCAACAACTTTTTCCTTCCTACCTTATGGATCAATGTCAAAACCTTTAAGTCTTTCTGTCTGAGTATTTTTTCCTGCAGCTACATGTTAATTACATGTTTGTATTCTTATAAATGTGGATTTACATTTACCTGTGTTTCAAGATGATTAGTGGGTACCAAGCACCTGATTACACTTGCAGCCAATCCTGTGCCATTAACAGTGAAAAATGGCAAGCACTGTTGTTTCAAATCTCATTTGGTTTGGCAAGGGTATGATGGTAAAAAATAACAGCTAAATCAATTGCTTGAATATACAGGTTTTTTCACCTTCAGGCATCTTTATCAGCACAGCTTTGATTAATATCTGTACACTGACTGGCATTTTCCTACTGCCATTAGAGAAAATTTAATAGGTTGTTCACTATTTTTCTCCAAGAGGTGGATTTTGGAATTAAAAAAAAAAATCCCTTATTTTTATGTTTAGAGGAAGTCAGTCTATGCTGATGATCCTTATATTTGACCCAGAATCTGAAGAATTATTTGAAAAGATCTGTGAGCTATTTAGTTTTCTAAATTACAATACTATGTTTATTTTTATTTAACAAACACAAATTCCAGCAAAGTATTGTTTGCCCTATTACAAACAGGTCAGAGCTCACAATAAGCACACGTGTAATGAAGATAAACTAATATTAGCCAGCAGAGGAGAGGGTCAAATATTTAATCTGAAACTTATTTATTGGTTAAAACAGGCAGTTTTCTGTCAAACAAAGAGAGTAATGAATTTTTGCTGCTTGTAGGGAGTTGTTTCGATTTGGGGTAAAAAGTAAAAAAAAGGCCAAAAACCTGTTTCATTTCAGCATTTCTAAACATTCCAATATGTTCTACAATGACATACTTTGGTTTCACAACTACAAATGTTATTTCATTTTCAAAATTACTTCCAGTTTATTTTAAAAAGTAAAATGAAAGAGATTAAATATAAATTAAGCTTTTTTGAGTGAATAAGTTTTTTTTTTTTTGCTAAGGCTTTTCTTTTTAACAAAGGAAAACTTCTGGAAACTTATTTTGGGTCAAAGCAACTAATGATTGCATATTATCTTTTGATTTGGCTTTGATTAGATTTGGCTGCTTATAGCCCCTTGAACAAAGCTTGAAGGAAGAAATGTCAATTTCAAGTTTCCCACTTCCCAGAAACAGATAAAATATTCCAACTATTGGAACCAGTTAGGAGAGTCAATGGAATGGTGGGGACTTCACTTTCTCTGGATTCAGGAGCTTTGGAGTTTGAGCTGGGTACCATGAAAGTCAGTGGAAAAATGTGCGTGCAGAATCTGTCCTCTTGTAGCTAATCCTGGGATTTAAAGTCTGCAGACTGAGGTACTTCCCTGGGCTTGTTGCTGATGAATCTGTGGTGTAAGAAAATTACCTTGACCCTGTAATGTGTGCACTTCTTTCCTATTGTCAACGCTTTTAAGGTCTTTGCAATCCTGCTCAGTGCTGTAGATATCACACTTCACCACCTAAGGAGTATTTTTGGTAATCTTTGCTCTAACAAGGAAGCAAAGGTTTGTTGTGAGTGAAGACAAGGGTGGGGGTGGGGAGGTTTTCAATCAGCAAGTGATCTGAGAATAAAGAAAGGTTACCTGTTTGTTTGTCAACAGGATGAAGTAAATAAGAGTTAAAAAAATCGGAGACACCAGTCAAAGGCAATCAAATATGTATTTAATTAAAGCAAACATAAAAATTAAAGTTACATGTTGAATCAATAAACAGCACTTTTTTCTACATGCATTTTGAACAAGACAGATCAGAATCTTGCATGATGAAGACATAATGTGTCATAATAATTAGGAACACAGACAAAAGAACAGCTAATCAACATGCAAATTTATGCAGTTCTGGCGATTCAGATGAGGCAGATTTCTACCTCTTTTTTTGCTTGATTCATCTTCATTGCTAATCATCTGAAGGCTGCCAAATGTTCACTGACACTAATGTATTATAGGTCAAGAGAGGCAGGTCTTCACCTATTACCCCCACAAACAATATGCTTTCCTTCCCTGTTTCCTCTTCAGGATTTTCAGCAATTACTGCCAGATGCAATCAGACTCCTTGAATAGGAGCAACTGGGGCTTGTTTGTGGCTTGGATTCATTAGAATCAGGAGGATGAAGAAAGGAATAAATTACTTAATTGCACAAAAAAGTTGCAGCCAAAGTGATGGTGAGAGAAGCTGATTGTGTAGTTGCGTATTAGGCCACTCTTGGAATGGAGGATCTTAGAATAGCTGGTAGTTTGGCCTTCCTGATTCAGACAGATTTGGGTGTCCTCCAAAACAGATGGCTCCACACACCATCTATTCTTCTCTTTGTCAGGTTTTACCATTTATTTGATCTTGTTCATCTATGATGCTAGTTGTATTAGATGTAACACAAATATGCATTCAGATCATATCCATTTAGTCCTGCATCCCAACTTTTATTCTTTTAGCCTTGTTTGATGAGATGATCAAGTTGAACAAAGCCCTTGTTGTCCTGTTCCCACACAACATCCATACATAAACCTCCAAAACCCATGACTAAAGCCTTGCACAGATGAATAATCCTCCTGTGTCACAGGTTTTAAAGGTTTATTTCTCCCTGTTTTACCAAGCAGCTCCCAGCTCTGACAAATGATAACCAGACACAACAAATAGTTAATTTTTATTTGATCCCATAGAAGCAAACATTTGCATATGCCCAAGCAAAACTGCCCCCCTCCCATCCTTATGCTGAGACCCCTGTTCAGATATTCTCTTCAGGTTCCAGGCCATGTGTTATGCTTGTGGGTGGTCTTAAGATCTTAAAGAAAAGCTTTGCTCTGTGAAGTCATGCAGCACTGTATGTAATTAAGAGGCTTTTTTTTCCTTTTTTTTTTTTTCCCTAACCCCCTGAATGTTTCCTGATTTCATTGTTGTTGCGAATGATTAACACTTTGTGGAAGAGCTGCCTTTCAGGTAATGGTTAACATTAACTTTGTAAAAATGAGATGTGTGGTTAGGGACTCACTTCCCAGTGTCCTGCTGCGCAGCACTGCTCACTCGCAGGGGCTGGAGTGGGGTCACACCAACTCCTAATGCCTGGCTCTGAAGTGTGTGCTGCTCTCTGTGCATTTATAGGGCAGCCTTGGCAGCTGCTATTGGTCTTTCATCTGGGGCAGTTGGGGTATCCCTTGTTTGCCTGATGACTGTGGGGGTCTGTGGTCAGAGAGGGGCAGGTCTTTATGTAATACGACATGGTCCTGGATTACAATGAACTTTCAGGGTCTGTAGTCATTTATCTTTTGGCCCAACATCTGCTGCAACCTGACAGATGCCCAGCAACAATACTTTACTCTGCAATCGTGTTTGCATCTTGAGTGCACAGCACAGGATTTTTGGGTACCTTTGAAGCCAAAACTGGAGATTGTGAAACTCTTTAACATTTCTTGAAGTAAAATGAAACACCTATGGCAATGGCAGTGTAGTTGCAATGCTGGAGGGAGAGCTCAAGCTCACAATTTCCAAGGAGATAAACTGAAGACACCTCTTGCCAAGGCTGGCATCTAACAACTGTTTGTATTGCCCCTGTGGGGGCAGCTATTCCAAAGAACCTATCTCCTGTAATCCTTTTAGAGGCCATGTGTTGATACAGGTTCATGGAGATAGTGTGCCCTTCAGATGGCAACATTTGGGACTGAAGCTGTTGGAATATTTAGGCCAGAACCTCTGTTGCACTGCTGCCAGTGTCCACCTTGTCCTCCTTGCCCTCCCCTCAGCCTTTCCACAATGCCCATGGCCTACAGCTGCTTTGGTTCCAAGGTTTCCCCACTCCTCCCCCTGGGCCAGAGGGGAAGGAGAATCATGCCCCAGGGAGAAATGGGGTCCAAATGATGGCTCCCCTTGCCCTGGGCAGGGCAAATCCTGTGCCAAGATTAATTCCCCTTCCTGTCAGTGAAGACAGAGGGCTAGTTATGCCAGAAAAGCAAAAGTAATGCTCTGTTCCATGCACTGTTTTCATTCCCATGAGCAAGTGTGTTTTTTATTTGGGGTGTTTCATAGGGCACTGGTGAACGCCTTTTATTGCAAGTCTTGGAGGCTTAATTTTACTGCTGTGTCACTAGGGGGAGATTTTTTAAGGCACAAATGCATTTAAGTGCTTACTTTCTTTTGAAAGTCAACAGAAGTTACACATCTAAATGGCCTCTGTGTGTGAGGGAAATACTGTGAAATGGGTAGAGCCCACATATCTGTTGCAAGTGATAAAGAAAGCCAATGGGTGAGGCTACACTGAACTGTTTTTTGAGGGTTTTTTTGGCTTTTTTTTTTTTTTTTTTCTAATTGCCTTCACATCTTTCATTTCTCACAGGCTGGGAATTGGTTTGTTACAAAGCATTGAGATACCTCATCTCCTCAGTCAAAATCCTCCTAGATAGTTTTGTGATAAGAAGACTGAGAAAATCCACACAAGGAACTTGTCTTTGTACAGATGATACCTGGCTGCTTTTCTGTCTAAAGTTATAGAGATTCAAGAGCTGATGATGTCTTACAAAGGCTCCCTCTATCTGAGGGTCCCCTCAGAGAGGCGGGGGGAGATTTGCTTTGACAGGCTTTAAAGTCTGTGTAATCTCTTGCAGAATGGCCCCTGCTTTCACAGCTCCTCATGTTGCACCATGTCCTGATTTCTACACTTGTATTTGTCAATGAAACATTGCCTGAGCTTGGGTGAACTGTTCTCAGTCTGAGTGAGGGCTGCTCATTTTGGGTATTTACCACTTTTTCTTCTGTTGTGAACTATCCCAATGCACAGAATATTATCAATACCATCAGAGTGACTAAACTGTTCTGAATGGAAACATGAAGGAAGATAAAGGATGCAAATAAATACGCTTCTGTGCCTGGAAGGCAAGAAGCACTGGCAAAACTTTGGGCAAATAAAAGGGTATTTGTGCCAACACTGGTGAAAAGGGTATGGACACTGTTGGAAGTATAAGGCCTCTGCAATGTGCATGTTGTAAATGGTGCTTTAACTAGTTCCAAACACCTATGCTGGGCACCTGTGGCCATCTGTGTTTGCTGTTAGCAGTGCTCTTTAAATGCAACCATTTCCTACCAGAGGCACAGGCTTAGCAAATGGACCTTTCTGTGTGGAATGAGCATGTCTATGGGCAGACCACCATCCTTCGTATATGTTCAAAATGGAGGTTAAAAAGGTTGCTGTCCTGTTGTGTCAGGAGTGGCAGACGTCACCTGGCTGGTCTCTGAAGGCTCTTGAGGAACTTCTGTCGATCGGTGAACTCATTCACTCTGACACTCTATTACCTCCTTTGTTTTGACATATTTTCACTCTCCTCTTAATGTTTCCTGTTTTCATGAATCTTGCCCTTCTGCTGCATTTTCCTGTGTGTGTTTTTTTTTCTCCCAGATGTTGTATGGCTGGCTATTTTGGTAACTCTTTGCGTACTACAGAACTGAAAGAAAAAAAAGGCAAGTGGAAAAACCCCACATTGGAATGATAGCATATTTTCCAGGCGCGTGTCACACGCTGGCTGAAACATGTTCAACTGATACGTTAAACATCTATCTAAAATACTGCTATACAAAGGGCTTAATTATTGTATCCATTCAGGGTATGAGTTGGCATCTGCTATTTCGAAAAGCAAGAGGCTCTTTTGAAATAGCAACGATTTGCTGGCAATGATGGATTTAATATTTGTTCAGTGCTTGAACCTGTTTAGGCACAGGTTTGTCTGATGTAGGTATTTTAGGACTTATTAAATGGCCAAAATGCACAGGCATAGGGCAGGATATTTGAAGATGCACATAGCAGGTCTTATTCTGGCTTCTGAAAGTCAGGTTGTCCATTAAGATGACTAACTATGTATTTCTACACTTGAAAATATCAGCCTGCCTCATAAAGCTCAGCCATGCCAACTCTTTGCTTACCAAAGTAATCATATCTGTATCCAAGCAGACTTATCAGGGTCAGGTTTTCTTCCTGTATGGTGTAGTTTATATGTGGTATATCCTAGTGCTAGTATGTAGTCACTGCGCCTGGAGCTGAAATGGGATGAGCTGCTCAGTTTTACATACCTGTAATGCTTGTATTTGACAGCTCGTTGCTGAAAACTTTGCAAAGGTAAGTACATATAAGCCTGGGTCCTAAGCTCCAGAGGCTTTGCCAATTTACCTCTGAGATTCAGTTGCCATGAATATGTCAAGTCAAATTTCACATTGGAAAGAGATAACTAATGTAAAACCCAGGTTATTTGGAACTGACAGCAACTATCTGTCATAGTTCTGTCAGCCTTCCCCTCAAGTCTGCAGGTGAACATCTTCTGAGTAAATGTCCTTGAAGCATGTTTCTTCTCCCACTTCACTCACTTGACGGGTGGATGTCACTTGCTGAAGCACTTGTAGTGTCTGCAAGTACACTTGGGAAGATTTTCTCCAAATCCCAACTGTTGGAGTAACTCTTTAACCAGTACATAGATGCTGGGAAAATGTCTGTGCTGAATATCTATTGTTCTTCAAAAGACCCAGGGTGTGAAAAATGTGCTGCCTTTGAACAAGCTGAACATGGTTGAGTCCATTGCTACTGGGGGACATTGTAAGGCTTGTCATGTTCTTATTGCCAGCTAGATTCTCTGTGTGCAATGTATCCAATGTTTGACCTATGGCTCTGCTACTTCCCTGTGCATCTACTCCTGGTTAGAGAAACTATGTCTGGCCTAACCTCTCTGCCACTTCAGTAGCTTGGTAATGTCCTCAACTGAATATGGGCAACTGAGAAAAACCTTGCCACAGAAAAGGTCCCAGACTTTCTTCTTAATCTTCTTCTCTGGTCACTACCCGGGCTGCCCAGGATGCTGAGGGTCAGAGGAATTCAATCTATAAATGCAATTAAATTCTTCACAGCAGAAACTTTCCCTTCACATGTTGTTGGTTGATAGTGGCATTCAGTCCTTTGCCCATGGAGCTGGGAGCTGAATTCAAGAGCCCCTAAGCTGTGAGACACTAGTAACTTGTGACATGCAAGGCACTTGAGAGCGGCTTGCAGTGTGCCAAGCACAGAGGTGAAATACATGGGAAAAAGGATTTCAAAATTCTTGATTTAAACCATGTCATGCCTGATTTTGGAGCATAATGACAGTCTCCCACAAGCTCTTGTTACTTTTTTGTATTTTGAAAATGCCACCTGACACTGTCAAGTGACCGGGGGGCTATCAAGCCCCCACCTGATCCCTCTGCTAGATGGGCTTGTTGGATGAGTTAGGAAGACCAGTTGGACAGTAAGTTGGACCCTTGATGGCAGCAAAGTCTTCATCTCTTTAAATGTATGTATAACATGTTTTCTATGCCCTCTTAAAAGACAATGGTACCTGGGATTTCTTTCAGATCCAGATGGAAAGCTTTTGTTGAAAAGAGTGGTAATGAGGCTTAGTAAGATTTGTTTTTTGTGAAGAAAAGATCATCTGGCGCTTGCTTTTGGAGCTGGTTGCTCATGAAGGTTTCTAATTCAGGGTCTTAATTTTTGTAAAGAGTGAATTACAAGAAGTCAGAAGAATGATGCGAAGAGCATTTAATAATGCACATTCACAAAGAAGTGGTGTAACTACATTAATTAGGCAAGTCTTGCGTAAAGATGCAATGTAATTATATATTTGAGACAGTTAATTAGGGAGCTACTTGGAAATTTCAGTGAATATTAAGGTAATTATACATAAATACTATAACCATTAAGACTGCACCCATAATGAAAGCAATAACTAATTACATAAATAACAGCATACTTATGTTTTTACATTACCAATACCTAACAATACTTCCTCTCTTTCCCTGCTCTCTTTGCCATGCAAATGACAAAACTTCATTTTTTGATTCAGATATTCTTGCAAATTGTTGAGGAAACAATGAACTTTCCCCTTGTCCTCTTTCTTTAGAGAAGTCTGGACAACAGGAGTTATGCACACCTAGCAGGAAGACAGTCAAGCATATTGCACAGGTCTGCAGGTTACATGCTGAATTTTTGGTGGCTGCTCTTGGATTTCATACAAGCCCAGGTCTGAGAAGTCTAATAAAGAAATTTTATAACTGTAAGGAAAATGTTTTAGACTGTTCAGGCAGCTTTGAGAGAGTCAGTAGTGAGGGTTAGGTGAATGGCTGTCATAGAAACAGTGCCCTGCATTTTGTAGTGTTGGGCCTGTAGGCAAATGCCAGATCTTTGCTAAAACATTTCCTACCATTTAGTTCTGTCAGGGCTTGAGGTATCTGTCTGCTGTCACCTTCATGTTCACCTAAATCTACTGGCTTCCAGTGACAAGTGTGTCAACACTTACTATGCTGTGCACATTGCTGTTGTTTTTCCAAGCTACTCCAACAAGGCTGTAACTCAGGCTCTTTTAAACCCTTAAGAACTGCTATGCTGAGAGCTTTATATGAGTGGCAGCCTTATTGCCTCAGCTGAAAACCAGAATTGTTGTTTCTTAACATACTTACTGAGTCAATAATACTTTCTAGCAACTCTCACCTAAGGATCTAAAAGTCTCAGAATGAGTCTGTGATTGTGTGTGCTATCATGATGGAGACTTTATATGTGGGTAAACTGAGGCACAAAGAGCTCAAATGACTTACCCAATGTAATGAAGGACATCCAGAGTCCCACTGGAAGTCTCTCTGCTCTGTTTTAGTCAAAGTCATCCTCTTTCCTGGCAGAAGGATGTGGTTGGTACATGGTTTGGGGTCTAGTGATGTGACTTTTCCCCTCTCTTTGTCAATCTTGTCTGAATAATTAAATTGACCTGGTGAGACAGTGGAGTTCACAAAGGAATGTAATTTTCAGCCAGTTGTCCATATTATTATGCTTCCATTACCATCATGAGTAGCAGACTGAAAAGGCCCATAGCAGCATGGGCTCAGCACATGTTTGTAATTTTGAAGTTACTGTCCTGCAGAACACAAGGTCATAACTAGAGAGGGGCTGGCACCTGGGATTTGCTGAGGCAAAGTTAGAGCTGATTTAGGACAACACAGCAAATTTTGCTGTACTCTCATTGCACACTCCAGGGTAAGTAGCTGTATGCAACTAAATGGTGTTTTCTTAGCTTAACAACAGTGACCAATGATACTTCCTGTCATAAACTTCAAAATATATCAAAGGCTGGTGGGACATTTCAACTTATTTTGATTCTAAATAAGTAGTGTCATAATTTTGAGAAGGCAAATCCTTTCAATTTCTAGAAATAATTTTATTGTAATGGATTTACATAATGGCTCGTGTTCCAAGGCAGGTCAGTTCTTAGATTTTTTTTTTTTTCACAGAGTAATGCACTAAGTTTTTAAGCTCTTTGTTTCTAGCAGAGTGAGATTAGGGGCAGCTGACCTTTTTTGGCATTATAATACATGGACACTGAACTTTGTGTAGATCTGTTGGAAGAAAGATTTATGAATAAATGCTACAGCAATGATACCTACTAAAGATAAATTTTGCTACCTTGCTATGATAGATTTCCCTGAGTCTGTGACCAAGAGAAATATAGTAGAAATTCTAGTTCATCAAGATTTCTCTAAAATGTTTAATACAGTGGTATAGAGAAGAAAACTATTTGTGCTGGAGAAGATATGGCACAATAAATGTAAAGAAATGGCTAAGGAAAGATTGATGAAAACTGAACTGAAAGAACTGCCAAGGGAGAAGAACGGTAACTAGCAAAGTTTATTAATGATCAGTCTTTTGACCTATCTGAACATTTTTATTTGTAGTTGCAGCAGAAAATCTGTGTACATACAAAGTCTATAAAGAGACAGTTGAGAGGCCTTGACAGTTCAGAGAAGGACTGACCCTGACAACAGGAGAAATGGAAAACGGATAAAATGAAGTACTAATAAACCACAAGGTCATGCAGATGTTTTTCTGCTCTGAGCAGGAGGCTCATCAGCTGGAAGTAAGAGAGAAGTGTTTTGCTGAATCTCCCAATGACTGACAAATTCTGGGGCTCTGCAACAGCAGGGAAGGGAAGTATTCCCTGAGATGTTCTCCTGGATGTTGCATCAGGGGAAGCATATCCAGGAAACATGTGGGATTCCTGACTACTTTTGTACAAGGCACTGGGGACATCCAAAAAAAGACTCCAGAAGAAGGGAAATTAAATTGAGATAGGAAGTAGGGGATAAAGGACTCTGTCTTTAGTTTAGCAAAACTAAAACTGAGTAGAGATACATTTCTCCCTATAAATATATTATTAGGGTAAGTGGTGAGAGAGAACTGGTTAAATTACGGATGTATTGAATGCCATAGGAACAATTGATAGGAGCCAACTGAATAAATGTTCTTTGGAAAAGGGATGAAGGTTTCAATAACGTGAAGTTTTGGAGCAGTTTTCCAATAGGAGTCACAGGGGCAAGAAAACTACCTGGTTTCAAGAAAAAACTTGAGAAATTTATCAATGAGATTGTGATGTGATATCAATGAGATATGATGTGTCAGACGTAGCAGGGGATGACCTGGGAGGACTCTTCCAGTCCTATTTCCTATGTAAAACTATTCAACAGAGCCCCTGGTCTCCAGAGTATTTTTTTTCTGTAAAAAGACTTCAATAGCAAGCTAGGGAAAATGGCCTTTGCTTTGGATTCTTTGTTTGCCCTTATCTATACAGGAGACATAGATCTGATCAAAGTGCCAATGAATCTTGTGGTAGATTGGATGCAGATCTCTATTATCTGTGTGACAATACTGGGGCTCATTACTGGGGCCCAGCTACTTTCCATGACCTGACATTTATGATCCCAGTTCATCTCTTAGCTAAATTCATGTGAAGCTGTTTCCTTGATAGCCCTTTCAATATTTTACAGGTTTCTTACAGTTCTTGTATTCTTGTAATGTTCTGAGGTCCTTCAAAGCAAGCCAAACAATCTTCTACCTTTCACAGTGCCATCAGCTAGCCAAGCCCATGAGTAGATCCCTAATTCTCTGAGATAAGATCAATAGCCCATCGTCCTTTGCTATCCTAAAAAGATCTGGCAACTGAAGTCTAGGTGTAGCAACTGAAAGAACTGTAATAATGGATGATGACTGACAAAAGTCTTAGGTGTGAAAGGAGATTTACCAGGAGCATGGTGTTCATGCATAGTGCTCATTGATTGACAGCCCCAACAGGTTAGAGGTTACCCATGGAATGCAGGCTTGATGGCCTAGGATGAAATGTTCCCCCTGACCCTTCTGTAAGCTGGTGATACAAAGCACTGGCTAACATATCATTAACTTGCGACACCATGATGATGGGATTAAGACCCAGAGGGCTTCATCTGTACCTTATTAATGGCAATTAAAAGCTGTGTGACAGTTTTAAAACTTGTTGATGTAAAGAAAGTTAGTGCCTGTCTTAGAGGGGCACAGTAAATAATTGTCTTGTTGCTTGGCTTTCTGTAATCTGCCCATGCAGCTGGATATTATCATTATTTTGCTGCAAATACAGCTTTTCGATTTATCAACAAAAGAGCAGGTGAGGCTCTATGTAAATAATGATGAAGGACACTTCCAAGTTGGATTTTTTCCCATTTAGATTGCTGAGCATGAAAGAAGCAGAGGATTTTCAAAACTAGTGGCAGTATCTGTTAGACCTGTTTCTCAAAGTCCAATTACCACCCCAAAAATTTTTAACCCCAATTTTAGTTACTGAAAACTTCACCTGACTAATTCATAGGGCAGGTATTAAAATCTCTCTCTGCTCTTCTTTATATGGAAAGGAATTTTTATTCCTTCTTGGGTGTTTACCATGTTGGAGCTGCACTGATTTGTGGCAAGAAGTTTCATATCTTTTGGCCTTCTGAATTCAAGGAAATGTGACTACTCCCAGAGCAATATTGTGAGTGCTGTGAACTAGAAATAGCTCTCTTACGTGCTGCTTCTGTTAAAATCTCAATCTAAATTGGAAAGAAAGGATCAACCCCAAATATGTGCTCTAACTGGAAAGTCATGTTTCTCTCAAATATTTAGTGACTGTTCTTGTGCTCCTACATATCCTGATTAACTTCTCTGGTTGTGGCATCTCACTTTTCAGACTGTGTTTCTAAACCGCCTTCCTCACTTCTATTTTTCTGGGCAGATGTGCATTAGGGGCTTTTTCATGAGAACTGTGTGTTGGGGTTTTAAGGGGATCTTATATGCTGTGAATCTTTCTTGATCTTTTAGGAAGCATGGTTAGGTTTTGGTTTTCTAGAGTCAATCTCAACTCTGGAGTGACAGAGTGGCGAAAAAGTCATCAGTGCAGCTCCCAAAGAGACTTCTTCCCGCTTGCTCCCCATCGAGCAAGAGGCAAAGACACAGTCTGCCTTTCTCTGTACTTTTACTGATTTTTTTTCCCAGGGTACTAAAAGCTGGAGAGCTTTTATGGATTTGGTGTTCATTGCTTTTGGACTGGAGAGAAGGACTCTCAGCTTTTGCCACAGCTGTAATTTTAGGGGTGTTGGTGGCTGTGGCAGCTTGCAGTGGCCTGTGTCTGGCTGAGCCACTCCAGCTGGGCCAAACCAGCTTCAGGACTCCTGCTGGGTCCTGCCTCCTCCCAGCTTTCCAGAAGCTGTGGGACTGGGAGACGTCGCCTGTCATTTTAGCCTCTTGCCACTCCAAGGCAGAGATTGCCTTACACTTGTAGTTTATACAGCCCCAAGCACAATGTCAGCATTACACATTAATTAATAATAGTGGCTTATATTGCTAATCACTTAATTATAAATTATGTCTGCTGGTTATGCCTGCCATCACATATTACTTTGTAGTTACATAGATACACACATAGTGTATCTGGGCTTTTGTAAATCAGCTTGTAGTTGTTCAATGATACAAAGGCTATGCCAGCACATAAATCCGATGTAAACTGCTAATCATTTTTAAATGAAGACAAAGCAATCTGAGTTTTAAATCCATAATGCAACAGAATTACAGTGCATGTGCCTGAAATTTAGGAAGAGAACTTGCTTTGCAGACGTTTCAATTGTAACCAAAATTCTGACGTTATGCGCATTACATGGTATTTTACTGAAATCACACTCAGTGGCAGATTTGCATAAATGAATGTATTGTATTTTTTATAACTGTGAAAGCTTTAATTACCTAAACTCTAATTAGGCTTGCATTTTTTAGAAAACACAAGATATTAGCTTATTTTGTAGTTGGCTCAACTTTAATGTTTTCCCACATTTGTAACTCATACGTAATAAAATTCTATAAAAGCACAGGGAAAACAGAGAGATGAAGGCATCCCTGGAATTTCTGGAGCTGATTGGTTGTTTCTTCTCTTGGTGCATTTAAGCCTCAATGCACTGAAATTTTCTTGAATGCTGCCCTAGAGCCAAAACCACACCTGATATAATTTTGTTGCAGACAGATTTGGTAGCGTTGCATCAAGAATGAATCTAACCAAGTAGATTTTGATAATTTCTACATATAAAGATGTTGTATGAAAGGGAGTTATTGATGATATTATGTTATTGTGGGATTATTTTGGTGTTCTTGGAACTCCTGCAGAGTTCTACAATGTTTTTTTGTAGAGCAAGATGACAATACTGTCTGGGTACTTGGGCTCCTGGGATTGGGATTGCAACAAAGATTTAGGCACATAACACAGATTAGAAAAGGTTTATCCCAAAAGGACTTTTACATGGCACCCATGGCACTGTGGTGCCTTTCATAAAGAGGGAGGGAAAAATTAACCAGATAAATACAACTACCATTAATTGTTATTGCCCCTTTTGCCTAACCTAAGAAAGAAATGCATCTTATGTTAATTCTGCTGAATTTTCTCCTTTGCTTCCATATGAACACACCTCTTGTCTTTGCTAGGTTGTCCAGATTTTGCCCTTTCCTGTGTCAGGAAGTTGTGGCAGTTTCCTGTGTGTTTGTCTCTGTGTGGGTAGGCTGCTCTAACGTGCTCAAACAAAGCTACTTTTGCAGGCAATTGAGAGGCCTGTGCTGGATCAGAGCATCCAGCCCAGCATTCACTGAGGATGTGCTGCTGGGAGCGTGCAGCACCTCTGTTCTCTCCTGCTGCTAAGGCAGGCCTGCATGCTATTGACATGCTCGTTGTGAGGTCTAGCCTCCCAGATGCTCAGGAGTGCTGCTTTTCTAAGTTAGAGGGAGGTGAAGATACCTCACCTCTTAAAGGACTGCATTGAGAGAAATTGTTTAAATCCTCCAGTTTTATTCTAGGTGCTTCTTGCAGGGTTTCTGCCAGGTAGAACCAGACAGCACTGCGGCCCTACCATTGCCAGAACAGAAAAAAAGACTACTAATATCTCACCCATTATTACTATTGAGGGTTTCAGCTGTATTTTGTCAGGAGGAATGAAAAAGGAAAGGAGCATCATATTTATTTCCATAATTTCTCCTCCCTTACTCTTTTTAATCCTTTAACATCTTGCAGCAGAAAGATCTGAGGAGTTCTACAAATGAATTGTTTAGATGAAAAGTAAGAGATGTAAACATTTAGCATGTACAGGTTACATTTCTTGTTCTCTTCTCAAGCCTTCCTTTTGAGAGTGCTGACTGTGCTTTTCATTTAAGTAATTACAGTGCTCTGGGAGACATTCTTCTATGCAGCACTGGAGGGGATATATCACAGTTTGTGGTATGTTACTGAGTTTGTGCTAACTAACATCAACTGGAGTGATGGAGGACACATTGTTAAAAGTGCCTTTCTTCTTTCCTTACATATCATAACGTCATCCTAAACGTTTTATTTTGAAGGTGTGCAGATACCTGTGATAGCAAGGTATCACTCAAGCTTCTGTGCCAGGGCAGACCTGTGAGTGGATTCTAAGCCCTGCTTAGAGCAAACAGTCTTCAGAAGCACTCTAAATCCAGAAATCTCTGTGCCCCATTCCCAGCCACCTGCATCATATCTCTGGATATTCTGCAGGCTGTGCATGTTTGTGTGTGCAGATACCAGCTGGCTGAAGCTCCTGACGTGCTCCAGTGTAGAACCACATGTGTCCCTGCTTGAACTCTGATAATTCTGGCCTTCAGATGGTGCAGATAAAGCTGTTGGGAAGGATGGTCTTGGGGAGCATGTAGTGCACAACTGTATCCATATCCTGTTATTTCATGTGGGCTGTGGTCTTCTAAACTTGTTCTAAGGGTAAAGCCTACTGTGAATGGAGATCCATATCCTGTTATTTCATGTGGGCTGTGGTCTTCTAAACTTGTCCTAAGGCTAAAGCCTACTGTGAATGGAGTCTCAGGCCCACAAGAGGAGTTGTACCTGTTATGAACTTGGACAGCATTAGTTCTTCTACAAGAGGGAAAGCATCAGCAAACTCAAATAAAAGGTGGTATGTACCTATCTACCTTTTAGGTTCTTAGTTCTTCTCAGCAAATGAGTCTCTCTGTGTTATATCCTCCTGGATTAAGGTACTAAGCAAAATGGGTGCAGGTGGGAAAAGAAAGTCGGGTCTTATGGAATGTTATTTGACATAGATACTGCATTTGTTACTCCTTCCAGAAATTTTCAGACAGACAGAAGGAAAGGGATAAATCTTTTACTTCAGAATACATGAAACATATATATTTTGAAGAAGAAGAAGTAATATTAACATTTTTTGTTGAAGTGGAATCTTTTTCCTAAAGCCAGAAATGAATGTCAAATGGCACAGTCAGTTTGAAATCTGTATAAACAAGTGAATTACAACAGGTTCAGTTCCTAGACCTGCTTCTTAGGCCTCCTGGTGACTTTTGAGTGTTATGGTTTCCAACTCTTCTTGTCCTTAAGTAGTTTTATTTTCTTTGTTCTGTGAAAAGAACCAAGGAAAACTTAGTTATATAATGAGAGAGCATTGAGTGGACCTGGAGCTAGTCCATCAAAAAGCAGGCATGTTAAAGAAGATTGTATTAGAGAGGATTGTTCCACCCTTATTAGCAGAATTAGCAGAATTTTGTTTGCAACTGTGTGTACAGTTGCAAACAAAAAAATTATTAAGCTCCAAGAAAAAAAGTATGATCCAGTACTTATGGCACTGGGATATTTTGGATATATTTTATCCCTCCAGATTATTTTAATATTCTGTACTAGTTCTGGCAAGCCTTTTGGCCCCACTGCACAGATACAACACTGAGTGCCACTGCAGCAAGTGTCACAACACCTTTCTTCAGTGGCACAGTGCCCACAGAGAGATTGGCAGCCTGAAGGTAGGTGTGCAGGTTTGTTGTAAAATCTAGATAGAGTTCTGGGGCTGGCCAGGGAGAGACCATTGCAAGGTGCTGCCCTCCAGACACAGACTCTTTAACTGGCATTGTCACCCTGTACCTGGGCTTAGCTCAGGGTCTGACCTTTCTCTCAAGAGCCAACACCTCTCAAGGTGACAGCAATAATTTGTCTGATACTTTACTGCTTTGTAAATTCATCCAAAACATTGGAGTTCGCCTTTCTTTTCTCCTGCCTTAATTCCTTCATCTCTTTTCTGATAGGATTAGATCCTACACATCAAGCTAGTCTTAGGCAGGATGAGAGGAGAAGACACCCTTCATGCCTTTTCTTGAAACAGTTCTTGTTGTAAAATTCAGGATTAGTGGGGATAGAAAAAGGATGTGAGGATAGCCTAACCCTGTACCAAATTAGTTAGCACACCTACTTAGGAAAGGAAGGTTGTGTGTCAAAGACTGTGACACACAAACTAGAAATCCAGTGCTGCCATTACTGCTAGGTGTGCCTTCTTCCGGCAGCCCTGGTGTTTAGGAAATGGAGAGTTCTGTGGAGGTGGTTTTGTATGGAAGGCTCTTCCAGCACATGTTCCAAAGGTACCTATAGGACCAGGCTGATCTGATGTAGATGGAAGTGTGTGGATGCCTGCTGGGGCAAAAATACTTGATCTCCACTGAGTGACTGGGCCTTTTCAAGGCAACATTTTCTAGCTATGCATAGAAACAAAACTGTGGAAACTGGGCAAAATGTAATGCAATTGACTGATGTGCCAAAAGACTTCTGGGTGTTGTGAGGCTTATATCTTTGCCATGCAGGCGGGTTATATCTTTCCAAGCACAGTTGTGATTCTGGTCCAGAGGCATTGAGTTTTCTACCAGTAAACTGCAGAAAGTGTCCTTATCTCCCCAAGGAGTTCAGTTATTGTGCCCCATTATCAGATAAATAGTTAACATAAAAAGGACAAAGAAAAGTTTAACAGTATCCCTTTCAGAGTGCAAGCTGCTAGGAAAATATAATTCCAACTTGATGTGGGATGTTTTGACAGGCAGAGAGGAAAAAGGCAACATTTCAAAATTGTAGGTAATTTGTGAGGAGATGAATTTGTGATTTTTCCAAACTTGGTTCTGAATGGCCTTGAGAAGCCAATAGGAACTACTGGTTCCCAGGCTTTCTGAGACTAGACTCTAGGAGCTGCACCTGAGTCCCCTAAAAATGGAAGATTCTGAGATCAGTGTGAGAAAAAATTTTGGCGGAGTACCCTATGTCACACAGCGGGCTTGTGCCGAAGCCAGGGCCCAGCATCCTTTCTCCAAGTTCTCATAACAATAAGAACAACCTCCTCAGCAATTGCCTTACAAAAGGTTTGAACATCAGGTTACCCAGAGACATGAGCAGATAGTAGAGCAGTGATGTACAAATGAAAGTCCTACACTTTGACCTCCAACCACATGAAGCCCCATTACAATAAATATCCAACAACACATCCCTTTCCACACCACATGGATGCTGCCTTAGGTACAAAGGTACTAAAATGACTGTTCCATGTAATAAAACATGGTGGGAGAAATTATGAAGTATAAAGTGAGGTTATTGCCTTCACTGCTAATTAAAGTTTACTGTATCTTCTTGCAGCTTTGTTTAATGGGCTCCTACATATCATGGGGTGTTTCTTTAAAGAAATAAAAGAAAGCTCTTTTTAAGGTCACTCACTTGACCTCAATTCATTGTGTTGTGAATGCGGTATTGTAGTAGCACATATTGTGTGGGGTACAACACCATGTGCTGCTCCAAGACTCCTGTGGTAGCTAAGCACAAAGGGCTGCGTTAACGATGATGTGTCAGCCTTAGCTTTGAATTTCCTTGCTTGAGTGCTAGTTTTCATTACTGACACAAAATACACGGTGTTAACCATTTCAGCACTGAACTGTGCACAGGGACACACCACCGTTTGTGCTTGGAAATGGCCATTTCTGAAGTGCCAATGATCTGAGGTACAATTATTATTTTATTACTTAATGGCACCAATTAGGGCAAGCATTGTCAACTAGCACACAATGATCTCAGCACCGCAGTGTGATATAACTATTACAATGAGTATCGTAGCCTGATACTTATGTCACATAGGGAATAAAAAGCTTCAGGCTTTTTCTTTTTCCTCTGATTTGCAAAAAATAATTGTATTCTGAGGTTTTCACTTTGTTTCTTTGTGCCTTCATTTCCTCGTCAGATAAATTCTGTAAAGCTCTTTAAATATTGCTCGTACTTTATGTAACATTTCCTACCACAAAAAAATTCTTAGTAATAACTCATACAGCTCTGTTCTTTGATTGCTAAATCCTTGCTTATTTTCTGTTTTCTCTTCAGTCCTTTTCCCAGTCTGCTAGCTGAGTCTAGATCCGTGTTTACATCATGCATCTCAAGCTGCAGCTGCTGTGGACTCTCTTGTTTGGTGGAACTCTGTTACTTTGGTATCTTGGCTCTTTATCTGGCTCGGGTTGCTTCCTCCTCAATACATGTTCCACTCATGAGGCGGGTGATCCAAAGCCCATTGAAGTAAATGGAAAAATTGCTGTTGATTAAATTATTTCACATCTGCACTCCCTGGCTCTACCAGCTTCTTCTATTGTCCACACATCCTGATTCACAAATGTTTTAAATGACAGCTTTAGGAACATGAAAGCCTTTGGGGCAATGGCCTAAAGAGACAGCAGAGGGTAAAATTTGTGAGCATTATAATGCTAGAGCTGTAGTGCTTCCATTAGTCAGTGCTGAGCACCAACTGAAAAGCCTGTTTCAGTCAGGCAAGGAAGGCTTGCATTTCACACACAGGCACACAGTCAGCCCTTATCTCAGAGTGTAGAATTCATCAGGAGAATTATTTCTTTCCAAGAGCAAACTGAACATCAACTATGCTTGTCCTCCAACCCTGGAAAATCACTGGGGAAAAAGCTGGGAACAGGTGGAGGGAGGAAGCTAGTTCCTGTATACCTGACCTGCTGTCAGGATCACAGATTCATAACAACAGGGTGCCCACACTCTTCCTTTAGCTGTTGCACCCCGTTACTTCTTTAAAGTGAATCCTTGTGGGGACCCTTTATAGGACAGGTGTAATTTATACTGGAATTTCAATGGACTTCTCAAAATGGTTAAAATGGCAGCAAGAGGTATCAGTAGACCTCATTTTCAGATGACAGTAGTGAAAATTCAAGTGCATTTTCAAAATAAAGGGGCTGTTTACCAACATAATATTTGAAAGCAGTCAGGAATGTCACGTATAGTTATGGCAACATTTGGTAAAGGTCACATGCACTTAACTGCTCAACAACTCAAATATCATTCCCAAGGCTTTCTCATTTGGTTTTTTCCCCTCTTTTTCTCCTGTGCCCACTGTCTCTCAAACTGGAATGTTATTCCAGGCACAAAGATCATGAGTTAATTACATACAGCCAGGTCCAGATGTGGGGATAGAAATTCAGCACTATGAGCTTACCTGTCTTGAGGAGAAAGTTTATAAACATTTGGAAGCTGTTTTAAAGCATTTACAAATCTTTTGATGTGTCTTGTCTTGTGTTAAGGCACAGATTCAGCTTTACCAATGGAACAGATGCTGGTTTGTATGCCTGAATTATATAACTTTGTACCAAACCTTTCTGTTCATTGCTAAAAGAATAGCAACACATTAGAGTTATAAATATAGTTACCAAGGAAACCAGTTTATCATAATTGGTTATCCTTCATTCTTTATCCCAGTCTCTTTCTGTTCTCTAGCCCATGGCACCTGACTGTGTTTTTCCCCCCAGTTAAAAGACATGATAACCTGCTATCAGACTGGCTAACTTGTTGATCTGCATCTTAATAGAGATGGATAAACCTTGTCTGCAAAATTTAAATTAGGTTTTCCTTCCTTTTCTGCTTTAGTTTTTGGGGTCCTCAGGGGCATCTGTCAGTTTATTGTGCCCAAGCTATTGTGAAGTGACTCGGATTTCTAGTATTTCCAAATTCATGTGCTGCCACTAAAAACACAATCAAGGAAAAGAGGAAGCAATTAATGGCTAACAGTTGGAATTATCTCCCCTGAAATGTTTAAAATAATCAAGGAAAAGAAGATGCAATATCCTGTGGTAGAGGAAGGAAAGGACTTGGCTTTCTTTGCTAGGATCTTGAGGCATTTATTTTCTACAGCAATTGTCTGGGGTGATTTTGTTGGGTGTCTTTGGTCCTGATTTCCTATCCGTGTAGCAGGTGTAAGCCATGCCATTGATGAGATCAATGACATTATTTGCACAAACAGAGTGAAACACTTTGTTCTGTGAGGCTGATGGGAAGGCTCCCTTTCCTTGAATTCCCCTGCATTGTCATTTTATTAAGATAGGTGAAAGCTTAAGCTTTAACTGAATGTCACATCAATTTTATTATGTCTGTAGGCGTCTTTGTTTTTAAAATTCATGACAAGTTCCTTGCAATACATTTTTACTACATTACAGCCACCTGTTCTACCTTGGTGGGTGGCTGTAAATCTGGGACTGTCCTTTCGTGTGTGTGCACATGAATGATTGTTTCTTTACGCAGCGTATTAAGAGCTTCCAAAATATATTCATAGCCTGGACCATTCTGGGGGGACATGTGTATGTTTTATGGGTTGGTTTTCCTTTTCTGCTACCGCAAAAGGATCACCTGGGGTCCCAAAGAAAAACTTCTTGTCCTCCCCATGGGCCACCACAAGCATTTTATCCATTCCTAGCCACAGTCAGTTCGCTTGTCCTGTATGTTGCCATTAAAACAGTTTGCTCCTAGATCAGCTTCAAATAAATAATTCAGATGGGTGTGATTCTTTACATGCCTTTCCATTCAATATCTGGCGTACCCAAAGAATGTTCAGTATAGATACTATGTGTTAGGAAAACATGCAAACACTTCTTTAATGCCCCTTTGGTGTTTCTGGGGTTGGATTTGGCAAAAGCCCTCAGCTTCCACGGAGCTGCAAGCAGACTGGGGCAAGACTCCACTTCTTCCTGAAGGGAAGCCCTCTTCACTCTGTTGTTCAAGGGTGCAATTGGCTTGTGGGGGTGAGGTGCTGAATGTGAATTCAGGGTGACCAACCTTCTGCCCCTCTTGTCTGGGTCAGGCTTGGACCAATCTCACATCCATGTGCCATTGCTTCCTAATTTTTAAATTGAGATTTTTATATTTGCTCTCTGCATTTTTTCCTCCTGTCAGCTTAATTGCTACCCTTCATTGGTGTGTTACACCTGAAAATTCTTGTAAAGCTGCTTGTTTCAATACTGTAGCTTTTTGACGCTGTTCAAGTGCCAGAGGCCTAAAAGATAAGTGCATTTATTTAAGGGGATGAATTACAAATAAGCTGACTCAATACATTATTAGAACCCTGGGCTGATTTCAGGTAGAGGCTTATGGGCTTGTTTTGTTCATGGCCAATGGAAGCTCCTGGGGGCAGAATCTTCTCCCTCTATATATTTGTTTATAGGAGCTGCAAAATAATATCATTATGCAGAGGCTGTCCAGTCCCTTGTACAATATTGTAACCCAAATTCGTGGGCCACATAGAAGGCTCGTGATGATAGAAAGCAGTCTCAAGAGTCAATGCTGCAGGCTAGTCTTTTATTAATCTCCTGCAAAATGAGGTCCCACAGCAGCAAATCAGCCAGAGCTGACACATTTAGTGCTTGTCTTCCCTAGTTCACATAAGGGGAAGAGCTCTGCATCCCCATTTCTGAGAGAACGAGGTGCAGCATGCGCTGTGTCTAAGGAAGAGGTTGGGTTTGCCAAGAGCACCAGATGAGACATTGATGAAATCCTGGGAGCGCCTGTGTACTTCTGGTGGTGTGGATTGTAAATCACAGTAAGGGATGTCGATGCTTTAATTATGTGTATGTGATGGTCTATGTGTTTGTGCTTGTGGCTTTTTTATAAGTACGGTAAATGGAGAAGAGAATCTGGCCTGGCTCTGAGGCTGCTGCTGCTACTGGCGAGGCAGGAGAACATTTTGGCAAAGCGGTATATTTATTTTTTTTAAACCTCCCTTCACAGCCCCTCCTGCTGTACTATATTTTTCTTTTTTTTTTTCAGGGTTTTTTGTGTTCCTTATCTGAGGTGCTGCTGGGACTGGCTGTGTGCTGCAGCTTAGTGTGCTCTTTCCCATTTATCTGGTGTGGTTCCCAACCTATGATTTAACCGTGGTGTGTGCAACAGAAAGAGAAAAACAATGTTTGATCTGCTAAAACGTACCTTAAGAGCAAACACACACACACATTGATGAAGGTATCAGCTGGGTTCTGCCCACAGTTATGTCAAACAAAGTATGCTAGGAAGTGCCAACTTTCCTTTTGTGCTGTGACACCAAGCGCTGCCAAAAGATATTAAAAAGCTTGCGTGAACTAGGTGATGGCAGCTGTAACTATCTAAGTTATTGCCTGGCAGCTGTAATGCTTCTTCAGTGCTGCTGGCTGCTTTTTATATTTGGTTCCCCATTTGTTTGCCCTTATTCTAGCAACCGATACCACCAAAGCAGGCAATCAGTGTGTTACAGCACATGGCCACTTGCTACTGCAAAATAGGCAGCTTAGTAGTGGCAATTGAGAGACTCTCATGCAGCAGCTGATATAAGTCATATTTCTTTTGGAAGAGAACCAACCTAGCTTTTTTTTGTTAGGTGTCAGTGTGAATCCAAGAAACCTTAGATGAGCTGATGGCAAAAGGCAAACACACACACATGCACGTACACACAGACATTCACATGCATACACACAAAAAAATGCAGCTTTCCGTGTTCTTTCCGTGTTGGCTCTAAATGTGCTAGAACAATATAGCCAGCTCCCAGCCCCTGCCAATCCTACATCTGCTCTCTAAAACCTCCAGCAAATAAGAATTACTGTGGGGTTGTTTAACCAACGCTTACAATATACACACTTTTCATTTTTCCGTCACTTCTATCTGTACGCTAGTGGCAAAGGTTTGAGAGATAATGGAGAATGATACCCACTGGGCACTTGCTTTTTCAGTGCTGTGAGGTGGGCAGTAGCCACCTAGATCTCTCTGCTGGCATGATTTGGGACAATATAAAATGTTTTTCATTGCTGTGAGCTTTTGGGAAATTGTCTGTACAGTGGGGAGTGGGTTTCTGCTGCTTTTAGGTTTGTTTTTTTTTTCCTGAGGGGAGGGCTTAATATCTTTATATTATGTGTTCTTTTGAGTTTCCTCTTTTCAATCATCTCTTAAATAATTCCTACCATCTATGGGTGCAATATTTCTGGGAGACATGTTATTTTTTTAATCCTTTCTCAGACTAGTTTTGAAAGTCCTGCAACATGATAATATTTTCATAGTGTGATCAACCTCAGAGCAATTTCTTCAGCATGGAAAATGGACTGAAGTAGTAGTTGCATCTTGCAGAGGATAAGGCAGAAGATCTCAGTGGAGCTTTTAGATTTTTCTTCCTTTTCTGTTTAGGCTCAGCTGTTACAGAGACCTGAGACAATTGCATGTTGTCTCACAGTAATAAGACACCATAATAATTCTTTCCACCAAAGAGTCCCAAAGCATTCATGAGTGTTTAATTACCTATTCCATTTCACAGATGAGGATGCTGAAATGCAGAGCAGTTAAGTGATGTGACAAAAGACACCTAGGTATTTGATAATGTAACTTGAAAAAGAAACATCATGTTATTAACCCATTTTGAATCGCAGAGACTGGACTGTGCCTACCATGATTGTGTCTAAAGAAATCTGCATTGCTTCAGAGCCTTGCCTCCAAATTAATTGCTTTACTGGTTTTTTTTTACCCTCCTAGTATGCTGTGGGTTTGAAAATCCCCAGTTAACTCTAAATCTCTTTTGTCTCTGTATTTTGCAAGACAAATCATCACGATTACTTCAAAATGCTGGAGAGATTTGCAGAAAGTGCTGTAAACGGTAGGGTGTTGGTATGACTAGGGGGAGACTCACATCTGGCATTACAGATTATACCAATTCTATAGTGAGTACTCTGGTGCTAGGAAAGGCCTGTGTTGACCCTCTAAATTTTCCGTTAATTTTTCTCCGTAAGGAGAGATCTTTGGAAAAACATAATTCCTATCTTCTGTTGCAGGAGTCATACCTGCCTGCAGTAGTGAAGGATGCAAAAGAAGAGGGTGTTTATTTTGAGAATTCAGATGAGTTCTGCTAGTTCAAAGTTCTCTTGGACTAGGTGGAAACCTGTGCATGCACAATAATCTCACATGGAAAGTCTGGCATAGCTTGAGGAGAGAAATCACCTGTGGGGTCTGTGAAGCAGCCCTAAGTGGCTTAACCTCAAGCCTATCACCTTCCAGAGGGTTTTCTTTGCTGAGGTAGGTTGACCTGTTCTCTAATTGCCCCAACACTTGCTTTTTTTCTGTTCTTTTTGTGCATAGAAAACCATGCTCAGGAGTCAGATGTGTGTGTGGGCAACAGCTCCCAAAAAGCACCAGTGGGATGAGCCTGTGTGTTGCAGACTGCAGAAAGCATTACCCTTTATATCCCACACATATCAGAGGGGCTGGGAACAGCCACCTATGTGCTCTCAAACCACTCCTGGCAGCAGGAGATTTTTTGCCTCACGATATTCTTGACTGCCTGCAGAAAACATGTTCTTGTTCTGTCCCCTTACTCCACTCTGGTGAGACCCCACCTGGATTACTGAGTGCAGCCCTGGGGTTCTCAGCACAAGAAAGACATGGATCTTGGAACAAGTCCAGAGGAGGCCACTAAACTGATTAGAGCTATGGAGCACCTCTCCTACAAGCAAGGGCTGAGAGAATTTGATTTGTTCAGCCTGGAGAAGAGAAGGCTTTGGGGTGACCTAAGGGTGGCTTTTCAGTACTGGACAGAGCCTACATGAAAGGTGGAGAAGGACTGTTTACAAGAGCCTGCAGTGACAGGATAAGGGGGAGTGGCTTCAAACTGAAAGGCAGTAGGTTTAGGTTAGATAGTAGCGGAAGTTTTTTGCTATGAGGGTGGTGAGGAACTGGAACAGGTTGCTCAGAGCAGTGATGGATGCCCCATCCCTGTAAAGGTTCAAGACCAGACTGGATGGAGCTCTTGGTCTAGTGGAAGGTGTCCCTGCCCAAGGCAGGAGGGTTGGAAGGTCACTTCCAACCCAAACCATTCTATGACTCTCTGGTTACCATTCTCAGTGGCTCTGACATGTATTTATCTGAGGCTCCTGATATGTATTTAGAGTTGGTCACCCAAAACTGCTGATCTGTTCACCAGATCTTGTCTGAGATGCTTTTAAAGTAGTATCCTGTCATCTAAATTAATTACCTAAATGAAGGTGCTTGGTAGGGAACAATTACCTTATTTAGATTTTCTTCCTTTGTCTTTTTTTGGCATTGTTGTTTTCTATGTGATTATAGAACAATCCAAATCAACTTTCACCATTTTTTGCCATTGCTCAATGCAAAATAGGTTACTTGGAGCCTCTTGTATCTCCATTTCTTTTTCTGAAATAATACCACAAAATCACACATACAAATGCTTTTTTTCTTACACACTCATACCATTGTCAACCCCAATGCATTCAGTATTTTTTTTTCCCTGGAGGCTGTTTTGAGCCATTCCTTTCCTCAAGAAATGCATGTGTGTGTGTTTGTGTGTCTGTGTGTGTGTATGTGTGTGTAATGGAAATGCTGACAGACCCTTAACTATAACAGCGCGAAAGGCGCCACTAAAATAACAGTGGAACAGATGCTGTCACCACTGCCCCTGGTGGGGAAAGAAGATGAAACAGAAGGGCATTAGAGTTGGTGGATGGCAAATTAATCCTATTGTACTAGCAGCTGCAACCACCAAGATGCTCGCATTCATGCTTAGACACTTCCAGTACACCAAGCTCTAGTAGGGGCGGTTGGAAAGGATGAGGCAATGAAAGGTCACTGGAACTGTTTATATCTGAACAAGAACAACAATAATAATCATGAAAAATGTTGGTGCATGTTCTCTACTGTGACTAGGCTCTTTTTACTGTGGCAACCCAATCTATCAATCTGGTATTTTGAGAGTCTCAGTATTTCTCGAATGCTGAAGTATAATGCCAGTGTAATTTTTGTTTTCTTTTTACCCCTGCACCCAAGCTTCCATATGCTCAAAATCTGATTTTAGATATTTTTTTAATGCTTATATTAGCAGGAAAAAAAAAAATCACTGTTATTTTTAAACAGTGAGTAAGAAAGTTATAATTTTAATTCCTAAGACAATCTGGTTGATTTTGTGGGGGTGTTGTGGAAACTGAAACTCTGAAAGACCTGTGACCTTAAATCGTTGGATTAAAAAAAGGAATCTTGTTCGCTATGAAGTAGATAATGTAAATCAGAATTTTAGGGGCTCAATTTATCTCTACAGGATTTTTTTTGGTGAAAACTTGTTGAAGGGAGCTGTGCAAACAATAGCTTGTCTAAGCCAAAGCTGGCATCTAGCAATTCTTAATGTCTGAATGAAAGTGCTTTTTTTTCCCCCCCTTCACAGTACGTGTTGCCAAGAAAACAAGGAGTAGTTGCTTTAAGCATTTACAAATGGTAATGCACTAACAGCTGGTCTCAATCCAACTGAGCTATTGTAGGGGTATTAAAAAGACAGGCCAGAGTTTGAGATCTACTGCCAACCTCCCTTGTGGAGTTAGGGAACATTTTACTTGGGAAAAAAGGTCTTCTCTTCCTGCAGAGATCCATGGCTGTATTCTCCTGCAGAGCCTGAGCCCTGCCTGGCAGAGTAGGCAAAAATACATCGGTAGGCCAAATGTTTCATTGACATGAAAGTGTAGAATCTAATAGGTCTCCAGCTAGATTATTTACCTCAGTCTAATATTATAGTCTTCATCTGTGTTTTACACATTTTGTTTGTTAGATGAATAATTCTTTCCTGTGGCTATATTTTTATAAATTTTCTTGCTGTCCTAGAAAAATCTTTGAACTTAGAGAATATAATAATAGTATTAAGGAAATAAAGTTAATTCTTCTGAATTGAAGAATTGTTCCAAAGGGGATTTAATCTGAAAGACTCTTCTGCTTTCTGCAAAAAGCACTTACAATATTTTCTCCATTCAGCAGGAATTTTAAAATATTATTTGACTTCTAAGTTTGTAGGTAACTAAAATACTTTTTTTGGAATATAATTACAGATGAAATATGTTTACAGCAAATGTCTGAGGGAGAGCAATAAAAACTATTATTTTTCATGCTAGGCCTCTGCTATTAACAGTACATTTTATATATGCTACCTTTTCTGAACAGAAATGCAATGTTTTGCTTTTCCCTGAAAGAGAAATGAACCCATTTGTTGATGTGGCGCACTTGAGCTGGACGTTTATGTGAAATAAAAGGGGCCAAATTAATTGTAAAACAAAACACCCCCCTACAACAAAAACAGCCAAACAAACCATCACATGAGCAAATGTGAAAAATATACCTTTTTCTTTCTTTCTAGAGATATTTGCATTTCAAGGGTGTTCGCAGAGAGTGGCACAAAGCCCACTTGTTTAGGTTTGTGTGTGTGTGTATTTATTTATTTTTTTACAATCATATGGCTTGGTTCTGTTTTCCAGATCTTGTCCGAGAGCTGCTATTCGAAATAAAAATGTTTGTATCCATTTCCTCATTAATCATTGTAATACAACCTGCTGCAGCTAAATGACAAAACAGATGCAACGATGAAAATTAAAAGTGATGGATACTTATCTTTGGCTATAAAAGCTGCTAACAATTTAGGGAACTAGAGTGCCTTTTGGAGCTAGAATGTGGCAAATGAGAGAACAATAATAGGGCTAAAGAGTTTACTGTTTGTAAACCAGATAACTGTGGGGAGGCGGCATTGCTCTCTAGCACCTGTTTTATGTGGTTTGTCTTTTCTACTGAGTAAGATCAAGTGAGGTATTATTTTAAAGTCTGATATGTATAGCATCGTTGGGACTGGATGTAACCTAACCCCAACAAAACTGCTGGAAATATGACCTTGCTTTTGTGTGGTGTTTTGAACTTGAAAATAGGCCTCTTTCTTTTTCTCTGCCACACACACCAGCTTGGCTTGTGAGCTTTTCCCTGCAAAATGGAGTCCTTTTCCCTAATAAGAGCAGACCTATCATGATATGAAATATTCTTTTGAAATGTCGCACTCTAAATCTCAGTTCTTTATGGGTTTTTTGCAGAAATGCTATACTTTCAGTGCAGTTTGTGGGGTGTAAAAATACAAGGGTCAGAGTCTTAGAGTGAAAATACTTATGGCAGCTCCCTTGGGAACTCCATTCTTGTATGCAGTAAGAGGTATTCTCTCATTCATCTCAATCTGCTCTCCTGCTGCAGCTGGGACTCTTAAAGGTTGCTCTGTGCTGTGCTGTGCCTGTGATTTGGCTGTATGCTTCCAAAATGCTTATACACAAATCTGAAACTGCAATCAAAACCTTCAGGTGCATGCAGTGATTGTCCTGCATGAATATTTTAAAATGCACAAGGAAGCGTGTTCATGTGCAAGGAAGACGTAGAAATACTTCACATTCACCCACATTTGAGAGAGTTGGAAAGAGGGTCTCTGGGATCACAGAATCACAGAATATTCTGGGTTGGAAGGGTCCACTTGGATCATCAAATTCCAGCTCCTGAACCTGCACAGGACACCCCAAAGAGTCACACCAAATGCCTGAGAGCATTGTCCAAAAACTTCTTGAGCTCTGCCAGGCTTGGTGCTGCCCTGGGGAGCCTGTTACAGTGCCCAAACACCCTCTGGGTGAAGAGCCTTGTGCTGACATCCATCCTTAACCTCTCTTGACACAGCTTCAGGGCCATTCTCTCGGGTCCTTTCATTGGGCACCACAGAGCAGAAATTGGTGCCTGTCCCTCTTCTTCCCCTCATGTGGAGTTGTAACTGCAGTGAGATCTCCCCTCAGTCTCCTCCTGGCTGAACAAGCTAAGTGTGGCTTCCCTTCTAGGTTCTTCACCCTGTTCATTGCCCTTTGGACCCTCTAATAGCTTTACATCCTTCTTACCTTGTGGCACTCAAACCACACACGGAACTTGGGCGGAGGCTGCATGTTTTTTCTCTTATGAGACACTCTGTGCTGGCAGGGGATGAAAAGCAGTGCTACAATACAAGTTCTGCTCATTGCTCATGTCTGCTTCAGATGCAACTTCTCTCAAAATATTATTTTTATCCATGTGATCTCAAGTTTTTCTTGAAAATGTAAATGGAACAAAGATTGTGATTTCTCCATTTTCTACTATCATGATTTACTTGTTTACTGCCTTTAATGATTTCCTTCTTTGGAAATGGAAATGTGGCCATGCAATGCAGACAAACTGAAGTGAGGAAGGGCAAAGCCTCTTAGGGCATTTTTAACAGGCATGGAAACCATTTTCTCCAGATAGTTAGCTGAAATTCACCTTGGGGAATCTAAGGTTTATCTACTTCTCAGTAAGGAAGAAGTGATATCAGCTACTGAGCCGGAAAGAAGAGAATGATGTGCAAGGGAAATTATTAATAGGAAGTGGCAAAAGATAACAGAAGCAGAAAGCTTCTTCTTTTACTTCTCATCTGTCACTAGGTGTCTTACAGTGTTTTGATTCTTTTCAGATCAGTTCTTGCTTATGCATCACCTGTTTGAAACATGCTGATGGTCTTACTCCTGGCTGCAAAACTAGAAGATCCTTCCTGGAAGCAGGGAAGAGACCATCCCTCTGGATGTGCAGCAACTGTGCCTTTGAATGAAGAGTGAAACAGACCCTCATGTTTGACTTCAATCTCTGTGGATATCCTACCTGCCATGGCAAGCTGCAGCAAGAGAGGTCACAATACCAGACTTCTTCCCACTCCCATTGTGTCAAATCATGCCTGCAGCCCTGTGGTGCTATTGCCTGGGGCACACTTGGCTCCAATATCTCTGGGAACAGAGTGCCTGCTCTTATCCTTAGCAGCACAGCCTTCACTTGGGTGTAGTCAGAGAGCAAATCCTGGTGCTCAGCGAAGCCTGTCTGGTGTTAGCTGATGGTGGGTAGAAGTGTCCCTGCTGGAAGCTGCTGCACTCAGATCCTGCTCCATGAACTGAGAGCTAATGGCTTTGCATGATTTTCTCACTCATAACAGAAGGAGCATCTAAGTCACACCACGGTGTCCTTAAATCTTGGTGTATTTATCACAGTTGAGTCCACTCTGTGCACTAAACTATGGCTCACTTGCCATCAACCAGTCCTCATCTGGTTTCTTCATTCACACTGTTGAACTACAAATCTGCTAATTCAGGTATTGTGCTGTGATTATTTATCTTATTTCTTAAAGTAAGTTCAAACAAAATGCACCTTATTGGCACTCTTACTGGCACTCTCAGGAACCATCCCATTTACAATACCTTGCTATTCTTTATCTCATCCCATAATATCTGATTACCTAGTACAAGCAATGACACTTGCTTGAAAAAATCCAGAGTTGTGTTTTCTCAGATTTAGCAGCAAATTGAAGCTGAGTGTCCTGACTTTTAGAGCTTTTCTCCCCACACAGGATGTATTTTTGAGGACAGAGGACATCTCTGTTACATGACTACATGCTTTGCATAAGAGACACCATGGATTTACTGGTCAACTTTGAAGGAGAGCCTGAACAAAAAGCAATAACAGCATCACCTTCTGAAAAATTAGAGGCAACCCAAAGATGTACCCTCCAAGATACTGGCAATCAGGACATTAGAAACTTTCTAAACTTCTGACTGCATTGTATTTAATAGTCCCTCATAGATTTATTTCTTCATTAATTTTTCTAGAACCCATTTATATTTCTGGCTTTCACAATACCCTGTGACAGCAAAAATCAGAATTTTTGTTACATGAAGAATAATTAAAAAAAAAAAGCTTTTCTATCTGATAATGTCATTGATTGCCCCAACTCTTTGTATTAAATAATAATTCCCTGTTCACCTTCTTACTACCATTCATGCTTTTGTAAACTTTATCACATCCCTCTTTTGCTGTACTTTTTTCCAGTCTGATGAGCTACAGTCTCATTTCTCACTGCAAAAAAAGCTCTCCTGTGCCTATGGTCAGCTATTCCACCCCTCTTCATAACCTTCCTATGCATTCTGTGCTCTGAGATAGAGACTAGAAGCATTCAAGATGTAGGTTCACTATGGATTGATGCAGCAAGATGGATTTTGGTTTTTTTTTTTCATTCTGTTCTTCTCTCATTTTCTTTCCTGGCAATTCCTAAAAGCCCCTCTGGGCATTTTTGACAGCAGTTGGCACTGAGGTGACCTTTTATAATTATTCAAAGTGACTCCAAGATCTCTCTCCTGGGCAGTGCTGATCACTGTGTACCTATAACTAGTGTTCTATTTCCCCACATCTGTTAGTTGCCATTTCCCACCACTGAGTTTCGTCGTAGCTCATGACATCCTTCAGCAGCTCTTCACAATGAGCTTCAGCTTTGACTCTTCTGAGAAATGCTGTATTGTCAGCAAACTTTGTCACCTCACTTCTACTGCTTCCCCAGATTGTTTATGAGTATAGTGAAGAACATGCTTGAAATTTTTTCTATTGGGAAAACTAATTGTGCATTTCGATTTCTGCTATTAATTTCTTATTCTGGGAATGCTTGGCTTCACTGCAATTGGAGATGTTCACACTGTTTTGACCTGGTACTGTCTTAATCCATATGCTCATTGTGTACTTAAAAGAATTTGTGAGGCATGACTCCTTTTTGTAGAAACTGTTGGATCTTTCTCCAGATCATTTTTATATGTGTTTACTCATTTTATTAATTGTATTAGTTTCTAGCAATTTATCTGCTGCAGAGGTCAGGTTTCCTGATCTCTCATTCTTTGCGTCTTCTATGGAACCCTTAGGAAACACGCCAATATTTTCACATTTTTTGCCTATTCTTTCTTCTGATATTGAGGCAGAATTGAGGTCTTGTTTACAGGCCTCTATCAGTAACTTAGTAACATCTTTGTTTTGGAGCTCTTGAATCCAAGTGACTGTTTAATATTCATTTATTGATTTATTCTAAGGACTCTTCAATTCACCTTTTCTTTCCAGTTTAATATTTTTTTCACTTTCTTTAATAATTTTACATGAGTTTGGCTGAGGTAGCAGCTACTGGGGGCCCTCTGAAAGCCTGGAAAACAGGAGGTGTTGTCCCCAATAAATTGGGAGTGTCCTGGACTCTTTCTGGACATCTGTGCTTTTAAGGGTAGTGATTACTACAAATAGTTAATTACTCTCATCAAGGTCTCCTGTCAGCCTTTCGGTATTTCTAGGGGGATTTTGTAACCTCACATTTAGCTTGTGCTTTTCAGGAGAAATTATGTGTATCACTAAGTTCTGTTTTGTCTGTTTTCTATACACTTCAGCTGGGGCTAGAACATAATCTCTTACTTTTTGCTTATTTTTTCCATTGTGGATATTGCTTTTAATTTTGATGCCTGTGTCTTTTTCCAACACTGCTGAAGAAACCAATATCGGAGAAGTGTTTTCATCAAACACTTCTCCAATAAGTGATGAGTATATCCTGTTTTGGGGTTTAATTCTGTTCCTTCTCTAGGCTGTCTTTACAGAATTATTAACTATCTCTCTGTGGTTTGGAATAGAGCTCATTTAAATAAACAAGAGATCTGCACTGTTATGTGTTTTACATTTGTTTACATTGCATTGGTGTGAGATGGATCCCTCTCCAAATGTGTAAGGGGATTTTTACACCCCACTGGTATTCCACTCTTGGACTGTATCTTTGCAATTCTAACATTACATGATGAAAAGTAAATTTTTGAAACAAACTCCCCGTTAGTTTCAGCTTGGTTTCTGCAGTTATTTTCACTCCTAAGCAAATGCTGCTAGGATTCAAATCAGCTGTACACGATTTCCAGCATCATCATCCTGATCTTCCTGCTTCATTTAGGAGCCTTAATGAAAATACAGTTGGCTGCTCCTCGCGCATATAGACAGGACCTAATCATCCTGAAGACACATCTTTTGGCAGAGCAACTGATCTAAGTAAATCAGGATGTCTCTGATGTTGGTGGACTGATGATCCATGTTTTTACATTGATCAAATATCTGCTTATAGCTGTACTTTACATCATGCAAAGTCACTTTGTAACATACCCTTAAAAAGTGATGAATCTTGCCAAATGACTTTATGTTATCAAGAATTTCTAAAAATTCCCACTGCATCTGACTTTATTTGATTACCAGTTCAGACATTCTGTACTGAGTACACCAGGTACATTATCACATTTCTTGGGTCAGTCTCCCACTAGATAAAAATGGATGGTGAAAAGCTTGCAAATTTTAAAAAATTATTATTATTTTTTTAATTTTGCAAGTATTTGATCTTAAATTAAGCTTGCACAGCTTGTAATATCATAGCCCATGCATTGACTCCTTGTGATACCCCATGGGAGTTAAAGACTAAGAGAATATTGCCTGATATTGACTCCCATTTAGTTTTTCTGTTCTGCATTAATGCCTATGTAAACAAGTGAAACATTTCTGTTTCTTAGGATGTCTTTACTAAATGTTTCTTACGTTTCTCAGTGGTGAAAGGAATGTTTTGACTGTCAAATAAGCAATTTTTCATGCAACATTTTTTGCACTCCCAAATGACAGAAAGAAAATGCCTCCAACTGTAGTCCAGTGCTACGTAAATAACACAAATCTGACATCAGTAAGAAAATAACTTCTCTACCTACAAGATCAATTTTGAACATGTTTGGGCTTCCCCAAAGCTTCTTCAGAGCCTGTAAACGGGTCCTCTTTTGCCTTGAAATTGCTCTTTCTAATCTTGGTAATTTACATTCAACTCCTGACAAGTGGTCAAGAATCAAATCTGACTTTGGCCTAAGGGATTCTCTGCCAGTAACTTTGAGACTTATTTAAAAGTAGGCAAGTCTGTCTGTCTTCAGTCAGGCATAGGAATGAGGAGGCATTGAAATTAAGTGATTTACAAGGGAAAATTCTGGTGATAATATTGATATTCACAGTTTCCTGGCTTTCAGTCCTGTAATTGGATCCATAAGCAATTCTTCCTCTATCCTGTAGCTGTGCTTTCCTGGCTAAAAAAAGAGGCCAAACCATGAGCCTGAAGCTCAACATCCCCAGAAGTCAGGAAGTAGCCTGTAGATTCTCTCTTAAATACCTTCAACGTGAAGTAAAATTTGTACAGATCTCTGAAGAGTAGTTTGAGTTTTTATTTTCTCTACTGGTTTTTATTTATACTATTTTTTCTGAACAACAGCTGAACTGTTTGATGATTTCGAGTCTGGAGAGGGGCTGGAAGAAGTGAATAGTAGGTTGGTCACCAGTCAGTGACTGACAGTTATGATGAGAAAAATGCTGATGACAACTCTTTAGCTGGGCAGCCTTGGAGGAAAAACAGATGAAGTCACTTTGGCTAAAATAGATGTCTGTAGCTTCATTAAATCTCTCACAAAGAAACAAACCCTTGCCTGATAGTTTTTACAAAGGCAGGAACAGCCAGAATGCCAAGAGAAAGCCCAGTCCAGACCAACACTTCAATGGCATTTCAGTGCAAAATTGCTGATTTCCTCCATGTGCTGCAAGAATCAAGAGCAAGACAAAGTCTCAGGCTTAGAATATTTTTTTAAAATATATTTTCCCCCTACAACAGTCAGCTTAAACTCAAGCATGAGGCGAATGGTGGATTTGAAAGTGCAGTTTTCAGAGAGCAGTGAATCTGGCATCCACACAGGGCATTGTGCTGCCAGTCCTTTTTGATGTGGCAGCTCGTGTGGTTCCTCCTGCCTTTCGAGCTGGGGCTCTCTGTGCCGAGATGTCGCTGTTGTGACAATGCTATTGCCAGTCACCTGCACCATCACATCCTTTTTGATTTGGAGTTACAAGAAACAGCAGATTGGGGAAAAAAAAGTAAATGTCAACTCTCTGGACTTAAGACTAATCCTTTCTTCTGAGGATCTCATTGCACTTCTTATACCTAGGCCAATATTCCTGGGAATTATAGAATTAGATGTTCTCATCTCACAGGTATAAGGAATCACAAATTGAGCAGCTTGCCTGGGAGAGTACCTAAAAATTTTGACTCCAAGAACAGATTCACCCATACTGTGTGTTAGCCAAATAGCTGTTCTTGCCCAGAAGTTCTCTGAGCTGGGGCTGAGATGAGTCCAAATTATTAATCTAGTAGAATAACTTTTACTGTTAAAAGCAGGACAGCTTTTTAGGACCTTTGAAAATGAGGACATCTGCTAGTATATAACATCCTCTGTGCTCAAATACAGATTATACTGGCTTGGGATCTCCAGCTCAGCTATGGAACGATTCTCGTGTGCTCCAACAGTGATGAATGCTCTAACAAGGAAATAGAAAATTACATATTAGAAAAATACTTATCCTTTTCTCTTGTCTTTCTGAACTTGTACAGCTCATTTGTCTCTCTGCTTCCTCTGGTTCCTCATGGATTCAACCATTTCATCATGCTATTTCTTTCTCCTGTTATTTGCAGATTTTGTTCTTCCCTAAGCTGCTGGTTACCCACCGTTACACATGATCTACCTGTTCAGCTTTGGGTTTCTGTTTTCCTTCTTCTCTGATAATTCCTCTCCCTCCCTCTTTCGCTCTGTGCAGTTTCCAATTCTGGTCCTTCCTTTGCTTTCCTCTCTTTACACCTCTTTTTTTTGTGCTGTGCACCTCTTCAGTCCTCCCTGCCTTCATCCTGGGTAAATCCTGTGCCTTCAGCCTTTCTCCTGAGGAGGGCTGAGCCATGGTGATGGCACATTCCTTACAGAGCCTCACAGTTACTCAGATGTCTGTCAAAGTCTCCTCAAGTGAGCTGGGAAGCTCACTTGAGGAGTACTGAAGCAAGAGGAGATATCTTTGAGCAGAAAGTTGGAGGTAAACTAACTAATGTCTGTAGTCATGTGGTAGCAGAGATCTGCAAGCTCTGTGTCTTGTGAGAGCACCCACTGAACCCCAGCTAAACTGTTTTGGATTCTCACCCTTCCAATGTGCAGCAGTCCAGAAAGTGGGTTAGGCAGAGTATTTTGCACAATGCTTTGAATAAATGAACTTGTATAATTAGCAAATAAACTTTTCCACCAACTTGCCAATATCCCACTTCATTTCCCTGCAGTGATTTCTGAGGTCAGCTGCAAAAGTAGTCATTTCACTTGAACCCACTTCTGATGAGCTTTTTCCACTGGTTAATATTATGGTCTTGTAATATTATGGTCCATGAGGAACCAGAGGAACCAGAGAGACAAAAGAGATGTCCAAGTTCAGAAAGAGAACAGCAAAGGATATGAAGTAGATGTATTTTTCTAGTCTTTGTTAGAGCATTTGTCACTGTTAGAATACACTGTTAGAATTGTTCCACTGCTGAGTTGGAGACTGTCCTTTCTCAGTACAGCCCCTTGGCTTGGATGGTATTTGCAGGGATGCATGAAAACACCTGAGCTAACCCATTATCTTGGGTAGTGAAAGCAGATTTTACAGATCACTATGCTACCTCTCCAGGGCTAATGGATCCTCTCTCTCCCTTCTTTGTTCTTTTACAGGGGTGTTAACCTAGGAAACTGTTTGCCTTGTGCCTGTGCTTTATCACTGAGAGTTTTCTTGAGTATTTCTCCTTATGGAGCTACTGTGCCCCATCCTTGTCTCCATACCCGTCTCTGAAGCTTCTTTCAGGCCAATCTATTGGCTGGCTTCATATTTCTCTTCCTTCAAAACTCTTCTGAGTATTCACTTCAAAGACTCTTATAAATGACAACTTCAATGACAGGTAAAGTAATTAACCTACTAATAAAAGTAATTAATAAAAAACCCTAAACCATGTTTTATATTCTGAAAACTGGCCATAATCAGACAAACCATTTGCTGATTCTTCCTGTATTTCTATGTTTTCCCTTCTTGTCTCATCTAATCTACATCATGGCTGAATCCATGCTTACTTCTGTGCAATTTTGTGTATTATTAATGCACATGGGAGTCCAGATAATACAGCACGTACATGTGATTTGGAAAATATATGCATGTGACTATTGCCTTCCAACTGAACTAGATCCAGAGACAGAGACATGGGAGGCAGATCTTCTGCTCCCGCAGCTAGTGTGTACATGCAAAGCACCAGACTGAAGGAGCATCTATATTACTGCTTGCTCAAAGCAGCAGAGACCCTGTCATACATAATACAGAGACATCATTACTAATATAAAACACTGCTGGGGAGAAGGGACACATGGGCGGGCCAAGATGGCAGATGGCTTTTAGTGGCATGCTGCTTTCAGTTCTTCTACCTTTGTAATTTGTGCAATTTAAAGCTTTGGTTACTGTTTTTAGTCTGCTGTCCATTGGCCCTTGTGGGAGTTTTTGTTGTTGTGTGAGAATGCAGTGTGTTTTTAGTGAGGGCCACAGCCAATCCTAAGTGCTGTGTTCTCCTGGTGACTGGTGTTACAAAGGCAGCCTAGTCAAGAATAGCTTTTATGATCAGCTGGTTTGCTGAAGAATTGATGAAAAGAGCAGTTGTCCCAGCCATAGAAGCTCTGCTCTGTTGTACTGCAGGGTTTTGTTGTTGCTCTGTAAGGCACTAGTGCTGAGGTGGAAAGCTCTTTGGCAGCTAAAGAGGCATGGTAGACGTAAAATATACCTCTAAGAGAGGCAGTTTGTAAGTGGAGAGAGGGAGCATCTTCCCTCATTTGCATAGTGATGGAAAAATTCTTTGAGGGGGCAGGAACATGAAGGAGCCAAGGGGCCCTTCTGTGCCTTAGGAATGGTATTTAGGAAATTTGGGGTTCCTTCTGACCCTGCTGTGTGACTTGACTCAATAGTGAAAGCACAGAAGTGCTTTTCAGGAACTCACTGCAGAAAGGAGAAGCAGGAAATGGTGGAAATTTTGAGAGACACCCTCTCTTCTGCTCTAATTTCTAGATGGAAGAAATTTTAAAAAGCCTGAGGAAGGTTTCATGGATGCTTCTGAACTAGAAAGAAGCCCAAGGTGCAAAAGATGCAAAGCCTGCTATTTGGATCTCTCTTGCTTTCTTCTTCTTCTTCTTTTTTTTTTATTTTTTGTTTTTTGCAACCTTTCTGAATTTTCAGATACTTTGCTTTCACCTCTGATTTTTATCTTTTATTTATGTGAGGCCCTCTCTAATTACAGCAGGTAAAATCAGCTCAGCTAAGCATAAGCTTTATTGTACTGCAGTGTGGTTTTAACCTTTACACAGTGTGCATTTTCACGGCAGTTTTAATAGCAAGCTGTATTTGCACAGGTAAAAATTCTTATGAATGTTACCAAGTGTAGGACTTATACTGAAAAGCCAGTGCTCAAGCAAGCAGTCTTGCCAAGGACTTGGGTTGCATTTCTGTTGCTGAGTGGGGTCAAACCATGAGAAATTACAACTTTTGTTCAGACTCACAGCCCAGAGGAATTTTGAAATATCCTTTCATATGTATGTTAGTTCTTTTGAGCTCAGATGGTTTTTCCACCTGGAGCCTAGGTACCAGATGAATTCCTCAAATTAGTTTAAGAATTTTTTAGGCATGCTGTTGGATCAATTTTTAGATCCCAGCTTATTATATTTTAATCCATTTCTTATGCTCTCAACGTACATTATAAGTGGATTTTTTTTCAATCAAAATTTGAGTGAACATGAAGCAGGAATGTAACAGCCTATTTTCAACTCTATTTTCAGGAGTTGTTATAATTCACAATGCATACAGTAGCTATAAAAAGACACATTATATTTTCAAGGTCTGTCACATTATTTACAATGTGAGAACATAAAAACTCCCTGATGTTTCTTGATAAACAGTCAGACCCAGTAGCACTGCTGAACAACGGGTGAGGTACCTCAGGTGCACAACCAGCTTCAGGTGGAGGGAGAAGCCAAGGGTATAGAAACATACTCTTTTTAGAGGACAAGAGGGTACTTCAATATCTGCAGTTTCAAATGCTGGAGTATATGGGTTAACAGAAACATTTCTGGTATTATGTGGTCTACCACTGCTACCTTCCAGGCAGTCAGTCATCTAAGCAAAATTTCCACATGAGTGGCTGCTGAAAAACACAATGGCCCTTACCCTAGGGTGAATCCTAGTTTTGTTCAAGTCAATGACAAAACTGCCTTTGACTTCAATGGGGTCACAACTAGTGATGTCTGATTTCCACTTGAGTTTAGGATTGGAGGTATCTTTCAGGAAAACAACTTGGTTTTTCACGTAACAATTTACAGGTTTTTCACCTTTATGGCCAAAGAAAGTTTATCCTCCATCTGAATCTAGATGCACCCATAGAAGATATTACTGTCCTCCTCTTCAGAGGTCATTGTTTCCTCACTCTTTAAATTGTTATAGGGCTAGTTACACAACTGGAAATTGTGGTTTCAGCTGGGATATTTGACCTGGAGTGAATTGGGGAGTGCACACATATACTGACCACATATATAGACCATGGATAAAGCAAAAACCAGGAGGTGCAGATTTGGCTGTGAGCGTTAAATGCTGTGTCAGGAAAAGGACATGTGCCTGTAGTTTAGGTCCTTGGAAGAGTGCCACCAGTTTGTGGCTCCTTCATGTGCTGAAGGCCACCACTTAGCAGAGCTGTGTGCACAGCTAATTCCTGTCAGGAAGAACCTTACATGGAGAGAAGGCTATGTGGGGCTTGACAGCTTCCCTGAACCAAATCTTTTTCTTCAGGCTCAGTGAGAACTTTGACCTCAGGGTTTTACATTCATGTTGGAAAAACTTGTGTTCCTTCTCTGCTGGTCCTGGTATTACCACAGAGCTGCTGCCACAGGCTGAGGCTGCTGGTGGGATGAGTTGTCAGTAATATGTTCTTGTGCTGCGTGCTTCAGAGGGTGGGAGGTGTCTCACAACGACAGGGTTGCAACAGCCACATCTGGCTTTTTCTACCTTAATGTAGTTTTTGTTGTCTGCTTGGTTTTGGTAGTACTACAAAATGACATTTCAAACAGCAAACTTCCCAACTTTTGATACAGCCTTTCTGTACTTCTGTACTTACTCAGGCCTACCAGGTGCTCACAGAAAAACATGTGTGGTTCCACACACCCAATAGAAACTGAATCAGCACTTACAATGAGTTGTTTTCCACAGGTAAGTGCAAGACCCTGGTGGGCACAGCTGTGCTCAGGTGCTGGTGAATGCTCTGGTGTATGGAACTGGACTGGTGTCTGGAATCTGCCTTTTTAATGCCCCTGCAGTGTTTTGTTTATCTCTAAAGTGGAAGCTGCTGGGCTCAAACACTGGAGAATGGTATAAATCAGACTAAACCAGAACAAATGGAAAACATAACAAAATTGCTGGAAAAATACAAAAGGACTCCTTCAGCAGGGCTCAGAGCTTTAATTTATTTCAAGAAAAATGACTGACTCATTTGAGCAATAGCCGCTCTGATCCCTTACATGGGCAAATGGCTGACAAAGGCAGGCTTCTGGATTTGCAAGTGACAGAAAGAGTTTTGTTGTGCAGTATGTGTTGCAGGACTGCAGGCTCAGATGTGTTTTATAAAAAGAGAAGGTTTCCCCTCATTTTTATTGTATAGCTCTTCCACACAAGAATGCCCTCTTTTTGTTGTCTGCTGTGCATACCTGTGTACCAAGTAAACGGTTTTGATGGCTGACCATAAACAGTTTTGGTATCTCTGATCTGTATCTCCCCCTCTGTGGACGAAATCTATTCTTATTTACATGAACATTTATGTAGCATACAATTTACTTTCAAAATTATTCCATAACTCCATAATTCACAAGACTGCACCACTTTGGTGCCAGCATTTCTTTTGCATCTTGTTTGTTTGAAAGAAGATTCTTCTGGCATTTTTTGAATTATAAGTTGGCAAACAAGAAATTTTTTCCTCTTGACTTCAAAGCAAACACAACAATAAAGACTTTACAGGTAGAACCTTGTGGGAAGCCTGCTGACACCTTATTTAGTGTCTGATTTTAAATTATGAGAAGAAGAGTGAACTTGTTCAATGCACTTTGTGCCATTCAAATTCTGACTGCGAGATGCCGTATCCTTGTGCAACGCAAGGCAGCCAGGATCTTGAGCTGGGCTTGTGGTAAGTGTGCCACAGCTGCACAGTGGGAAGCCACTGACCCCTGCTCACCCAGGAAGGTCCTAGGGCTTAGATGGAGCAGTGTGCTCAGACCAGAAGCTGGCAGGGAGCACAGAAGCAATGCTTCATTTTGTGGTAGCTTTTGTGCTGAGTGGGTAGATCTGCACGCTTATTTCCAGGACAAACAATTGAAACAGCAAACTCACAAGGGATGTTTTGGACTCTTCTGTCAAGGTTTTTAAGTCCAAATTCAGCATCAGACAAGGTGTAGGTAGTTGATCTTGCCTTGCTGCAAGGAGCTGGACCAGCAGATCTCTTAGGGTTCCTTTTGGCTGTAAACTTGCCTAATTTTATTGTTATAATGATGAAATTCGGGGTGAGAACATCTGAAAGGGAGACAAGAAATTCTACTAGGTGAGCAATAACAGAAAATGGAAATGTTTCTCATTTTTCCTTTCTCTGTCAGGTGATTGCTTTTAAAATGAGCAGTTATGTAATACTGTCATCCTTTCCATTTAAATTTCCTTTGTGATTTATTTGTGTTGGGTCAAAAGGTGACCCAAAAGATTGGTGAAAATCAGCGATTTACAGCTGGCTGCACCAGGGACTCAACTTCTCAGCCTCAGAAAATTCAAGAGTGTTTTGTATGACTGGTTATATTTGCAGCTGTGATCGAAGAGCATCAGAGGGCTTGGCAGCACATCCTTGAAGTGATCAGCTTGTTCTGTGCTATTGTACTAGGCTGTTGCACATTTTTGGTAGAGAAAGTTTTATTGCCTAATTCTGGGCAACTTTGATTGTCAGATGCAGGTGAAGGCAGTTTCATTGTGTTGAAGGCTGTGGCTGGAGATGCCACAGCTGAAGTGTCAGCATCCTGCCTGTTTGTTGGGGCAGAGGGTCAGATCCTGATTTGAAGGTTGCTAGTATGGTGAACTGAGCTTTGCCTGGGTAGTGCCAGGCACTAGGCACACCAACATCCAATCTTACTAGAAGGAGGTGTTTCCACCCTCATATGGACACAAGGTCAGCCTGACCTATTATCTATTTCTGTCTGAGGTAAACAAAACCACTTATAACCAAATGGCAGCATCCACACAGGTGATCAGTGTGGGGATGTCTGCAGCTTGTTCCTTTTGTGAATGTAATAGTCTCCTCTGTTTTCTTTTCTTTGATATTTTCATCAGAATAATGCAGTCTGACAATGTTTCTAAGTTACTGAGAACAACCAAGGGATAAACAGTTCAGTCACCTTGGCCTCTTTCTTCTCCTAGTATTAAAAGAGAGGCTAGCAGTTACTATGATATAGTATTTTACTCATTGACTTTCTTTTGAAGGTTCATAATGTGGAAGCTGTTTAAAAAATCAATTTGCATAAATGCTTTTTAACAACAACAACAAAAAGTTTACTCTTCCTTGACTTATTAATATTTTTGCATAGTAATTAGATACAAAATCTTGTGTGCTTGTGCAGATATATCCATATATATTCACACACACATGCACATATGTATGCACAAAATTTGTCTCCTGTAGCTGGAAACAGTTCAACTGAGAAAAATTATGTGCACACCAAAACAATTGTGATTTTTCAACAAGATCCCAGTGTTTTCTTTGTAAAAAACTAGGATTGGAAAAACATGAGGTTTTCCTGCCAGATTCCATTCATTTTCAGCAGGAACAATCTGCTCCTCTCAGCTGAACGTTTTACAGCAAGAATGGCTGGAACTGAGGAACCAGCTCCTGTTTGGAAATAGTAATTGTTTTTAATGAAAATGCCTGCCTACCATTTGGAGCTAATACCAGAACCACGATTCCACTAGGACAAAGCATCAGCTGGACAGAAATGTGCAGTGCAAGAGGGCAAGATGTCACATTATCAGGAAAGCAAAGGAGAAGGTCTTTCTTTTTTTCCTGCTTTTTCTTTTTCTCTCCTTTTCTATTGGTTTCATCTGCAGTTCCCTAAGAGATACTAGATAATAAAAAGGGCAAGGGCCAAAAATCACCTGGTGGTGTCTGGAGTCATGCCAAACCATTGTATGTTTGAAAACAAAACTGATGGTAAAGGAACAGTGTGTTAGACCTCCCTGATAGTTAGGGTTTGCTTGGAAAAAAATACAGCCAGCTTGGCAGAAATAATCTGATGTACAAGAAGATGGATGTGATTGAAAAAGCCTGGGAGTTTAGCTTTGTACAATCCTGTCCACTCATTGCAGAAGCCAACATCTTAAGATACTCTAAAGTGTTTCAAGCAGAGGTAGAGATTCAATGATTTCTTCACTATCTCTATTTAGAGCCAGGTTTTGCTGCAGTTCTTTTGAGTGGATACAGATTGGGAAATCACAGAAGCAGAATATGTTTGGCTACATTTAAAGCCAGATGAATATTTACAAGAACAATGACTCCCCAAATCAAAAATCTATGGTTGGACAAGCCCATTAATGGAAATAATGGCTTTTACATAACATGCTTTCCTTGTCCCCTCAGCTTTCTACCCTCTAAAGTGATGGGCTCTGGCAAGGTTTCTAATGCACTGCATCTCTTCCCGTGTTTTCAGTGGTGTGAGTCACCAGCACTACCATTAAAGACATCTCCAAATTAACAACAGAAAGTTAAAGCTTTCAGCCACCCTTGCTGTTTACAAGGTTTTCAGCCTTTACTGGTTTTGCTGGCTCAAGTTTGGCTGTGAAGACCAGGTTTCTCTTTTCTACTCTTATATAACTTTTCTGAAATTCAGTTTATACCAAATAGCTAACAAGCTCAGAATATGGCCTATTAGCACACAAGCAGCTTACTTTCTGTTGCTTATTTAGGTTTTATTTTAAATAGAAGGAGTACATTAGTTAAAAAGATATGAAGTATAGAATTATATCCAGGACAGTCTGAGAATATTAGAGAGGACTGAGAGATCTGAAGGGACAGGTCTTACCTTTTTCAAGTGAGCTGATACAATAAAAATAGGCTATAATAGAAATTACAATACATAATATTATATATAAAAATAATGTATTAGTTATACAAATAATTATATTAAAATAATGTTTAATAGGTTATAACAGAAATATGATAAATAAAAAATAATTTTCAGACAGATAGAACTTGCTGTTTTATCAAATCAGTGAAATGGACTACCTAGAACTTAGGCTATGATTCCATCTATTAGGGAAAAATATCTATTGGATTCATCTCAAAGGTGCCTAATACAATGCTGACACTATCTATTTTCACAGCACATGCAGGATGGCTTTTGATATCAATGACCATAGGGAACAAAGGGAAACAGAAGTGTGAACTCACTCTCACCCCAATAATTCCACTGTGATAACACAGGTTAATGCTGAAAATAATTCAGGTCACTGTGTGAATCTACTAGACCACAGCATGTTCTTTGCAGGCATTTCAGTTTATCATGCTGTATTTTAAGAAGTCAAAAAATGCCCCTTAATTTGTGGCTGTCACAGAAAGCTGTCCCACTGAGAAATTGGAGTTTCACCTACAAATCTTTGAGTTGTCTTCTTATATATTCAGTGTGTCTTGGAATAGAAAAGAAGGAAATAAAGGTTGTAGCCAGCTTTGAAAATGCCCACATTTGGTAGCAGAAAGTATCAGTCTGGTCTTGTGGTGGAACTGTGAGTACTCTTGTGATCCAGAATAGCCAGCTTGGATGTCTCTAACCCAGGCTTCAGCCGCCTTCTCAGAGGTCTGAATGGCTGCATGTACTGGAGTATTAGAAATATATTCTAAATGGTTTCTTGTACTGGAGTATTAGATGTACATTCTAAGTTGCCTGATTTGCTTAGCACTTGGCTATCTTTTAGCCATTGCAAAGAAAACATTAATACCTTTCTTTAAAATCTGTCGCTGGGTAATAAAGCATTAGTGGTACTCAGAGAAAAAATTCTGAAATTAGGAAGACAAACTAAGGCCTTGTTAGTGTAGAAATAAGACAGAAATTGTTTCAAGAGAAATCTCCTCTATTTCTGTGTTTACTGGCGACACAGAAAAGAATTGTGGGGGTAAGAGTAGATACCCTTAATTTGTGATTGCTTTTTGAGAGGGACTTACAGACCAAATTGCATTAAAATGTGGTGCTTATATTTGCTTACAAATCTGATCTGTTGATTTGGGATCCAGATTTTGCAATTTAACCCCAAAGCCACAGAAAGCTGCTCCCAGAAACCTCTAGTTGAATATAGTGATGGGCCAGATGTAGTGACTTGGCAGGAAGGGCTCAGATGAACAGAACAGTGCCTTGGATTGAACTGCTGTCTTGGATTCAGCAGGAAGACTTTTCAGCCTGGATTGCATCTGCAGCCCTGTACATTTGGCAACTGATGAATTTTTGCTGTAAAACCTAGGTGCTGTGTTCAGATAGGATGGGGCATTATGGAATATATATTTTGGTTCAGATGCTTGAGGTAGATCCCTCAGTTTGAGTATCTGAATACCATAAGACTGCAATTTTGCAGCTTATCTTGTGGGCAAGCAGTAGATAATAATTTTATTTTTGTTTTGGTGAATGCTGTTCATCTGGAAAGAAGTTGTTTTGTTGCTCATACCCGAGTCAGCCATCTAAGAAGGATGAATAAATAAGGGTTTTCAAACATTATCCTGTATGTTTTGTTAATAAATCCCAGTTTATTAGTCATTTCCTGTTTTGCCCTAGAAAAAGCCAAAAGAATCTATTAAGAGCCTATCCATTGATTTCTAAGTGGGAATTAGAAAAGATGATAAACTGTGCAACTGCTTCTATGAATTGAAGGAATTAGATCTGATGCTATTTTCTTGTTTGTTCGGCTTGCTTTAAATGGGTATTTCTGTACTGAGCACTTAGAGATCTGACATTACTGAGCATGTCCAGATCCATTAATAATAATAACTTTGTGTATGGAACAGACAAATTATGTTAGATGCAGTCAACTTATGCTTTGAAAGCTTCTAGTAGATTTTAAGGAAAACAGTGGTGCAATATTGGATGCTTTTATGCATAATTTCCATGGGCATTCTTTGAGTTTTATTTGCTTCTGACACTTTCACACCAGTTTTCACCAATATTTATCATAAGAAAATACCTTTAGGTAATTAGTAGTCAGTATTAATAGTTTTCCTATGACTTATTTGAATTAAAATTTTAATTTCAATTTAAAAGGTGTATTTTTCATAGTTTGCCATTTTCTTTATTTTTCCTCAATTCTTTTTGATATATTTTTAAATTTTAAAATGGAAAAGACAAAATAGAATCCAAACTTTTAAAAAAATTAGAGGTAATTGTGGAACACTGGAGTTCACCTCTTTTGGATGGCCTTCAAGAAGAGCCTGTCACCTATCTCTATTGATTATACAGGGTCTTAGTGTGGGTACCTGAAGTCAGACTTTCAAGTCAGACAGTGTAAATTCCTCACATACTCGTTCACATTTATGCTGAATTCATTTGTGGATCAAAGCATATGGCCATGGCCCTTAGTTAGACAACTTTAAAAAAGTTTCTGTAGAATAGCAGGCAAAAGAGAGGATATTGTACTTTTAGAAATATGGTTGTGAAGTCTCAGACACGATGGGAAGGCTAAAATAGAAAATCCTGGGCACAGTCTATTATGCTGCCATTAAATTATGAGAACATTTTCTCAGGTTCGAGTTCATATGGAGAGTTCTACCTTTTTACATTAGGTATTATGAGCCCCAATGCCCTTCTCTAGGCTGCTTTCACTACTGAATTTGCTGTCTGTGGAGTAAATCTGGGTTCATGCTGAGGGTTAGGATGATAAAGTCCTTTGTTTTCCAAATGGCTCTTTGTGGACAGTAAAACTATTTTGCAGTTTTTCTCTTTGCATTGTTAATTGAGTCTTCTCACTGGCACTGTCTCTATGCTTAGCCCCTATGGGTCAAGATATGCTTCTGAAGTTTGCTTAATAAAAAATTTACACAGCCAAGAAACAATGAAGTCAGGGTAGACAATAATTCCCATACCTTTAGTACTATGATAAAGCAATATGCTGGAACATAACTGTAAAATATTTGGGATTTCATGGAATATAGCCTGTTATCCAGCTCTTTGGCTGAATGGGAGTATTAACCTTCAAATCATCTGAAAGTTCTGAAATGCTCAGTACTATCACAGAAATGTCCTATGAAAGGGCCCTTGTACATGGGTGCTCTTTTCTGGGCAGTGCAGGTCCTGCAGCTTTCTTAGCCCCAGTAAGAAAACCAGTCAACCCTCCTTTAAGGTCTTTGGCCCTGGGCAAGTGCAAAGTTGCATGGTAGGTGAGGGGCTAATGACATGCATGCAGCTGCTAATACTTAACTTCTGAGGCAAGATGGTCTTCAGAGGTAATTTCCAGGCTGGCTCTGACATGTCACATTTACCATCAGACACAGCTAGGGCCAATGCACATTTTCTTAGGGCTATCAGGAACTCCCATTGGCCTTCTTCCTTTTTGCCTGCTGTACAGATTTTCATTAACCAGTTGGACTCTCTCTATTCCTACACCTACTTCTGCTGAGTGTCTCTGTACACGAGGTAACTCCAAGTTTCCCTGAGTGACTAGACATGGTTTTTGTTACTTGATGGGTTATCAAAGAGTATTGAGTCTTATTTCCCCAAGATGAAGTGGGTCAGGAGAAGTAATTGTGAGAGAAGGTGTCAGAGACAAAATATGGAAGGCTAGATAGCCCTAATTGTAAGGGAAGCTCAGGAGATACTTGAAAGTTTAAATATATGCCTGAAAAAAAAATTAGAAAGGTTTTGATGTTAATTAGAAGGCACAAAAAGATATTGACTGAAATGGCTCTGTGGAGCAGGGAAGGACAGCCCCAAACACATTCCAGGGCCGTGCCTCTGCTGTGGATTGAGGTGCGCAGATGCACTTGCCTTGCTACTCTAGCCTGGTTTGGATGAAATTCCCAGGAAGGCAGGGGCCTCATTTGCAGGTGCCAGAGCTCTGGCATTTTCTTTGGCCTGTGTTGACACCTGGACAGTACATACAACTGCAGGCCTTTCATGAAGAGGAAGGCAGGACGGTCCTGCAGTCACGCCCCTGACCGCAATGCAGATATATCTTCCCTTGTGCCACGATCTGCTCTATCAGCTCTGCTCTCTGTTACTGTGAGGATAAACCCACAAGGACTCTGACATTCAGTTTGTCACACAGACCAAGAATTAAAAAAATAAAATGACTTAGAATAAAGGGAAGCAAGGTAATTACACTCATCTTCACGATATTCAATTCAGCTCCATCCAGATCTCTAATTTAAGGTCAGCCCAATAATTCAGTGAACAAAACAGAAGTGGATGCCATTAAAAACTGAATATTTACCAGGCTTCAGTGCTCACTGAACATAGCTGTTCTTTACCTTGGTAATTTGCTTTCTTATTTGCCAGGCTAAAAACTGAAAAATTCTCCAAATACTACACAAAATATAACTACAATTTGGATTTGAATGGCACTAGTGCTAGTTTTTATTGATTTTCACACACAAGCTAATAATTTCTGCTTAATTCTAAAGGGGAATATTCACACCTATGCAAAGAATTTTTTCAGTACCTGGATAGTCGGGGATGGATTACGGAACCATACCGTCTTGTGAGCCTGAAATTTGTTACACTGTATGAAGGTTAGTCATTGAGGCAGATGACTGAATGTGTGGTCTCTGTTTATTTTTTAATCTGCACATTACTTTAGCTGCTGTCTTTGATGGTATTCTCACCAGGGAGGCCAGGGGCTAACAGGTAATGCAGCAGAGCTGAATTTTTCTACATTTAAATTTCCAACTGTTACCAAATAGGTCCAACCGCAGCTCCCAGAAGTAAAAGTGATGAATAAGCAAAGCAGTGTCATCCAGCCTGGAAAACAGAAAGACTAAAAGACATCATCATAAAAATGTTGGAAGTGATAAATGTTGTGTCTACACTAGAGTTCCCATCAGCAATAGCAGCAATGGGAAATTTTTAGGAAAATCTCAGTGATTTGGAGCCATTAAAGCTCAGGACTAAGGAATCTTTCTGCAGGGCAGTTTCAGACAGGACAGCTTTGTTTCTGGATTATCTACCACTCTGGATTAATCAGATATTGATTTTCTTTGGTTCAAGTCCATTTAAGCATTCACCTACATGAATCCATCTATAAATTCATCACAGCATTAATCTATAAAGAGTTTAAAGCTGTATATTAACTGAGGCATGCCCCCTCTTCCTACAGGTGTGTCTGTGAACCTCCAGTGCTACCTGGCTGTGACGTTTCAGGGGGCTCTTTGCCAACACGTGGTTCTCTGGCACAGGCAGGACTGGCTCTCACTGAGAGATCTAAATGAGGGAAGGGGAGGCTGAAGGGAAGCAAGAATATACTCAGGTATTAGCAGCAGATAATTAGCAAACAGTAAAGAGAAAGCAATATAGAACAATAGGTCATATGTGAGGCCTTTTATTTCAGAACTCTCTCTGTTTCAGGACTTGTTGCACAATGTGAAAATTGAGCCTTTGAAAGCCCTGCCCAAGGAGTCTTCCTGGTGAGAGATGGTGTGTCAGATGAACAGGACATAGGAGGCTGGCTGTAGTCTCAGATGCTGCTGAGCAGATAATGCCAGCAGGTTTGGGGACTTCTGTCTGTAGCAAGGAAACTCCTTGTCCATGGAGCTGCAAGTGCTGATCAGAGGTTGGTGCTCAGAGCTGGTGTCAAAGTGCTGTGCCACTGAGTTCTGGGAAGAAAAGTGTGAGGCAGCCCATTTAAATGGAATCATCTATTGTAAATACAGACATTTGGATTTTAGAGGGGTGCAGGAACCTGTTTTCTGGCTCAGCTGACAGTAAACAATCCTGTGGATCCCTGGAAAAAGAGGGAGGCAAAAGTTTTTTTTCCCACTGTGGTAAATTCATGGCATTCTGAATCTGAGTGAATGGTGCCTATATATTTCCTGTGAAAACCAAAACCACACTCCTGTTCCCTTGAATATCAGGGCCAAACACAGGTGAGGAATTGATTTTGTGGGATGGGAGGCTGGGGGAATTCTCTTCCCTATCGGGCATGTCTGTATATTTATTTAACAGAGACAGGGCTAATATTTCGGTTAGCTCCTGAACATTATGAGTCTGTAGAAAGACCACACCTCCTAACAGTCCCCAGATCTGCAACTAAACTATCAACTAAACTTAAACTATCTGGAATAGTTTAAATTGTTTGAAACTATAATTCTGGCTACAAAACCACTGAAGTCTGTAAGGTATTTCAAACTTTCTGGGATTGGTACTTCTTTTTTTTGTTTGTTTTGTTTTTTTTTAGCATTTATATTAGCATCAGACAAAGATAAAGCAATGGTGTAAACAGACAGCTGAGTGTTCCTTGGGCCATGCTTGCTGATGAGACACTTGCATTTCTCTCTGTGTCTCTCTTTCAAGATGCTGAGGCTTTACTCAGTAGCTGCTCTCAATGTGGTGAAGTTTGCCATATGGCAAGCAGAAAACAGTGCTAGAAGAACTTTCACACGTAGTTATTGCAGTGCTTTCCTTGCTAAATGAGGATTTTCTTCCTTAAGTCCAAATTTCACACTCAGATCTCTGGGGTGATGCATTAAACCACAAACAAAGCTGAAGTGTTTGCATCAGCCTGTTGCAATGCCTAGGAGAAATCCACCTTCTCCTTCTCTTTTGTGCTGTGGGGGTGTTTTGTTGAAACCTCTCTGGTCCAATTGATATGGAAGCTGGGGGAAGGAAGAACTTTGTTAGATTAGCTGTTAAAACCAGGTTCATCAACAACTTTGTTGCCAGTATCTTCTCTTAGCATTGTCCCTGAGGGGTTCCTCTGAATCCCCCCTCAGTTTTGCTTGCAAAAGTTCATTATGCTACTGTAAGTTTTAGATTAATTATTCCATTTCTCAGATCTAAATTTTTCCATTTCACAGATCTATGTGTTCCTCTAAAGCCCCTGTTTCAGCCAAAGCATCTGTTCGAGTGTGATTGTGTGTACACGTTTGCCTTGTATGACTTAGCTTGTCATATTTCTTTCAATCTCTCTGTGGTATCTATCCATCCATGTGTCAAGCTGCAAAGCAATATTGATTTCAGAGACCATATGTTATCCTGATGTCTACAAGCATTTCTCCTGGTAGTAGCAATGGGAGTTCTTCCTGTGGAGTCAGGGCTTTCCAAGCTTGGATGCTACTTTTGATACTTCTTGTGCTGGCTTATGAACTTGTCATCATGACAGACAGAAATTTAGGTGCAACTCAATGTAAAAGCTGCTTAGTCAAATAGATACTATTTTGTTGTGAATCACAGTTCACCTTTTAGCAACATTTAACTGCAAACTTTATGAACAAAACGCTGTACTATGAATATGCCATAAGAGTTAACATAAGTAACATCAGTATACATCTTTTGACCTGTCCGTATATGGTGCCTGATTTAAACCTGCTGAAGTCAACAGAAAGATGAATGTGTTTTGCAAGAAGTCAGGTTTATAGTTACCTAAACCCTCTAGTTAGAGGAGCAGGGTATTTGGAAGCAGTGCTTCTTCACCACAACCTGGTACAATTTAGGAAGTCTGTGCTACCTTAATTTGAGTCTGGCTCTCCCTCCATGGCCCCACTAGATACAGGTCTGTCTCAGGCTTTTGGGCAGTCCTCTGACCCTGCTAGGAGGGATGAAGCATGTGAGATGGTGTATGGAGAGCACCTTCTCCTCTGTGGAGTTCAGGGACTATTCAGTGGGAATGACTCTCCAGAAGTTTTGGGTTGTTTTTTTAAGAGACTCAGCCATGTGGTCTTCCTTCATTATTCAGCCATGAATATGAACTGTATTGAAGGTCACAAATTAATTAGACTCTCTTATGTAACACCCTCCTCAATTAAAGAGTATATTAGAGTGCCATCTTCCACTGTGAGTGCCTTTGTGCTAAAAGATGAGTGGGACCCTTCCAGTCCTGTCAAAAAGGTCCTCTAGCTACCCCGTATTTCCTGGGATGTCTTTTGTTTTGGTTTGGTTTTTTAATTTTTTTTTTTTCACATGAAATGCCATGGTCTGTAGTGCTGCACTTCTGTAGCATCTGCCTAATTTTAATGTGGCTTTTATCAAATAAATGTCAAGAAATTAAAAAAAAAAAGAAGTATTTCTCCTGAAACAGACCTTTAATTCACTGTCTTTCAGAGACATTTCTTTCTCAAAAGAGATTCTGGAATGCAAGCAAAAATCTACCACCTGCAAGTACTGGCTGGAAGAGGGCAGGCCATCATACAATCATGGAATATCTCAAATTGGAAGGCACTGATAAGAATAATATATTTAACGACCAATACATGTCCAAGCATAGACACAAGACCCCAGTGTGAATCTTTGGAAAGAATTGTGTTTCTCTTAACCCAAAAGAGGAAAATGCTGGGGGAAATACATTTGTTCTAGCCTATCTTTTCAACAGGGCAGAAAATCTAGTGCTGAATGGTTGTACCTACCCAGCTCATGGTCATACCTAGCACTTGGTCATAGCTACTATTGCAGCTGTAAAAAAATACAGGGGTTGGAAACACTGGCATGAATACACCTTTAGTCATGAAAGTCTGTTCAGTCTCAATTTGTTGGACTATTGGGGAAAATTCCTCCCAGACTCTTGCAGAAAATTAAACTGATACTTCTTCATAGCACACAAATGGGCATCTAGAGGTGTTAGTCATTAACTTCAGGTGTGCACAGGCCTGTATGCAAAAACTGTAAAATAAATCTTTAAAAGAGAAGAAATCCTGAAGTGTTTCTTTCTGGGTTTCATCACCTGGTCAGCATTAAGCTGTTAACTTCTAGTCTTTTGTTTATTGCATTAATACTCTGCACATTTCTGTGGTGGGCAAGTATTCCATACAATAATATAAGAATGTTATTTAAGTTTCTCTAATGAGAAACACATGCAACCTGCTTAGTTTATTTTGGAACATCTCTCAGGTTTACCCACCGTCTGAGGTGATGAAATGAAGCTCAGATGAAACAAAATATCTGTAAAAGATAGCACAAGTCCTGGGTACCTCTGAGTGAAACATGATGAAAATACTGTCCTGCTTTTGCTTATCTTTGCTACCATTTTCATTTCTTTATCTGATTAAAGAAAGAGAGTGCTGGTGGAGGTGGAGGAGGAGGATGGGGTGGGTTTGGGAGATGGGGGGCAGGGAGCAGACCTACTGAATAACAGGCTCAAGAGCTCTCCTGCACAATGAGATTAGCACGATGCGATCATTTTGGTGCCAAGGTGCTAACACAATAATACAAGCGAGTTTGCCAACTTTTCAAATTGAATGTATTTGATTATTTGCTTTTAATTAGTGTGAGTTTTGGAGTATGTACAGGATTGTTAGAGATACATGAACAGCCTCCTATGGCAGGAGAGTGTATTCTCAGTAAAGATGGTACAGCATTGTTCTTTTTTAGCTGTGGAGAATGAGATTTAACAGCTATGTTAAATGTTTTAGCCTGTTTCTATTGTGCCTCCGTTTCAACCTATTGGCAAGCCCAAGTGATACGAGAAAATAAACCTCTCATTTGATCTGAATGTTGAGCACTTTGCTTTAAGAAGAATTTGCAGCCTAACTTCAGGATACAGAAAATATCACTGTTTTATTTACAGGAGGCTCCTACATTTTTCCCCCCTTAACAAGATGTTGAGAAAATTCATGCTCTCATTTTTTTCCCATGCAGTGCTCTCCTTTATGTTCATTTATCTTGAATGTTGTTGTCAAGATTGTAGGTATTTAAAAATCCTTTTAAAGAAAGAGATTGCAGCTCTGTAGGAAATATAACAGGACAAAAAATTTATTTTGACCTCTTTCTCTTTTGAAGAAGGAAGGCAGAGCAAAGGTGTCTCAGGGATTGTTTGGCTGATTTAGCACTGGCTCACTTCATGACTTGCCAGTCACTGGGAGTAACTCACGTCCCTAGATCAAGAGATGTGTCAGCAAAAGGCAAAGTAACTCCTTGTTCAGCACAGATTGTATGTCAGTGTCCATTTCTCAGTTTTCAGCATTACCTGCCTTAACTGAGTTCAGGCTCTTGGGCTTCCAACATCCAAAGAACAGGAATTAGAAAGACTCAACACAATCTGTGTGTAGTAGCAGAACCTTCTACCTATACTGTTCTTCAGATGATTATACACAGTTATATATGCACACACATATATATATTTTAAATGCTCTCCCCTTAAACAATAGAGAAAAACAAATGGTTGACAATAACAATGGCAGCAGCTCTCCAACAAAAGCATGCAATTATTACAATTACACTATCCTTGATTAGGCTCCCATGCATTGCATTTCAATGTAATTGATGTTGTAGGTTGACACATTGGACACCAAATATTCTCGCCTGTCCCTTCACTCTTTTGTTTCAGAGCCTGATTTGCATTTTCTATGCTTTTAGTAATGAAGACTTAGCACTTTTCCTCCATTAGAAAAAAAAAGAGAGACACAATAATCTGCAACTCGGCACTTGTTTAAGGATTCTGACCCTCAAAAATACCACTTTGCTTCACACATTAGCTGCTTACAAAGAAGGAAGCTAATGTATCATCTAATTGGGCAAACCACTGCATCTGATTTCTCTCAATCAGACTATTAGCTTCGTAATTACCCATCTGCCTCATGTGGAAAAACGGCAAGGCGAACACCCAGCTAATAACATTCTCAAGAGCTCTCTACCACAATGAGATGAGCATGATGTTGTGGGATATAGTCCCTAACCATTTAAATGCCAAGGTGGTCTCACAATACAGTGGGAGTCTGCCAACCTTCACAGTCTGAATGTGCTTAATTATTTGTCTTTAATTAGTCTGAGTTTTGGGGTCTGTTCAGGATTGGTGATGAAAAATGAACGTCAGGAAATAAAGCCCCTTGAGCTCCCTGGCAGTCTGTTTTGCATCCTCCTATCTGCTAAAATAGTGGTATGGATTGCAGGATTTATCTCCTGACCAAGTCAAGTTTCCTCTCACTTTACTTTTTATGGATTAGAAAAAGTTTTCTGGGTACCTAAACAAGTTAACTTTTTTAGAATTCAGATGGAGGATGCTCAAATAAAATTCAGCCTTGAATATCTTATTTCCTGCAGTTTTATACTCTTGACCTTTATGGAGTTTTTGTCAAATGACACTAATTTAAGTGAGGAGAGGCTCAGACCTCTCTTCAGCAGAAAGAGGTGTCATTTTCTACTTCCAGTCCTGGCTCTGCCCCTCCTGGATAGTTCACAGTATCTCTGAGCATGTCTCCCACTCAGTCAGCTCACAGATTGCAAAAGGCTGGAATGCCCTTGCTACCTGACTCCAAGGTTGAAACCATATGGTCAAGTCACAGGTGATTCTCTGAGAAGGGCCCTTGGCTCTGTTTTCACTCCCACATGTGGTTTAGTAAAGCCCACATCTGGTTGCAGGTAGAGTGCAGAGCAAGATACATCTGCCTAATCTGTGTTCTTTTCATTGATTTGGAAGCTTAGTGGAGATTCATTAAGGAGAAATCAAATATTGATCCATATCGACTAATTACAAATAATTGAATTTCCTTCAAAAAGCAAAAAAGCGTCCTACCAAAAAGCATACAGCCTTCCTCATTTTATTGTAATTGATTCTTTTGTCCTTGTATCTAGAATGCTGGTAATAGGCTTGATCATGCAAGTACTGATGATCCCAGTAAGGGAATTAAGAACTCCTATGGACAATCTTACAGGAAAGGGAAAACCATTCACCCATTAAATAACGCTTACATTTTCTTATTACAAAACTGTCACATGTACCAAATAATTTTGAATATTGATATATTTCCATTCAAAAACATTCATGCTTTGGCCTTTCCAGAAACCAGTATTCAAAATGCTGCCACAACTAGTGAAATAATAATATACAATGGTATATGAGGTATAAATGCAACTATTCATTAGTAACTCGATATTCCAACAACCCTCTCTGCCTTTCTAGCTGCAGGACTAGCAAGATGTGTACACAGCAAATGGAAACAACCAGATGGTCTTGCAGTTATGACCCTCACTCTCTTCTCTCCCATTGTTTACTGTTATCATTCATTGTACTACGTCCAAACTCCTTTACAGGTCTGCCAGCATGGATTGCTGGATGGAGGCCCTAAACTGCAAACTCTTCACATGCCTATTTCTGATACTGCATAAACACAGCTTGGGCCATCACAGATGATCTGGAAACTTGATCCTATAATGCTTAGTCCAAGTAGTAGTTTTTTGTCCCTGAATCAAAGTATTTACTGCAATGGTTGGGTCATGTGAATAACTTTGTTGACATGGGAAATTATTACATGCAATTTTGATTCAAGGCTTCTCAGCAATGTAAGCACCACTGAACAGGAATACCCATAATGACAGCCAGGAGAGGCCACCTCTGCCCCCAGAGGGAATGAGGCATGAGAAATGGCCATGCAGGGTTGATTCCAGTGTTTCACAATGGGTTTGGGAGAAGTTGTGACTCTTCCCGAGGGGAAGAGTGGAAAATGCCCTGAGCACTGACATGCTACTCTTGGAGACAGCAAAAGCTGGTCTGGCTTTCTGGACCATTTTTGTAGTGAAGTCTTTTTTTGTGTTTTGCTCACCCTGGCAGTTTGTTGCCACAGACAATTGCCTGCATTGCCTCTACACAGAAACAGCTCTGGTAATTTCATGAGGTCCTCTGTTTTTTTGCTGCTTGATAATTGTGTCATATTAAATAATATTTTTCAGTTGAAAGGCACATAGAATTTTAGCCTCCCAAAACCTTCACCAGATATCATTAAGGGATTCCCAGCTGCATCTCTGTGAAATAGAGTCTCTGTTTTCTTGACTGCAAAACTGACTCGAGGCCTTGGGCAATGCCGTGTAGTCATGTGAACATGCTGTGAACAGCCTGAATGTTCACCTGTTTATCAGAATGAGTAGAGGGCATTAAATAACCTCAGATCTCTTACTTTTGCATGTTGTCCTCACCCAGGTGGCATTCTGATCTTCAGGGTATGGCTTGCCTGAGTAAGGACTGTGAGCCTATTACTTCAAATACCTGTGTTCTCTGTGTTTTACCTTCACATTCTCCCTAGAGATCTCTTTGGGGGAAAGATGTGCAATCCTTGGTGAGACATGTCACTTTAATTGAGGTGTTGACTCGCTTATGGCTTCAGATTAAACTGGTATGCTTTAAGTGTTGGTGCCCAACCAGTTGCCCTCCCCTGTGCCTCCTTATCCTATAACTGCTGACTCCAGAGGGGATGTCCCAGCAGTTCTTGAACTCATACTATTTGCCATCCTGAATGCTACAGCAAATTCACATTGGCTCCAGTTTTCTTTCATTATATAGGCCTGTAAAATGCAGCAGTTCAAGAGCTGACTCTTTTCTACTCTGAGGTCATTGTTGTCAGCACAGTCTGGATAGTCCCAGGATAAAGGTGCCAGACCCATGCTCTAGGGCAGGATCCACTACACCATCCCTGCTGAGGGTGACAGCAAGTGCAGTTCTTGCTGACTTTGTTTGTTGTGCCATGGATGTGTTAAGCGTGTACCAGTGGCAGTGGTTATTTATGCACAGAACTGTTGCTTGGAAACATTCAAGACTGAGTTAAGAAAGACATTAAACGTGGCAAAACCATCTTGTTGGACCAACAAAGTTTCTTCTGAGTCACTCTCCAGAAGTTGCTGCTGAATATGACTCCTGTTTTCAAACATACATGCACATTAACTGGCACTAATTCAGAGGGAAAGCTGATGGTGGGAGCTGTCTTGAGTTCTTGAACTGCATGAATGGCCTGTGCTGTGGCTGTTGTGAGGGGAGAATCATTGTTGAGGTAGAAGAGAAAATATTCTAGAGACTTAAAGAATGACTGAGAGACCCTAGGAACATATCTTAAGCACAAAGTTGCTTAGGTTTTCAGAAAAATTCTCTAAGATTTCAGTTTAAATATTTTTCTTGGACATATGTTTGCTATCAAGAGGACTTTCTTGCTAGAGCAGGATTGATTCCTTCCAATCTAGATATTCATTGCACTCATAAGCAATGGTTTATCTTTCACTAAAAAATAAGTGACTTTTTTCTCCTGCTTTCTTGTCTCCAGGAAATGAATTTTTCTCTCCTTTTAATGAATGAATGAGGGATGGGCTGGCATTTATAATTTTTTCTTGGCAAGGCAAGGCAGTAGTTCATCTTCTCTTCTGGCTCTGAACTGCTCTATTAGTTTTGCTCTCCACTGACCATCAGTGTTTCAGCTCTGTATGACCTATTCCTTAAATCTCTGCAAAGTTACACCACTGGTAGTTTGCTTCAGTTCCCTGTTTGACCATGGTGTTTCAGGGCTGTCTTGAGGTCCCCACTGAACTCTTCGTGCATAATAGTGCTTGTACTTTCTTGGGATATTACATGTTTCATGTAGTTGTGAGATTTTCAGATGGTGAGCTAAAAAGGACTCTTTTATATGCCTGGGGCAGGTGAAAATGAGCTCCCTTCAGAGGTAATAAATGTACAGGTCATAGTCTGAAAGGGATTCTATTATGGTGCATGTGTTCCTGGAATCCCTTGTCTCTGCTGCTTTCTGTGAGTTTCTGCTGGATTTGAGCACATTTTGTTACTCTGGACCATTGCTCTAGCCCACCTTAGAAGATCAAACACCCTTATCGGCCCCAAATTTTCAGGGAACAACACATCAGCAGATCCAGTGATGTTCTTGATTAATTTAACTCCCACAGCACACAAGTGCTGTAAGGATCTCAGTCAAATGAAAGTCTTTTTCATCATTCCTTTTTCCTCTTACAACAAAGCTGCCAGGGCAACTGCCCAGCACATATGAATCAATGTATTCATACTTCTGGGAAGTAATGTCTTCCTTTTATTATTTTAGTCATTAGAAGCTGTTGGTTAACTAGGCTGAATACAGAGTAGACAAAGGGTGTGTTTTGACTTTAGGCAGAGCAATCCAGGTGCTCTTCCCAGGGAGAGATTAGTAGCCCTCTTGCTGAGAGATTCTGGTACACAGCCACCTCTGAACAGCCAGTACTGCAGGCAGCCACCTCCAGAGTAGAGAGTAAGATAAAATAAGAGAGGAGGCCAGGACAAGTCTCTGTTCTTTTAAGTATGGCTGTAATGCCAGACACTACTTCCCTGTGGTGCCTTATCTAATTCAAGAAACTATATAAAAAAAAGTTCCCAAACCTTTGCTAAGATTTGAACCTTAAAAAGGGTACTAGAAATACCAGACTGAAACAACAGAAGAAGCCTTCTATGCATCATTTGGAAGAACTTCTTCCTTCCATGATTTAGTTTTTCTAAAGACTACTAATACCCAACCAGTTTTGTCTGAATATGCAGGATCCAGTTTGTGTTTGGTGCCAGGCTACAAGGTCACTTCACAAAAAGAGGGCACTGTCTCTACCATAACCTAGACCTATTTGCAATTCACCCCTTTCACCTTGGCAGAAAAGCTGTTTGTTCTCGTCAGGACATAAGCTGAATATTTATAATAACAAGCCTTTATTGAACGGTGGTGTCCAAACTCATGGTATTACTTGCAGCAACACTTGGGGTAATGAAGAGTTCAGTATTATCAGTCACAGACTTGGTTTTGATAGCAGTGTACTGACTTCTGCTAATGTAGCTGGACTGAAAAGGACTTTATAAACAGCAGTTTTGCTTAGGGCATCAGCTGTCAGTCATTTTCTGTGAGAGCTTCCAAATGAGGTTAGTGTGCTGGATAGGAATGTTGTCTGTTGTTCAATCAAGTCCTTGATGCAATCTTCATGGTCCTTCTAGATTCCTGGAGGAGACTCTGGACAGGGATCTAAAAAAATTGTCAAGAAGTGCACCTGGAATGGCAAAGAATGACAGAAAACTCCAGTCAGATGACATCCTCAGAGAGGTTAGCAAACTTGAGTTGGTGACAGATGAACTGGAGGGTGATGTCTGATTTCAAAGAGAATGACTTTTACATTTTTTGACTGACAAAGTGAAGCTGAATGGACTGGAATTTATGAAAGATAATATTGATAAAGTTATTTTAATCTGTAATGAAGTTTCCCATTCTATTAAGTAATAATTCCAAGTTTACCCTGCAAATGGGCTGCTATTCAAACTGCACTGCTGGGTCATTAATTAAAGTGTGAATGACTTTTATGGTGGCTAAATTAAAGAGACTGATGCCTACCCATATTCCAGTGGCAGCTATTCCCTTCTTGGCCATGCAGATCAGTTGGTGGTTTTATGATCAATCCCATGTTTTGTACCTTGCTCAAACTGGTCCATCTTCTGGTGAGGGGAGAGCCTTCCTGTAACCCTCTCTCTTTTACTAACAAGTCAGGTAGCTGCTGTTGTGCTGAAGAACAAGGAAGCCCACAAGAAATTTGCCAATTAGGTCTTGTGAGGAGGCAAAGAGCCCAACAGGAACATTGCATTTTCCCTCTGCTTAATAAAACAGGCTGAAGCTATATTTCTTTATCTCCTTCTGCCCTGGTGCAAGTTCTTGATAGTATTTTATTTGGTTGCACAGCAAAAGTGGCCTTTTGATCTTCACGCAGGCTCCGGGATATTGAATAGTAAGAATCAGTTTTTAAAATTAAATCTTTACCAAGAGGCTACTATTTTAAATCAGAAAGGACTACTTGTTGGGGAAGGAAAATGCATTTGATCCCACTTGGCCAACAACATGGAGTTGCTGCCTGCCTGGTGCAAGGGAGTGGGCAGGAGCACTAACCCTTGCAGTGGCTGCACAGTGGCTGGCTCCCGGGAATTGGAGGGTCTCTGCCCAGTTTCAGTGGACAGGTGTCATTTCCACATAGTCAAAAAAACCATCCTCTGAAGCAGGCACTAATTGGCCCCCTTGTTGGCAATCTCAGCAGAGATGCCAGAGAGAATGGGCATGAAATCCCACTCAAACCCTTCGTGGTTTTCTCCTCAGGTCAAGGTTGAGGTGCTTTGGCAGACAAGTGTGAGGAAAGCTGACACTGCTGCTGTCAGTCTCCAGGTCTGTCAAGCTGCCACCTTTTCTAAGCACTGGAACAGAGGGGTTTGGGCTTTTAAGATGTGTTTTTATTACTGTATTAAACTTTGTGCTTTCAGAAGTGTTGTCCTTTGGGGGGGTTGTCAATGCCAATGAGCAAGAGAAATTTCTAACCTGCTCCTAAGGCAATATATACAGCAATTTATTGCTTACCTAGAGCCTGCCTTCCCTAACAATCCAAACACACTCCATCACAGCCTGCCACCATCTTTTATATAGAGTAAGGGAGACCCCACTCCTTTATAAGCAGTCTGTACAACACAAAATATTTCAGGCCAGTAAGTTACACTTGTTCAATAGATGCTTCATAATGCCTAAGAATTTATCTTCTAAATGGAACTTTCATTAAATCCATTACTTTAGCCTCAAATATATCGAGTGTAGAAGCTTTTTAAGGCAGTATAATGATTTTAGGTAACGTAATTAAAGATACTTGATAGCATACAGCATACAAGGACACTTATGTAAAAAGGACTCACTGATTCTTTAAGACACACAAGTGGTTTGTGAGGCATATAGACATTTAAAACTCCTCCAAAAGACTGTGTTGCACTGCACAAAGGCTTTGGTTTGGTTCTGCACTTACACACAAGCTAGCCAGGGAGTCTGTGGGGACAACACACAGAGCAGTCAGCAAGACCTCTGACACCAGCTTTTGCAGGGCTTGGATTCATCCCTGCAAGTTACTTCTTAGAAAAGACAAACAATCCATTAAAATTGTAAGCATCTTGACTACTTGTCTGTTTTCTGAAACCTTCTTAGAGAGGCTTACAGTCACTACTGATGCTGTTTCAGTATGAATTTCTGGCCCAGGCCCTGAAGGCTCTTTACTTGCTGTTGGATTTTTTCATTATTTTCTTTTTCACTAATGCCTTGCAAAACCACAGAGGGTATTAGCCCATCTGAGTGCAGGTAATGTTGCAGAGGGAGCCATTTTTTGAGTCATTTTCCTCCTTAATGTTCTTTAAAGCTTTTGTGCTGCAGCTAGCTGAAATAAGCCCTCTGCTCTAGAATTTGTGCCAGATAACAGGTTTTCCCAAACTCAGTGCTCCCGTTACAAGAGCTGTACATTAGCTATATTGAATGTTTCCCTGCAGATTTTGATCACATGTTTTTTATGCTTCTAATCCAAGGAACAAGTGAGATGGAAGGCCTGCCTAAGGAGATGCTGTAGGTGCTCAGATTTTGGTGCTTACAGGTCTGCTGTGGCTTCTCCCACTGCAGCATTAGCAATACAAATGAAATAATCCTCAAAGCTGCAGAAAGCCACTTATGAGCTGCACCTGTGCAGGGCTGAATTCAGGGCAGCAGTGGAAACAAACCAAGTGCACAGACTTGCCTTTCCTAACAACTTTTCTTCTGTTTCCTTTCACCTGGCTCTTCTAGCAGCCAAATCACTTTATGTGATACTGGGAATCTGCTGAGGCTCCAGCAGAGAAATTCTGGATTACAGCTGAATGTGGCCAGAAGGACAAATCCCTTGTCTTGGAGAGAGGAAAAATCTTTAAGGAGAAGCAGCTGCTACCGTGTCTGCTCCAAGGGGCCACAATTTACAAGGATGTTAAAGAGCTTAGAGTCCTGGGAATAGTGGCAGAAAGAATTACCTGAAAGGAAACTTGGTTTGTCATGAGGCAGCAAAGGAATTTAATTAATTTTATTCATCAAAGAGAAGGTTATACAGAGATTAATATATCTACAGAGAAAAAAAAATACAAGTACTGATGGGAGCAAGAAATTGTCAAAGAGTCCAGGGTTGGGAGATGAGGCTTGATTCAGACTAGATATAAGGCACATTTCTATCATGAGGATCATTAACTGTTGGAACAACTGAAGAGCTGAAGTGGTTTCTCTGTCACTGGAAAATATTGCTGTGTTGTGCTGTAAGATGTGCTGCAGTTTAATCATGGTTTTTGGATTCAAAATGGGAGATAATAGAGAATCAGTCAGAATGGAAGAGGCGATAATAATAACATTGATGCTTGCCTACTGTTTATGCAGTTTATCAAGTCTCATTTGCAGAGTATGTATTTTTTCTTTCAAAACTACTAGCAGAAATAAACATTTCCTTTGGTCATAGCTTTGTATTTTAAAATTTTGTTTTGTGACATACATAGCACTTATACTAATCTGGATAAAAAACTTTTTGAAAAAGAATTAGCAAAGAGCTTACCTGTTTTAGTGTCAAACAGTTTTAAGGCACGCAAACTGGAGAGAAGATTCTATTCCAGCAGCAACTGGCTCAATCTTTTTACAGTGAAGTGCAAAACCCATCAAGTATAATTCTGTACTTGTATGTACATGCACTGTAAATATTGACATGTTAGAGAAAATAACAATACTATTCTGAAATTAGACTCTTCCCAATTTTATTAAAAATTAAATTGTGCTTTTTTTTTTTTTGTAATATGAGACTTTCAGCAACATCCATTTCTTTTTTTCTGTTTGCATCAGGCTGGGTATGGTTTTTGGAATACCTATGTAGTATAATTTGGAATAATAATAAGTGGGACTCTTTTCTTGCATTTGGAAGAATGTGATCTGCATTCTTGCTTAGGTTTGCCAATTTTTGAATCAAAACAACATCAGTTTTGAAAAAGAGAAAAAAAAAGGAGTGAAAAGATGGAAAGCTAGAGGGTACAAGACAGAGGCTGGAAACTATGATTGTGAGGCTGTAGCCAGGTAAATTTAAATAAAGGCCAATTGGGCAGCCGCAGGGAAAGGGTTTAAGGGAATTGTTATGATCCTGCTTCGTCAGAAGATAAGCAATGATGGTTCAAATGCTCCCACTAAATGAATGCTCTTGTAGTGGTATAAATGCCAATACACATCCTCAAAGTAGTATTCCTCTGAAATTTATCTTTTTAAAGTATTAAAGTAATTTACACGGTGGGGGGGGTGGTTCATACTATTTTCATGCAAAATCTTTCTCTGTTCTTTTCCTTGGGCTCAGATGTATGGTTGATTTGCCATATATTAGATGGGCTGTGGTCATCACCTTCCCTTTGGTTTCAGTTGATGTGTTTTTACCTTTTTTCCCATGGCAGAGGTACCTATCTGGTCAGGTACCACGGAGTGGCAATACTAAAGATAATTTACTCCTGTTCTAAGAGTGGTACACTGCAAAACTTCCATAATTTGTATTTTGGTCAGAAGCACCCAAGGATGTTGTCTCAAAGGTCAGTGAAAGGGATTTAAAAGTAGGTCTGACTGACAGTTGCTTGACCTGTGAAACTGTGTGAGTACAGCTCTGTATTAGCTCTATAAAACAAATAATTCAGGTTAAAAGAAAAAAAAGAAAGCAAAGGTTTTACTGGCGATCAGTAAGCATTTAAATAAAATTAAATTTCTATTGATTTAAACAGATTTAAACATAGAAATGATATGAATTACATAAGGAAGTATAATAGGAATTACACAGCTGCATTAATTTTATGTACTGGTAAATGTACGAAATATAATTTTATTATACAGTGCTGCTGGGTATAGCACCATGAACAAACTCTCTTGTGCTGCAATACTTAAAAGATTGTGCCAGTCTATCTATATTTTGAGTTTGTTTGTTTGTTTGCCTTTAATTGTTACCTCATTCTTTCAATTGTTACCTCGTTCTTACCTCAGTCTTTCACCTTCCCTCATTTGCATTTTGCCCTTACTTTTGGATCTGGTTTGGACCTGGATTGTAAATTATCTGGTGTAAGAGCCTTCCACTTAGGAACTGTGTGTGCTCAGACAGTGGAGTACCACAACAATAATGCTTCACCAGGAGGGCAGGGAGGTGCTGCAACAGCTTGTCCAGAGATGCTGTGGCTGCTCCATCCCTGGGACATATTCAAGGCCGGGCTGGGCAGGGCTGCGAATTGCCTGGTCTGGTGGGAGGTGTCCCTGCCTATGGCAGGGGAATTGGAGCCAGATGGTTCTAAGATCTCTTCCAAACTCAGACCATTCTACGGTTTTATGAATAATTATGTAGGTTTGTTGAAGTCCAAGAAGTTGCTAAGGGAGCTCTGCCCAGGGACAAAGGTTTGTAGGATTGAGTTGCTAATATCCAACAGAATCCACATCATTTGGGAAGGAGAAGCAGATCTATGGCAAGCATTGCCCAGAGCATGCAGTGTTGGCTGAAAAGGTCAAGGAGGGGAAAGGTAAGTGAGCAGGGGGTCTTGTTCATCTCATGACTTTAGCAATCCCATTTAGGGAAGGAAATGGCTTTTCTTGAGGTAGAGGATGGATTTGAAAAGAGATGTAGCAGAGAATATGAGAATAAGATCAGATCTAATTCTCTGTGCTTCTAACCCTATACAACTGGAATCAGTGGAATATTCACCTCTAGCATCCACATAACTTTATGGATCTGTTTCCAGGGAAGGAGTGCTGCTCATCACTCCTCCCTCTATGCTCCTGACAGACAGTCTGAGCTCCTGCACACTGAGATCACATGGCATAATTCCTTTAGATAGCAAAAGGGCCACAGAGATAGCCTTCAATGGGAAAATATAACTGCTGCAAAACTGTGAATTAAGTTGGGAACTTGGAACATTTCCTCATTTAAGGAACCATGAGAAAGAACAAGGCAGGGAATGAGCAAAGTCACTGGCCTAAATATTGAGAGAGAGAACTTCTGAAGCAGGGGAAAATCACAAGATAAAAATATCCTTGCATTTACAGCCCAGGGTGGGGCAAGAAAATAAAGGTGGAGGAAGTTTCTAGTACTTTAAAAGTACTCTAATTTTTGATGTGATAAACATCATTCAAAGCAAACAGAACAGCTGCAAAATATGATAAAAATCACTTGAAAGTTCATTGATTTTGCAGCAAAACTGTAAGTACTTCACTTTATAATAATTGTTCCTCTCATGCTTTCAAATCTTGTACTTGAGCTACAAGAGTATTCAGGTCAGGGCTGCATTCAGAAAATAGGCACAAAAAGACAATGAAGCTCAACTAGAGAGATACTTTAATCATGAGCTAATTTACAAACCAAAGCAAAACAAAATCATTTTTGTCTAAGATTATTAGAAGATGCTAATTTGCTGCCTAAAATTATCTTTTTCTGTAACCTAAAAAAAAAAAAATTAAAATCCAACTCTTATCTTCCTAATTAAATTTCGTGACTTGGCTTACATGGTTGGTTAGATTTTTTTTTCTTGTCTAAGGACAATATGCATGTGTTATTCAAATATGAGCTCCTCTGTAGTATAAACTCATATAAACACTGTCCTGATGGTGCCAAACTAATGATAGTGCTTTTTCTAATAATTTTCTCTTGGCTTGTAGCTATATTTAAAATAAGTGAGCAGCTTTTATGGAAGAGAGACGCGTGTGAAAATGGAGCTCTGCTAAGTGTATGTAGCCTTGTAAAATTTGTAAGAGACTTAAAAACACCCAACACAAAAGCAACAAACACCCACCACACCCAGCTGCCCTCCTCCCCCAAACCCAGCAATTTGAAGCAATGTTGGGTAGCAGGAGCATTTCTGTGATCATATGATAAGGACACTCAGCATCAGAGCTAGGCAAGGTAAGAATAGAGAGTATTCACTTTAATTAAAAAAGTGAATACATCCTTTGTTATCTGAAATAATTTTTATTTTCTGAAAACATTTATGAGAGCATTTTTTTCTTTTTTTCAATTTTTTTAAAAACATGATGGTGATTCTGTGTGTGTGCGCACAAAAAATGTACACACAGTCGCTTGCAAATATTTTATATGACTACATGGAAGTATTTTTACACACATTTGTAGTGTAAACTATTTCTATTTTCTTCAGATATGATTGCATAGCCATCTTAAAACCTCTCTAGGGCCTTTAGGCACATCTTGCAGCTCCTTAGTAATCTGTCTAATAAATAAGTGCATGGCTCAAGAGCCTACTCCTTTACCTAGGTTAGACACAGGCTTAATAACTTGACTGAATTTGGTCTCGTAGGGTTGGATATCATCCAGCCTGGGACACTAATGACATGATCCACTCTAGGAGACCCTTATGCACTGTGAGCAATGGGCTATGGGGAGTTAGTAGGCTACCTGAATGCACTGTGTATAGGAACAAATACTTTGCATGAACTATCAGCCAAATCTGTTCCACTTCACCCCTCCCAGTTCATGAGCACCTGAGTGTGCTGGCAGGCAGAGGAGAGGATGGGTGAAATGACTGCCAGAAGCGATTTGGTTTCTGAGTGCTTTCAAGTTTTTTAAATCACAAAGCCTAAGAGCCACGTGGGGTTTTTTATGATTTAAATGCTTGATAGTGTTCAGTTCTGTCCCAAGTATGTAGCTATACAAAGCAATAATATACACTTCAAGCCTTTCATATTAGTAAAGTTCAAACATTCATAATACAGCCCTTAATTTCAAAAGACTGTGCTTGCACAAAGGCAAATGTCAGCAAAGGTACAAGCCCATTATTTTTCTTTTTTTTTCTTTTTTTTTTTGATACCTCGTGGCATCTTCTGTGAAGCAGCTCATCTTGTTTTGTCCGCCTCTTTGTTTACAGACTGTGCAGGCAGTGCCTGCTGCAGCACTGGTGCTCTCAGTGTCGTACCGCCACCTTCCCACCACACAGGACAGAGATGGACCCAGACCTTGTGCCAGCTGCCTGAGCTGTGGGTCCTGGGGACTCCTCCAGCTTTGTCTTGTCTGATTTGTTGTGACTGCTGTGCCAGCCAGGCCTCTGGGTGCCCCAACCGAAGCCCCCCCTTGATGACTTGCCCATTCTCCTTTAGTTTGTTTGTTAATTAGTGCTCCTGGATGTTCTTGTTTAAGCAACTGCTCCCTAAGTTGTTGATTGCTTCCTCTTTCCACATTTCTGGTTTGTCCTTTTAACTGTACACATCTGATCACCCTAGTGTACTCTGTAAAATACATCTCCCATTGCTGCTGTCAGCAATCTGCAATCCTACCAGTGCTGATTGGTCAGGTTTCTCAAGGGGCAATTATTTTTAAAATTCTGTTATGTGCACACCAGACAAAACAACCATGCACAGGTGTTGGAGCATTACTGTTGGACTGTTGGTTGTGCTCCTTGTCATTCTGACCTCACGGTGATGCCCTGTGCACCAACTTTCAGAAGTGAGAGGTTGTGATAAACTGAAAAGAACCTTCTCAAAATGTGTTTATTACAGCACTGTTAAATCTGGGCAAGCCTGTGTTTTTATGCAAAGAGAGGAATGGGACTATAACACAAGGTCATGTGTTTATTTGTCCTTTTTTTCAAGGTCTATCTGCAAACATTTGAGGGCAAGTTTAAATTATGCTGCTGAACCAATCTTTGCATCTCTTTTATGATGCAAGGGGTTTGACTGCTCTCAACTAGCAAAAAATGACTCTTCATTGGGAACAGCCAAATACTGCCTGGTCTGCATTGAAGTCAGAACAGCAGATTTTTGAGCAGAAGTGTGCTATCACTTCTGACTCAGGCAGCGTTCTAATTTCTCCTCCTTTTTACCTACGCATTTGAGTTCTTCTCAACATAAACATTTGTACTCTAAGGGCTTTTATTCCTTTTAATTTGATCTTAGCATGTGTAATACTGAGTAATACCAGTGGAAGAACATTTTTCAATACACTCCTCTTTCTGCTGACAGCCAGCACATCACACAGATGACACAGCTAACTATATCACATTTAAGTTCTTCCACTAGACATATGGCCTATATCTATTGTGTGCATGAGCTTTGTCCTGTCACTAAAAAACTAGTTGTACCAAACCCTGGTATTGGGCTCACATTGCCCTTGTAGGCTTCCTGCTGCAGGAGGAAAATGGGATTTGTAGGCAAGGCCAAAGCCAGGGCTGATTATGTAAAAATGGCCCTCAAAATGCAAATGAAGCACAAAGGAGTTTTTGGAAGCTTCACTTCACAGGGATGGTGTTCTTGGTTGCCTATAAAGACACGGGACCACCCCAGAACGTTCTTTAGCTGTTGCAGTGCAGCTGTGAAAGAACCAGCTCCAGATTAAGAGTCCGGGCAGTGAGTAAATTTGGTCTCAAAGCCACTGGTGAATGCAAGTGGCCAATAAGCTCCCACACTGACATAGCAGGGCACCAAGCTGATTGATGAACATCTGTAACGTGTGTCATTTCAGTGTTGATCTCACACCATTGCTGCAATAGGACTTCAGCTGTTTCTCAAGTGCATGTTGGAGTCACTGCAGATCAGTCTGTGCAGAGCTCGATAGCTGCCTCTCTCTTCAGGGTTGAGGTGTGCTCACAGCTGGCTCAGCATCTATGTTTTAAGAGACTGTCAATGTGTGAGACTGTCCCTGGAATTATTTGTCTTTAATTTCAGCAGTTGTTGACTCTCCTTTTTCCTAATGTCTTCTGGAACACCCAGTCATCCAAGGTTTTCAGAAACTTCATGCAGTTAACATATGAAATCAAAGGCTATGCATTGTAGTAACTCTGATGAGAAATTATTAAGATTCAGTGATTAACAATTTTGTAACTTTTTGACTTAACTGTCACTGGACTGTTTCCTGCTGGATTTATTTTTGGATCTCTTGTGATTCACAACTGGGTAGGGTTTGGTTCATTAAATGGCAAAGTTTTCAAGCCAATGCTTACATTGTCCATCAATATCTTGGCAGAATTATCCATGATTCTTCTTAATTGAGGGAAGCGGTGAGAATGGGCATCCAATTAGGGCATTCATTGTCTCAAACATCCATTCCTGTTTACGCTTCTTGGAAGCTTTCTCAATGTGCTGTGTTGTACTGGCCTGAGAATCACACTGGTCCTGACCTAGTTGGCCTGGTAATCTCGCTCATCCTCTGTCTGTCCCTTTGTCCGACTTTTGTACTCCGGCATGCTGGGACAAAATATGTAGAAGTCTTTGTCCTTTGGATATTCCTTGAAATGCCAAGTTTCTGGGCACTCTAGCACTGGGGAGTTTGAAATGCTAGTGAAAAGCTGAACTTCTTAACCATTGCTTCCCATGAGGGCAAATTCTGCTTTATGAGGTAATTCAGGAGCACCCTGAGGCCATGCCCCAGAGCACTGCAGAGATCACCACGTTGCTTGTTGTGTGGGGGCAAATTTGCCTTTTTTCCCCTGAATGTTGAATCTCATCTCAGGTCGGATGGCTGTGCACTGAGCTGCACATGGCAGTGCTGCTGTGCCCTGCAGGGACCCCCAGGGACCTTTGGGGACAGTTAATTGTTGATCACCTACAGCAGCCAGAACAGCATCTCTCACTACAAGTTCACCAGGATACAGGGATGGATGTAAACCTTCCTGCCACATGGCAGTCCCTCCCAAGGCTGTGGGAATGTGCCAATCCGCTCCGCAGGGGCGATCTTTTCTGTTCTAAAATTAACATATTGGCACTGATATGCCCACTAAAAGAAATATAAGAAATAAGAAATGCATATAAAAAATAAGAAATGCATTTCTGCCACAGTGTCCTGGCTCCTGTGGTGACAGGGCTGGGAAGCTCCTTCTCCCTTGGTCACATCTGACATCACTACAATCAGCATTATGTCCTTTACCACACATCTGGTCTGCTTATTTATGGAGATTCACAGGTTAACAAGATTTAAGCCTATTTATTCCTTTAATAATGATAATAATAATGACTCCCCAGTGCTAATTTCTGGGCACATAATGAAATCACAGCAGCATGGTGTTGCAGGGATGAGGAATGCTCTTAAATTGCATCAGCTCAAGGCCCCTTACTGGAGACAGCCTGAATGACTGTGGCAGGAGCACTGCCTGGGCAGAGCCCCAGGATAGATCAACAACTGAGAGAATAGGTTTGACACCACCATTTGCTCTTCATCCTATTATTTTTAGGGTATTTTGCTGGTGAGAAACAACCAGCATACACTCAGACACACCCTAGGTCTGTACAAGTGAAGCCAGCTTTGGCTTAACAATGACAACCCAACCACCTGCCCATAACCTTGGGCTCAAAAATGTGACTGCAGCACTGCTGTGTGCAGCTATGTAAGTGTGTTTTGAAAAATACATCCATTTGGAATGTCCTTCTTAAGTACAGAGAGAGTGCTATAGTTAAGGGATCTTGGTTTAGAGGAGGAGGATTGATTAGAAATAATAATAAATTCTGTAGAATATGTGGCCATGCCACATTCAATCTGGTAAACCTCTTATGTCTCACAACCCGATCACGAATTTTCTGTGTCAGTGGGTGTGTAATCACTCTTAATACAATGATTTACAGTTTGTGTGCAGACATCAGATAGACACACTCAAATTAGGAAAGAATATCTAAAAACATATTATATTTGTAATTAAACAACATTCTAAATTTGTGCACGCAGTGAGACTAAAATCTGTTAGAAGACAGGAGAATGTAGCAGTAATTTTCATCTGAAAATCTGTATCATTAAGGAATTGTCCAAGATTAGACCCCTACAAGCATTAGCTTGTGAACACTGGGGAAAAAAAAAAAAGAGCAACAGCTTTAAGCATTAATGTGGTTAATCCCACAGCGTAGCACTTGGTTAGAGTCAGGATTTGGAATTATAGCTCAAATGGTGATATTTCAAGGGGAAGGTCAGTTTGAATCAGTGATAATACTTTGCGTTTTTGCTGTGCCTTCCGAATAAGAACCTCAGAGGGGTTTATAGACATTAGTGAATTAAGGTTCTCAGACCTCTGCCAAGACTGCAGTTTTATCCCTGTTCTGCAGAGGGGAAAACCGAGTCATGAAGAATTTAAGTGGCCCTGCTGAAACAGCAAAGGGTGGTGCTGTGTGGGGTGCTCCTGCATCCCTAATGCTCTGGAGGGAAGCGTGGACACAACTGTGGGGAGCAGAATGTGCCACAGGCTGCTGCAGGGACGTGGTGAAGGGGAGCCTAGGGAGGATGAGTGTGGCACTTGTGTTTTGTGAATAAGAGTTAACATTTTCTTTCCTCTTATTTTCTTGTGCTGTGTTTTACTGCAGCTCCTCAACACGGACTTCTTATGCTTTTTTCCATCCATGGTGGCTGAGTTGTTCCATCCTGTTCTTTATCCTAGAGGAGTCCACTTAACTTTTCAGCAATTCTTTTTCAAAGAGATCCTTAACTATTGGAATTTGGAGGGAGACAGGTTTCCCACCCCAGGTTTTTTTTTTCAGTGGTAGTCTGTGCTGGACAGGTGTGCTGTTCTTACACAGCAGGAGGCAGGGGGGATAGGAACTGAAAACACCAACCAGCATTGTGCCTCATTGTGCCATATTTCATTTTAGATAGTGCTTCCAGTGTGCAGTCTACAACACAACTTATTGTTCAGATTGAGACTCAGTTGAAATCAGCTGCTAATTAAATTCATGTCTAAATTAATTAAAGTCACAACTATTCAGGTCATGTCGATATAAATAATTTCTATTAAGAGAAACATAATTTTTAGAGTCTGTATTTAATGAACTGCGTTGTTTGATAAGGCCAGTAGGACCAGAGCAGTGATCATCCCTCTGTACTCAGCACAGTGGTGAGGTTACACCTTGAATATTGTGCTCAGTTCTGGGCCCCCCATTACAAGTGACACTGAGGGGCTGGAGTGTGTCCAGAGAAGGGCCATGAAGCTGAAAAATATTCTGGATCACAGATTTTAGGAGGAGGGGCCGAGCAAGTTTGAGCCTGGAGAAAAGGGAGCTTGGTGGGGCTCCTTGTCACTCTCTATAGCTGCCTGAAATGAGAGTGTAGCCAGATGGGGGTCAGACTCTTCTCCAGGTAACAAGTTACAAGACAAGAGAAAGTGCCCTTAAGTTGCACCAGGGGAGGTTTAGATTGGATATTAGGGAAAAATTCTTCATTGCAAGGGTGGTCAGGCATTGGAACAGGCTGCTCAGGGAAATGGTGGAGTCTCCATCCCCAGAAGTGTTTAAAAGATGCGTAGATGTGGCCCTGAGGAACATGGTGTACTGGTGGACTTGGCAGTGCTGGGCTAAGGGTTGGACTGGATGATCTTACAGGTTTTTTCCAATCTAAACAGTTCTATGAAATTCTTGTGACAATTTGGACTAATAGAATATGTTAACCTTTATTTGCCTCAGCTTGACACCACATTAGACCATGAATTAATTTATAAGTGCTTAGAAGAGTTTCATAATTAAATAGCCTTTGTGTCTGCTTTGGCCTGTTGGCTGCTATGTATCCCAGGTCCTTTCTTTGGAAAGCAGCATTCAAAGCAAACCAGCAAGGTCTGTGAAATGCAAGCAGGGCGCTCTGTTCCTTGCTGTCCCTCTGCCTGTGCAAGCAGTGCCCTGGGCAGTTTGGGGCAGTGCTGGTGAGATACAACTATATGTGCTGCTCCCACAGACACTTCAGCCTGGCCTCCTTCCTCCCCTCCCCCTGCCCCAACCTCGAGATTAAGAACTGGGAGCTTCCAGTCTCAGTGGTTCTTAAATATGTGTAAGTCCTAAAAATTTCTGAATGCTAGAAATATGAATGCAGATGTGCTGTCACAAGAGAATTCTTGTGTTAACTACCTTTGCCTTTTTTGCTACTTACTTTGCTGAGGAGAAAACCTGGGAACAGTTTCTCTTTGCCAGGCTAGAAGGCAAAACCAAGAATCAGATAAGAGGAATCTAGAGGATTCAAGTCCTCTCAATGCTTTACAAATAGGTTTAAAGGGAAGGGGAAGGCTGGGACACTCTAAGCCAGGTCCCTGTGATACTCAGCTCTGTGGTACCCCATGCACCTAATGACTGGAGGCCAAGTCCAGGCAGCCCCATGGAAAGATTTTAAACACCCCATGCCATGTACTAAGGGACTTTGATTAAGGACTTTAATGTGGCTGCTTTCACTCTGAGGAATATAATCCCTGGCACTGAACAACTAAAAGACATTTGGTAACTATGAAGAAATTTCCGAAGAAATTTCCAAATAAAAACCTTTATGTTCTGGAAAAAAACAAATGGTGACAACAACAACAACAACAACAAAGATGAAGGGGAAAAAAGTAAAAGTGTTGAGCTTTGCACCTTATAAAATGAAAGCTATGAGTTCATTTAACTTGATCTATTTGGTCATCTTAAATTATGCCTCAGTGGTATGTCCTGATTTCCATCTTGCATATGGGATTCTCTTGTGGGAGTTCATCTGCCAGAACCTGCCTTTCTCAAAATTTAAAGAGGTTTCCATATGACCTTCCATCAAATACTATTCCTCCTCTTATTTTAAATAACAACAAGGTATGACAGGATTATCATCACAGGCCCAATTTTACAGCTGGAGAAGCAACGTATTAAGGGATTTCTCAAGTGTGACAGAAGTTTAGTGGAGGAGTAAACAACTCAGGGTCTGGGGAGGTGTTCTCCATTGGTATCCTTTGCAGAATGTCAAAAATTGGGGAGATAACAAGGTATATGCTCATTTATTTCTAGATTCTTTTTACTAGCCCAGATGTATGTGAGAAACAATGTTTTGTAGATGTTGCTTATATTCTGTAGCAGCAAGTAGTAAGGCCACAAGAAAATGATTTGCTGAGTAGGAGGAAGAAAGGCCAAACTTGTTAAGGAAATAATGTTACTTCCAAGATTCTCAGGGGATATTAGAAACAATGGAGAGTAAAACAAATGCTAGAATTGCATATAAAAGGTACTTGACATAAAAATGTCTAATGGCCCAAACCACATTTCTGCAAAATGCTGCGATGTTACTCTATTGGCAAGGATACAAAAGGGAGCACAACTAGAAGACGTCAGCTATTCATTTTATTAAGAAGTCAGAGAACAGAAAAATGAATGGGTAAATTAAATTGTAATAAGAACTGAAGAAATGGCAATGCATTTAGTTAATAAAGCTCATTTAATAGCAGAAGTTTTAGAATTAAAGTGGCTCACCCTGCAGCCAACAATAATGTGAACTCAGTGCCACTGCATGTAGTTTGTGTCAAAGTGTTCATGGACTTGCCATGCTCTTTACTCAGACTTGTCCATGTAGAACAAGAAAGCTTTCTACTTGTACCTGTTAACACAGTTTCTATTTCTGTTTCTGCAGGTTCTCTCCTTTTGTGCCACAGCTTCTGATTCAGCTCCAGCCATGACCCTCTACAAGGTCTGCTCCGCGTGAGCAAACATGATTTAAAATCAGTTCTGGTGCTGGGTGGGAACAGAAAGCAGTATGGAAGTATCCTTTCTTCAGTGATTTTAAACAGGGAATGGGAAAATAAAAGTTCAGATATGTGTACTAATGGAAACAAATGTGCCTCTCTAAGGAATACAGTCCCACTCCCTGACAAAACAGAGGTTTTGAAGAAGAAGCTGACTACCCCATCCTGCTCTGTTCACACATTGACACTGATGTCTTGATAGCAAGTTTGTCTTTGCATGTAATTTCAGGCCCTGGAGCAAGGTGCTCAAGCAATAGTGATGAGACTGTGCAGTGTAGGATTGGTTGATTTTTCTGGATGTTTTTCTTTTGTCATTTGTTTTGTTTTGTGGGGTTGTTTGGATTTTCTGGTCTATTTTAACTTTCAGTTATCAGTACCTTTCCTTTGGAGTCTAGGGCTGGTAAGAGAAGTAAGACAGGTATCAGTTAATTCCTTGGTCAGACTCAGGTTGATGCAGATGCCAGGTTTTTGGTGTGGAGAGCAAGGGTTTACCCCAGAGCTATCAAGGTATGAGCAAGGCAGAAGTGGGTAGGACACAGAAAGCAAGCTGCCCTCATCCTCCATGCACCTGCCACTGACCAGAGGTGTCAGGCTGTGCGTGTGGCAGGGGTGGCTGCACGCCGTGAGACATCTTCCCAAAGTCAGGGAGAGCAGGGCAGAAAACTGACTTGCTGAGTTGCAATCTGCTTTTGGCAGAAAAAAGGTACACAGCAGCCCTTGCTCAGAGCAGATTGTACAGTTACCTTTTAGCCCTTTGCTAGTTGACAGAGTTTGTTCTGTTCATGCTCCAATGCAGGGTACAGTAGTTCACAATTTCCTTTAATGATAAATCCAGAAGTTTAAAAATAGAATGCAGATGTGAAGATTACATAAATATGCTATACTTATTAATTATATCAAATATATATCTATTATATTATCCCATTATCAAAGGATTATCAGAATGCAGGTGTCTTTCTATACAGTTTTGGAGACTTGCATTTCCATCTTTTTTTTCAGGAGGTGGCCTGACTTTCAGGACAAGTATTCATCATTGATGCTGAGTTTCCACAGTAGTTTTAGTAGTTTGGATGTGGTGGAATCACAGAATCATAGAACCCCCTCTATGTTGGAGGAGACCTTAAAAATTTTCTAGTTCCACCTCCCCCTGCCACAGGCAGGGACACCTTCCACTAGACCAGGTTGCTCAGATTTTCATCCAGCCTGGCCTTGGATGCTTTCAGGGATGGGGCATCCACAGCTTCTCTGGGCAACATGTTTTAGTGCCTCAGCACCCTCACAGTCATGATTCTTTTTTCCTAATATCTAACCTAAACCTACTCTTTTTCATTCCCCCTTGTCCTATCACTACATGTTCTTGTGATGGAGCTCTGTTTACTTAACATAGAGGATCCCACAGTTTCTTTCTTTGAAGTTGGATTCTGTATTTACTAGACTTTTGTCGTTAATTTGTGGCCTCTATTTATTAATATATAAGTTCTGTAGATTTACCTGCAAAGTGCCTGATAATTTATTTTTTCTATAGCATTATTTTTTGCACTACATTTTGGGCCAAATAGTGCTTGATGATGAACTGCTTACACTGGTTGAATGAAGCTGACTGCCCCAGCAGCAGGGCTTCATGGAGTTATTTCTGTTTTTCTTACCCATGCACATCAAGGAGAAGCAAAGGAAATGGTTCCCTTTGTCAATTTTTGGCCCATGGTCCTTTCCAGACTGTGACAGAGGGACAGTTATATAGGAAATAACTGTGTAAACCTGGTTCTTTTTTTCATTTTACTGAATGGTCTTCTTCTTTTTCTCATTTTTTTTGCATCAGCTGAAAAGAGAGAATGATTGTTATTTGCTGTGCTTTAAATCAACATCTTGTATTAAAGAGCTATAGTATTGCTTCCATATAGAATAAAACTGATTTTTAAACTGAGATGTTACATTCTGGGCAAAAAAGGGATCATTTTATGAAACTCTTTCCATTTGCTTTCTCCTTGGGCTTTAATTTTTGTTCAACATGTATTCGCTATGGCTGTGAGACAGAAGAGGAAGGGATGGCCATGAAAGCTTTTGGTACTTGGGACAAGGGGCTGCAGGGGGCAAGGGGGAAGACCTTCCTGATCAAAGACAATTTATGCAAACCTAGTGCCTGCAGTGTCACCCATAGCTGATGTGATTGTTGTAGGTCTGATTTTGGTATGGGGACTGACTAACCTTTGGAATTATCTGCATTTCTGTATGGAAAAGGAAGAAGAAAAAAAAGGCAAGCTAATAGAGCTGATGGCATTACTTTGTATGGATTTGAGGCTGGACCTTAGGCTCAAATTCTTGTTGCAATTAGGTCTCTACATTATTCTGTGGCCTTGAAGCAGGCCTTATCCACTGCACCTCAGCCTCTCACCAGCAGACCTGATGTTAATTTAATAAATCAGCAAATATTTCAAAAATATTTGAAAAAAAATCCAGCTCTGCTTTGGCAGTAGTTACTAATCTTACACTGACTCCCTCAGCCCTTAGTTTGGGAAATGCTGGGAGCTGGGGTAGGAGATAAGTATTTGTTTCACCCTGAAGGTCTGTGTCATACTTGTAGGGCTGTGGACACCTGTGCTGGGGCAGCTTCCTCCTGTGCTCTCAGGAAGGAACTGCAGCACAGTATCACCAAATCAAGGGCATGCTGTACTTGAGCTGTGGTAGCCTCCCCACATGCTGTGGATCTATAGCCTGTGGCTTAGCCCAGATCCTATCTGCCAGCCAGGCTCCTGCTGCTCTGGGCTGAGACTGTAAAAGGAGAATTCTTTGGCCTCTGTGTTGGCAAACAGGTGCTGGTGGTCTGTACCCCAAATCTGAGCACCTCTGAAGCTCCCATGTGTGTGGAGCTGCCCCTAAGCCTGGCTGTGAGCTAAGCTATACACCCAGCTGCTTCCTCCAGCTTGTGATAATGAATTTTCAGCGCAGTGGAATTTAGAAAGGAATTGCTCTGATTCTAAAGCTCATTGGTTGCTGACAATAATAACAATAAAAAGAGCCATTTCTTAAGGACTGAAAACTAATCAGTGAATGTGTAGTTTCTGTGTCTCCTGCAGGTTCTTGTCTTGTGGGGCTGCCAGACCGCCCGAGCCACGTGACTGGCTGTCTGATTTCCGACTCAAGCTTTTCATTTCCTAAATGATAACGGATAAAAGATAAAATCTGGCACACACAGGTAATCTTTGCCATCTTAATATTTGTTAAGCTTTTTGATTTACTGAGAAGTTAAAGTCACTGCAGGTCACAAAACCTGCACATTAGATCTGCTTCATAAAACACTGTGAGTGAATGCTTTAGTCATTCATTTCACCATCTTTAAACTAATGTAGCTGAAGAATTGCACCTCCAATTTATAAATCTTTTAATTTATTTCTGATTCTGGTTTATAGGATGGGACTACATCCAGCTTTCCCCAGCCATTTGTGCATACCTAGAGAAGAAACCTAACATATTTCTTGCATAATGGAGACCCTATCCAGCTTACATTTGTTAAATCATCCAAAAGGAAATATTCTCACTAGGAAACTTTCACACAGAGTTCATGTATCCAGTCTGATACCTGTGTTTTAAATTTCTGCTGTTCTGTTGCACATATACTTCTCTCTCCCTCCCCAGGCCAATACAGGCAGTCACCCCTCCCTTCTGTAAAAGAGAAATATGATTATCACAGTATCTCTGTCACTGGTTTTGCACATCTGCTCCCCACCCTTTTTCTGAAGGAGACATGTGATCCACAGAGCAATTAGAGTTGATCTGAACCATTTTGGATACCTACTGCTATGGGAAATGTGGATAGCTCAGGTTTCACATCTGCCAACTTTCCAGAGGATATGGTCAAGGGCAGAAATGAGCAGATGATGATGATGATGAAGATGCTATGGAAACTGGTGTGAAAGAAATGGGATCTCTCCTCCCAGAAATATGTGTGCCCCCTAGCCCAAGTCAAGATCATTTGAATGTAGCAGGAAGGCTAACACAAAGGAAAGTGTATTTTAAATAATGCATTATTTAAAAAAGGGAGGCTATGTCTTTAAAATACACCACCAGAGTTAGAATCTGCTTTAGATTTGGGCATGGTCTTTGACCTTGGAACGCTGACAATGTAAAAAAGAGTGAAATGGGTCAAAGAGTCTGTCAGACAAGGTGAGAGATACTAAGCTTGCCTCTGATCTCACACCAACATGCAGTGGTGTAACTCCATTGCCCTCTGTAGATTTATGCAAACATATGGAGAGAAAATCCTGCCCCAGAATGATTCAGTACCAAAACCAGACCTTTCTTTTTCTATGGCAATGTAGAAGCCTTACAGGAGGAACACATAAGATTCCAAAGGGCAAAGTTTGGCTTGGATTAATACTGCTTCCAGCCACCCCAATGCAGAAACTTCTCTCCAATTAGCTGACCTTGGTGGATGAATTCCTCCTTTTTATCTTCCTCCAACCTTTCCCGTATTCCATCTCTTCTTCTCCTTGATCCTTCTGATAAAGGCAGGCTGTCCTTCCAACTGTGATCAGCAGAGCCTTTAGCCAGTGCGCAGCTCGCTCTCCAAGGACTCCTGATGCCAGGGGCTCCTTTCATTTTCTCTGCAAATACTTTTCAACAAATTCAAAAGGCCTTATTGGGAAAGGAACAAAACACATTAGTGTGTAGTGATGTATCTGCTAAACGGTGTGTGCTTTTCCCCACGCTGCTCTCAAGGGACCTTCAGGCACGTTCTGTGGGCAGAGCACATGGAATTGCTCAGATGTATTGTTTGCACAGTGCAGTATTTCTCTGAGGATCAGATCCTGGGAGGGAATTGGGAACACACATAATTTTTAGAGACTTCCTGGGCTGAGCGGGCTAGATTCACACCACCCTGTTCAGAGCCTGGCTTTGCCTTTGCAGTACAAGGCAGGTGAGTGTCTGGCCCTCACAAGGAGCTTCAGAGCGCTTCAGCCAAGTGTCCAGGCTCCCTCCATCATCAGTGCAGCCAGGAGAGAGCAATTCATCACGTGGCATCAGTCAGACACTTTGGGAAATTGGTTTGGGGATGGGTCATTCAGCCCAAAGTTCCAGCCCTCTTAGGATACTTTGCAAGGAGCAGCAAGTGGTGAGCTTCAAGCACAAACTAGAAAAATGTTGCTTGAACTGGGGGTGTTTCAGCAGCTCACAACTCAGTCTTCCAGTTGTGGGAAGGAGGATATTAATGGAAAACAGATAGCCTGTGGTAGAGATACAAACAGGCATCAGAGGGTCTCTGCCTTTCAGATTGGGACTTGGGAGTCAAAAAAAGGATTTCATCTCTTTGGACAGGAAGAAAGAGGGAGACAGAAACTTCAGAAATCTCTTGATGACATAAAGAAGTGTGAGTATGTTTGCACTAGGACACATGTCAGGCAGCTATTAGGCATGTCAATACCAGGTGCTTTACCCTGCTGAATTGTCTGCTTGTGCTATAAAGCCACTTGGTGTTTTCTTTTGTCCCTTCAAGATATAACAAAGAGACATTTTCTTTGAACATCCAAATTTACCTCTGAGCAGTTTAGGTACTGAAAAACCCCCTGAGAGTTGTGGCTGTACATGTATGCAAAGACAAGGAAGCAGGAAATGTACCAGCTGCTGGGGAAAAAAGAGGAGAGTGCTTGCAGTGCAGGAAGGGCTCTCAATATTTCTTTTCCACGTATTTATCAGTTCACTGCTCTTTGATATCTTCCCCCCAGCCACTGCTTCCACTAGATTTTCTACCATTTTACCAGCAAACAATTACCCTTCTCACAGCTTGAAGTTATTGTTCCTCATACACTCCTGTTTTGGGTTCACAGAAACATTTACTGTACTTTTTATTAGTCTTAGGTCTCCTGAGCTCTGCTGTAAGTTTTTATCATCTTCACATTCCGGTAACACAGGCCAAATTTGTTTGACCCTGCCCTCAGTTTCTAATAAAATATCTTTTTCCCCAAGGTGCTGGGAAGAGAGTAGTATCTGGGGTGGAACCATGTGAAATTAATTCATTTTTTGCATGTCCTCAACCTTAGATCAGGCAGTGTTGTCTCTTGATGTCTTTTGTTCTGCTTCTTCCTGAAGCCACAAGCTGCCCCCTGCCCTATCTGGAGAAAGTGAAATTCAGCCTTGACATTGGATTGCTGAAATTTGGCCCCACTTGCACTGGAAAGTTTGTAAATACGACCCAACTTTTAACCTGCCTCAACTCAGAGCCTGTTTTAGATTTGTTTCAGACCCTCCTTGTGGGTTTAAGTAGAGCAGGGAACAGCTGTTCATCCTCTTGCTTCCTTCCCCTGGTCTCTGCCTGGACAGTGGGTAGGTGCTTCTGTGATGGGCTGCTGGGGTGGTGCCAAGGGTGCTGTGGTTCCCTGGGTGCCCAGATTCCCTCCCCCTCTGGGGACAGTGAGGGCAGGGGTGTTCCCTGAAGAAAAGCTAATTGTCACTGGTCCCATCAGGCTGGATCATATTTTGGGGCTGAAAGTTTGACATATCTATCCCTCCTCTTGGCTTGGCCTTTTCAGTGACATGGGGGCTGATGTGGGCAGCTCAGGGAGCCCTTTTTGAAACATGAGTGGCACCCCTGAGGTGAGCCTCTTACTGAGTTAACCCTCAGGTATCAGTAAAATACTCTGTCTTGATATAAATGACTTTTTGCTAGCATTTCTCAGCTTACTGAAAATAATTCTTGGCCTTCATAAACCAAGATTGATACTGATTTTTTTTTTTTCTGCAGCTAAATGGTTCTGTTTTACAGAGTACAAGAACTTGAACCAAAGGAGAATTAAGCAGGTAGAAACAGTGTTACTCTGGCTCTCAGAGAATTTAGGACAGAGCACTAGAGGAAGATAGGAAGATTTACCTTAGATTTTTCACATCATTAGGAATACATTTCAAGATAGAAAATATCTTGGAAAGTCCTGTGATCATATTTCAGGAAAGTGAATTCATCCGTTCTATTTCACACAGCACAACATTTTATGTTAAGCCAGTTTTTCTGAGCTCCTGGTGACTTTCACTGCTAAATGATTTCTGTACCATCTCAAGGTTTTGTTTCTGCTAGAGCATTTTCAGGGACTCCAGTGATCAGCAAAACCACCCATTTAACTTCTTCACATAAATGGATACGTTTCTAGCCCACAAAAAAAAGGAAAAATAAAAAAGAAAAGAAAAAAAAAAAGAACAAGTGTGTTCATGGAAGACCTTTCCAGGTAGCTTTCAAGTCCTTTGTTTTCTGCTTGGTCCTGAGTTGTCAATGTTACTGTTCATTTGCATTTCACATCTCTGGGTAAGACAATGTCCTCAGGGTTCTGACTCGTTATTGGATGCCAGAGCTAAAAACTGAGCCATACCTTCATGTTCTATTGTATTTGATGGGGGATTCTCAGCAGTGCTGTGTCTCTTCCTGTTTGGAGGATATCTCCTTTCCTGACAAAGTTTGATACCTGCTGGTGATCAAGGTGTATCACAGAGTTAACCCTGCTCCTGCCAAGCAGAATGCTGCTGTCCTATTCCACCAACGTGTTTAATAGAAAGGGAGGGGGAAGGATGCCACTCCTGCAGAGACTTGTAGCTGATGGATTCTAGCAGTCTGTTCAGGAGTTCCTCTCATTGCCAGATTTACTCGGGAAAGGTTTTATTAGGCACTAATCTATAGCAGCTTGGAGAGGAAACTTTGCTGTGCTGATGCAAAGACTCTCCCTGCTCTTGCTTAGGTGAGAAGTTTTGTTAAAATACAGTTCAAGCCCATCCATACCTGAAGGTAGACAAGAGCTATTGCATACTGGGATATAATAACAGAACACACTCTAAAAGTTTGCTGAGGGATTTTTAAAATCAATATAATTTTTGTTGCAGGCTTATGTGCCTGAAACAACTCTGTTAGAATTCTAGTTTACTGAGACTAGGGAAGCATGTGAAGAACCAGGGAAATGGCTGTTGGAGCAAGACAGTGGAAGATTTTTGCAAACTTTGCTGTCTCTGTCTGCATTGAGAGATTACTATTGATGGGCTTTTGACTCTCAGGCAATAAATGACTCATTTGCAAAAATTTCAAGTTAGTAAAAGACATCCTCTTCATTCCTCTAATAGATATTTCTCCATGTACTTTGCTGTACATTTCTGAGAATAATTCTTATTTGACAAACCAAGATTCCTAATTATTGTTTCAGGTATTTAGTTCTGCCATATGTTACTGTTGAGCAAGAAGTGGCACAAATTCACCACAACAGCAGCTTTAATAAGAAAATTCTCTTCTTTTATAGATAGGTTTGACACATTCTACTTGATCAATTAACAAAAACATCTTTCTCACAAACAGTCTTTGAGAAGAACAGAAAAACAGAGTAGGAAAACACCACCTGCAGGTTGTTTATACTAACAAATTACCATTGTTTCTCTACAACTCCCTAAGAAGTCTCACAAGTCCACTGTGAAAAAACAAATCCCATTTTCACACTCTCTGACCAGGTTGTCACATCCACAGCCATAAAAAAGAAGAATATTACCCAATGGAAAATTAGATAGGCAGAAACAATATTGCTCAATCTTTCTGAGTAATTAAGGTGAATATTTAGTTCCACCCAACTTTCATATGCATGACATCATTCTTTTTGTTACTAGAAGAAACCAGAGAAGAATGTATCCTGTCTTCTGCTTACAGAATCACTGTGATTCCCTCAGTTTGGTTTCTATAATTATTTAATGATAGACAGGTAATCTCAGTTCCAATGACCTGCAAGCTCACTTTACCTCTAGGAAGGCTTCCACTGTGGAAAGCATCTGAAACAGTGACTGAGTCTGCTGATCCCTTCCTGAATATCTTAAAGAATCAAGTCACTGCTCAAAGGATAAGACATTTCTCCTCACAGTGTTTTAGAATATGATGTTTCTTAAAAAAGAGCCTTTGGTTTCCAAGCACAGAGAAATTTTCTGTGGAAGTATAAAATGAAAATCAAATTGCAGGACTAGCATGGACCCTGCAGCTGTCCTGGCCTGACATCATTTCTGTGCTCTGTGCAGCAGGCATGTGCCTCATTGCAGCAGGGACAGTATTTCATATGCTGTAGTAAATACATTATTTAGGAAAAAAAGGAGTGGGAAAGACTCCTTTTATGGTGTCTGTATGATATTTTCTGTGTCCAGTTTGGTGTTACATCCTGTCTTTTCAGACTGGCAGGTATTCCTCAGGACACTCCTTTTGGTGTCCCTACCAGATATCATAACATCACAAACCTTTGGATATATTTTGCTGTTTTATAGATTAGCTATGTTTTCTGTATCCTCTCTGGATCCTTACCTTATATTTTACTTCTATTTTCAGTTATCATGTTATATCTATGACCTGAAACATTCTTTTGTATTTTACCCAGATCCTCCCTTATTTTCATTCCTTAAGGACCTCCAGAAGTACAGGCCATAACCAAGAACACTTTGTTCAGATGTCCCAAGAGACTGAGACATTTTTAAAACATCCTGTGATTAAAAAAAAAAAAAAAAAAAAAAAGCAATAAAATAATTAAATTGAAGAACTTTTGTATTGAGGTGAACCCAACTAAAAAAAATTCCATATTCAAAAGAGCCAATATCACCACTTGACCATGTTTCATTTGGTTCATTTTTAGCATGAAAGGTGCTGTGGCATTTTTGTGTCTCTTACATCACCTAATTGTTCCACTGGTGGTATGGAACATAGAAATAAAATACATTTTGTTGTAAATGCTACGTTCTTGTGAGAAACATAGCAGTTTGATTTTTCCAACAGCAGCAGTTCCTCATTTGTTTGGAGAACTCTGATACCCCAGGGTGAACATTATGGAGAAGTTTGGGAAGACCCTGCACAAGGTTATTCAAGAACATGGTTCTATTTGCACTTTTCTCTATTAATTTATAAATTCACACTTTTTTTGGTTTTGTTTTTGTTTTTGGTCCCCCTGGATTGTCCTATCATTACCCAAATTATGATCATGTTGGTTTTAGGTACTTGTAATGCAGCTTCAATTCTAACAAGATTTGGTTTCTGTAATGGCAAGAAAACCATGCTTTTGTAGACTGTTCAAAGTAACCATGCTGGTAGCAGTATTGGTTGTGTGCATATTTTCCAGGATAACAAAGTTTTTAAAACAGTAACATGATTTGCAGGTATTTTCCTGATCTTTGAAAAACAATTAAAACTTAAAAAGTACTGTATATACAGTCCACATTAAACATTTTCATTATTAATTTATTGTTTGAAGTAAGTTTAACCCTAATCCATTGTTTATTAAAACTGGACAGGATTTATTAAATTGGTTCAAGATTATCAAATATGTGCAGATCTTTACATATATTACATTAATTCTCTTTCTAAATATTTGCAAAATTTATTAAGTCTTTGTAAGTCTTCTAAAAATGTTACATGACACTCAGATTGGCCATAGTCATAACTCTGTCAGAATTCACTGATTATAAGAATATATGAAAACAGCATCTGAAAAATGAAACAGCACAGTGTGGTGATTCCAAAACCATTTCGAGATGTTACATTTAAAAAAAAAAAAAAAGGGGGGAAACTCATTTGAACATTTCACTCTGTTTTTGCAAGAAAGTGCAACATCTTCACAGATGGGGTGAAGGTGCAGCTCCACTTCTTGTCCTCCTGGTATAACTGGGAACTTTGCCAACTCCAGGGTGCGATTCAGTCAGTCCTGCAGCCCCAGTGAGCCTTTCAGGGCAGCATCCATTCCAATGTTTAGTGAGGGCACTGGATTCAGACTCAGGGCATCTGGATTCAGAAGGCTTATGAAAATTTGGATTAGTGTCTTGCACTGAGTGTCTAACTCCAAGATAGTACAAATCACCAGAAATTTAAAAACAATCTTGGCATTACCCTTCCTGTGTCTGTTTCTTCTCTGCAAGGAAGAGGACACAGTCCTGCAAGTCAGGGCAGGTGGCTGATCATTGCTTGTAACATTTTTGGAGAGTGTGTTGATGACAATCATGTAAGTACCTCTTAGATAAAACAGATTTATTTGCCACTACCAAAATATTTTCAGTGTAGGAAATATTTTATTTTAAACTTGGAAGTTTCATTTTAGAGAACAGTTCTTGATGTTTACCAAAGTGTGAATATTCCGTTTGGGGTTTTGTTTTTTGCACTTTTATGACACAAAGCCATGGTCTAGAACTGATGGTGACTGTGACCTGTGCTCAAGGTCCAGCCCAGGCTGGCCTCATGGAGCTGCTGCAATTGCCACTTGGTCCTTCACAGCCTTTGGTGGGCACAGCTGCAGGTGCTGCTTGGGATGCTTGTGAAAACACCAGACGCAATGGTAATTTTCCAGCTGAATTTTGCAATGTGAATTTCCCCCGGTGGTATAAACAACTGGAAAGCACGTTAAGAAACCTGAGAACCAGCTCCTGGAAAGAAAGTTCTGGCTCAATAGATAAGTAGTTGTTGGGAATAGTAACATTCCACTTTTATTTTCTCAACAGAACACCAGAAATATTATCCAAGAGACTGCCAGAATTCAAAGATATTTTTTATTTTTGTAATATTCCTTTTAGACATCTCCATTTAAATACACAATGCATTTCTCTCAAGTACACAGGGAAATATGTAATGAACAAGATGCAAACCAAAACAGGACTATGGAATTTCATTGGAACCACGGAAATTAACATGAAATATGGTCTCAGTGTTAATGCTGAATTTTAAGTCTGTTTTCTGTTGAATTTAACCTTTGGGTAGGCTCATTACAGTAGGCATTGTATGCATCTTTTTCTGAGCTATTCATTTAAACAGCCTTCCATGGAGAATGTGAACATTTTGCTTTGGGCAAAGAAAACACACACTTAACATTTCTGTTCTGAACTGTATCTTAAATGAACCCTTTTGTAGTTATGAAATATGTAATTAAAGCTGTAATCCAGTGGAGCACTGAAATGTATGTTTAAGAACCTGTACACTCTTCTGGACTTTCTGGGTCTATTTCTAGGATTATAGCACTCCTGACTTTGCCTATGATTTGTTTCCAGGCAGCTGGTGCCATGGCGTGAAGGTTTTCTTGCAAGGAAATATTTTATCCAGCTGTGGGAAATTCTCATGTTTAATTTGAAGCTAAGGGGAATTCCTATCAGCCAAACAGATGATGAAGAGGCCAAACTGGGTAACAGGGTGCTCCTGAGGTTTTCTGCATTGGTCATACAGTTGGATAATTTGGAATGCATTTCTACCTATAAAGCAACTGACTGAAATTTCCATTGAAGAGCTACAGCTCTATTTCAAGAAGGGTGTGGAGTTCCTCAGACATCTGTGGGCAGTCTGAAAGAATGAAGTGGTCAGACCCAGGGGTGATGGCAGAGCTGAGATCTGTACGGAGGTTCCAAAAGCAGTATAGGGGAGTTTATGTTCTAGGCAGGGAACCACTTCCAGCCTAACTCCTGAGACATTTTTAACAGCTGATAGGAAATGCAGACAAGGTGATTTGTCTGGAGCTATGAGCTATGGTAACGAATTCAGCACCACAGGTGGGTATTTCTGTAAAAGAGTAATTCAGAGTATTTTTGCAGACAGAGAATCTTGTTTTCTTAGAGAGGGGGAGAGGAAGACTCTAACAAAATGACAAAAATCCAGTGACTGTGGTCTTGGATATGAAAAGGAAGGTTGAGTTCTAGTCTACTCATGCAGGTAGCATTAGGTGTCACATTTTTTTACAACCCAGGAATATGTACAGAACAGCAAGTTGTGAGATTTTCAGAGGACAAAACCCCAACATTTTTGATCTCACTTGCTGGACCAAAGCTTTTAGTCAGTTGAGAACTGGAGATACACAGAGTCAGACGTTGTGGTGCAGAAGGTCACTCCTGTGGGAGTGAGAAAAATTAGTGAGACTCTGATTTATGTTAGCTATTATTGACTTGTATCCAGAAACTCTTCAGAAGGAAAGGATGAGAGCCCTAAGCCCTTTTCTCTCCTAGCTGAGGAACATAACTACAAGATGAGGATCAGATATTTCTGGAGCCATGATTCTTCCATTCGTGACTGCACAGCAGTTTGAAAGTCTTCTGTATCTTTATGGTTGGTGCACTCTCATGGGATTTGAGTTCTAAAGCTTCAGGCTGAAGTGAGGCCCCATATTTTGCCTTCACAATTAGATAAGTGCTGTAAGTGCCAGACTATTTGTTGAGAGGTAAGCACCATTGCTAGTGTGAGTGAGTAGTGAGTGTTTGGAATGTACCTAACTTCTCCAGGGACTTAAATGCTGGGTTTTGTCTTTCCTAAATCCCAAACAGCTTTAAGCAGAGATGCCCAGGTGGCCAGCTCAAGAAGAGATAGATATCCTTTGGGACATCCTCTGTCGTACAAATATAGCCATAGTTGTGTGCGTAAATTCCTGAGCACTTTGTTGAATGCTGACCTAAAATAGTTCATTGTAATATCAGAGGAAGCCATTTAATTTCATCCAGTCACTTCTTCATGGAGCCACACAAATTGTTATTTGGCTAGAACATATCAGCCAGAAAGACATCTTGTTTTCATTTGAAGGATCTAAAAGATGAGCCCCCCATTTCATCCCTTTATTGACGCTCGTGTTAAATTATGCGCGCAATTCCCCAGTTGGATTTGCCTGGCTTTCATTTGCAGATGATAGGAGCACGGTCTCACGGAGTAGCTGCAGTGGCTTTGCACCAGTTGTGGGGGAATAGTTTTTCAACCCAAGCATTTCTTAAAAACTGCAAATCTCTTTTCTTTGGCTCCTCTGGCGGCCTGCAGCTTTACACATACAGCTTGTTTACTGGGGTATTCATTTGAGCTGAGTATCACATCAACAATACGTCTGAGTTAAACAGCTACTGGTGGAGTGGGAAGTCATTGTTTATTAATTGTTCTTCTGTGTTTGTTAACATTTCATCTCCTTTAACACCTTATAGAGATGGATTTTTGGTGGCACAGCTTGCCCCAGTTTGGATAGATCAGCCTGGTGCATGTGAAAGACAGCTTCATTTACTGTCCTTGACATAACTAACCTTACATTAACAGGAACACTTCTTCCTAGCTAGACTTACTATTTATTCAGAATCTTAATAGATGGGCTTTATGCTTAGAATTTTTTAATGCTGCTAATTCTATATTTTAAATCAAAGTGTTTATTTCTGTTGAGAATTCTCCATCTTCTCTTTTTTAATGATTTTTTTTTTTACAAAAGAGGTAAGTGTTTTCATTCACCTTTTGTGACTTACAAGCTATTGAGTAGCACTTGTTGTATTTGAATGTCACATTATATGTATTATAGCTGATAAAGAAATGTCACTTTCCTTTATTGCTAATACCCTCTAAGACACTTAACAAGATGTTTTGACAGAAACTGTTTGTCTAGCAAAATATATTTAAAATAACATCATGAATTTGTTGGAGAAGATCAAATCATAGTGAGGTTCTTCTTTCCCATGCATTCAGGGTGATAATTCCCTCTAAGTTAGTAAATACCTGAGAACTGAGCTGTGCAAGGCATATAGGTTGGGAAGGTGTTTGCCTTGCCAGATTTTCTATAGACACATGTATGTGTCTATAGAATTACACATATTACACACAGTAACCCTTCCCTGTCACTGAGCTTCTGGCAAGCCATTCCAGAGCTGGAGATTGCCTCCAAGCTGTGTAGTTTAGCTCAGTGGGTTAGAGCACAATGCAAATAATGCAGTGGTTGCACAGTCAGAGTGGTCAAACAAGCAAACAGGGTACCTGTGAATCCTTTCTATCATTTGCAGACAGGATGGATCCATGGCCCAAAATCAGAGTATGTTTTCTAGGGTTAGACTTCTCACTACAGCAGATTTTCTCTCGACTTCTGCTATTCATCACACAAAGGTGAATTTAAATATCCTGTTTCTTTAGTGCTTCAGAAAACTACTGAAATAGGCCTCTTTCTCTGTGGATAATAGAATTAATAGTACAGCTTCCTCCATGGCCCTGGGCCTTATTTTTCCCTGTGCCCCTTGTCCTAGGAATATAGAGAAGTTCTGATAGTGAGAGGCATGTCTGGGACTGGCCTGGTTCCCCATGACACTCAACGAGCAAAATCACAAACAGGGCTAGCAAGAGAAGAGCTCTTCTCTGGGCTCCAGGACAGCTGGATTTTTGTGCACTCCTGCCTCATCCTTTCCGATTCAGGAACTTCCTGTAAGGAATGAGTAGTGCAGAGTGAGTCATCCTGGCACCCGGCCACCTGGCATTGCTCCTTTTTTTTGAGGAAAATCCCCTGGCTTTTGTAGGGCACTCCTGAGACTTAGCACAAAGGGGCCAGAATCTGGCCCAGGAACCATAACACATGCAGCTCACTGAAACTGCTTAACTCTGTCCCACAGCTACAACACACCATTGTCTGCCCATCATATCTTGTGGAAGCTCATGGTGATTTTTTCCATGCATCTTATCCAACTGTATGTTGTTATCAAGTGCAGCTTCTGTTTGTTAGTTCCTTAGATAAAGGCCTCCCTGAGTCTGATCCACGCTCTGTTATTGTGCCTCTTCCTATATCGCTGTATGTGGTGCATTTCTTCTTTTATGTCTCTTCCAAAAGTATCTCAGAGCATCCATTAGTCATCTGGTGATAGGACTTGCTCATTGTGATTGTTCTCTTTTCCAGAAATAAAAATGTATGGCATACATAGTATTTAGCAACATTGTACAGAACTCTGCTCTGTATCAAAAAGAGATTGGGGCCTCTCAATGTAATATAGTTTCCAGTTGCAGCCATAGGCTGTACTTTTATTAACTGAAAGGTATGTATAGATGTGTCCTGTTTTCCTGTGTTTTATTTTTGCATTCTGCTTTTTTCAAACTTATCCATGTCAGGTTTGCTGGGCCATACGTGTGTGTTTGTGGACACCTTGCAATAGCTGACAGATTCTTTCCAGGGAAGGTCTGATCACATCCTCAGAATGTTTCTTTAATTTTTGTTGGTTTTAATAGTGTTTATGGTATATTTGTCAGCTATGGACATAGCAATACCAGTAAAGACTTTCTTCCACTTTAAGTTTAAGGATTTATCATGAAATACCTTTCATGCTTCCTTTCCCATCTTTTCAAAATTCTAATACTGTGAAACTGATGTGCACAGGGGTATGGTCTTACTGTGTTTGTGCTGAAGAGTGCAGTTTTTTGAGCTTTTTGTGAGTTCATAAGAGGTACAAGTTGAGTTATCTAGGAATGAAGTCACATGCCCTGAACAAGCTCCATATGGAGTGAAAGGGAGGAGCATTCCTTCAGCAACACAGGTCGACATAAGCACACAAGCCTGGTGTGAGTTTCCTGCCCTGGTTTTTCAGTCAATAACCAGGTAAAAATCAATGGAACACTGACAGGGAAAAGAACAGGCCATTTCTAGAAATATTGGTTCTGAAAAGCCACTGTCTCAAAGAACATTAGGAAAAAAAAAAAGGCAAAAATAATAATAAAAAAGTAATTTTAGACATGTAAAATTTCATGCCAGTTTTTAAAATTTTGGTACTGTTGTTATAAGTACAAAGGAAACAAATTTTCAGTGGGAGTGACAGACATTTTCCCAAAAGTTGACACAAGTTGTCTTGTCTATCACATGTATATATCCAAAACATAAGTCCTGGAGACAGTTACTTATATTCCTCTCTTATCCATATTCCTCTCTGTACCTGATAGCTGTAAAGAATGAAGGATCTGAAAACAGGGGCTACTGTAAGTTACTTCTTTTGAAGCTTTTCTTGGTTAGGGTCTGAGTTGATGTGATTCTTGAAAGCCTTTAATTTAGGGGTTGTTCAGGAGCAACTGTTGAGGCTTGGTACATAAAAGAAGCCAGTCCTGGTGTCTCTGATCTTCTTGAGTAAGCTGGAGGTTCTGTACAGACCAACATCAAGCAGGCCCCACAGCATTTGAATAAAGTGTGAAACTGAGTCAGAGAGATGAACCTAAATGCAGGAGTGGAAAATTCCACACCTCAAAACTTGTCAGTGAATTATTGTAGTTCAAAACTGGGATAAGAGATCAGAAACAGAATGAAAAACAAAAGCTAGATTGCCTTGGGTTATCTGATGCTCGGAATTAAAAAAGTCTGATGGAAATCTACAGCCACAACTTTAGGCTTCTCAGCTGGTAGATTTTGCATTAAGAAAGTATTTGTAAAGGTATTTTAAGAAAACCAATAGAGAGGTGTACTTTTAGTGGAATTGCCTCAGCTTCTCTTCAAATTTTCTTTTAGGGAAACAGCCCCAAATGGTAATTTCTGAACAGTTCAAGCTCAGGAGCAGAGCAGAAGGGAGGAGCAGTGGTTGGCACCTCAAATCTCAGAGCATTCTTGTGGTTCCTTTGTGGCCCATGGTCTGCCAGGTGACTGAAGGAAGACTGCTTCTCTCTCCAGCTGCTTTGCCTTCTGGGTTCCTGCAGTCCATGGGCTTTATGAACTCTGTAGGCACTGAATTTCACACTTGGGAAAGTGAAATTTCACACTTGGGAAGTATCAGCACAAGGTAAGGCCCCAGCAAACATATAACTAAACTAAGCACAAGTAGCATGAGGTCACCAGCATAAAGGCTTTTGGAAGTTTTGATGGTGTGTTCTTTGTTCTGTCTGTCTGTCTGTGTGTGTAGGCACACAAATGCATGATAGATTAATTGAGTTAAATATATCCCAAAGTTGTTTGAAACAATGCCTATTTAATTTTTTTCAAGAGGCTGCACAGAAGTATAGCATTGTACCACAAATAAAAGTGTTGCCACAATGCCTGTAAATCAGAGCTTTAAACTATGTTTCAATTATCCTTCTATTATCCAGCTGGTGTTTAAACATGTTTATTATTCAAATCAGTAGAGAATGTGCTGCTGTTGTGTAAACAACTGTCAAATGCTGAAACAATGATTACAAGGCACCATCTCTTTCAGGTGTACTTAGAGGTACTTATACCTCAACCACTTGTATTTAAATAACATGCAAACACAATGCTTGAGTGACTACTTTCACTCCTGTTTCCAATACCTCGTGCCAATTCTATTACATTAAGAGGGAAATCTATTACATTTTTCATTTATACACATCTGTACACTGTTTTTAACCATTGTATCATTAAGGCTTGAGTTAATATAATAGATATGCCAAGAGATGCAGTACATATTGAGAAATCCTGTTCAAAATAAAAGCCAATTTCTCTGCATTATTTTAGGGCATTTGAAAGCTTTTATGAAAACAATACTAAGAAAATTATTTTCTGAAGAGGAATCCTGAGAAATAAAAGATTTAGTCATGGAACTCTGCTATCCTCCAACCTCTATTTGTTTTGATGTAAACCGAGTACATTACAAGTTGGTTGGTTTGGGGTTTTTTTCAGGTAGGCATTAACAAAATACGATATCGATGGCACTGAACTGTCTTTTGTTGCATGTGACAGTATTCAGTATCTTTACACAAGCTTAGTGCAGGGCAAAGGTAGTTTAACAAGCAGTGTTTGCCAAGTGAGCTTTTGAGGCAACTCTCTACTAATTTGTCACAAACTGGAAGGGAAAGTGTTTAAAAAACTTCATTTGGAATGATGCTGGTAGGATCCTCAAAAACAGTAACTGAAGGAAAATTGCAATGCTAATCTCAGTGAAGCAAAGAGAGTCTTTGTCTTCTACCTTCTAAGAGGATGAAACCTGGAAAACAAAAGCAGATGCTAAAAAAAGTAAAATAAGTGAATCTTCTGGGTAGTGACACAGGCATTGCTTCACGCACAGGCACGCCTCCCCCCTTTTCCTGTCTTTTAAGTTAGATGCTTAAATACAAAGCTAATGGAAGAAACAAACAGTGCAGCCCTACCGCAAGGATAAGCTGTTGTAGTGTGCTGATAAAATATGACATTCTTATTCAGAACTTAATAGAGATGCTTTGACTGTTGTTCTGCAGTCAACAAGGCTGGTCTAATTGGTGGCCATGGCAACAAAATCAGGTCATACAGAGGTTCATACCGAGATCAAGCATATGTAGATCTTCTTGTTCAAATATACATAAAGATAAGAACCTTTAGTGAGAGTCCACAGTGAAAGGCTGAAGATGGATGCTCCCACGCACATCTAATATTACTTAGAAATATTTACCTGTTTGTAACATAATGATGTTTTGCAGAACAGAAATAGAAAAATCCTTCATAGCCATTGGAAAACAATAATTTTTTAAAGTCAAAGTAGAGTGTATGCATGCACATTGCTTCATAGCTTCTGGTAATTTACTCCCTGGAGTTTTTGGTGATCTGACTTATATTTTAGATGTAATTAAGTAATCAGTGGTGTACACTGTAAAATGAATGTTTAGGCTGCTTAAGGTTGAATTTTCACAGCCTTAGCAGCTGCGCAGTTATGGTTCCTGCCCCCACCTCCCTTAGTACAGCCATCCATTTACAATTATTACTTGAGTTATTTACATAGTTATGAAATGTCATAGAAATGAAATAGCAGCTACCTGGTAACAGTGGGCAGCAAATGTACAGTAACTCTTGTGATTGCATCTCCCTTCTTTCCACTAAGGGCACCAAGGTGTGCAAGACTAGGGGGGGTCGGTCCCCAGGTAAGCTGAGCTCTGCTCAGGGCAGCTACTGGCTGTATTTCTGCAAAACAGAGTCTGATGTCTTTAACAGATCTCCTGCCTCTCACCAGGTGCATGTATCAGGTCCTCTACAGCCTTTCAGCCTCTCCATCTGTGTTTAGAAGCCAGGGTTGTAATAATTGAAAGTTATAATCTTAAGATATTCAGCAGTCTAACAATAATATATAGATAGTCTTGGACAGGTGGGACAAAATCCACACCAACACCCAAATCAATATCTAAAAAGACCCTGCTGAAAATGCTCCAGGTCTGGGTTCTGAATCCAGTTGATACATGAATGTGGCAACACATTGTTGGAAAGCTCTCACTGTGCTTTCCACTGTCTCCAAGGGGATGCACAACCAGCACCTACACCCTCAGCTGCTTTCATTTTCTCCTAAGCAAAAATTTGCACTTTGAGTGTCTTTTGCAATAAGATTTTGAACAAGCTGAAGTAGGCATACTAGGGTAGAAAGAGAGGAAAACATTTTGAGGTAATTTCCATCTCTTTTGGACAGTTCCCCAGAGGTTTTGCATCAAGGAAATATTTTACTGATTTCCTGCTTCCTTCTGGTCTTTGCTAAAGATACATGTAACCCACAGAGGGTGGGTCTGTGTGGTACTGGTGGAGCCTCTCTTGCTCTTTTCTCAGCTTCTTTTGCCTGAAATTATCAGTAAAGCCCTGCCACCAGCCCCTACCCCCTCCTTCTCAGCAAAGCTGTTTTCTTAGCTACAAGGATATGCAAAAAATCTGATTTTAGTTATCTGTTCTGCTAAAGGCAAGGATTAAGATTAAGGTCTAAATTTGTTGCCTTTTTTTTTCCCTAGAGCAGAAAGCTTTGGTCCATTCCCTGTGCATTCCCGAATCTTTCAACAGTTCCTTACAAAATCACATATTTTAGCTCTAGCTAGTGTAAGTCCTTTCCTCTCTAAATCACTGAATTTCTGCATGTGCCCACTGAAGGGATTGGAAACTCTCCCTTCCCCAAATACGCTGTTTTGAAAACACATTAAACTCACCTATGATGTTCCACATTACCTTCAATTTTTGATATTTTTCCAGCAGTATAAATTGTTGCTACTTTGGAAGCTACAAGAATAAGCTTTTCTCATGCAGCTGAATGATAGATGCATGTGTTTAAACCTGATCCATGAAGAGGGACTGATCAAAACTCTGAAAAAATAAAGTCCGTAGGCGAGGTTCAGAGTGGTGATCCATGTGAATATGGAAATGTGGAAAGGAGAAGAGGTGTTGGCAAGGACCTGCAGCATGCTGGGTGTGCTTGTGAAATGAATGTTGAATTTGTAGGCCCTTAGCTGGGACATGAGCAAAATACAAGGTTTGCATAGACTTGCACCTGTGCAGGACCATGGAAGAGAAGCATCTTGCCTGGTCAGTCAGTTTTCACCTCAGTGGGCTTATAGCTCCTTCTTCCCTTCAGACATACAGATCTAGAAAAATATCCAGGTGAAAACCCACAGAAATATTCCAGCCTTGACCCAGTGCCTGCTTAAGGCACAGGATGATGACTGGGCCAGGGGCTGGATATACTTCCAGGTACTGCTAATGCCTCGTGGGGAGCTAAACAACTCCCTTGTTCAAGTGGTTCTTTCCTGGCATGTCAGTGTCAACAGGTGTGAGCAAGAGCACGGAGGTGCAAAGTGCCAATGCCTCGCTGCTGGCACCGAGGTGGCCTTCGTGCACAAGAGATGACAATTGCAGTGTTCAGAAAGCATTGTTGCCTGGCACCTATATATCATTCAACTTGTGAGCAGGCACCGTGCCATCGGAACAGATGGTAGGGAGAGAAAGCAGCCAAACTACCACGTACAGGAGATGCATTAAAGTATAGGTGTGGAGAGTGATTTCCAGCCAAGAACGTCAAAACAGCTCTCTTCGTCTTGAATTTACATGCCCAGAGTTAAGGGGATGGGCAAGCATTTAACTGCTCTCCCAGCTGGATACGGTTCCATACACACACAAAAAGCTTCTACTTCAGCTCACTTCAAGTGACATTTTGGCCCAGCTGAATTAGGCGGGGTATTGGAAATGACAGAGAGGAGCATTTTAAAGTGATCTCCACCTTTTCTGGCTCTTCTCTGGATGTCCCCCTCTGTGGAATAGGTGAAAAGAACCTCTCATGGCCAATTGTTATTTATGGAAATTTGCAGGGTGCTGTAAAGTACTCTTCGCTTTCTAGTGTAAATGTCTTTACAAAGAAGACCATAACACTTGGAAGTAATGGCATACTTAAAAAAAAAGAAAAAAAAGAAGAGCCCTGCATTGTTGCTAGGCCCTCTCCTATGGATAGGATGCACATTCAGCAAAAAAACCCCAAAACGTTTTCAGATAAAGACTGTGGAAGTGTATGGTATCCTTGTCTGGCATACATATTGGGAATGTCCTTTCATGCTACTAAAACAAAGAAGCATTAAGGATATCCTAACACAGAGGGGGGGAAAGTTGTTTAGTGTACTCCTTCATGAACCACTCTATTGAACCATTCCACTGACTCTTCAAATGGCACGCTGCAGCCCTCTGTGTTTGCATCTTCGTGCTTTCTGGGGCAAATTTACTGAGTTTATGAATAAAAAGACATTGGGTTTGGTTTTTTTTTTTTCAAACCTCAGTTTTTCAAAATTCTGCCTAGGAATTTAAAGCCAGTTCTCATCTGCCATCACCATAAAGAACTCAGGCTGAGTTCTGTCCCCGTTTTCACTTGTGAACTGTACTGTCTTTGGATTATGACCTTCCTCACACCTGAAGCCTCATTGTTTTCAAGATGAAATTTTACTTCTTTTTTGTTGTTGGCCTGGTTTTCATAGCAGTGTGAAGAAGGGTGTGTTTCTCTGAAAAGCTGCAGGTGCAGTGATACTTTCATTTAAGTCTCTAGAGCTCTAATAAGCACAGATGAAGGGAAAGAGGATTTTTTTTCAAAAGGACCTGTATTCTGTGGCTGCTGTAAGACTGCTTAATGTCTTTCAGAATCAGCCTTTAAAGCTGGCACTGACTGGAATTTCCTTAGTTGCCAAATGTGTTTGGAATTGGGGTTTGGATTCAGCCCTCTTTATTGAACCAATAAAGTGAATCTTGGTCTAAGAGGAGGAGTGGGAGAGGGGAATAAATAGGCTTAAAGATGAGCAAGACATTACTGAAGATGAATTCCCACATTTTAACTAATTTCAGGAAAGTTAAAGGCTTGATAACAAATATTTTTCTTTTAATAAGGTGGAAGTGAATAGCCCTTATCAAAGAGCCATGGGCAAAACCATTGGACTCTCTTACAGGAAGTTTCTTTTTGCATGGGATTCTTAAGGGAGAGAGTAGTTCCCATTGCTACAGAAAACCTTCCTTAAAGGACACTAGGAACTCTTCATTTTCAAATTCTGATACCTTGATAGATGTTTCTATAGCTCACTGATCCCTCAACATTTGATTTCCGGCTTTTCCTTCTCTACTGTTCTTCCTATAATGCCATTTCAGAAAGCAAAGGTGTGTACTAGGTATTTCTCTTAACTTATGGGATCTTGATAATTCTGTGCTTTAGTGGAGGAACAATTTTAAGTCTCAGTAATGAGTGTGAACAGTACAATAAAGACTTCCTGGGCCTCAGTTTCCCTTCTGTTCTCTCTGTAGAACACAAGCAAGGATTATCTTTTCTTGCCTAGAGAGACTGTAAATTTTTCAGGACAAAAGAAATCTCACAAAATCCTACAAAAATGGGATTTAAATGGGAGTTAGTGCAGGAGTATGAAACTTCATTGCAAACTGAAGCTAGGATGTTAAGGGAAATGATGAGTGAAGGGGTTTCACATTTGTGTGCATAGTCAGAAGGTTCTTAGAAGTCCACTAAGTGGGACAAAGTGATTCCTAGATGATGTATTTTTGCTAGACAGAGAAGGCTTTGGGTTCTGTGAAGCACTTCAGGATTGCTGGAAGGAGACTGTGAAAGAGATGCAGAGAACTGGTACTATCAGTGTGTTAGAGTGCATTTATGGCTTCTTTCCTAGCCTACCCTCTGCTGTCACCAGCAGAACACCTTAATCCATTTTGTGCATTTCTATTCAAATACTGTAAAATCACAGAATGGCTTGGCTTGGAAAGGATCTTAAACACCATCAAGTTCCAACCCTTCCACAAGACCAGGTTGCTTAAGGCCCCATCCAGCCTGGCCTTGAACACTTCCAGGGAAGTGCAATTCTCAGGTAGGTCCAGGTGCATCCTATCTAAGGAAAGGTAATTGAGTGCATCCATTTAGGGGACAGATACCTGGTTTTCTTCCTTAGTCAGTAAAGGACAACAGTCACCTCAGAGCAATTCAGATTTTATTTAGCTTAAATTGCTCCTTAGAAGTTCCTGTCTCTATCCCTGTGGAGACATTGTCAGGAGGAAGCCCAGGGTGATTGCAGCCCTCAGCAAGGGCCTCAGGTACACGAGGTTCTAACCTGCCCTGAAGCATAGGCATTGCTGTGGTTTAACCAGCCAGCACCTAAGTTCCATATAGCCTCTCCACAGTGGAATAGGGGAGAGTCAGAAGAGTAAAAGTGAGAAAACTTTTGGGTTGAGATAAAAACAGTTTACAGGTAAAGCAAAAGCTGTGTGCACAAGCAAAGCCAAGCAAGAAATATTTCACCACTTCCCATGGGCAGGCAGGTGCTCAGACATCTTCAGGACAGCAGGGCTCCAAGTGCCTCCCTGCTGCCTTCTTTCTCCCATCTAAACATGACACCATCTGGTCTGGGTTATCCCTTGGGTCACTTGGGATCAGCTGTCCTGGCCCTGTCCCTTCCCAACTCCTTGTGCACCCCCTGCCCACAGGCTGGTGGGGTGGGGTGAGAGGCAGGAAAGTCCTTGGCTCTGTGTAAGCACTGCTCAGCTATAACAAAAACATCCCTGTGTTACCAACACTGTTTTCAGCACAGATACAAAACACAGCTCAATATTAGCTACTATTAAGAAAATTAACTCCATCCCACTCCAAACCAGCACAGTAATCTATCCATCAGATTTCACACCAAAACCAGATGGGAGGCAGTTGTCTTCTCTTTTGGTAAATACAGATGTTGCTGTGTTGACTGAAATGAGGCTGTGGGGTTTGTTTCCTGAATGGTGTGAAATGGAAAAGGTCTTATTCTAGGTGGGATGAGGGTTGCTGTACCTTGCTGCTGAGTTTGGGTGGGCGTAGGTGTGTGACTCTCACTTCTGTGCTCCTCCTTCATCTGCCCACCTGCATCAGCTGCATGTAGGAGACTGTGTCTGTCCAGTAAGGATTATTTTGGTTGGGACTAGTAATGTAAAGGCAAAAAGCCCACTTTGAAGAGAGTTAATTTTCTTTCTAAACACAAAACCTGATAGACAGTTTTTCTGGGTTTTTTGAGACAATCCTCTGGTTTAGGTAGTTTATAGAATTAAATAAGTTGCTGACTTTCTTAACCTCTCCTGTTTTTTTGACAGATAGGATTGAAAGTGGTGTAATTCAGCACCATTAGAGTGTTAGTATACCTGCCAGACTCACTGGAGTCTTCTCTCTGGTTTGTGTTTTGCCATTCCTTCCTGCCCCTGGAGGATGGAGGAAACATTAGGCATGTGTGAGAGTTGTGCTGGTCCAGTTTCTTGGGCTGGGATGGATTTCAGCTTGTGTCTCAGTTAAACCCCATTTCCAAATCACTGTAACCCCATTTTGAGATATTAGGAACATCCCAGTTTAGATGCACCTGGGCTGAAGGTGGTTTAAGCATCTGATGAAAGTCATGGTTTGCCAGCTGAGTTCCACTGGTTTGGCAGTGGTTGGTTGAGTAGGAATCTGGCAAGCATTCCCCTTCAGAGGCAGGCATGGAGAGACTCATGGCCCCTCCTTGTGCAGTGATTCAAACGCAGATTTATGTAGATAGAGGAGATAAGAAGAGAAAGATCTCCAGACAGTATCTGAGCATGTGTGCCTATGTGTGCCTATGCATCACACACAGACAGCAAAGCAGAGCTGGGACAGTGACAGCTGAAAAAGACCCCCACACTAAATAGCTTTTGTTGAGATTTTAGCCTTCAAATGCAAATAGGAGGGAGGTATAGTGGGAAGGGAAAAAGATGTGATTGAGCAGTAAACATGAGTGATGGTTGCAGGATAAATAATATTATTAACTTACATTTTATTACTATGGCTGCTGTGATAGCAGAGGGCACTTTTTACAGACACACAAGTAATAATAGCCCAGAGAAAAGCACATGGTCCATCAAACCCTTCCCTCTGGCAGCAGAAAATACAAATCACCAGGTATGGTAGCTGACCATCTTATGCACAATTATCTCTCTTATGACTGCATGGCTACATTCGCTCCCTGCTCCAAACGTATTCAGCTCCCTCTTGAACCGATGTTCCCCATTTACATCTATTACTGACTTCAACAAAGACCATTTTATTCTGTGCAATGGCAGTCCTTTGCAGAGGGACATTCTGCCTGAATTTCTCATACTGCTGTTTGAAGTCTTTCCCTGGTCAATGTCAGTCTTTGTGACCTCTTGTTTTGAATGATAAATTTTTAGAAATCTTATTTGGCAGTAATCAATTCTTCTCCTTACAGGATCCTCTACATTTTGAAAGAGCTTCTCTTCTGATTCTTCTCCTTTCAAAGCCATTGTACATTGACAGTCTTCATGTTCAGTTTGTCTACAAAACCACAAATTAGAAAAAGCTTTAAAAATGAGGGATAAAATAAATCATTGCTGACTGGTTGAATGGCATTCATCTCATTTAACATGGATATTATTGAAAGGAAAATGTGCATTTAATATAAAAAGGTGTTCTAATCACACTGTCCAATTACAGCAAAGCATGAATGATGGTAATGTTTTCAAGCTTCCAAATAAACTGAGGAACATTAACCTAAATGGGATGTTGGTATTCTGCTGCAAATGCCTTAGAGTTTCTTTCTTCAGTAGCCCTTCTTTCTGCTCTTATTTCCCAAGGGGAATGTTGCACCTCCTGAAACACAGAACTTGATGTTTTGCCTCAGCTAGTGGAGGTTTTTTTGCTAGCCTAATACCTATAATGGAAGGCTGGTTGTCTGAGAATAAATAATTCTAAAGAGCACACTGGAAATGTGTACGTAACCCCCAACCTGACTGACACTGGTGTATCTATTTCTGTTTCAGTGGTAGGATTATGTTGAAAAATGCTTTGTAGGCTACTCTTGATTGTCTTCTGGTGCGTCCAGCCCCAAATTCACTCACACTGTGGTTTCTATTTCTGGTTGATGGCAGTATTCTGATGACAAATGCTTTGCAGGCTGCTCTGATTGTCTTCTGGTGTTTGCACCAGATAAATATTACTACTACTAGTACAAATATTTAGTACCATCAATACCTGGTACTAGTACTAGATAGTAAGAGTACTGAGTTCTAGATACTAATGCTACCCTCTAATTCTAGTCAATAAGGTTGCTAAATATACCATAGAGCATACAGTATATTTTTGCTATTAAAGTTTAAAAAAATTCTTTAGATAAAGATACTTCAGACTATAGACTCTTCAATGTTGATCATACTTACTCTTTTTTATGGCTAAATCTAGGCTGATCCCATAAATCCACACAGGTAGTTCAAGAGAGATATTACAGTAAGTTTCATTCATTATTTTTAATTTGATTCCACTATGTTGTAGTCTTTGATTTTCTGTTGGACTCCATGACTTCAAATTTCATAGTCAGAGCACTGCCTGAACACTGTAGTGCAATAGCCACAGTTTAGGCAGAACCCAAGAGTTTGTGTTTATTTTAAAATTCTTACCAACCCATCTCTCTTCTAAATTAATTAAAACCAAACACTTGCCAACACTTTCTCGCAAAAATAAATGATTTGCTTTAGTAGCTTTCATTTTCTTGTTTAGTGAAAGACCCTTGACATTGCAGATAAGAAATTATTTCAAACAATGAAAATTGTAAGTTTTAAGTTCAAGGTGAGCTAATTCAACTTATTTGGGCTTGCTGAGGAGCAAGAATGCTTACACAAGGGAGCAAGCTGTTGTAAATCAGTGGCTGTGTGGTAGCTAGGCTGTCTATTCTCTTCCCCTGTCATAAATGCAAGGTGGTTTACTCTGAAGTGAAAGATGAGGAAGTGCCCTCACCATTACTGTGAGAATATACCCCGGTAATCACCCCAGAGCAGCTGATATGTGGCAGCTGCTTCCCTGTGTACACTGCATCCTATGATATATGGGAGGTAATTTGAGGGAGTTTATCCCTAATAGGTGACTCCAAGATTGTCACTCCTTACAGCATGAGAAAATGTAGTATTAGATTTGAGGAAATAGGGCCTCTTCTTTGGCAATTTTTTATTTACAAGGGTTGGTAGGTCACTCAAATCACGGTGCTGTATCATTCCTTCCCTCTTGCTGGGTGTCTGAATTGCAGGTGGCACTAGTTCCCATGGGAAATTCTGAATGAAAAATCTCTGTGCTGAAATCTTTCTCTCTTTGGAACTTAGGGTTATTTTTATGAAGGCACAATTCTTGTCCAGGACCTCACTAATAATGACTCCTTTGGCTTTAGAAAACAATAAAGAATCAAATATCGAGAAAATATTTGCAGGTTTTCAATGACAAATCCTAGCTTCAAGAAAGAAAATAATCTATTATTGGAACCCAGTTTTCCAAACTGGTAACTTTCACTCTAATATGTCAAGTGAAATGCTGTGTTTTCCAGCTACTGCCTTTATTTTAACAAACAGATCTTTTAAAATATTTTGAGAATAACTGAAATCCCTTGAAAAGACTATCAGAATTCTCTCTTTTCAAGCTGCATATAGCCTTTTCAAACATAGGATTTAAAATTTGCATGTGGCTGGAGACTTTTTCAATGAATGGAAATTGATCAAGAAATTGGTGAATTATCTTTTTCTGGTTTTTTTTAGCATTTTACCCTCTCTATGTAGTTTACTTTATTGCTTCTTGCAAAGACTCTTCTCTTGCATTCTGCCTCTCAATGCCATAAAAAGTTTTTGTGTGCCTACTCAAGTAGATTGTCTTCCAGTGGTGGTGAAGAGAACCCTCTAAGTCTCTTATCTCTTTTAGACATTGTGAATCTTTGCAATGTACTTAGATTCTCGAGATGAGAAAAAATATTGAAGGCCAAGGCATTATTTAGTTTAAGTTCTCTTGACTATTTTATGTTTTTGTCCTTCAAAGAAGTTCAGGGCTCAGTAAGTGCATTATGAAGAAAGATAAAAGAATTTTGTGGTACGGAGCCTAAGGAAAGAAGTGTGTATTTTGTTACTTATGAAATTAAACTAAAATTATTGTCTCTAGAAATGCAGATAAACACATTAAATCCCTAATAGGCTGTGTTTCATGGAAAAATATATTGCAGTTTGAGAGGTTCTCTCTTTGAAGTCATCTGATAAAGGATTTTAATTGAGATCATTTGAATATGCAAATATGGTCTGGCCATTACACATCATTAATGCTGAGGCTTAGTGTAAATATTCCAGTCTAAAGGCTGGCTTTCTGCATGCTTCCCACCTACACAGAGAGAGCTTATCATAGGCAATTATCTTACCCAAATAAAAAATGAAAATGGGAAAGTTAAATAAATAAAAGAACATTCTGATGGAATCACAGTAAGGTGCTTCTTGGTTAACATTAGCCCTGGCTTTCGGACAGCTGGATTGGTTTATGCTTGTCCTTTGCTTTTGCATCAATCTCAGTGAATCTTTCTGTATTCCACAGTGACATATGCCTTCTCATATCTTTTCTGCCTAACAAATAAGCCATTGAGATAACAGAGGCAGAACCAATATGGAAAACTATAGTCCTAGGAGAATGTAATCCTGATACTTGGTCTTGATCCGAAGTAAAATCACAGCATAAAAAAGAAATAAACTGAGCTTCCTCTGGAATAATCGACATCCTTTGGATTTTCAATAGTGTATGAGTTAGAAGGTATTTAGAAAGCAAGCTCTGTCCTTTCCAAAAAAAATACATAATTGCATATAGGCTCTTTTTGGATGCACAAAGAACAACAGCAAGAAAGGCATCCAACTCTCAGCGACAGTTGAAAGGCGTGAGATGCCAAATTTTCAGTTGTGCCACTGAAAATCTCCCCCATCGTGGCAGAGTTCACATATGCAGTACTGGGAACGCAACTTACGTTCTGTCTCTCAGCATGCACTTAAACTGGCTGCAATGAGAAAATCCAATTCTCAGAAATTAAAGCTGTTGTGAGCAGCTGATCCAAGTTGTGGATCTCATTCTGCATTAGAAATGCACAACTTCTCAAGGTCTTCTAGAGCAAGAAATTAATTCTGCTTGGAAGCTTAATATAGCAGTTGTAACATTCATAACCAAACCCAACTTGTGACTTATAGGTTATGGTTACTAATTTTAATGTGGATACACTTATTCAAAGCACAGTCTAAATAAAGGTTTAGTGTCAATCACATTTACAAACACTACTGTTTGAAATAATTAAAACAAACAGATGGAAAAAAATACCTGCTGGTTAATTCTACATATACATGTATTTATTATTATGTAAATTAGGGAAAAACCTTTTCAAATGGTGTCATCTCATCCCTTAGCAGCATTTCCAATATCTATATTCAAGCTGGTTCTCTCTTCTGCCTAGGTAGTGGGCTGGAAATCCAGAGACTTTCCTCCCATTTTTGCTCACTCATCTTTAGTCAAAACTCTTGTTCCTTTGGCATGTCCGTTTCATGAACAAATAAAATGAGAAATACCCTCCTCTGTAGGACACTGTGATGTTGATGTATCTAAATCAGTCACCAAGCTTTTCGTGTCTGGTGCTTTCTGGGCTGTTTGTTTCTCCTGCCAGTGAGGTGCAAGAGGGTACATGAGGGGGGTTTACATGAGTGACCTGGCCGTGGTCTAAGGCCTGTCCAGTTAGTAAGGACAAAATTCCACAGCTTCTATAAACCAGATCGTTTTGTAATGCCTCTCCATCTACTCTTCTGTTCCTCTCTGTCATGCCAGCTTCCATCTTTGTTCCACTCCTATCTGTATTTTCCTTCCTGCCTGTCTTCAGTGGCTTCTGTGAGAGTTGTCTCTTGAAGGATCTGTACTGCTTCTCTTTCCTGATCTATAAAAATTTAATCTAAAGGAACATCACAGTACATTTCAAAACTCAAGAAATTACCAGAGCCACTTTACAGATGAGCTGTGGGAGAAGGAAGAAAGAATCCTGTAACAGAGAGGGGTCACTGGGCTGTGAGAGTCTTAGAGACTCTGCTTACTTTGGGTGGGTATAATGATCCTGCTGGACACAAGCAGGTGCTTGCTGTCCACAGCAGTATTCACTTTAGTCTGCCCTGGCTGTCTGTCCATGTGTCCTATGGACAAGGGGTGATGACAGACAGCTGCAGAACTCTGAGCCTCAGGAGTGTGTGTCGATGCCTCAGCCCTTCTGTCCACTGTGGGCAGGGGTTGAGCTGTACATTCAAGCCATGGCCATTCACTGCTCAGACAGGGCTGTGTGGGAACTCATGTCCCTGGCTGTGGAAGAGGATGTGCCATAGCTGTTCTTGCTGGATGGGCCTCCTAGATTTAAATGCAAATGTTTACCTCAGATGTGCCTGTGGCAGCTCAGTCCTTTCAGCTGTCCACTAACAAGGAGCAGTGCTGAATGTAACACCGTGTCTCAGTGTGCCCCACACTTCACACAGGACACTTTCTGCTACTGGCACCACCCTTCATGTCCCAGGCTCCTGTCATGTAAGAGACAGCCCAGCAATGGTTGTGCAGGGGTGTTTGCTCAGAAGGGGGTGAAATGTGGGAATGAGCAGCTTAGCTTGCTTCTGCACAGGTCCTGCTGGCTGGAAATGCCAGCTGAAATCTGCTCTATGGTGTTCAGGCTGGCTAGGGACAGTGAGGGCACAGGACACAACTATTCCTCCCCAGCAGCTCCTACCCTGTAGGAATCAACCCTGTGACTCCAGCTGTTGCAGCCAAACCTGTATTATCTTTAAACTGTGAAGACAAGAGACAAGAGGCCTTGTTTTGGGCAAACTATCTCCCTGTTTCCTTTGGTTCATGAGGATCATACTTGTGCCATAACTGTGGTGCTAGTAGAGGTCCCATTAGCTAATTTAAAGCTAGTTCAGTTGTGTCCATAGAATGCTAAGGCTAAGGTGACATTTGATCCTGCATGTCATGCAGAACAGCAGTGTGTACCCAGGGACCATGCAAGCTCAAGGCATTTAAAATCACAGCAGCATTTCTCAAGGATCTCCAGACAGCCATGGTTTCTTCCTTCCTTTTCTGGGCAGTTTGAAAAATCCTCTGGAATTAATGAAAATTTTGTGCAGATGAAAGTCTAGGGAGGACATCCCATCTCAGTGTTTAGAAAGGAAGGATGCATTTCCAGTTCTACTTTAATTTTTTTTTATTTTATGTTATGTACTCTAAATGTCATGAGTCAAAGGAATTTATTTTAGCATTTCAAATTTTGGATATTTTTTTTTGATTCAGAACAAAGCCAGTGTATAAAATCCAGAACCAGAAGTCTGCCATTCATGAGGCTTTGCCAGCTGCCAACCTTTGCCAAAATCTGGGAAAATTCATCTGACTCTCACAACTGGACACAGTGTTCACAGGGCATGGGACCAAAACTCTAGATCCAAGTGCTGAATCTGTGAGAATATTTATTCAGGAGAACTTTTTGTCTTGTCTTTTTCCTTAAAAATTTTGAATTATAAATGTCAAAAGAATTCTGTAATGGGAAAGAGGTTTGTGTACTGGGATGAGGCTAGAAATTAGGGCTTCTTGACTTGGCAGAGACAACTGCAACAATCTAATTCAGGTCAAAGAGAAAAAGGAAGAGAGAGAAGAATAGGCAAGAGTCAAGAAAGAAAAAAAGAATCAAAGAACTGGGACTGAGGAGGGACTGAGATATGGAGAGAATGTGTGCTGGTGAGGAGCACAGAAAGAAAGGGGAAAAGAAATAAGGGGAGAGGAGGGACAAGACAAAGAAATGGGGGAAAAATAGAAAAAGTACAGAGGGCAGAGAACAAAAAAAAGAAGAACTTAGAGACAGAAGGAAAAGCTGCAGGGAAGAGGGTTTATTAGAGAAAAAAAATCGCAGCTTGCTGAAATAGGGTTGGCGTTGAAGATTTTTATTTCATATCCTGCTGCCTAGGCTCTGATGATTCCTAGGCTGAAGGTATATGACACTGGTAGATAACATACAGGCAGCTTCTGTGCTCTTCTGAAAAGCTTTTTGTGTCCCTGACGACTTGTTCTAATTGCACAAGTTCAAACACTTCGGATGTTCTGTGTGGCTACAAGCACTTTAGAAAGGGTTGATGTAGAAACACCATCTCTCTGTAGTATCCATGGACTGACTTTTCTTCACAAGTGCTTATGTTGATAGTTAAACCAAGCTCAGAGAAGATACCGTTAATATCTTGAATTAAAAAAAAATAAAAATTAGACTGTAGGAAATTTGTGGGGAAAATGAAATTTGCTTCTGTATTTTTGGTGGGACATTCTCTATCTTTTCCTGAACTAAGGAATGCTTGTTCAAGCCCTTCCTTCAGTCTGCCTCCAGCACACCTAGGTTCATTTTCCAAGCCTGGCTCAGCCACATCAGCCGCTGACTTCACTTTTAATGAGTAATAGAAAATGCTTTCAACCTTCAAAGCCCCGAGAAGTACATGAAACTTATTATGATGTGACCAGGGAAAGAATAGTCTATGTCTCACCTGGGACCTCATTTGAGATCCTCTTGGGAACTGATCATGGAAATGGCAGAACTGACTGGAGCTGAAAGAGCAGCATAATGGGGGGGAAAAAAGGGGGTTAGCAAGCAGAGATGGGCTTCTAAGTTTTAAGGCTCCTTTGATTGCTGAGGGGAAGAATTGGTTGCATAAAGGGATTTTGGAGGTAGGAATCATTCAGAACCAGAAAGCAAAGGTTGCAGATTAAGTTGAAATAATGTTCCAAGAGAAAGGAGATGTATTTAAAGGGGAAAGATTATGTGGGAAAAGACGCAGGGGACTAGGACTTTGAGTCACTGGGACACTTAAAACTGTATATTTTATTATTTCTTGTTGCTGACTTGAATCACCTGAAGTGAAATCCTGGAAGTACATGCTCTGCTTGTTTTGTGCAGAAGTGTGAGAGAAGACAACTGCAGAAGATCTCTTAAACAGAATAGCTTCTTTATGTCTTTGTATTAAGTTCTTTGGGCAATCTTAAAATGAAGACAAATCAAATAGATTAAAATGCAGGAGAAGTACAAGCAGTCAGGGAATGCATGGTATTTCTTTCCACTTTTTTCAACCACACCTAATTTTCAGGCTGAGTGGAAACAAAAGCATCTTAGTCAGTTGAGGTGAGTCAGTGATGTATATTCATAAAACGTTCTGTGTGAGGCTGTAGAAGGTAGCCAGGCTGTACCCAACCTGTGATGTGCTTGGCTAAGCAGGTCCACCTTGCAGACCTGTCCTTGTGGGGCTCCCACAGCACCACTCAGATGGAAGAATTGCTGTTGCAGACGCTTTTCACCGTTCCCAGGTAACTCACCATTGGGAGAACATGTAATTCACATTTGGGCAATATATTCACAGTCTGGTCTGCACTTTGTCAGAGATCTGGAGCTGTCTGCCATAGGAAGTGTAGCTTTGTAAAAAACTACATGGAAAAAGCAAGAAAATACTAATTTTCTTGAATTTCCTGAAGGATCATTCCCCAGCATTGCAATCATGGTAGCACACTGGAGACCCATCACATGGCTGGGATGCTGGTCCAAAGGATGTAGACTCATTTGAGGCTGTGGGGAGGAGAGGTGACAAAGCACATACATAGAGATGAAATGTTATGATTTTAGTTTTTGTGAAACAAGGCTCCCTCCCTTTTAAACATCTACTAAAATGATCTTTACCTGACACACCCACACAGGAAAGTTGGCTGTTCACACGTGGTGGGGGGAAGTGGGGGAGAGAGAGATGGGCCTGTAAAAGTTAATCTATAGTTTAAACAGTCCCAGCTACTCATAAAATCAAAAGATGATAACAGCACGATTTTTCTTCCGCCTGTTTACATTTGTTATGAAAGGCACTACAAAGGGAACAACAGTAGTATATTCTGACAGAGTGCAGGAGCTGGCAGATGTTTGCTAATTAAAAGAATTCAGGTAATGAAACAGTACTGAGAGTTCACAAGAGGCCACATTTGCACATGCCAGTGCCTGTGTGCATCGTCTCTCACCCACCCCTGTTCACCAAGCAGCACCTGATCACTCAGTTGTTTGCCATAGTCAGCATAGAGAGAAAAACATGTAAAACCAGCTTTGAGACAAGTGTCCTGTGCTGGCAGAGATGCTGCAAACATTAGTTGGGCTTGAACTCACCCAAAAACGGCTCTGCTTGTCCAAGGAGTCTGGGACACCTGGGTGCCTGTGCTTCTCAAAACAGGGAACCTCACCTGGCTGGGGGGCAGTACTGGTAGGACTGAGGCCATGTCTCACAGGACTGTCAGGCCTTCAGGTTGGTTTAGGTCATAGTTCTTTCCCAAAGTCCTTACAGAAGATGGTAGTCGTGTATACCAATGGTGTCAAAACTGATATCCTTGCATACTCCTTCCTACAGGCTGTATTTTAAAAAAACAAAAAAAACCAAACAAACAAAACCAAAAAAAAAAAAAAAAAAAAAAAAAAAAAGACAGTGCCTTATCCAAGGAAAACCCTCATTATATAAAACACAAACACACAAAGTTCATGGTCAAGCTCAAGGGGGGCAAAGCCTGACCTAAGCAGCAGAGCTCTCTGGTGCCTGTAGAAGGTGCCGCTGGCTTTTGGGATCCAGGATAACAGAAATGGGTTTTGTCAGCCAGCCAGCTTAGAAGAACTTTGATATAGGCAGGTGCCTATCCCAGTTAAGAAAATAAGAGTTGTCTTATTCCTAGTTGCTTGTTATTTTATTTTGTTCCAAACTGCGATATACAGTGAAAGAATCAGAAAAAACCCTGCTGATTCAGTTGAGATAAACTTGCAAGCTGGGTTTCAGGGATGGGCTGGGGATTAAGGAACTTGGGTTAAATCATACCTCTGCCATAAATTCCTTTGCAATGTTGCTTAGTGTGGCTGTTCTTGGATGTTCTTGTTCCTCACTTGCCACACGGGGCCCATGGCTGTTTCACAGAAAGCCTCTCAGCAAACTGAGATGAGATTTATCACATAAATTAGGGTTCTTGAAGAACTTTGCTTAGTATATGCTGAAAAGCCCAATTTTATATTGTGTTGAATATTCCTGTTTGATAAAACTGATATGCAACAAGAGAATCATGGCATGTCTTAATGACATTGCAGTTAATCTAAGCATAGTTTGAAACCAATTTTCTTTGTGGTTTCTTGCCACTTCTGCTTAGAATTCCAGCAAAAATCCAGAACTGCAGAAGTGTGTTAATATACTCTCCCATTGCAGCCCAGGTTAAATATTTATTCTCTCTTTATGATTTTTTACCTTACCAAGAGCTCCATAAAGCAGATATCTGTGCAAACTCTGCAGGAAAAATGATTGTTTGTTCATTTCAGGTCATTTTGGGGTTTGCAAATTCATCATTCAACTAGATGTGAATTATGTTTGCCACAAGAGCAGTGAAGACTCAAAATGTGTTCAAATTTACTGGTTGGAGGTAAATGTGGAAGAAAATTAAATATGTGGTTAATACTTGTTGACTTACAGCCCCCAAATTTTCTCTTAAAACAAGTATTTCTCACACTCCTACAGCATTTCTCTAGGAGTCCTCTATTTTATTCCTCTTGTAATATCCACATAGCCTAAAAGTGATGCCACAGAAAATCTCATTGAGGTGAGCGAAACAATCTCTGGTCTTCCCAAATACTTGAGTTGCACTGAAACCAAAAGAAGTCCTCCGTGGAAGCCAGTAAGTCTTGAAAACAGTTTTGTTGTAATTTTGAGGGTAGCTTTTGAAAGTCTGCATGAAACCATATCCTACTGTTTAAGAGCCTTATGGTGGGCCTGTTCACACTGGTGATTAAACTTCCAGTCTGACACTGGGGTTTAGAATTACCCTAAAGCTGAATGAAATCTAAAATTCTTCAGATAGTTGCATTAAATTAATTCAATATCCCAACTGCGCCTGTTTCAGGACATAAAGCAAAAGACAGGAGTACATTGGTAGTGAATTTACAGCAAGCTGAGATGTATGGCAACCGATCTCCTCATGTCAAACCCTGATTATGGATGAGCCATTTGTTCTTATGCCCCTCCTCAAAGCAATCTGCGCTTTCAAAAGGCAGGTTTTTAAATATTTCTGCTGAATAAGCCTTGTAACTTTGAAGACAAGAGCATTCCAAGGGCTGCTGTTCATACTGGTATGCAGACAAGATTTCTTCTCCACTGATGAGTGAGAAGGAAGGCCAAGATGTGGCCCTTCTGTCTTAGTACAGCAGTGGTGTCAGTAAAAAAATGACTTTGTTGACTTTGGTGAAGCAGCCTTCTGGTTTGTACCCCTCCTGTGCAGTGCTGCCTGAGCCATGAGTGCTACTGGAAGATTCATGGTACGTTCTGGAAGGATGTCTTGGAAGGGGTCTGACTCCGCATGGTGCAATGGCTGCCTTGAAAAACCTGTGGTCCTGAGTTATACTTTGCTGGGATGCATGAATGGTGCCTTTTTCTCCTTAAGGGCCTTTTCCACATTCACACAGCTCGTTCTAACAAGAGCAGATGAAACATATTCAAATCTTCATACATGCTCAGATTTCTGTGCTGACTTGGAATTTGTCCTTGGAGCATTCACTCCTCAGTCTGTTTCAAAGGTGGGAGTTTGGTGCAGCAGATTGTAGTGTCTCAGAAGGTCTGTGAACTGTGGATCAGGAACTGACATTTTTTAAGTAAGAGAAACTTCCGTTTTCTCTTCTCTCTTTCTACCTGTGATAGGTTACCTTTCAGTTGTAATGGAAGGACTGTGTGTGCTACAACTGATGTGGAATATTTGTGGAAACAAAGTGTTCTGTGGCAAGCAGGAATGATACCCTCCTGTCACCTGTTCATTCCCAACTGTGTTTTAGAGCTTCCCATCAAAATGCTGAAAGGATGCATGATGTGACTGCCCCCTTCTAAGGTGACTTCTACCTTCTATGGTAAGCAGTCAGACCTTCTAGTCTCATTAGCTTAATTCTTGAGTAAAACCTTACAAACATGTGAGTGAGGGTCTGCCACTTGATTCCAAGGCAGCTGCTGCAATTACATTTCCCAGGAGCTATTACACTTCCTTGTCACCTTACTGTAATTTCAGTCCTTCACCAGCATGGAACATCATCATCAATGTAATCAGGGCTTTGTCATGAGTAGGAGGAACCATGTGGTAAATACATTGTGGCTGAATAATGAAGAAGGTGGAGTGAAACACACTCGTTTCCTGTGTCCCACACTGCCCTAGAGTGCTGTGAACAAGCAGGCTGAGGTTTTAAAAAGTTCTTATGGAATTTTTGCCATTAATAGTCATGGGATAGGATTTCCAATGTTCTAAAATAGATTCTTAATCTTAACAACAGGATTCATTTTGGTGGAGAAAAAAATTCAAACTTTGTTTTCTTGTCTTTTCTGTTCTTTTCTTTGTCTTTTCTTTCGTTCTTTCTTTCTTTTCTTTCGTGTCTTGTTCTTGTCGGTGCGTGGAGGGTCGTTGCGGTGCTGTGTGTGGAGGGAGGTGCTGGTAGTGTCTGTAGTGGTGCGAGGATCGTCGAGGAGCGGAGAGTCGAGTAGAGTAGCGGAGAGTCGCGGATCTTCTCTTCTCGGCTCTTCTTTCTATCTGGCTCTGCTTCTCTTCTTCTCTTCTCTATGCTCTTCTCTTCTCTTCTTCTCTTCTCTTCTCTTCTCTTTCTCTTCTCTTCTCTTCTCTTCTCTTCTCTTCTCTTCTCTTCTCTTCTCTTCTCTTTCCCTCTACCTCCTCTTTCTCTCTCTCCATCTCATACTCTGTTGTTTTGTTTTTTTTTTTTACAGTAACTAGCAAAATAAATGTTAAAATAGAAATGGGAATTAAAAATGGAAAAAGCTGCTGACAAAACATACATAACAGTTGTCGTGTAAACACCCTGCTCAAAAGAACAGATTTTCCATAATATCTGTCAGTTTGCAAGAAGGAAAAAAATAATGCTTCACAGAGCAGTATAAATAAATAACAGTGTGATGTGTAACTAATATTTTCTAATTTTCATAGGAGCCACCATCTTGGCAATATTGTGTTGCCTAGGAACTAACAAAAACATGTCTTTTTTTGTTTTGTTTTTAATAGTTCCTTTGTGCCCTGATATTTTTCCAAGTTGGCAGCTGCAAGGAAAAACAATGTGATTTGGTTAGATTCAGCCCCTCTCTCTCTCAAGTCTGGAACAGAACAGATAAGAACTTGTGTGTCAGAATACAAAGTTTACCCAGCACGAGTCAAAAGCTTTTGATGTTTGCTATCCAATCTGGCCCGGCATCTTTGAAGTTCACTTACTCATACTACAGCCCCATCCGTAAGAAATAGCCATTTTCCTTGTGTTAGTTAAAACACTTGATGAATAGGAGCAGCCACAGCAAAAACAGCAGGATATTTTTTTCACAGCTGATCTGGCTATTCTTATTTCTGTTGATCCAAAAGAGTGCAAATATTCAACCAAATTTAAGGAAGAAAATGGAAAGAAAATTCTACATGTAATTTTGTACCCTGTTCCTGGAATGTTCTTCTTTATGTTGTGCATCAATTAAATGCAGCACACAATTTAGTCATTCTAAAGGCTCTAAAATACTCATCTGAATCCTCTTTGCATTACTGGCTTTGAAGTTAGATATTGGTCTCATTTGTTAAAAAGAATGAAACTTCTTAAATGCCTTAACCAACATCAACAAGCAACTCTTGTGACACAGAAAATGCATTTCCATTCCCATTTTTTCTCTTGGTCAAGAGGTCAAGTTAACAGCTGGTGTAAATCAGCAGAGTGCCTTCCCAGTTGGGGGACCTGTACTGATTTACACCAGTGAGGATGTGGCTCAGGAAGGCTGAGATGAAGGAAGCTGCCCCCAGTAACCCATCACAGAGCGGGAAGTGGAGCCCAGCCCTGAAACCCTGTCATGTGCTTCAACTACAAATTCATAATTAAAGCAGGAAAAGCAGTATGGTTTGTGGTGTACCTCTTATCAGGGTCTTTTGAACTATGCAGTGAATTATTTAATTGGCATGGATAAATTCACTTCAACAAAGTCCAGACCCACTGTTAAATATTAAGGATGTCAAATATTAAAATGATTTTCCTGTGCTACTAGTAATGTTCTTTGAAGGAACACTGTCTTTGTTCTAGGAAATAAAGCCATACAATCAGTACACAACTAGTGAAGTCTCACATTCTCTACCTTTTACTGAGTAAACCTTAGACAACAAAGCATTAATTCTTCTCTTTCATCCTTCATGGGTTCTCAAGGAGAGCAGTGTTTGTGATTTTTTGAGGCTATTCTAAAGGGTCAGTTAGTTTGCATTCAGTAGCCAAGTAAAAACCTGTACAGACAGAAGGAATATCACCACCTTTAATTGGATATCTGCAGTCTCAACAAATTGTAACAAATCCAACTTCTATTTTTATTGTAAATATGCCCTGAGTTAGCTTTGGGAAGATGAAAGTCTGATATAAAGGATTCAAGTGAGTTAGAAAGAAAAATGCTGCACAATGGATAGATATTGGTTTGGGTTTGGTTTTTTTTCCAAGCTTTCCTTCTGTGAAACCCTGTCAGGTAACCATTGAGGATTTTTTTATTAGCATCTAGGTATTTAGTGTATGATATTGAAATTCTTTCTTTTCTCTCCTCCCTCTTTTGTTTTCTTCTTAGCTCTATTTCAAGCTTTGCCTCTTACCACCAATCTGTTGACCTTTACTGTTTGAAGGATATGAAATCTGGGTACCAGTTCTTACCATGATAGAAGAAATTACAGACAGACTGACACATGCTCACTCCATCCAGTGAAGGAAGGACTGAATAACGTTGTGCACTGTCCCAGAGATAGAAATATTTTTTGGCTTTCTGAAACATGCAGAAGCTGTTCACAATATGACTCAGAGTATTTGAAAGGACTTTTCTAGTCCTGAGTTGCTCTGTCTGGCCTGGAATGTACTTGAACTTTACCCTTTTTTAACCTTGCAGTTAGGAAAAAAAATAATGTAAAAGAAAGTTTCTACTAAAACACAGTCATTGTGATTGTTGTTATTTCTACAGTTAAAAAGAGAGTACTAGGTTATTGTCAAGTCTTCTTTTCCTCTAAGAAGGAATGAAAAACATAGAAAAGAGGGTTAACACAGATGTAATGGACTATGCTACTGATGTTAAGACCTCAAATCCTTCTGTAGGAGGGCACATCTCCTGCCGGAGACAGCATTTGCTCTACATGACCAAAAATGCAGATTATTACTCGTTTCCCAGCAGGCAGAAGCAAGAAAAAGTTAGAACAGAAATGAGGGATGGAAAAGTGGTTGTCTTGGACCTGTTACCCAAGTCTGTTGTCTCCTGGCAAGCCCATGAGAAGAGGTGAGGAAATGGATGTCTGTGCAGATACACCTTCAGTTGGTTTACAAGGTGTGGTGGTGGGCTCCTGAGTCCCACTGAACTCCCTGTTCTGCAGAGGATTGATGCAGGTGGGTTTGCCCCTCGGGGAGAGTGAGGGTTTCCTTGTGAGAGATCCTGTAAGAAAGGACAAATATACACATAGATACACAAATACTTCTTTAGAAATATGTTAATTAATGCAATGTCTTTAAATGCAGCAGGGTCTTCTTGCTGACAATTGATCTGTCTGTGCACACACGTGTTCTGTGCCCTTATCAGAGGGACAAGAGGTAGGTCATGGGATGCTGGGCTTTTTTTTTTTTTTCTTTTTTACTCCCTGGGGGTTAATACCCAACTCTCAGGGTAATACTAATAACAAACTTTTCCTCCTACACCAATGCCTGAAAGGTGGTTCTTGAGATACAGTCCAGCAGGGGAAAATGAGCATAGCTCCACAAAGCTGATTTACTGCAGCCTTTGTTTTGATCCAATAGATCTGGTCTGTTAAATGAACCTTTGCCCAACAGAGGATGTGATTTTTACATTGAAAACACTATGTAATCCTAGGAAGATAAAGTGCTGGGAGTTTTTATATCACGTGCAATGTGTCTCTTTTATGTTGTTTGAAGAGCGGAAAGAAATCTTAGGATTTCCTCGGTGTAATTGTGAACGAGATCTGTGGACTTTAATTCCCATGCATGTGCAAACTCTGAATTAGGCATAAAGTCTCGTTGTGTTCCTAATAATCCACTTCACTGCAGTATAGTTGCAGGCACTGTACAGCACTGTTTTTCCACATCCATCTGCAGTGAAAGTATCTGTGTTTGGACTGTGGAATAGGAAGCTCTGTGATAAATCCACATTTGTCTCTATATTCTAAGCTATACAGCAACTGCTGCTGGTGGGTTGTAGAATGAGGCTCCCAAGCATTTTTTTTTTTTTTTGGTTAGAGGACAGGCAGAGCTCACTAGATGAGAGCAGCTCTCATTTCTGGTGCAGGCTTACCCATGGCATTTGTGATTTGAAGGTAATACCCTGTTATAGTGTTCTTTTATTTCCCCCATTCTCCTTCCAAAGAGAGGAAACTCGTAGGCTGATGTTTTGACAGTAAAGCAAATGTCGATTGCTCTTTTATAAATTCTGACAAGCTACTGTATGTAAGGTTTATTTAGTGCTCTGTGTGTGTTGCCAGCCACACTAGCTAAATTTCTTCAGCAAAAATAAAAGGGTTCAATCAATCATATGATCTGGGCAACCTGTATTTATATCTCCAGTGTGTCATAACCTAGTGTTGCTTGTCATTTCTTAACTGATCTACGAATATTACAAAAGTAATTTTCTGTCAGACTAAGGCTTGATCACAGTTGACCTCAAATGTCTAAGCATACCCACTGGAGAACCTCCAAAACCCCATGGACATTTATGGGTCTTGTTCTCTCTCTGCTGTACCCATTGGTATAAAAAAACCCTACCTAATCTATTTCATTCAGGTTCCTTCTGCCTTCATACACCTTCCCATCACTTACCTTTTGTCACTTTCTAAATGTTCTAGAGACAAAAATAATGATATCTTTCTGTCTTCAGCGGGGTGGTGTGTGAGCTTGGAGAGACACCCACTTTTCTTATGGTGCTCTCACTCTCACTCCCTCTTCTCTCTCTTACTAGTTAGGTCTTTGTTATTACAAAATGTATCTTTTTTTTGTTGTTTGGAAAGTGTACAATGAAAACAGAATGCCAGCTGCATCTTTGCTGAAAGAGCAGCCTTAGTTAGCACAGTAGCTTCGGAGCACACTGGGAAACTGTTGATGCTGCAACCTCTATGACTGTGAGAATATTGCTCTGTGAGTTGTTTTTTATCAGGAACTCATAGCTGTTGGCTGAGTGTCTGTGGATTTTTCTGGATTCAAATTTATCCTCCCCCTGCTTTTTCCCCAATACCAGATTTATCTTTGAAATGTACTCACAGATGGTATAAATCATTTCTAAATGTCCCCGGTACAATGCAGTTTCTTAGGAATTCCTCTTCTCTTGTTTTGCAAATGTTTTTTTGGTTTTTTTTTTTTTTTTGGCATATGGAAGTGACCTTGGTGTGTCTTACAACACTCAATATCGGGAGGCTTCATAAAACTCATATCTCAGAAGTGTCTGACATTACATTACAAGAGGATCTGTAAACCTCCGTGAGATGACGAATGTCTTTTTTAAACAACAGACCAAGACTTCATTTAAATTAGTAACATGGAGATTAGAGGAGCTCTTGCAGGCTGTGCTGCAGCCATGCCAGGACTCTAGGAATATCAGTCACATGAAAGCTGTTAAGTTTGAGATGGAAATAAATCAAGGAGCCTGTAAAAACTGTCAGCAGGTCGGGGAAGTTTATGAACTCTTGCTCTATCTAATCATAAATCATAAGAATAAGCTAAAACTGAGAAGAAAAATGTCCTCTTTTGTAATCTAATGCTGTCTGTTAAGGCAATAAAACTCAAATGAAATGCATGCATTGCAATTTTTAGTTGATACTTTACATTATTACCAAAGTGAAGGAAGAGTTTCAAAGTTATAAAAGTGAGACAAATGAGAGGTGGACTTGTACTAGTTGGTGTTTGCAGGCCTGCATCTTCTCTGCCTTCCAGAAACAAAGATCACTCATCCAGCAAAACTCTTAAGTGGGCAGAACTGCAGACACTCAGGCAGACTTAATAAGGACAATGGCATGGATTCACATGCTCAATGTAACATGGAAGCAAGCTCTCCAGTGGGCTGGAGCTTAAAGGATGGGGGCAGTTTTCAGCATCCCACTACTGTGCAGCAGGTAAAGGGTCAGACCTGGGGTGTATGTGGAGCTTCAGGCTTAGGAATGGAGTAAAAGCCAGATCTGTGAGTGTTTGACCATCTGGGAAAGAGTGCAAATAATCTCTGGAGACCAATAATCTAACCTTCCAGTTTCTCTCTGTTATCACTTTCAAACCCCTTATGACCAGCTCACTTGCTGTAAAAGTTCTCTGGCTCAAAAATAAAGGTACTTGCATGGGGCTTTGTCAGGTTTTAGCCCCTTGTGCCTTAAACTCACGGTCTTTCTGTTTGTGTCACTCAGGAAAGACTCTGTATCTGTTTAGAGCCCCATTAACTTCAATAATACTTTGTACAGGGGTGAGGGTTTATTTGTGGGGATTGGATTGCAGGGTGAGGGCCAGAGATTGGGAACCTTTCTTGCCTGGCATACTGTTGAAAAGCACAATGAAATGTTTCTGACACCGATATCGTTACGCTGGCCGTCCGTCTCGGAGCAGGGTAAGTGCTCGCAGCACTTTACACTGGAATGCCAGACGAGGAAGATTTTACAATCCTAGGCCCTGACTTTGCAATCTGATCCTCACTGACAAATCCCTTACCCTGTCTGGAGCACCACCTAAGTCAATAGGACCAGCTCAGGAGTGAAAAACTTTTCAGGATGAAAAATGAAGAATTAGGAGGAAAAGCCTGATACTACATGAACAATGCCTGAAAGAGGGAGAGGAAACCTCATCTTATATTTACCAGAATACAGAAAAGTTTGAGATTAGTTTTTTTCCTCTGCTTCTTAGCAGGATTGCATGTACCATCCTTGGAATCATCTGGATTGTGTTTGCTGCTAAGAAATTTGAAAAAACTTATGTGTATGCAATTATAGCATATGTACATGGATTTTACCTGTAAAACCTGAGGGCAGCAGAAGCCAGTGTGAAAACATATTGCTGAGAGAAATAAATCAGTGATGAGGAAATCTTGATGAGGTTGTAAAATAAATACAGAATGAACACCATACTACTGCAAATGTGGTTGTTAAGGCCTGATAAAAAGCGGAGCCACACTTGTTTAAAGAGAAACATCGTGAATGTCTGGAAGAAACAGAGCAAAAATCTTTTATTTGCATGAGAGATGCTGTGTGGGGTTCTTCTTCAGAATGTAAACTCTCTCTCGTTGCAGATTTTATGAGACAGGCAGTGAACCTTGTGCTCATAAAGCCAGGGAGCTGCTCCATCTGAGCAAACCATGAACAGTAACTGAACTCCCTGTGCTTTAGGAGTCAGGTGTTTTCACAGCAAAGCTCTTCATGGATTTTAAAGGTAAGAATGGAGGGAATTCTCCTAAGCTCAGATAGTATAGCCAGATCTTTATGATATGGGTAGTGTACTCGTTTAATAAAGAAAGCTAAAGATGGTCCTGGAGGGGAAATGCTCTGCAATGAGGAAACTCTGAAAAGAGAGGCTAGAGTTTAAAGTCTGTATTGCAGGTGTTTCTAAACAGGAGTATGTTTCTGTTAGTCCAAATGCCTAATTTCAGAGGATGGTGTGTTCTGCAGACCAAAGAAATTTTGGTTTCTTACAGTTGTTGCTGTTGTTTCGTGAGCCCAGTGGACTCCTAGTCCAGATTTTTAACAGTGGACAAACTCAGGAATTAACTGGAAGGTGCACATGCCACATCTTGCAGCCAAGTGTGTTGTGTCATCTACAAAGTCCTGGAGCAAAGGTTCCCATCATGAGAGCCTCTGGCACTCACTAGGAAATCCTTGATTTATGTAAGATATTACAGAACTAGCTTGGTGTTGTATGTGCAAGTTGAAGGAACAAAAGCAATGTTTTAGAAAGAAAACTGTAGTCATCCTTCATGGGGTATAAAGGTGAGGAAAACCTTCTCTCTTGAGATGGAATTGCAGCTATTCCAAGTAAACCACTGCACTTTTGATATTTCTAAACACAGAAAAAACTGTTCCCTCTGTCCCTGATGTGTTACCTGGCATGGTCTGAGCCAAGAAATCTGACCTGAGGAGAAGCTGAAGTGCTGCCTCCCACCATGGGTGAGAGAAGGACAACAGGCTGGAGGATGTGGGGATGGGGAAAATTTGCTGTGGTGCATTTTCTGGGTCTGTAAGAGAGCACAGCTCTGTGGAGCAATGAACCTTTTTGCACAACTGTGAGACTGGCAGGTTAAAGGGGCTCCTCTGACAATCTTCCACAGATCACAGAGCTGATAAAGGCAGGATAATGGGACCAAGAAAGGGCCAGGCTAGGCTCCCTAAACACATTTACTCAGTTCCCTCTTTTGCTGATGCTCACATGCTTCCATTTGCCTCCCCCAGTGCTCATGCTGACCTCCTCCTCTGGCTGAGCACTCAGCCTCCTGTTTGTCCCCTCTGCTCTAAAACCAGTGAGGGGCCTGATTAACCTCGTGTGTGAATTGTGTGGTGAGGACTAATTACTTGTACTTCCTTCTGTAGCACTGAAAAACATGTTTTATATTTGCCCTCCAGACACAGACAGGACATCAGGATTGGGAAAAGGCTATAAACCAGCTCTTCATTAGTTTCTCTTAATTGTTACTGGGACAGGACCTTATGGCTTCACTTCCTCTGAGAGGGGGTTACTGAGACAGAATAAAATGCAGGTGCCCAGGTGCCCATGACATAGTTTTCCCCTGCAACCAACCTGAATAGCTTTCAAGAGGAGAGATCAGAGACTCCAGCTTTTGTAATGTCAGCATCTTTGTTAAACATTTAGCAATCTGAATTCAGCTGCAGTAATGCCTCCAGCTTTTTTTGTTCAATGGACACAAACCCTTTAACAGACTTGTAATGATATTAAAGATGAATGAAGAACGTACAGTATTTAATTCCTTGTCTGTGATCTGTAGTGCAGAGCAGTTTGATGTGAGTGTTTGCTTGTTATACTGAAAGTGAAGGTTTAGTAAATAAGAAGGAAAATCCAATGGGTGGCATGGCAGGTAGAGCAGGGATGAGTAGTTTGTGGCAACTGGTGAAGGATGGTCTGGAAGGCTGTGGTTGAAATACAACTCTTATGTTTTAAAACCAGAGGCAATGAGACAGTAAACTGGCAATGGGATTTCCTAACATTTTCCATGATTGGAAGGATAAAGGAAAAAAATGTTATTACATAAATCAAAAGCTTTACTAAAAGAACAGTCAAATGCAGGCTCAAGGGACTGGCCTTGGTAGCGAACATCTTTACATTGCTAGGTCACCCCACTGAACGGGGTCAGAAGAAAGAATTTTATTAACTGAAGGCTGTTGAGAAGCAAGTGTGGAACAGATTAATGGTTTGGAGCTCAGCTGGCTGAGAATGGCCAGACACAGAAACAAAAATGAACCCCAGACTATTGACCAGGGGTGATGTCAGTGCAGTGTGGCTGGGAGAGCCATCAGGCAGGCCTGGCAGTGAGTGGATGGGAAAGTGTAAGCAGCCAAACTCAGTGCTGGGAACTAACCACAGTCTATGCTGACACAATCATACTGACAGTGGGTTGGGTAAGTATAAGGGGATAGGGAGCTCATTCTCAGTGAGAAAAGTGGGTACCTATTGCATATCCCCAGGAAACAGGGCCACAAATCAACTGTTTCATACTTTCAAGAGTTTAAGGGAAAGAACAGGATTGTGTTGGTACAGTGTGCTGATTATACAAACCTGCCTGCTGCTTTGGGTTAGATGAGGCTGAGCAGTGTGGTGGCAGCGAAGGATGTTGCAAATAAAGGCAAAGAAATGTCTATGGAGAGAGCTGCCTCATGATCAACTGGCCTGGTATCACTTCCCTTGCCTGTGTGTGTCCCCTCTGCTCCCCTCCACTCAGGGCTGCCTCTAGGTTGTGGCAGACCACTGCTCACCAGTCAGTAACTGTCCTTTGGTCACCTGGGATTTTTTGAGGTCACAACCATGAGAAAAGCCAAAGATACTATTTCTGAAGCCACACACTCTCCTCTGTTCCTAAATATCTTTTTCTTGTCAAGTAAATGCACCTACATGTATATGTTTTCAGCCAGGAAAGGAAAACAGTTTTGACCTACATAAAGTCAAAAGGAACTGGTTCTCAGTGGTGTTTACTCTTCAGATAAGGCAATGGAGATGATATGAAAGAACGAAAAGAACTGGTTAATGAGAGCAAATGAAAGGATTTGACTTGTCTTCCTTAGGAAGGAGACAAATAACAGGAAAACAAGTAGGAAAAAAGCATATAAATTTTAGCGGTCATTGCAGCAGGATGTTGTTGAGAGAATTAATTCAGTGAGATTAAAGATTAGAATAGGTTCTTATTTGGCTAATGAATTTCCTAAAAATTATATAATAGCTAAAGGCAAAGATTTCAGATGAAATATGCTGTGTTTGACCTGAGATCTGCTGAACACTGATCCGCTATTAGAGATTCGTTGGTTCAAGCTAGTGGAAGCAGATGAGCCGCTGATCTAATCCGGTGTGGGAGACAGGGTCCTTCTCTACCTCCTGTATTCTGCTTTGAAACACTGCCATCCTTCCTCTCTCTTTGAAAAGCTTTCACTCCTCAGCAATATTACTCACTGCTGATTGTTCACTCTTTCCTTCTCTCCAGTTTAAAACCTAAACTGCTTTGCATTTTCCCTCTAAATATTTTAGGTTTTTTGCCATACTTTTCTCCCCTGATTCTTAAAGGGCAAATTAGTTTATTAATTATAATAAAACTTATATTAAGTTTTTTTAACAGTGCAAAAAAGTTTACATTTCAGGGCCCAAAAGTGTTTTCTGTTGATATTGATGACATTTCAAGTATAATAAAACTGCAGTACTTTACACTTTAAAAAGGTACATTTTGTTTATTGAGGAATGTAGTCTTTGCAGATTTGTGAAAACTGATTTTTGCCCCAGCAGTTATGCTGAAAAAAATTCTCATCTTGGCAACATAATTGATTTCCCAGTAATTATCAATATAAAAATATATTCAGATTAGCTATTAGACTGTATACAGTTGAATTTTATCCTTTTTTTTGCCTGTTGCTGTAGCTTCTCAGAAGAATGGGGTAGGTGCGAGGCAGCAAGGGCAGTAATTGGGATGAAAGGGAGAAGTGTTAGCAGTCCTTATGCTTCAGGGCATAATCTGATCACCAGCTGTAGTCAGAAGAGATCACTGTCTCTAGCATTTAACAGGACTAAATTTGCCATATTTTGATGAGAAGGTGAAGAGGAAGTATCTGTCTGTGACTGATCAAGTATTGAAAACAACATCACTAGCAAAATAGTTTTTTGATCTGAACTGAATGTGCATACATTACACATTAGCTACCTGCCAGTTAACCAATTCCACAACTTTGTTCAAATCCACATTTTCTGAGAGTGACTGTAAAAAGACAGTGTTTAAAGTGAGCTCAGGCAATGAAGCAGCCTAAGCATGATGAGAGACCAAGCAGCTTCTTGCTGTTGGTGAAACCAGTGAAAAGTCACTTTTTTTTGGGAAGTTTTTGGAAATGTAAATGTGAGCAATACTCACATTTATTTGAGTATTTCTGCTTCATGGTATTTAGTGAAAGGATGCTGGTTCAGACAGAAGCTAACTTTCTCCACAGCAAACTGCAGGCTGCTTCCCTCTTCAGTTGGCAAAGGAGATTTTTCTTCTGCAAAACATCTCCAGGGAAATGTAAGTGGAGAAGAAGAAGTTTATTATTTAATTGTATGTGTGAATTGGATTAGTTTTCCTTAGAATCAATAGGAACAGTGTTATCCCACTAATTTAAAGCGGTACCATAGGAAAACTTTAACATTATTGAGATTGAAATCCTTTAGCCTATTTTGTCTCTAAATCAGTATTTTTCTTTAATTCACTTTTCCTTGGGAATGGTGAAAATGAGAACCTGTTGGAGGCTTTTTTAATTTCTTCAGTTGAATCTGAACTTCTCCTGAGTTTTGAAGGAGTGTGATTATCATTTATGTAACTCACCTCTATGGCAGCATTACAATTCATAGTGGCAAGTGAGGAATACCAGCTGGAAAAGGCCAGGAAAGGAAAGCATTTTGTTCCCAGTGCTGGAGTGCTGGGGGTGGGTTTGAAGGCTGGGGTGACTGAGTGAATGACCCCTTGTGGCTTTGCACTGACTCAAGTGCACTCCAAGGTTTCCAGCTGGGTTTGTCACACTTCACAGTGGCATCACGTTGCTCCACGTTGGCTTCAGGGCCCAAGCTAGGGAGGCTAATCAGGTAGGGGGTGCAAAAGTTTTGGGGAATAGGCAGCTGCTGAGAATGGTACTTAAATTTCAGCCCTGAAGCCTGAGATGAAGGGGAAGTACATGAGGCAAGTGGGTGAGATGAGGGAGCTTAAGTGGGCTGCCAGAGGGAGCAGAAAACTTTGTGCAGCTCAAATGATTGTTATAGCTGGATGTGTAAGGAACAACCAAGCCTAAGGTGTAAAACACCAGGGAAAGAAGAAGACTTGAACAGATTACAGAATGAAATTAAGAGTGCAAAAAGAGATAAGAAAAGCAAATGCTGAGAATGAAAGGAAGCTTGCACAGGAGGTTAAGAGAGATAATGAAAAATGCTTCCAGAGTGTCAGGGCCATGAGGTCAGTGAAGGAGAGCAGAAGGCTTCTAAGATGCTGTGAAGATAATTTATGGTCAGAAAACATTTCTAAATGTAACGTATGCTGTGGCTTGATGCTCACAAAAGGAGGACAGGGGACAGATGCCACAGGCGGACATAAATTTCCCCAGAGAGGAAGAAGAAATATGGAGAAGGGGGAAGGTCTCAGGCTGACACAGGACTGCTTTGTGACCTTCGAAGACTGGCAAACAGTGTCAGGATGGGATATTAATTGAGAAAAAAAAATCTTTTATCATTGTGCCAGCTGAACTGAAGAGGGCTGGAAGCAAAACCAGTCTGTCGTTTTGGGCCACTACTAATGCATTTGAGTGGCTTCTGTGCAGCATCCTGTGGCCTCACAAGGAACCAGTTTGTCTGGGAAGTGAATTTTATTTTGCCCAATGTGGGTGAAAAGACTGCAAAATGCTTCTGAAGTCACGGCTAGCTTTAAGTTTTTCAGTTTATATATGTCTTGTTTTCCTGCAGTCCTGAAATAAGGGAAATACTTAACTATTGTTGGGAATATGTTTAAGGCAGTGATGACTTCCCATGGTACTAATAACCAATGGCTTCAAGCCAAGATGTTTGTACTCATTGAGAAATAATTGTGACTATGTGAATGTGTATAAGGAACTTTCTCATGTTAGGGCAGTAAGAAATATACCTCTAAGCTGTAGTCAAATTACCTTTAAAATACAACATTTTGCTATTTGCCTTCTAGGAAGGTTCCTGGGTACTTTTCTTGAAAATGTCTGGGGCTTGAGTCTTAGCTGGTGCAAGTCAGAATTGCTGCAATCAATGGAAAATGGAGTTTGATGCAATACTCCAAGTATGTTTATGTGTCATTTTGCTGTTCCTAAGGCCCTTATAAAATCTCCCTATGGTTTCCAGAGCTGTTTTCTCAGTCTAGACTTATGAGGCCAAATTATTTTTTATTCTCCCAAGTAATTTCTCAACTATTGTCTGACAATTTTTAGTAAAGATTTTGTCTGAAAATGAAGAATCTCTAAGGATGAGAGTTACTGGATTTGTCTCCTGCACCAGGTGTTCTCTCCATTCCTTGCACAAGGCAGAAGACAGGGAGTGTCCTGGGAATGGGATACAGCTGTGCTTTGTTCTGCTCAGTTGTCAGCTGGTGTGAAGGTACTCGCTCCAGCAGCACACACAAAAAGCAAGGGAGTTGAGGGAGCCACAGATGGCTTTTACTTTTACCTGGGGCAGTTCAGATGGAGGAAAAAATCCAGTCTAAAGTTGATGAGGAAACAGGAAATTTTTCATGTTCTTCGCTGCAGGTAGGTTGAGTTGATACCACCAGATCACACAGCCCTTATTTTGGTGAGTCTCTTTGTTATTCCATCATTATTCCTGTTTGCTCTTCTGGGGGTAACATGTGTGAGCTGGTGCGTGCTCACTCATGCGAACAAGGGGGATGTGCTCTATCCCATAAATACTTGTGTGATTAGTCATTCCTGTAATGAGGGAACATCTAAGTCAATTGCCTCAGTTGAGTGTAGCTCACAATATCCATTCTCAAATTCAGCAACCACTTGTTTGACACAACATTTAAATTAGAAGCACATTTTCTTGGAGATGTCTAAGGGCATAACCATTCCCAGAGTGCTGAGAACACTGACAATATCCTTTTAAAGCCCTGCTCACTGGTGATGTGGGCATAAAGAACAACTGTTAGCTTTGCAATGCTTAATACTGACACATGTGAAGCATGGGTAAATTACAGATTGGCCAGCCTATCCCAGTATATCAGATGGTGCCAGTCTGTGGGACCAAGCCCTGGAACCTGCTTGTTTATATGGTTAAATTATTGGTAAGACTTTTTCTTTTGTCACCTACCAGTGTCTAAACAATTGTTTGGCATGACTTGGGCATAGCACAGCCCAGAAGCTCTTCACAGTGAGTGTTTTGGATGTGGCCACCCTGTTTTGGAGTGGGGACAGGGGAGGGGAGTTAAATGGCATAGATGTTATCTGTTTCATGGCAGTTGTCCTCTGTGCCCAAGAATGATCCAAGGGAGTTTTCATTACCAGTGGAGACAAGCTTTATCTGTCAGGAAATGACATAGCATTACTGCCAGAGGATGGTATGGAGAACCTGACTTGTATTTCATTCCAGACTTGCATGAGTGTCACCATCCCTAAATTCTTTCCTGATTTGTTCTGCTACAAAAGAAAGAGAACACGACTGTGAAAGTGGGTTTCCAGAGAAAATGTCTTGCAGTGTAGGGGTCAAAGCATGAACATCCCCTTGGATGGACCTCCACAGGGAGGGAGCGCTCTCTATCAAGGCCTGGGGTGTCTGACTGTTTGCTGTGACAAGTGGTGGAACTGGAGATGTCCCATGGCATACCACTCTGGAAATGATGATTGAGTTGACCTACATGACTTGAGCTTACAGGAATCACTCAGGTTTTAAGTGCTAAATAATTCTTATATAATCTTATTTTTACAGAAATTAGGTGGAATTCCTGTGGAGTGGAATTCCAATTTTACAGCTGAAGGGTTTGTAACTAAAAGTTGAGCAGAGAACAAAAGGATGACAACCAAATGATGGCTGCTCCTAGTGGGCATACTGAGCAAGTCACTCAGCAGAGGACACCAAAGGAACTGGTGAACACTAGACAGTGCTTGATTAAAAAAACCTGGCTGACAACAATTACGGGTGGGCGGGGGTGTCTGCTCTTGCAGCAGAGGAAGCAGACCTAGATGGGCTTCCTGACCCTTGTCTGTCTTAAAATTTCCTATGTAATCTCCACAGACATCTCCTCCAGTGCAAATATACTTTGGCCAGTAGCCTTGAGGTTTATTAACACCATGGAAAGTAATTATTGCCTTGTCCACACTCCCCATGGCGGTTATTGTTTAAGTATTTCCCTTATCCTGGATTGCAGGAAAACAATCCACTACATAAATCTAGTGACAAACAGTTATGCTGCGGCAGCTCGGGAAGCGCAGTATTCTCTCTGTGCTAATTGCAGTAAAACAGCACGTTTTTGTAAATGAGCTAATCCAAAGAAAGTGACAGAATGTTACATTGCAGAGGCCTGGCTGAGCTAATGGTACAAAATGAAAGAATGTTTTCACTGCCTGTCCTCTGAGTTCAGTTGGCATAATAAAATGCTGTTTTTCTCAGTAGAATATATGTCCTTCTACTTTGCTTCTCTGTCATAATAAATGACTGGCCTGGAATTAAATGGGTTGTTCCTGGACAAGGGATGTTAGTGATGGAAAAGACCTGTTAGATCACCCAGGCCATCTCTTTGCCAGTACAATGCTACTTACCTTGCATTTCATAATGCTCTTTCTAATTTAGTTTTAAAAGTCTCCTGAAGCCAGCCTTTCAGTGCTCTCCTTACAGGTCTTTTGCTCAGCTTCAGAGTGTGAACTTGTAAGCAAAGACAGATGGGTTACAGAGGCTTAATGAAGTAGCCCACTGTAATTATGAGGAAAAACACATTAACCTGCCCCAGTAGCAAAATACAGCATGTAAGCTTAAATTACAGCAGCTGTAATTAAGAAGAAACCTCAATACCACATGTTGACGTGGTTTATTCCACAACTGGGTTGGAATAAAATTCTTAAGTAATCTGCTATGCTGATAATTGAGAACCAGGGTGATCTGGTCGGTTCTGCTCACAGTAGCTGCAAAGTTTCCTCTCAGTGCTGGTTTTCCTCATTTCATCTTAGAGCTCTCACCTATATCTCTGTGCAGCACAGGTAATAATTTCCATTCCTATGGGGTTAATATGTCTGAAATGTCTGAAAACTGCAAAAACATTTGAGGCATTGTTTCCCCTTGTAGAAGGTCCAAGGTCTGTGCTTTATTGAGATGTGACAGCCCAGAAGTTGCTTTTATGTGTCCTCACTGGTGGTTTATGCCTGACCATAGGGCTTCAATTCAGGTCTGAGAAAGGATGACAAATACCACTGCTGGCTTGGCCATGGCTTTCAGCCCCTTAAATCAGTGTTTAACGTGGGTCTCAGCCACATAATGAATAATAAAGTCAGAAATTGACTTTCATCTGGGAATGTATAAGTCTTTTCCATCGAACGCTTAGTTTGGTGTCATGAAATCTGCACTCATGTGCCCCTGGTAGTCTCTTAGGTCTTGGGGAGCCCATTGTGTCTGGTTAGGATGAAAATTCTGAGGAATTTAGTGCAGAAACCAAACAGGGGGATTAAGTCTGCCTGAAGTAGGTGTGATTAAGCATATGTCTGGATTAACTAAGCCTGAAGCAGAAATGGAAATGGCTCAAACACAACCCCAGTAAGATGGAAATCTCTGTCTGACTCTCCAAATGGCCCAGTTCGTGGAAAGCCACTATTAGGCAGAGCTGGCAAAGAGCACACCAGTCAATAGCCCTCACTCTCCAGCCGGTCTGTGTCTCTGCAGCTCAATCACTGAGACACTGCAGCTCTTCCAGAGGGCAACAAACAGCCTTGCCAGTCTGTGCTGCATGGATCCTGAAACAGAGCCCTGTCATTACAAGTTGTATAGAAGTTTCTACACTTCTGTGTTTCTTCTACCTTCCCCCCTGCCCTCCTTAACTTCCCCTAAACTCAAGTAACTTTGGTGTGACTCCAGAGAACAAGATGGAAAGGTCTCTAGATAAAACTGCTGTAAATGAGAATTAACCCCGGTCCCTACATGATTCTAGAACGTTCTTTATTTTCTGACATAATTTCAATTGTAAAGCAGCACATTCTGTCCAGGCTTAATGGAACCTGGTTCTTATTTTTAAAGTTTTAGTTATCACTATGCACATCACAAAGTAGCCGTCTCCAGAGGAGTGGCTTTGAGAAAGATGGCAGGTTTAGATGACTTTTCAATAATGCAGCTGAGGAATTTATTGCTTGTTGTTCTGGAGTTGCCACCAATATATCTTGGACTTCATGTTTAGTATGTTAGACCCTTAAAAAACTCTTCTGTCTCTTCCCTCATCTTGGCCTGATGTGCCAAGTATTTAACCACAATGAAATTAGTGGCTGCTCCTCTCATTTTTAAGGGACTGCACTGCAGTCAGCTGCACCTTTAGTTTTAAGCAAACATGTCAGATAACATGCGTTGCAAAAGCTTTGTTTTTATTTTCACCACAGTCTTGGTTTGTTCATTCAAATCTCCTTAAGCCCAATAGAGGATGTTTAGAAATAACTGGCTTGATCAAATCTGATTTTAAAAGCGCAGCAAGAAAAAATTCCAACACCCTGTAAATCTTAAAGGGAGATGTCTACTGCAGTAGTTGAAGTGATTCAGTATCCATTGGGGAAGTTTCTTCCTTGACTTCAACTTGGTGTAACCTTAGTTTCCCTGTATTTAGAAGAGCTCTGTGGCAGAGATGAAGTTTGTGAATCACTTGTGGCAAAGCAGGGATGAGCACATAGGAATGTCTCCCTCTGCTGGGATTTGGGACCTGGCTTTCTTTCATGAAAACCCTTCGCTGTTTCCTACAGTGAACCTAAACATGTTTTATTGCCCATGGTACAAGAGGGCTCATACCTAAATGGGCTCTTTTAAAGATCAAAAATAGTAAACCAAGCTTCTTATTCCTACAGGAAAGGGCTTATTTAACATTAGGTCACTAGAAATGTCGAAAGAATATGCTAAGGTACCATCAAGGGCTTTTAACTTGTGCTGTGTTGCGTACCAGCTTCATGCTAGTCTTGCAAGAATCACTGCTTTGTTTGGAACACCACAGTCACAGATCTAGTTGCCATTTCTGTGATCCATGTATTTTGGCATATATTTGTCAAATTGACGTGGTGTGGCCTTGGCCATGGAATATAACAGGTGTGCCTGATATAAAGAGGGTTTCTCATATATTTATGTGTTACTGATTAGAAAGTATGAATATTCTTGTGCTCACTTGCAACCTCACCACCAAAAAAAAAAAAATCAGTTGCATCATTTTTTACTGCAGCAAGTTCGTGAATCCACTGATAATTGTGAAAGCAGTTGCCCCAGGCAACTACTATTGGAATGACTGACAGCAGTTTGGGGTTTTAGCATTGTGGAGAGCTGTTACTGCAGATTCATTTTACACATACTAAAGGTCTGGAGGATAAAGAAGACTTTCCATGATTATTTTACTAACCTTTTGTTTCCTTCAAAAATATTCTGTCATTCTATTCCTTTTTCTGTTGTTTCTGGAGGAAGTGACAGGGACATCTCAAATGTGCTCTTCATTTTGTGTAGTGAGGTTTCTATCTATTTATCTATCTAGTAGCAGCAATGCTGTTGGAACTGGAGTGCTCTAGCATATTCTCTAGTGTACCTGAAGGACCCTTAACCCCACAACTTGTTCACTTTTGTCAGTTGTATCAGCTAGTCTCATAAAAGGTATCTCCCTACCAACTCTCATTTATCCAGATATTATCAGTAACAGGAATGTTGTGGCAGCTGTTATGGCAGAAACACGTAAGAGCAGTAGGGTATTTCTGTCCCAAATATGATGGTGGAAGAGGAAAGAGAGGTATCACAGGCGAAGTGCATTCTGTAAGGACACAACAGAAAACTAAACTTATGTCAGCTGAGTCTTCATCCATGGCCAAGCAATAGGTGCATTCATGCTGCTTTCCAGGAGCACATACAGATTGGCAAGCTCTGTTACTGAGCAGATAGGAAATTCACTCTAAAATGAGGAATGTGTAAGGGAACAAAATATCTATAGATTAGTCCCCTCCTCACAGTTTTCTTCTTGTTTTTCTGTAAAGCTGAGTGTTTTGCTCATGTGCATTTCAGCCAGTACAAAGCAAGTGCAGAGCTCAAAGAGACATTTCCATTTTGAAATGTTGTGTTCAAAAGGATTACAAAGCTCAAAAAGGAAATGAACTCTTGTTTCAGATTGAGACTAACCAAATAGTTTAATAGTCAGCCAAATACATGTTGTGTTTAAGCAATGGAGATGGCCTCACGATGCTTTGTTCCTGTGTTTTTTCCCACTCTCTGCTCCTGTGTCATTCTGACCCATACATATCACTTGCATGATTACTTCACAATGTTCAGGCAGATCCTTGTGGCAGGAATTGGTAGTGAGATGGAAATTTGAGGGTGTCATCAGCCTGGATTGAAGTGGCTCTCCTCTAATGGCCAGTGTGAAATAGGTGGGTGGGCTCAGTTCAGCTGCTGCATGTGCCCACACTATAAACTGGTTGGGTTTGGGTTTCCCATCCTGGGCAGGCCAGCAGCAGTAGTGCTGCTCATCCCCATAGCTCAGGAGGGGGATGAGGCTTCTCTGTCTCCTCTTCACACCAGGCTTTCAGGTGTGCATGGTCATAAGCCTGGTGGCTTGGGGAAGTGTTGAACATTATTTCACTAGCAGGGAGAAATGTTTCACACTTTTTCTTCCCCTGTTGAACCAGTCACAGGGACCTATAAAACTTGTCTCTCATCCTGGACTCCAGGCTAGGCAAAAAACAAAGAGACGGTGGGGAAGACAAGGACCCTCTTGAGCCTGATGTCTTGTTCACAGCTATTCCTTGATTTTCTTCCTAGCAGAGATAGATACTCTTCCACTGCAAGGCACAGCTTCATATTTTTCCATTCATTCCTGCAAAGAGGTGACAGCATCAGGCTCTTAAATACTGAGGTGCTATTTGTGTGGGTGTCCACCTTGAAAGGAATTATGGGTTGCTTGAAATCTACTAGATGTTTATTTTGATGGATAAGAGCACCTGCCAGGAAGGATTCCATGTAGTATTAAGTCTCTGAAGCATTTGTAGCAGGAATGAACATGTTTTTGAGACCATAAATTACATCTGCAGCTTCACTGAATAGCAAGGGAAATCAACCTTTCAAGTGATGCCTGGGCATTTTGCGAGTCTAGTCTGGTTCACATCTGTGAATTCAGACCCCCTCTGCTGCCATGTCATGTGTGAATTCCATGGCAGACACTTATATCTTGCAAGCTTAGCACCTTTAATTTCGTGGCAGTACTTTGCATAAGCCTTTAGAGTTTCATATCTTTGTACTGTACACTTAGTAAGACCTAATATTTTTAAGGAGGATGTGAAAGACAAATCAAATGAATTTGAAGCCACAAGAAGTCAAAAGCGTGTCTTCCCTTATTTTCTTTCCTGTTTGCCTAAGGATTATTTGTTATGTTTGCCTTGATTCCAGCCACTTAATTTTTCCAAACAGATGCAGCTGATTGATTAATGGCATTTCATGTTTAAAGTCAAAAGTGTCAGCAAGACTCTTGCACGCCTGTGTCATTCTCTCCTAGAACAATAGCTTCGGCTGAGAAGTAGGGACTTGTGCCAAGTATTCTTGAGGATAGGAGGTCATGTGCCACTTTTCTGCTAGGAGACAGATATATATATAAGGACAAGGGGAGGCAGGAGTTTGGGGGCTTGGAGGGCTAACTCTGTTCTAATAATAGGTGGATCACATGGTTGCTAAGTCACCTACAACAAGGCTTAGTTTGTGGAGGTGAATCAAAGTGCCGGGAATTAAGGACATTTCTTCGACTATCCTATGACATATAAAAATAGGCCCAGGGAAATACATATGTGATGAAGAAAGCATTGACCGTCTAGGCCAAAACTCCCCAGAGGAGCAGTGGGACTTCATTTCTCTCACCTTCTTTTGTGATTACTCTTCTCTTCCTTTTAATAACCCTGTGTGTAAATATAGCCTACAGGTGATCCAGGTTCTCACCCAATAAGTAATATGAAGTATTTGTGTGTAGTAGGGTGCAGGGCAGAGCCTCAGCTGTTGGAAACAACAATAGCTTGCCTGATGCCAATTACCCCAGTCAGGATTGGCCATATCTGCTTCTCCTGGTGTGGGAACGGGGTGAAGAGTTGCAAATGGAGGATTACGCACTCGTGCACCACATTGGAAACCTATTGCGTAGTCTAGTGTCAGTAATAGAAAGCGTCTATATTTGTGGATCAAAATGAAACTGGCATAGGCTCCCCTTTGACAGCTGTTTCAAATATAGGGCTCATCACGTTGTAATTCTTTCCCAGTATATGCTTAGAAACATGCAAAACACCAAGAAGCCTGAGACCCTATTGTTCTCTTCTGCACGTTCTGAGAGTTTTGTGTAAATGTATCTCGGGCTTTGAGGGCCAGACTCCTAGATACTGAAGTCAGACACCAAGCTTTGCTGTTTATTGTCAATGGCATTAATAAACAAGTGGGGAGTCCCTTTTGTTTCGCTGACCTTCTGTGTATTTTCTGAGCCTCACAGGCTAGGCTTCAGAGGAAACTTCCTCTGAAACTATAAGCCACTAGAGGCCTCCTGAATACTTGAATTGATTTTGCTTCCAGGAAGACAGAGTCTCCTAAAAAGTACATCAGGCTTATAGAAGAAAATTATTTCCCTTTTGCCAAGCCAGGCTGACACACAGTGTGGCGAGGGTGAGTGAAAGATAGCACCGCTGAAATAAAGAACAGAAATGCACTTGAAATTCAGCTCTTAAAATACAGCCCATGTAATATTGAGTCACGGTGAATTACTCATTTCTATTTAGCCTTTATCTGTTGCAACCTGATTAGAGAGAGAAACTACATTCCTTTATTCAGGCATGAGGCCAATATTCATATTAGTCATTTTTGGCCAAAATAAATTCTACAAACTTTGGTCAAAATGCTTAATCCAATAATGCAAATGTAGGGACTCTTTAAATAAACCATCCCACAGCAATCTCTCTGTTTATTTTTTTGTTTACATCCTCACACCTTCTCTCTCTCTTCCTGTAGGTCTTTTTTCTGTTGCACCAGCCTCATTTGTGTTTACCTCTTTTGCATAAGCATCCACTGCAAAACCCCCATGGATATCAGAGATACTTCGATGACACAGTTGATGCTTCCTCTCTGGGCTATGCCAGGTTTGCCCATTGATCCAGGAGCATGTTACTGTTCATTAATGCAAGGTCACCCCTAATTCCCTCCTTCTCCTCTTTACCTCCCAGCCCTCAGGGGGAAAAATACTTGGAGGAGAAACCCATTTGCTTTCTGTGTCAAGAAGCTGGTTGGTAGCCTGCTGCTAATTACTTTGGCTACAATAATTCTTAACCCGATTACAGTGATACAAATTAAAGCACTCTTGGCGAAGGGCAGATAAATCCACATGTCAGACACCAGAGCCTTGGTTTATTTAGGGACATCTCATTTCTTCTGATCTTGTTACCCAGTTTTCCATCTTCTTTGGGTAATCCTGAGTAAATCTTCCTGCAATGGAAATCAGCACCATACACATAGGCCCAGATTATTAGAGGCCTTTGAAATTGTCCCACGAGGTTCATCCTGCAACCCTTTGGGAAGGTCAGGTTCTCCTGCCCCCAAGGATGAAGAACAACTGGTGATTTGGAGAGCTCCCGGTGGTGCATCTTTGACAGGGCCTAATTTTCAGAGACATGGCCTGCACCCCATCCTCAAAATCACCCTCTGCAATGTGTTTCAGTGTCGATCCACCAAAGGAACTTGCTCTCGCTGAAAACAGAGGTCTGTGTACTTGTGCAGCCTTTGACCTTTGCTTATGCAAATTGGACAGTTGTCAGATAACCTTGTCTCCAGTACCTTGTGTACAAAAAATTGTTTTGCTTTCTGCATTCCTTGAAAAATGTTATCTTTTTTAAAGTCATGTGGGTTGGGAGGCAGAAAGGAATTTTTTGCTGGATGAATTGGTGTCATCTTCTATAGATAAGCAGCATCTTTCTGCATCTGTTTTCTTTGCTGTGGTGAGGACCCTTTTTATTCAGTTTGTTAATGAGACCGTGTTGGCAGGTAGGAAGTTGGACTCCTTTCTCTCATATGTCAAGCTGGGTCAGTGAAGCTGAATTTCTCAAATGCTGTAGTCATGTGCTATAAACTATGAAGTACTTCTGCTAAAATAATGTTTCCAGTATCCTGTGAATAACACACTGATCGCTGAATTAGTTCCTTAGTGGGAAGGAAAGTAACAAGATTAAAGAGAAACCTGGGAATGGATTTAGTTCTCTTTTACTTCTTTTACTCTGACATTTATCAAGCTGAACTCCCCACAAGCCAGGACTATATAAATATTGAGTAAAGACTGCAGGATTTAACAGTCAGTTCATGTCACATAATTATTAGCCTCTGGCACCATCTTATTCATTTGTAAAGTCACTAACATGAATGTATTGTACCAGATAACAATATTGCCAGGTATTTTATTTAGCAGGTCTATTCTGTTGCAGCTTCCTTTCATTCAGAACACCTCAGCTGTACAGTATGCAAAAACCAGAAAGTACATTTTCTTTACAGGAAGGTACTGCTGCACTACATTACAGCTGATCTCAGTTTTCTTAGTCATGATATAATCTTCCCTTGCAGTTTCACATCTCTTCTGTGAAGTTGCACACTGCTGTTCACACTGAACTGCATAAACATAGAAATATTTTGCAAGGGGGTTTGAAAGGGTGATGTAGTGAAGCTTAGCCTTATGTTTAGCATTTTCCATTAGGAGTTTTATACAGTTCTGGACATATTTCATTGATTCATCTGCATTTTTAGGTAGAATGCACTGTATAGATGTAAGGGCATTATACAAATTTTGTGGACAGGGACTTTCAGACTCCCCCCAGACAAGGTTGAACTTGGCATGACAGGAAGTTATCCACTGCTTTGCTGAGAGCCTGTGCTTGCATCTCACATGTGTCTGTGTTAGCTCTTTCATCTTCCTGACTCATTTTCAACAGATTTCTTGTTTCAGGTGTTAGGTGTAGAGCTGAAAGTTTGAGGCAAAAATCTGTAAAATTTATTCAGAGAATTAGATTTATGAGCCCATACCTATTCCTGTTAAAGGAAAAAACCCTACTAACTCCTGGGTTTTGGTGCTGTTGCAGGGCTCCCTGAAAAAGAGCTTGAGGCACCTCTGGGAACAGGTGACTTCTACTTGTATATGGCTTTAAGATATGGGTTTTAAGTTTCAAATTTTCAAGTTTTTTGGGATATTTGACTCAGCAGCCCATTTTCTCAGAGCTCTCAGGAGATATTCCTGTGGGCATTTGCGCCCTGCCTTGGTGTGGTTGTGTCCACCTCTTCCCTCTGTGGATTCTGACTGACTCAGCTCTCGCCTCTCCAGCAGTTTCCGAGTGCTGGTTCTGATGGTGTCAGTGATTTCTTGTGACCTTGCAAAAGCCAGCAGGCTCCTGGGCAGAGCAGGACCCATCTCCCAAAGGAAAGTTGCAGGAGGTCAGATATTCCACTCCCATCTCACTGAGCTCAGCCGTCCAACTTCTTTCCTTTTTTCCCCCCCTTCTGTCCCTTTTTGTTTGGTTTGACCTTGGTCACTGATGACAAGGCTGCTTTTCCTGCCAAACCAATCAATAAGCTAAACAGAGAGAAGATGAGTATTTAGAATATGGGAAGCCAAACTCAAACACAGATAGGTTATCAGCCTAGCCCAGAGCAGACTTCTAAGCAAATATTTCATTAACAAATTTTTCATGGCAACTTGCATGTTAAAAGAAAAAAAAAAAGGCAACAACAGGAGAGGGAACAGTAAAGGGGATAAAGTGAAAAAACTGGGCTGGAGCCATCGGGCTTAGGCTGTTGCATTGCTGTCTTTGGTTACCAGCACTTTCCACAACACACTGACTGCTGCTCCCTAGGGAGATGGTAAGCAGGAAGGGGTGAAGACCTTGCATGATCAGAGCTTTGAGAGCCTGCTCTGAGCTGCTGTACCTCGTGCTTTCCTCTCAGACTGGGAAGGGCTCAGGGTGCCTCTGTGACCATGCCGTGTGTTTGTGGTGGAGCAACATTCTGGGCACAGGCTGAAGTTGGTGACTGCCTGAATACATTTTCTCTTAACAAACAGGAGCCTCAGCCAGTTACAGCATTAAGTTCCTGGTTAGCTTAGTGACCTGTAGGAAATGTATTTGTAATATTGCACAACCTTGTGAAAACATATCCAAGGATCTCACTTTGGTGTGTCTCTCACCCCTTCTGTGTGAGACCCAGCTTTTTCCTGGATGTATTATTGCCCTTCATTTAAAACAATAAACACAAATTAATGCATTTTTGGAAAACCAGAATATTTTATGGCATTCTTAGCATAGATTAACAAACCCTCACTTTCTTGTGTCATGGGAATGAGGAACAGAGTCTTAACCATATTTTTTTCTTGACAGCTATTTTAAAAGGTTGACTGAAGAGCAGGGAAGTTGCTAAATAACTTTTCAAATAATGTAGAGGAGAAAAATGTAGGTCACTAAGCAATAAACTCCCTACATCCTTCTGGCTAAGGAAGAGACTCTGAATCTCCATCCACCTTTTACTAAAATGAGACCAAAATTCAAATCCAACATAAAGCATTACAGCTTTAAGTACTGAAAATATTTATTATTTTTATACCAGTAATCCAATAGCATAATCTCAAGAACATCAGTGCTCCAGGAATGTCTAGGAACACAATGGATTTGCCTTTATTCCTTTATCCAGATGTTTCTATAAAATACTCTGGATACTAGGAATCTGTAGGGGAATTAAAGATTTATTTTTAATACTTGAAAAACTTGAATTTCTAATAACTATGATCCTTTAAAATGTTTTAACTGTGGATGCAGCATGCTTTGTCTCTTTGATGAGCTTTCCCTGTATCTTTTATCTTGCTTTACAAATAGTGGGCAACTTTTTTACACAGGCAGCTGCAAGCCAGACACAGGACACAGACACTTAAGTGCTAGCTGTGAGTGTGAGAATTAAGCTATGTGTTGGCTTTTGTTCAGAATTTTATTCTTATTCTGCAAAACTGATTGGTTTTGTCTGTACAGCTCTGTCTAGGTATACCTGAGCTAGGGAAGGAATCAGCAGAATATTAAATAAATCTACGTGGGGCAATAGCCACCTCTGCTTATTGAGGACTAACTTTCATTTAGCTATTGCAGGGTGGAAAGCCTTCCATTATTATGCTACAGCCTGTAATGCTGCAATTTTACCTCATTTCTGAAATAAGATTATACCATTTTTCTTGTTTTTTCATTACAGATACCACGCTATGCAAATAATTTCTGAGCCTTGACTGCTTATACACACACTTTATGTTCACCTCCTGAAATAGTCATCTAGCTCCCAGAGAGGCAGTGAGCACCAGGACCCTTTACAGGATCCGTGTAGGAAATGTTGAAACAACGTCATTTCTGTTGTTTATAAAACACTATGGATTTAATGACTTGTTTAATAACAAGACAGGTCCAATAATCATGCAGGATTTTAGAGGCAGCCATCTCTAAAGATACTGTGCTACAAATAGCAGGTCACAAACTGATCCTCTGAGGAAATCCAATGTAGAAAATTCACTGCGTGTCAATATCCAATTTCATTTTGGAGTTGTCTATCATTTGTCTGCACCGAAATCTTTAACAAAAGTGCAGCACTAGCTAGTATTTTATGTAACTGTTAGCTACTAAACTGTTAGCTACTAAACTACTAGCTAGTTTATGTAACTAGCTAGTATTTTATGTAACTGTTCTAAAATATTTCTAGATTTCTACATCTGAGGATAAAGAGATGCTTTTAATGTAAACAGAGTGAGGTCAGAAATCAAATATTCATCACAATTTCTTCAGCTTATTTCGTTTACAAATTTAACATGAATTTGGGTTAATCAGGTTCACTGTTCCTCTTTAATGGCCACTTAGAAATTTAATAGATCTAGAAATGGCATAAAAATTTTAATCAAAAGAGATGAGCAGAACACACACAAGAAATGCTGCTTCTTGTTTTAAAAGTAGTGTCCTGGCCACAGCCTGGATTGCCTGCAGGAACTGGAGTGCTGAATCAGCCTGAAGCACCAGTTTCCTAAAACACAGATTAGTGGCTCACAGTAGTTTTTTGGCCTTAAAATCTGACAACAAATCAATTAGCCAGGTCTTTTGCAAACGGAGAACAATTTGGTAAGAAGTGGCAGGGTGGAGGGGGAGAAGCAAAGAAGAGAGAAAACTGGTTGCAAAACCACAAATACTGACAAGAGGACATGGGGCACTTGGTACTGTTTTTGTGATCCATTTCCTGCCACAGTTTTCCTTGATGACTTTGGAAACTTATGTGGGTCTGTTCCTCTCTTCTGAAAACAGTGATAAAAGGCCTGCCTTAGAGGAGTGACATGTGGATGAACCAGATCAGAGCAGGACAGGGATTCCCTTTGCTTGCAAGTAGTGAGCCAGCAGTGCTGGTGACTAAAGTGTGTCTGTGGCTTTCTGATCTGAGGGGTTTGTGGCCAAGAGACAGGCATTGTGTTTGTTGCATTAAATACTTTCTCACTATGCAAGGGAGATGCCTCACCTGCATCTGCAACTGCAACTGGGAGCCCTGTCCCACAGATGCAAGGTTTGACACCATGAGCTGCTGAGCACAGTCCAGCAGTTGCTCCTCACTTCAGCACATGGCAATGCTGGTTATGTTGGCCTTTTTAAGGCAGCCTTCTGCCACGATGCAGTCCCAAGATGTGTCTGTAAGGACCAGAGGCAGTGACATCCATAGGGGTGTGCCTGCACCTTTGCATTGCCACCTCCCCTACTCCTGGGGAAGATCAGAAAGAGGAGGGCAGCCAGCTGTAGCAAAAGCTGCTCTCTCCCTGCAGCAGGACACCAGGCTTCTCTCAGTTTTCAGGGTGGAGGCAGCCAAAGGCAGACAACTAAATCTTCCTCCTTTTCTCCCAGCCTACCAGAAGTCTGTATGGTAAATGCCCAGCTGATGTGTTAGAGTGCCTCCTGAATTCACTTCAGAGTGCTTCTGTTCAAAATGCAGTAAATCATCAAATCCCAGTCTGCCTGCAGACCACACAGTGAATTAAGAATGCTCCTCATGTATTACTGACTTGATCTCATCTTACACATACCCCAAAGCAATAGCAAGGGGAAAATGCTGTGAAGCATTTTTTCCTTTGTTAGTGCCCTCAGGGCTCAATCTGAACTTTGTAAGAGACAAAAAAGAATAGCTGGGAAAAATGGTGAATTTCTGCACGCCATAAGGACTGGAGGAGCTTATGCTGTCATCTGCTTCTGTTGTGAGGGGTGTGCAGATGTGACAGTGAGCAGGGCTTTTTTAGCCACACTCAAGTCAAACGTGACCCATATTGCATCTCTTTAGACAACCACCTTCCACTTTTCTCTTACCTTTGTTCCAGGTGGCAGGAAGGCAATGACTCTGTTGAAGAATTTATTTATTTTTAATGCACTTCTTAGGCTGCCAATAAATTGTGATGGTTTTTGTTTGGTTTGTTTTTATTTTCCCTTCCTGGATTAGTTTATTTTATATCTATTTAATTACTTGAACCTATTCTTTGCCCAGCTGAATGTGGAGTGAAGCCTTTGAGGCAGAGATTATATTCCTTCTTGTGTTTAGGTATAAGTGGCTGGAGTTCCCAGAAAAGGGTTGCTATAAACCATATCAATAAAAATAATTTTGGGAATTGCTGCAGTGTGATATCTCACATGAAAACTCTAGGAAAGAAAGGGTAGGCTGCTTTCAAGAAATAATTCCTTATGAAAAGTCTGTGTTATTTGGTAATAGAGAACACTACAAACCTGAATGCAAGTTTGTGCAAATTGTCATCTGTCTGTGTGAGAGTGTTTCAAGACTTAAACCACAAGGGGCAGAATTAAGTCTCTGAATTCCAAGTATCAGTATTTATTTGAAACCTGAAAATTTGGTTTCTCCTTTTTTTTCTATTTTATATAGATTTTCCTGTGTCACAGAAAAAAAAAGGATAGGAAGAAGGAAGGAGATAAACATTATTCTAAAGCTGAACATCTATTTGATACTGTGCTGTCTACCATAGGACATAGCATAACAATATGTGTGGTAAAAAACCTTACTACTCTTGCAAAGATGTACTTAGGTGATGAACTTTTGTTCTGAGCCTTTTCACTGAACTCACACTATATCAAAAGGTCTGTGTTATCTCTATAGGAGGAGGGCCTTAATTGCAACATACATTTACAAGAGTTGGGATATTTTTACTGCTTGTACTCTACGTGCCCACCTATAAAACATGTAATAATCTTATAATAAGTTTTGTGTTTTAACCCCAGCTGACAACTAACTACCACTCAGCTGCTCACTCACTCCTCCCCCCACTGGAATAGGGAGAGGAATCAGAGAAAAAAGAAAAGGAAAATTCATGTGTTAAGAACAGCTTAATAGTTGAAACAAATATAGTAATAATATTGATAATAATTTGGTTAACTCTTATTGTTACTGGTATTATCAATATAATAATATTGATAATACCAGTAAAAATAATAATAGTAATGAGAAGAAGAGTGAGACATAAAACTCCAGTGAAACAATAGATCTATGGCACAGTTTCTCACCTCCCACTGACTGATGCCCAGCCTGTCCCAGAGGGGTGACCAGCAACTCCTGACCAGCTCCTCCCTGTTGCTGTGATAGCCAGGGCTGTGGTTTGTATGTGTGAGCAGTATTTATTAAAGAAAATTGTATCTGAAAAGAAAAACAGACTTTGTCATATCAGACAATACTTTGTAAATATTAAATCACTTTCATGATAGCTAGTCCATCTATCACACATGAAGGAGCTGCAGGCAGTGGGTGCTGCTTGTTCCTTACAGGCCCTCATGGGAGACTCCCAGTCTTCCAGTACCTCTGAGTGCTGTATCTAGTATGTGGAGCTGGAGGAGGTGAGAGGAGCATCACCTACTGCCCTGTGTGGAAGTCCATGCCTGCTGCCTTGCTCAGCAGTTCCCAGGTCACATAATTGACACAGCTGCTTTCAGTGGGATTGAGTGGAGATAAAAATCTAGATTTGTAAGAAAATCTTTATTTTTTAAATTTTATTTATGCTCTAAATGTCTGGACATAACTGCTGAAAATGATGCAGACTCAAAGACATGTTAAAATTTCATTTCAGTGACGTTTCAGCTGAGACAAGGTGATGTGAAGTACTTCAGGACAGGGCACAGGACACAGCCTTGGCCCAGCAAACGTGCTTTCCTCGACTTTGGTGATGCAAACAAGGCACTGGGTGTGTGTCTCCTTGATAGACTGATGGGGTTAGCTGATGTGTTGTCCGTTTTCCCACATCCTCACAGGTGGAGAGAGTACAGCAGTCCCAGAAAGGGCAGTGCAGTGATGTGCTCCAGTCTTGTGATTCTCCTCTGGCTGAAGATATCCTCAGCCCACAAGGTGCTTCCACTTCCAGTTTGATCTCTGTTGATCCTAGGCTTGGGAAAGGCATGATATTGGCTGAGACCTCGATATATCCAGGGCAATATGGTCACAATGGTGTTGCATGTCCTAAGTTTTTCTTCGGGGCTTGCAGGTGATTTTCCAAAATTTCAGTGTGAGCTTCAGGAGTCTGTGGGAGGAGCTGAAAGAAAAGTAATGGAGAGGACAAGAACATTGATGAGAAACTGAAAATGTGCAGAACTGAAATTAATATATACCCAAGGGCCATCTGATATGCAGGCTTGAAAGAAATACATTCACACTATGATGAACAAGCCCACCCTCAATTAATCAAGTGTAAGAAAGAGGCATATGTGAGGTATTAAACATCAAGTACAGGGGCAGACCGGAAAGATTGCAATGTGAAGTTCAGAAAGTAATAAAAATTATAAGAAAAGGTAGAGAATGGAAAAAAAAAAAAGATTGTTCAGGAGGTTGTAAAAAATTATGACTTTTTTTCAAGTACACAAGAAAAAAGAGGCCTGTGAAAGAGACAGAAGGGCCTTTAAGACATGGCAGAGAAAAATTATTGAAAGGAAATGCAGGTATTGCTTAAAATATTCAATGCACTTCTTGCTCTTGTGCTCTGAAAAGAAGGTAATGGTGGCAGACACAGGTGTCAGAAACAAGCATAAATTTCCCCAGGGACGAGAAAGAAACACTAAAGGAAAGCAGAATCATGCCAGAACAGGTTATTAAGAAATTAGAATGTCTGAAGATTTGAAAAATAACTTGTTCAGATGGGAAGCAGTCTGTTTTCAGTAGAAAACATCAAGAAAGGTAGGATAAGCCCAGGCAGGCCCATTTAAGACCCTGTTTGTAGGAAAATACATGGCTAATAGGAGTGGGTAGGCTACAGATTTCAGGCTTCCATGGATCCCGAGGGCTCTGTGAAGTTTATGGGAAAGGGTCTGGTGGCATAATGCTTGTCACCTTGCTGTGGATTGCATCAAAAGTGTTCACACAAAACAAAGAAATACAAAACAAAACAAAAAAGCGGCATATAATGTAGGAGTCAGCTTCTTAAAGCAGTATTTCTGTTCTGGGCATTATGGACTCTGTAACAAACTGGACTTCAATTATTTGGCAGCATCCTTAGTCCTGCAGCCTTCTGGTGAAGCAGCCTGCAGTTCAATAGCAGATTTGTTTAAATTAAATTTATATAAAAGTTTACTCAACTAAGTACCTAAATGAATAAAACAATTAGTATTATTTATTTTGATACTGAAGTCAATTTATTGATGCTATTTTCCTGACGTTCCCTCCCTGCTTGGTTCAGCGCTGTAACAACAATGCAGAACTGCATTGTAGGAGTTGCCATGGGGAAGCTGAAGTCTTTGGCAGTTGGATAGGGGACAGTTGGAGCTTTTGGCACCTGGGAAGGCATGGGAGGCAGCTTGGGATTGTGGAGTAAATGCATTGGCTGGATGCTTCTGCTAAAATGATCATCAGTGGAATCATTAATAATGTTGGCATTTAAATTGTCAATTTTTCTTTCGGCATTAACATGCCGGTGAGGGGAATGGGGCTGTCCACACCTCTCACAGATAGAGTTTGCAGCTCTCTGCCTCTCAGATAACTATTGGTTTGTGGTCCATTAACGTGTTCAAGGTTATCTTCACAAGCGTGGCGCTGGGCAAGATAACATGGAAGTTTTACTGCAGAAACACAGTTGCGCAGCAAGGGAAAGATGCTTTGGCATTGTCCGCAGTACCGATACCACAGGCTACGGGAAATTCAGCTGGTGCTTCACAAATATGTCTGGGGAAGATCTGGAAAATTGAATGTCTATGGGCTTGATTGATTGTAGCAGCTGGAAGAGAAAAAGATCATAAATCAGGGTCTAAAGGAAGGAAAAAGACTAAGAGAGTCGTGATATTACAGCAGATACTGTCTTGTAGGTTCATAGAAGAGAACACCTACTGGAATTTTCGAGGGGAGGTATGAAAGACTGGCAGAGGAAAGGCCTGGATACAACTCATGTGATCCTCAAGAAACCTTTTTGATCTGGTATCACACAAAAGATGTCTTCTTAGGTTAGTAGGCAGGTTTGGATGTCAGGCACATCAGTGGATAAAGAACTGGTGTGGATATCAAAGAAAGCATTTGCAAATGGATGGAATCTAGGTCAAAGGGGAGATGGGATAGAGTGAAATGAAACCAGAATAGGTGGATTAGGTAGCATAAGAAAGAGGGATGGGGGAGGCAGAGGAAATGATCAACACTGATGTACTAATCAGCAAGGAAAAAGGAGTCAGGATGTTACAGGGATTGCTCACAAGCCTTTAAAAATGTTGCATGAAGAAATTTCTTGGGAAATTCAAATGCCATGATAGCCTCTTCTTCCTCCAGACCATTTCCCCTCCCTGGTGTTATCAAGAATGGGCTGAGAAACACTGCTGCTGGAAGGAGCAAAGTTGGAGAGGGCTCAAAAGAGGCAGGAAGTGATAAGACTTAGTTCTTCACACTGGAGAAAACCAGAGCATCAGCTGAACTGCTGGTAATTGCAAGACAGTGGTTTGAATGGTTGGGGTAAAAATATAACCTCAGATATATACGAAAGTTCATCCATGTTTGTGTGTCTAACTAAAACCTACCTTTAAAAATTTCATATTTTTTTTTCCTTTGGCTTTCCTCACCGTTTAAATTGATTTAATATGTTTTTCAGGTCAGCCTTTAAAGAACACAGCGGTAATTCTATGACAAAAAAAATTCAGAATTTCAATATTTCTCCTTTTTATTGCAGTAATGTTACAGAGGGCGTACACTTATTTTGCATGATTACTGTCCAGAATTAAAAATCAGGCTATTTGAACTAATATGAAGAGAAATAAACGGAAGCGTCTGGTTTTGCTGGCAATTGTATCTAGGTTGTCTACATCTTTGAGCCCCAGGAATTCTTTCTCAGGGAGTGCCATCCCCTTAGCAGGGCATCACCCATCACCTCTGCAAGCTGACAGCCCTGGCTATCTTCTTCAAGACGGGCACATAAGAATGCTAAGATAAGGTCCCCATGTTTTCAGAAGTAGGACAGTGAAGTAATCTGATCCGTGACAGATTCAGTGTCAAATGTTCTGAGCCTGGACAAGTTCACCATGTGTCTTGGAGCATGTTGGAGCCCTGTGAGTGTTGGAAGAATGACTCACTTCAGTTAAGATTGCACACACGGCTTTTGGAAGCGTGAGCCTGAAAAAGGTCTCATATGTTGCTTCATGGTGATTGTTCCCTTGGGTTTGGGAGATGATTTCTCAGCTTGTGCAAGCTGGTGGATTGTTGTTGAGTTTAGTAAAACTTTTCAGCAACCAAAGACCTGGTGTATGTTCTTCCAGTTCCCTGTAAAAAGATGTTTTTGGTTTAAAATGGAACAAAGCAGCCATGAGAAAATAGTGGCCTTCTACTCATCGTAGTGAAAACAGGAGGACTCCAAATTTCAGGAGGACTCCTTAGGTCTTGTGTGGCTGGTGTGTCAACACCCAAAGCAGCTGTGGAAGAGTGAGCAGGTCTGTCTTAGTTCTCCAAGTCAGTGCAGATCCCAGGAAAGGTCTGAGCAGTGGAAATCATATCACTGCTGAGGTTCGTACTAGAAGAGAGGTGGCAGATAGATTTTCAAGTCTTAGGATGATATGGCAGAGTTGTCAATTTGGACAAATCATCATTGGATCTGTAAACAGAACAGAAGCTTATAAGGAAGGTGCACAAAGAGAAAAAATGTTACAGAACGCCTCGTTATTCACATTACTTTTTTTCAGAGGGCTAGAGGCCCTGTATTAAGCAAAAGCTAATAAATCTATTTTAGCATTCTAATATTGTTCAGATACCAGTTGCTATTCCTAACATTGCTGAGTAATATTTTGACTTCACTCCAGGGCTAACAAATAGTTGCATTACAATTCTGATATGGCATATCTTGAAGTCTGTTGTGACGGTTGCTGCTGGCTGGGTTGGGAAGTAAGGTGATGTATGTTCATTAACTTGTGTGCTAATGGTTGTTACATCTCACACACCTCAGAGGCTGCTGTGAAGAAGGTCGGAAAGGTGGGGGAAGGGACCAAGCACACACATCTGTCCCATTCCTGCTGGAGTGGAGCACTCCAAGCTCACCATAAGGAAGTTACAGTCGTGCCCCAAGACAGTTCAAAGGTTTGATTAGCTCAGAACTGCAGGAGTACTTAGGATTTTCAGTTCTTAGTTCAAGCACCCTCAACAAATAGGAAGTATTATTTTAGGTCAGATGATATAAGAGATGACTTCAAAATAAGACTTAAAAAAAAAAACTCTCCCCCATTTGAGACTTTTTCAATTGATGAATATTTTTGATTGACTCAAAAATGCATTTCTCAGTGAACAAATTATTATTTGAAAAATTCTGTCTGCTCCAAAATGTCCTGAATCTGATGTAAAATATTATTAATAGAATAAATAATTTCATGCTTCTTAACCTGTAAAGCCATTCAGGAGACTATCAGTAAAGTCTTAAGTACTCCCATGTCATTATAAAGGCTAAAGAAATATATTTTGGTACTGGAGATAAGTATTAGAGGGATACTGGGAAGCTGCTAGTCTGTCTAACATCTGTCTTACAAATAAGCTTCATATGCTCTCTTTCTAAATTCTTCTCATTTAATTTGCAAAAATAATCAAGAAGGAACATTTGCTGTCTTTGGACCAAATCTTGAGGCCTTATTCAGGCAAATGCTGACTGAATAATTAGTGATCTTTCCAGCAGAAGGAATATCCGACTGACTGCAGAGTATAGAGAACAGCTTGACATGGTTTAGGCTATAGCATCATCACCCATTGCTCTGAACACAAGGGGATCTGCCTGGGTGAAAAAAACACTCAAAATTAACTTACAGTTTGGCTTATTGCCTTTTAATAGGATCCTTGCAAAGTAGTAATTGAAGAAGTGGTATCTTCCAGGGATGATTATGCAATGCCATAATATAATGAGCTTTTTTCATTAAAGAAGATACTAAATGTGAACATGGCCACTGCATATTCCCCACACTATTTTTCAGCTCCCAAACATCCTTTGCTGGTGGAGCAGAGGCTTGTGTCCTGTTTCCCTGTTGGATGAGGAGAAATGCCAAACAGTGAACCTTCCCTCGGGCTCTCCTCAGCTCTGCACCTCTGGAGCTGCCAGATGGTGAGTTCAGAGGGAGCAGGACCCCGGTTAATGCAGCTGCCCCTAATCTTTTTTCAGCCCTCTATCACCTCCCTCATCCCCAGCTCCCCTCTGAGTTTTTGTCTCTCTACTTGTTCTGGTTGCTTGTGCCCTGGACAGCCCCAAGCTGGAGTGAGCAGTCCTCTAGAAATTTAGCAGGATGAAATTCCTCTTACCTCTAAGGTACCCATGAGTCTGTGTCTTTCTTGTCTCTTGTGTTTTCTTTGGTTTATACTCTGGACAGGGTTTGGAGGATGTGCTTGTCCCAGGCTGTAGCGGACAGGCTGATTCATGAAACTTCAACACAAAAGAATCCCAATGCTCTAAATCCATTAGATGAATAAGACAAAAGAGTGAGCAAAGAAAATACATGAGGAAGTAGAAAAGAATGGACACTGCTTGCACATTTTGCCTGCTAACTTGAAAAAACATGAAGAAAGAAACTGTGAAAAGAAATTCAACTCTTTTTCTTAGTTGTGCTCTTTTAATTATGCTGTCTCTTGTGTAGCTATTGTCCTTACAAATGCTTTTACTGATGTTCAAGAAATGTCCCTGAGTTCCCCCTAGCTTTTGTAATTTCACCTTGGCTCCTTTTTGTGTCTTTGCTCTTTCCCTTTGTTTTTCCGCTCCACCTACCTTTTGTTTTTCTCCTTTTCACTCTTCTACCATGCTTCAACCAATACCAGGAAACAAAACTTTTTTTCTAAGAATCAGAGCACACTCTGATCACTGCCACATATGGATATCTTCCTTTCAGGAGGTTTGCTTGGCCAGGTGAAAATCTGTTCCTTAGTGTTCTTATGAATAAACAGCAATAATTCTGACAGAGTGAGCTTAAGATGACAGCTTAACCACTTTCACGCAAGAACTTAATCGTTCTGTCTTATCTGACTCCCCCTCCTGGATTTGCACGCACGCACGTGCACACACACACACACACACACACACACACAGAGACAGACAGACAGACAGACACACAGACACTTTCTTATCTTAGCTATAGAGCGAGTTTCACTCTGGAAAATGAATCTGCCTCTCTCTGTTCTGATTCAAATGAAATCTTTGTTCGATTGTACAGGTTTTTGTTGTGGTTGTTGTTGTTTCGTTATTGTTGCTTGTTTATTTATTAGGTAACGAGGTTTGATGTGAAAGAGATTTGGGGTGACCCCTGTGTCCTCTCTCAGGTGAACTCTGTGTTTCCTGGCTGCACAATCCCTCTCCAGCCCTCCCAACATGCTCTCCATACTGAGACAGCTCCTCGGCAGCGTTGGAGGGACCCCCCTCCCCGTGCCCCTCTGCTTGCTGCCTGCAGGTTTCCTACAGCAGTCCCTGCTGGTTTGACTCTGTTGCCTTTGCTTGGCAAAGTCATTCGGGCAGCGATTCTGAACAGGTCGTGGAGGGAGCTGACAAAGGATATTAAAGAGGAAGTTCCTGGGTTTTTATCTGTGCACATCCTTCGAGGCAGAGCGGAGCCTCACCTCCCTCACTAAAATCTGGGAAACCCATCCACAGAAGGTACTGGATTTGCACTTTGTTGCGGTCAGGGGGAGTGGAACAGGGTGTGTAATGAATAATAAGATGTGGGCATGTGAAGAATATAGTACATTTCTGATATTATGGGCTGCTGCTGCCCAGTAGCCCTCATGTAGCATAAACCTGAGCAAGCAGTACATCCCTGACCCTTTGGCAAGACCAGGAGTAGTCCAGGCAAGGCCTGGGCCATCATTTTGCAGGGGCTTTGCAATAACAACTGCAAATGCCACAGATTCATCCTGCTGCTGGGAAAGAGGACATGGCATGGGAGCCTCCTGCCTCATGGCAGATCTGCTGCTTGGTTTTGGCTTGGCCTGTGTGCGGGGCATGAAGGACTTGTGCCTGCCACTCTGCCTTTCCCTACCTGGAAGAATGGCTCTCATCCCTCAGTAAGCCTAAGTTGTGTCTGTGCTTTGCTTCACTTCAGGTACAAGTCCTGTGAACTTATGAAAACCAGTCGGGGAAAGGAGTTATTTTTATTTCAGGAAAGGGTGTGCACAAATAAAACGCAGTTAAAAGCTGCCGACATGGGAGTGCCCTTTTCCTTTGAAGACCAGGACTGGAAATGGGAAGAGCAGACAAGGAAAGGCAAGAGAGCACAAGAAACGGAGCAGGATGCAAAGTGAGCAGGACGAGAGAGTTGACAAGTTGTCACTTTCGTTTGCGTCGGCCAAGGAGGAAAGGCGCAGCCACCCCCTCCCGCACGGCACACTTGATGTATCTCAAGGCATGACAATATGGCTCTGTTTGTTCTGCTCTGGGGGAGGGGGACAGTTTATTTTCTTAAGACTATTAAGTCCTTCTAAGTACTACTATCAGCATTCTATGATTGAAAGTGACAAACAGAAGCAACCCTATTTAAAAACTGCCACTTCAAATTAGTGGAAGTATCAGCTTAAGTTTTACAATATTTTACTGCTCCATTTTTGCACTCTTTTACATAAGGACGGCCAAATAAATATCCCGGCGCCTTGTCTTTGCCAGAATTCCTCCCCATGCTCCCGCCCCATTAGCTGCTGCCTTATGAACGCTGCGCTAAACAGAAAGTGACAGCAGCTGACAGCGCAGCCAGGGCCAAATTATCAAACGTCTGAAGTTGCACCCATGCGGCCACGCACAGGCTCAGGCTTCCACAGGCAAACAGATATCACTGCCTACAAGCAGGTGCTCACACGCCCAAAGACGTCCTGGACAGAGCCTGCTCCCCCAGCCAGGTGCCATGGAAGGCTGTATCTCGGAGAGTTCGGTACCTGCAGGTCCCTGGGGTGAGGAGAACACATTTTTGACATGGTGAGGTATTGTCCATAAAGAAGGAAATGGTTTTCCACAGTTTAGCTTTAAACTGTAAATGTGGTGCTTAAACTCTGAATGTAGACTGCCCAAAGAGTCAACAGGGATAAAAAGAGGCTTCAAGAAGTGCTGTAAGCCACATGAGCACTGGTGCCAGCTCAACTGAGGCACTCTGAGTTGTTCCTGGGTGTGCATGGTCTGTAGGTACCCGATCCAGCTGCTTAAATTTGCAGTGTCCAAACCTCCAAAAGCTTCTTCTCCACCACTAGCATAGCTGCAAGTCCAGCTCACCTAAGTCCTGGTGGCTGCAAGACGTCAGCCTCCAGCATACGAGATGTGAGCTTCATTGTACTGTGCAAATGTGGTCTGATAAAAAGCTTGATTTTCCACCTCAGATCTCCCCTTGTCTTCAGTGATGTCTGGGAATCATATTACAAACTTCTGCCTTATCCTGTTTAACAGGAAATATCCATTTCTCATAATTTGCGTGTTCCCCTTCCCTCGGGAACTGCTGCTGATTCCACTGTGCAGAAGGCTTTCCAGGCAGGCTGGCAGGAGGAGCGAACCTCAGGCTTTGCTGGGCTCTGTGTCTGTGGGGAAGGACAGGATGTGGGGAGGCACAGGGAGCTGAAATGCTTCTTGTGGAGCCATCATCTACTGCAGCGGGCCAAGGTGGGCTGTGAGTCTGAAGCCTGTGCATAGAAGCCTTCCCTGTTGTTTGAAAGGAGTAAGGCATTTTGGCTTTCAAAACAAAGCTGCTTTTGAAATCTTTGATCTTTCTTTTCTATTCTTTGTTTTTCATAAGGAAAGACATAGACAAAATAATGCAGACAAAGCAGGTTATTTGTAAGCCAGCTTGAGTACCCATTAAATCTTAAAGGCTGTATTATTCTGACTTTCAATACCAATGCACAAATAGCTATTCTTTTTTTCCCATGGATCTTCCATATGGCCAGATGAACAGGCTGACTGCATGGTGAGCAGCAAAAAGAACAGCTGACATATAGTTTGCAACCACGCTGCAACATCTGGGCAGAATTTGGTCAACTGCATGCCTGATAATAGTTTTTACATTCAGTCAGAGAGATTCCTTTTTATGGGATGGTGTAAAGAGGCAGAGAAAATATTAATATCAACTTTGAAGTGTACAATGAGTGGTATGTTATAGCAGCAAAACAGCCCAGCCTGTGTGCTACAATACACAGAACACTGAATTGGGGGGTACAAAATGAATCTTCTCTGCCTCTTTTTATTTAAGATCCTGTGGGATCTTAAATAAATCATTTACTCCTGCTTTTTAGTTTCTCTTTCCCCTCCTCCCCTGTCTGCTCTCTCTGCTCCTGTTTATTTTGTTTGCCTTGCTGGTTAGCCTGTGTACTCCTCCATGAGCAGTTGATTGTCATCATTCACAGTTATGACCCACACTCACAATTATGGCCTAAAAAGGCATTTATGTCTCACTGGTCAAAGCCTATAGTTTTCTCTTTGCTATTCACCACTGCAGATGGCATAAAAAGGGTACCTTAGTCTGTAACTTGTGGAGATCAAGCAGAGCAATTGTTAAAGGTCACTACATAGCACTTCTGGTGGGACTGCTGCAGGAATTTGGGACCACAGAGAGAGGAAAAGAAATACATGGATGAGGCATAGCTGGGGTCATACATGTGTGCTAACACAGAGAAAAGACAGTCCACTGAGCAGCCTCTCTCCTTCCATCCAGATGAAGAAAAAACACAGTGGCAAGAGTCACAGCGAGCGCTTGCTTTCTGTCCAAATGCTGCCGGTGTGGCCGCATTTCAGCAGGGGCAATTACAGCTTGCAGTGTAACCTGGGAAGGTGAACTCGCTGTTTGCCCTCTCTTTTATTAAACATGAGGAGGACAACTGGTGCATGGAGCTGTTTCTGGGGGTCTCTTCCAGGGCTGGCTGTCCCCTGGCCGGATGAAGGAATGTCCCAAAGCGCCGCAGGTGCCTCGCGAGGTGTGGTTTCACAGCCCCAGCTGAATCAGCGCTCAGCTCTGCTGGTTTGCACATGGAGGAAGGCTCCATATGGTGTGTGAATGGCATCCCAGCACAGCCCCTCCCAGCCAGGTGTAGAGCCCAAAGCCAGGAGGTGGTGGTGGGGTGGGGGGTGGTCTGCAGGAGAGGGGAGTATGCCAGGGAGACAGCACTACCCCGTCTGTGCTCCCTGGGCCAGGATCCACAGATCCTGGCTCCCCTCTGCCTCTTCTAGCTCTTGGCCCAATGTTTTGTCCTCATTTTGCTTGTTCTGTAGCAACAGTTTCTTAGCAAACACCATTCTCAGAGTGGTGCTGATATTAATTGATGAGGCTGGTGCTCAGAGTTGTCTTGGCATGGTAAGGCACTATCTAAGTAGAAAAATAAACAGCCATGTTCACTCCAGTTCCTTTCAGAAAATGGAAAAATAAATCATTGCCCTCCAGATGGAAATGCGCAAAACCATCCGTAGAAAAATATCTTAAAGCTCCTAAGAAAGCTCTGAGAAGGGAGGATGAACAGTCCTAGTTTTCTGGGGATTTTGTTCCCATTAAACAAAGAACTACTGCTTCTCTGATGTCATGCTTTGAACAGAGGAGTTCAGGGCTTCAGATAGGGCATAACATTTTAGGAGTTTAATATCCTTTCAGAAAGAAAATCCCTGTCTGCCGAGGAAAATTGATGATTTGTCTTGCAAATGATTGGTTTTTCTTTAAAAATGCAGCAATGGGAGATTTTGTCTCATATTTAAATGTTTCCTTCATTTCTTTTTACAGACCTGACATAAAATATTTTGCTTTTAACAAGCCTGTTGCCACTGGCCCAGGCTGTGCGAGGGACACTGCTCTTACTGTAAGGAGGGGACAATTACATAGGGCTCAGTTGTAACAACAATGAAAGTAATATTTCAGATCAAAAGTTTCTTGAGGAGACATCTACTGGAAAGCATTATTGCCACTATTGAGCAATGTGGTTTGGATGCTTTTTCTTTGAGTATAGGAACTCCTCCAAATTAATTTTGTGAGTTTAAAAATATGTATGTTATTTCCTTCAATGTAGCCTAGATGAACTATTTTTCTAGTGTATGACATTAAATGTGAGCAATGTGTTTCAGAATTAGTACATAAATGATCAATAAAAAAGAGCAAACCAAAACCATAACCTGAAATGCAAAGATTTAAGCTTTCTTTGAGACTTGTTCCATTCATTTTTCCCTTTCATGTCTGAAGTGAAAATGAATTGTTTTAAAAGACCTTGAGGACCCGATACAGTAAGCTTTGAAATCATGGACTGCATATTCATTTTAAAGAAACTCAGTAGCAGTTTTATAGGGGTTTTCAAAGCAGAGTTTATAAATATTTCATGCTTTGGTTTTCTATGACATGTCTCCAAATAATAATGTAGAAGACCCTTCACTCTTCCTTTTTGTTTCAAGGATATAATTTCTTTAGTTTCAAATGTTCTCCCCCAAAAAAGATGCCATTCATATTTTTGCTTAGCATGTCCCTGTTAATTTAAAGTTCTCTGACAACTGAAATAAGCCTCCATCTGTAAAATGTGAGCCATTATTTGTTCAGACTCAGAGGAAGCTCCTGATTCAAATTTTGGGAGAAAACAGGAGACAACTCAGATCTAGCACAAGTGCCTGGTCTTCATTGTTTTTCAGAATAGTCTTCCAGTGAGTAAAACTGGTGTGGTTCTCAGGATCAGCTGTTTACTCCCTATGGATAATCCAGGGTGTGCACAGGCAAAGAAGTGCCAGGCTGAGAAGTGGAAATTGAGACAGTAGAGTCAACACATTGTCAGAAATCAAGTGATTTCAGATTGTGAGATGGCTTATCAGCAAAGACCTGTGCAGTTGTATTTAAGAGTACAAGGTGTGCAGGAATTTCAGAGTTTTTCCTGAACAGGTCTCTGAAGGCAAGGTGCAGGCAATTAACAGGTATCTCCCTTTTACTGCTCTTTCAGAGGCATCAGCATCAAGGTAAAGTACAAAGTAGTAGGTGTTGTACATGTCCTGATAAAAGTTCGGAATAATTTTGTGATGTAAAATGAAAGAAATTGTTAGAATAAATGTTATGGAAATTGCCCTTTGTTACATTATTTGACTATAATTAAAAGAGAAGCCAAGTGCTGATAGCTTAGCAGAGAAAATATTTTCATACTTATCTAATCTGTGGTTTTAAGTAGGGACAGACAAACTCATTTTGCCTAGTTTCAAACCCACTTGAACACTATTCAGCAAAGCACTTATGGTCATATTTTCAAAGCTTGAGATCTTTTCTTTCCCCCACAATGGTATCACTGCTGATATTCCTTCAGTGAGAAAGTTCACATGATTTTATAAATGAATTTCAGGAGCATCTGAGTCTAAAAGCTCTATGAAAGTCTGAATTATAACTGTCTGGCTGTCTCCTTTCATCCCTCAGCCTGTCCTTTCCTCTCCTTAAAGCAATTGGCATACAGGTTGTTAGCAAGTTGTCTATCCAGCACAAAAATTGCATGGAGTGAACAGAATATCGACTGCTCCTGGATTTCCCATTGGGTTCCTTCTAGCCAATTTTATCAGGCAAGTCTGTGTGCTCAGCTTAGGTTCCTTGGTCCCTTTTTTGTTTCAAGATGAAGCTAAGATTGGTTGGATGTCTGAGAATCTGCAGGGTTTCGATACAGAGTGGAAAAGACAAAACACCCTCAAAGGCTTTCCCTGTTGGGCTGAAAAGGAACTTCAGCATGCAAACCTGCTTTGTTTTAACTGACTTTATTAGACCAAGTGCAGTGGCCAGCAAAAAAAGTTGAAAAGCTGTGAAAGCACTAATTAGTTCTAACATCTGGCAAGAATGACCTCACGTGGATGAAGGCACTATTTGTGTGCGTGAACTGGGGAGCAGAGTGGGTTTTGGCTGCAAAACAGAGGCAAGAGGTGTGATGAGGGACAGTATCTACTTATTATTATGAGGTGGAAGATAGGATTAATAGAGTCAAAATGCAGGTTGTTCCATATCACTTGTCAGCTTTGAAGATTAGTATATAACCTGTTTTTATTTTTGACTCCTCTTTAAGCATATATGTCAACACAGAGTGCAGGTGGAAAGGGAAAAAAAAAGTAAAAATAACTCTCTTCAGCACTTTGAGGGATGCTCTAAGGCTGTTCTGTCCTGTTTCATACTTGCAAATTGCTTTAGAGCTGCTACTGGTATAAATACACTACTGTGATACTGTGAGCTGACAGACAAAAGCAAGCACTGCTTTCTAGTCATTTGTCCTTCTTAGCTCAAACAAGACAGAAAATTAGAGTGAAAGAAGGCCAATCAGAAGACAAAGATGTGAAAAACTGTTGCATGACTGCACAGTGAGAGCAGATGGCTGCATGAACTGTCTCTCCGTACACATGAGCACATGGATAATGGAATAAGATCCACACTCATCATCTCTCTGCAATGTCCACTGTGTCACACCGAGCCTGTGACCAAGTATTAAAGATCAAATAGACACCTTTTGTCAGAATGATGATTAACACACAGGCTTTGCTCAGCCCTCTTCCTCCTACACGTAGCTTTAGAAATCTATCATGATTTGTCCAAAAATGAATTGTCTGTTGATGACCCATGTTAGCTGAAAGTCAGGAGTGCTAAAGGGGTTGGCACATACAGATTTCTGTGGGAAGAGTTCTGTGCAATCTCTGTCATCCAAACCAACACTGGAGACTTTTTGGCTGTTCTCTCATACCTTCTGTTACAACTTTGTGTCTGTTCCTACTGCACTGTTTTCCCCGGAGTCTAAGGCAGCTGTAGCTACTTCTACCACACTTTGATTTCATCCTCTGTTCACATTCTTTCACTCACATAAAAACAACCACTTCATATCTAATCCAAAGTCAAATAGAAATGAAGTACCAGAACTGAGAAGAATTCTGGCATTCTTAGTTCTGGGAAATTGCTTTACAGCCGCTTGTTCTTGGCTGAGACAGAACTGAGACAAGAAATGGGAAACAATGATGGGACTATGAAGGATTTAATGAACTGTTTAGCCAATACCCAATTCTCACAAACATTTCCTCATCTGACAGTATTTTTCTGCCCTATTACTTGAGTTTGTACTGCTACCATGTATCATTCCCTGGAGCACTGTGGTGCTTCCAGGCCTGGTTTCACATTATTGAGCAGTGAGTCTTTCCATCCCTGTGCCATTAAGGTACAACCAGCAGTGCTGGCCCTCTCAACAATCAGAGAGCCAATGGCTGAGGTTGCTAGGTGTTTTCTTCATCCAGGAACTTCAGACTGCCACCTTTAGAAGTTTCAGGTTTCTGTCAGAAGTCTTTTAAGAAAAGTATTCGGCTGTGAGAGAGGGGTCCAAGTTACTGACTTTGCTGTTCATGAATACTCATACAATTCTCAGAGGACGCCTCAGCTCTTAACAATATGTGTTGTGTTGAAATTAAATGTCTGCTTTATCTAAACCAGGTCCCTGGCTAGGACTCTGATATGACCAGGGAATTTTAAAGCTATATTCCTTTATTCCTCCAGCCAAGTGAATATCACTGTCTTCCATGTGTAGTGAAACAGCTTTAACAGAGTGTCCCCAGCATCCCAGCTTGCTTTATGGACCACTGGTCAGCACAGAGCTGTGGAAATGAAAATGCATAGGTTCAAGTCACTGCAAGCAGATGGAAGATATGAAGTCCCATCTTTCATACACCAAATTGACTTCTCTACTTAGGTGTTTATGTCCCCTCATGACTCAAGATATTGGAGTACAGCAAATCCTTGAGCCCCTACAATCTTCAGAACTGAAGTGGATTTTTCCCTTTTTAAAGCTATCATTGTTATGCAATCTGTGTCCTCCCACACTTTCTTTCTAGATAGCTTTTAAAACCAGAACAGGAATCACATCACATACTTTCTCCTTCCTGAGAGGGTATTGCCTGGAGCAAACCCAAAATCCTCTGATTGAGGGAAAAACAGGTTAACAGGAAAAGTGGATGCATAATGCTGGAATGAAAGTTTTCAGCTCAATTTAGCATTCCCTCCAGGGTTTATAGAGACAAGTTGTTTGAGATCTCTGGCACCCACGTGAGTTACATGGTTTATTCTTTATAGGTGGAAACGAAGTGCGACTCTACAACATACTCTACAATAGAGTATTTAAATAATGCAGAGCTAAGTGTGCAAATACCTATATTTAATTATATATATATATATTGCACACACACACACACACACACAAACTCAATAGCTGAGCTAAGGTTGCTAAACTGCATATTCCACCACAGCAAAACAGAAAAAGCAATTAAATTGTTTAACAATCTATTCCACCCATCAGCTCTTCCCTTCCACCACCCACAGCCCACATATTTCTCTCTTTTCCCTGAGCCATCCATTCTAGCAGTGGTCATCAGTTATAGGTGCACTTCTGGGTGAATGTTGCTGCAGGGAGGTTATTTCCATGAATTACAAGGAGCTTGGCTGTGTGTCCGGCTTTGAAGGGAAATTGAGGTAGAGGAACCACTGGGAATGATCAAAGGTAAGCTTTTCTGTAATGTGCAGGGGAGCATAAGTGTGTGGGAAGACAGAAGAAGATGATAGAAGCACTCCACTTAAGCCTGTGTAGTGATGACCCAGACTTGTGGGAGCTGCAGGGCTGCACCTTGCTGCTCAAGGGTGGAAGCAGTAGGTGGGGAGACCTGTGTTCCTAAGACACCAGTGCCATGCTTGAAGGCATTGAAATCATCCTTGCTGATCCTTGCTCCAGAGTGACAGAAAGTGAGGACAATTCCTGGAGAGAGTCCCTGAGAAGCAAGGGCAGTGCAGAGATGGTCCTGACCCCGCCTAGCAGAAATCCCTGCTTCACTCTGCGATGGCTGGGGCTGAGCCAAGAGTCAGCCTTTGAGGAAGGGAGTGAATTGCAACTACAGAAAAGAATCTGTTCCCAAACCTCTTGTTATTCATTTTTACTTGGGCTGGGGAGTTGTTAAAGAGCCCTTGGTGTGACTTGTTACAGCTCATCTCCCTGTGGTTTTCCGTGTGTGTCCATTGCCACAGCACATGTCTGAGCCTGGAGACAAAGGTTCCCTTCCCACAGCTACATAGTAGCTTCATCAGCCATTCAAGCACAGGGGAGAAATCAGTTGCTTAAACTCAGTTGCTTAAACTCAGTCTTTTTCTGCTGTTTGGGACACCCATGTTTATTAGAGATATTTCCTTGGAGCCAGCTGGCATGATAAGGAGAGACCAAACCCTTCTGGAGCAGCAGTGGCCACCAGGTGGAACACCTTACATCATCTCCTGCGGCGTGTGCTGCCTACACTACACAAACTAATAGAGCACCTGCAGATCATCCCAGCAGAAAATCCAATATTAGCCTAAGAAGAGCTGTGGAAAGTTTTCTCTAACTGGTCAGAACTGTTTTAGGACTCCTGTTTGTTTTGACTGAGGCAGTTCAACATATCGAAGCTGCAAAGATTAGATGTGGATATGGGTGATGTTCCTGTGAGTGCTATACATCATGACTTTGTGTTAAGTCCTTGCTTAAAACTTCTCTAATAATTTTGGCCATGGCTGAGTCTTTGATCTTCTCTCTTCTCTTTTTTTTTGGTTGTCCCATTTGTATTTTGTTGCAAGAGTTCCCTTACTGTTTGAGTACACCATCTGCAAGCATGGACAATCTTTGTCAGTCAAGGTATATGAGTGGATTCCTTGGACTTACTGAAGGAACTAAAATTAAACCAGATTTTTCTCAGGTAAAAACTTTGTAGAAAGAGTCTTCAATATGAGAACAGAAATTTGGAAATGAGTTTTATTGAAAGAAAATGGATGGGGAAGAAAAAACTTTAATTTGTTTAAATTCAGTCTTAAACAAAGCCAACTATCAGACTGGTCTAGGAAGAAAGTGGGAAATCTCAGCTTCTTGTTGGATGTGTGACACTGTCTTCAGTGGCATCCACAACATGGGAAGAAGGGACAGCTGTAGTGGAATGTGGCAGAATTTGTCCTAGACTAGTTAAAACTTCCACAGGGCCTCATCCAAGTCTTATGGAAGCTTGAAGCCCCCATCCATTGCCCATGATTATCTGGTGAATAAGCTCAGAAAAACAAATTTCTTGAAAGCAATCTTTGATTTTTCCTGTTGCTTTTCAGCCAGATCAGTCCTGTGCCCCAGCTCAAGATGCAGCCTGTGCCTGCCAGCAGCTGAAGACAAGCAGCTGAAATCAGGCTGCCTGAAATTGGCCACCAGGACTGCCAAATGCATGAGTAGGTGACAAGGGGGAGATAGGCAAAATGCATGTGTGAGAGTGGCCTTGTAGGTCAGGAGAGAACCTCGCTGTGCAGAAATGTTAGTCCAGCACCTTTTGCTAAAATATTCACTAAAAATATGTGTTTGTCGTGTTGGAATGTGCTAATGGCTGCAATCAAGTTGTCTGTCATCTGCAGGCAGTTGCTGACCTCATCAAGGCAAATGGGTTTGCAGCCACATATCACTGGTGTTACATGGAGAAAGTTTTCCTTCTGAAGAAAGATAAAGACAGTGAAAGGCTTCACCTAAGGAATTAGGCTCCAGGGGAAGCCAATCAACTTGAATTCGTGCAGGCCAAAGCATTTTTTCATTGCAAATGTGAGGATCTGGGTGCTGAGCAGATGGTGAGAGGTAAGAGAAGCAGGGTGAGGTGGTCCTGGGAGATATCCAAGAGAGGTTTAACCAAAGCCTGAGAGACAGGCTTGAATTCTTAAATGGGGATGCTCCTTTTCTTCACAATTTTTCAGAGAAACAAGAATTTCTGGATATAATTGGTAAACAAATTGGATTATATATAAAGAAACCTCTTCCTCATAGTCCAAGTGTTTTTCTCCTAATTTTACCCTAACTGGTACCAGCGTAGGTGAATTAGCAATATCACAGGTACCAGTTAAGGCCAACATTCAAGAAAAAGTTAGGTAGGGCATAGATGTGCAAAACAAGGGCTTTGAGTATTACAAGAAGCCTCTTCTTTCCATTGTACCACAGCAGAGGTGTCTTACCATAGTGATGGAACTTGACAAAGAAAAACTGATCATATGTTTTAATTGGTTTTAGAATTTTGAGGAAAAAAACTCAGGCAAGATAGCCAAGGTTTAAAAAACAATCAACCCCTGATCATGTGCAGTAAACATCTTCTACCAAAAATGTCACCCTGATCTTTTGCAGAGGGACACAATGTTGATATGCAGCAGGCAGGCTGACACAGAAGAACTTTGCAACAATTACAAACAAGCCTATGGTATTTGATGTGAGATGTATTGAGTCTGTAGGTTTTAATTTGATGTCATCAGCTGTAGGGAAATCACAAGACTGCAGTGTGATTTAGTGGAAGTGAAAGAAGAATAATCACATTTTCATAGATTTTTTTTTTGTTTTGGAAACATAAACATCTTTGTGCCATGCAAGACCAGAAGTCACTGTCATCCTAGGATCTGATTGATTTCAGCAGGACGATGTGCATAAAACAGAGGACTTCATTGCACCTTTTAAGAGAAATAGATCCAAGAACCCAGAAAGCTACTTTCAGCCAGCCTGATTTCTCTGTTGAACAGTCTGGGGTTGAGTTAGTGGCACAAGTACAGTTTGAACCTAAGCTTAGCTATTAGAAGAGGTCCAAAAAAACCCCAACACTGTAAACCATATAAGAATAGTAGCTCCTTTTGGCTTTACTTATATTGTGGAAGGACTGACCTCACAGTGGCTTGATATCTGTGTCATTACTGTTGTTTTTGTTGTTTCTCACTCCATTGTGGCTACCAGCACTAGCCATGAGGCAGGCTCCCTGAACTGACTCTGTACAAACACAGCACAGGAGTCCACATTCCAAGGGTGAGAGAATGGACCACAGGTGGAATAAAAAGATTTGGGGGTGGTGTCAAAAGAGAATGGATCCATATTGGTCAGAGAGAGAAGGGAGAGTGCCCAGCTCTTTTTCTGTACCCCACACTGCAAGCTAGAAGGGAAAAGAAGCTCTGTAAGTCATCACACCACATTCTCTAGGAGCTGTAGTGCTTGGGTGGGCACCACTCCTCACAAATGCAGCTCCTCAAGAATCAGGGATTCTCCATGTTATTTTTGAGTTCTTCTTTCTTCCTTGTTTCACAAAATAATGTGCAGTTTGTCTGTTACTGTCTGTGACTGAATTGCAGTCATCCTCTCCTTGCCCTGGTTTCAGAAACAAAAAGATAAAAAGACTTTTTTTTTTTTTCAGCTGCTGTATGTTTTGAACATGGGGACTGGCAAAGGCAGAACAATGCCCTGGGTGTGCACATGTCTGTGTGTACACACACAGCCAGTTGCTGTGGCACTAAGAAACTGGAGAGTGGAATTAGAAAGACAGGTTGATGTGCTGGGGAAGATCAATGAGTATGAGAGGTTCACTGATGACAGATGGCTGGTTTCATACTCCGAAGGAGTGACAGAGGAGGAGGAGAACCAGCTGTGAGCAAGTTGCAGGATGAGTGCATTGGAAGCACAGCCTTGTGCTGGAGAAGCAGCCCTGTTCCAGCAGAAGCAGGAGGATATAAAGGACGGTGTCTGGGTAACTGAAAAGTGGTACTAAAGGAGGCAATAAGTATAATAAAGAGAGGGGGGCTTGTGCCAGTGCCTAGAACATTTCCCAGAGTTTTAATGATTCAGAAGACACGACCTCACAAAATGATGAAATGGGCACGGGGAAATCTGCTGCACAATTAGATCAGAGAAGAGTTGATGGCAGAGTTGATGTTGCAGACAGTTGTTTAAAACACCAAATCCTCACACAAATGCACACAACTTAAATGCTTCTAGGAGAAGGGATAGGGAATTTTTAGTGAGTGGGTTATGGCAGATAAAAAAGCTTTAAAACAGGTCTAGCAAAATGGATGGTGATTTTTATAAATTATGTAGAGGGAAGACATACAGGTATTTGTAAAAAGAAAGCCTTGCACACCCTGGCTGGCCTGTGGAAGAATAAAGCAACATAAAGGTATTTTCCAGTATGCAAGTGGCTCATTTTAGCACAGTAAATTTAAGAGATTAGATTGATTGAGGAGGGGAGGGGGAGATCAGGAGAATGAGGAATGTGAGACTTTGACATGTTGTAAATAACAAAACAGAGAAAGCAAAATGGCAAAGGAGAGATGGCCTGCATTATTCTGCACCCTATGGGAGCAAACAGATTGTCCACTAATAAGGAAATGATCTAGCCATTTTTTTAGATTAGTGGTGTGGGAGGAGAAGAATTTAAAGGAGGGAATGCACGGATCTCTCGGTAATGTATCCGCTGGTTGTCGTTGCAGGAGATAATGAGAATGTAAAGCAAAGGTGGGAGGAGAAAATAGCTTCTATACAAATGCTGGGGGCATATTAATAAGGTCAGCAATTGAAAACATGCATTTCCAAGGCTAAGTGTGATATTCCTGGAATGTGTGAGCTAGAATGAACTGAAAACAGAGTAGGGAGATGCAAAGTTTACTAAGGGGTCAGGCTGTGTTCTTCAGTCCCAGCAGAGACAGCAGTGTATACCCACGTCCAGAGCAGGAAACACTATAAATGTTTTGTCTGTCAGAGCAGAGACTGTTTGGGCAGAAGCTGAGGAAGGACAATGAATGCAATCATGCTATTCCTGGATGCTGCTACAGACCCCCAGGGCAAGCAAAGAAAGTAGGTTGGGAAATGTTTTTACAGATAAGAGAAGTCTGTAAAACAGCTAGAACATTGATCATGAGGGATTTTAATTACTCAGCTATTGATTGGGACAGCCACGATGCAGAAGTGAAGTGGGGGAATGGGTTTCCAGAAGTAATGCAAGATTGCCATCTCACATGGCCAGCTGAACAGCCAAGCTTGTGTAGTCTGAGCCTACACAGTCCTAATTCTAGGAAACGTGCCAAGTTCGATCAATTAAGTTGAAGTTGGGGAGTAGTTAGGATCCAGTGACACAGTCTATCACCAGGAAAAAAAAATGTGCAAGAGGAGGCAACACAAGCACATAAGACACAGGAAGAAATTCAAGCAAATGAAAGTTGTGCTAATGAAAATTGACTGGAATATTGTAATGTGTTGGAAATGCAATAGGGGACATTTCTTGAAAGAGACTATAAAGCTGGAAGGGAAGGGAATGGAGCAGTAATTTAAATTCATCCTAGTTCAGCCTAGTGAGGGAATACAGCAGCAGAGGCTAATAGTTGCAATGATCCTTGGCTAATGGAGAGTTCAGTGGGGGTCAGGAACACCTGCATATTTTAGAACAGCCCTGACACTGCTCTAAATTATGTGGCTGTCTGGCTGTCCCTGGCAGCTATATTAATACCTTTACACCTTGGTCCTCTCAGGTGTGTCAGTATATCAGTTGGTGCTCCATTTCTAAAACTCAGCCTTGAGTTTCCCATGGCATGAGCGCTCTGAAGAAATAAGTGTCCCTGTGGCAAAAGTAGAAACACTAAAGAAAACTAATTCTTATCCCAAAAGGCAAGAATGAAGAAGGATTTAATCAGGCTAGGAAGCAATGGCATTAGGAATGTGATGATCTGTTTCTTCTCTTTTAGCAGCAGTAGATGAGAGAAAAATACCTTACTTGAAAACTACTACACCCCACTAAATATCACAGGTGCTATGACAAGCCCCTAGGATGGAGAAGTGTAAACTTTTTGTCAGTTAAGGGAAGTTATTTGGCAGTACCTGATTGCCAATGAAGCATCTAGGGGAGTGTGGAAATTAAAGAATATATAACCACAGCATGAAAAATGGTGTGGTAACTAAAATATGAGCACATGACCTGGTGTGGACTTTCTAGAGGATGAGCTGTCAGGTGTGAAGAGCATCACTCACCTCAGATTAAAGCAAGAGAAGCAAGCAGAAGAACAGACCAGGACGTGGCTTTGCCCGCAAAACTCCCAGTGTGTTGCGCAAGTGATCTGCAGGCAGCAGAGAAGGGCAGATGGTGTTGGATACGGCAGCAGGAAGTGCCTGGAAAAGGCAGCCACTGACCCAGGTAGGTGACCATACATGTAGGAGGTGGGATGAGCCCATCTGCCTTTATTTCTCAAACTGTTTGATCCTGAGGAGTTGCCTGAGTGTCCAGGGGGGTTCTTTCTCAGCTGCAGGGTGTGCAGGGTAGAGCTCTCCCTCTGATTCACTCCCTCTGGCTCCACATGGAGAGCTGCAGTCATACTCAGGGCTGGAGTAACATGTGCTAAAAATTCCTGCATCTCTCCAGCAGCCATAAGGTAGTATGGATGATGAGCTCAGAGGTGGAAGCCTGGATTGAAGGCATCTCTAAGGGGCCAGATGAAGCTTACACTCAGCCTGCAATGTCAGAGCAGCGAGTCCCTGATTACATTAGGCAAAGCAGGGACTCAGACTGTCTCCTACCTCCTTCATTACTGCCATATTCACTGGGCTTCTGGCTGTCTGGGCTCTTCCCTTGAAATCTGGTGCAGTACCTACCAATAAAGAGTGCCAGTGTTGATGAAAGGCATTGCTCCAACTAGATCATTCAGTTGAATATTTTCTGGTGAACTCTGGTAAGAATGCTTGAGATTTTGTGTCCTTTGGTCACTCATTGATCAATATGAAGGAACATCTAGCAAATGAGAGAGTACACTAAGATATACATGTATATGAACAAAAAAATATGAAATTTTCCATTTCTTTCTGAGCAAGTATTGTCCCCCATGATTTTTGAAAATGCACAAGTGGCTGATGGTCTGTCTTGTTGTACACAGATAAAACTCTACTCACTTCAGTGATTCCTAATCTAGCAATCAAGTCAAAATCTATTTCCCAAATTCACAAGAAATAACAGAATAAGAGAATCCAAAAGTACAGCATGGAAAGTCTCTTCACACATAAGCAGTACTGGCTTGAGCAGCTGCCCTTTTCTATGAGTACTGAAAGACACATCAGTGTATAATGTTGTCAGAGGAGTTATATTTAGGCTACTCCCTCATGCTTTGGAATACATGTTTAGATCTCACCAGCCTTCAGCAGCATGTGTGGTTACAAAGATTAGCATCTACAACTTTGGTGTGAATGTTTTGTAAATAGCCTTTGTTCTGATGTATCTGGCACTCTAGTCCTAGCACACCAGCAGAACCTGATGGCTGAATATCAGAGTACAGCTCAGCCTGTGCATTTCCATGTGTCCCTGTCTCTACTTGTGTGCTGAGTTTTACCCACTCTTTCCACCTATATGAAGAGATGGGGAGGTAGGAAAAGACCAGCAATGAGGAGCTATAAGGCCAAGACCAGAACCCAAAGTGAAAAAAAAAGACTGTAAAGCTTAGATATAGAGTTTATTGTAAGAGACCAAGAATGTTGTCCTGAGGCAATGCCCACAGACTGCAGGAGCCTGGCAGAGTTTTCACCATGGAAGCCCATATTTGTATGTCTTCATCATTTATTTTCATTTATTTTGCTCCTGGCAAGCTGTTTTCTGCTGAGGAGTGTAAACCCATGGTCAGCTTGAGATAAGATTAAAATTTTGATATTAACACTGATAGATTTTTTTAGAAGGAAGCAAAGACAGAGAGATCTGTGATGTAGCTCCAAAAGGGAAGCAAGCAAAGAAAATTGCTTTTCCTCCAAGACCAATGATTAATGAACAAATATGTGACAAATATGTGAGAAGTGCTGCATGTGAGGTCTTGTAAAGAGGTTCTGAACATGACTGCAAAAGGAGACAATAAACAGTGATAAGGCAAGAACAGGTTAAAAAGTGCAGTAAGATTGCAGAGGAGGTTAACATAAATAATAAGAAAGTGTTCAAGTATGTAAGGAACAGAAGATCAGTAAAGGAGATCAGATGGTGAACGTGATTTGTTGACAGCATGGGTAGACATAGCCAGAAACAATAACAAATTCACTGCTTCAGTGTGCTCATGTAAGAGGATATTTACAGAAAATAACTTCCTGGGGTTGTGGTGCTGGGGGTTGAGGAGGAAGAAAAACAAACAGTAAATAAAATCAGAAAGCTCCTATGAGCTTGCCCCATGTCAGAACATATTTTCCTAAGAGTGCCTTCCTTATAACTAGGGCTGAAGCAGGACATGCCTTTCCTGTTAAGATAAGTGATGCAGATTTGGCAATGTACTATTCCACCAAAATATTTTGGTGGAAGCAAGAAATGGAAAATGTGGTCAAAGGGATAAAGTGGTTGCAAAGAGGAGAGACACATTTGCAGGCTAAACTAGATGAGCATGATGCCTAAGACTACTCAACCCCAATATCAAATTTCGCAGGCAGTGAAACCAAGAAAGAAGAAAGCTTATTTGGGCTGCAGAATAAGGCAAGAAATGAAGGTTTCTGGTAGAGTGCAGTGTACAGAGGGACCAGAGAGACTGCATCAGCTGCAGAAACTCAGGTTTGGGTTTTCTCTTTTGTTTGGCACTCTAGTGCTCTGCAACAGGCCTGTGACCCTGGACTGATCTTCCCAGCTAGGTCCAGCCAACAGGACCAGGAGATGACCTCCTGGTCAACTACATCCTACCTCCTGTGGTCTTCATTTTGTTCTTTCTGCTCCACATTGCTACAGCAAAACACTGGGGAGAGGTTTGTGTGTGGGCAGAGAACCAGGACATGCTGCCATCCTCCCACCTGCCTGAGGACATGTTCCACTTGGGTGTGGGGAGATGAGGCAGCAGGCTTCAAACATGATGGTGATCTCAGGGATTACATCTATGGTATACTAAAGCACAGGAATTACTCAGAGCAGTGAAAGCCAGTGCCAGGTCTCTCCAAGCATATGTTTCCCTGAGGAGGGCAAAGGAAAGCTTAAGGAAACAGATTCAGGCCAGAACAAATGAGACACAAGACAAAATGCTGGAGAGCATCAGAAGCATAATGATCATGGTGATGATGGTAATGATCAGAAGCTTTCACCTCCTGATTCAGGAGCAGGGGTCACGTCAAAATTGCAATCTTATTTATGAGGCTGAAGCTTTAACTTATTGCTAAATCTGTTCTTTTCATTATTGGCTCGTGCCACCCTTTCTCCCCACAGGTCATTTCCTGGCTGACTTGTTGACTGTCTGTTTTCTGGGGGCAAAGGCTGTCTCCTTTGTCACTCAGCCCTGCAGTGTCACATGGGCCCTGATCCAGAACTGAAGTCTTTAGATGCCAGCGTCACCAAGGTATTGATCACAAAAAAAGCATCTAAACTCCAGCACCTGCCCTGCATCTGCAGCATAGGCTTCTAAAATACAGTCCCTACCAGACAGCAGGTGTGTCCTGTGGTTCTGGGGTGAGGGATGGGAGCCTGTGGGGGCAATGATGGCAAGAAGGTGGCAGGGCACACCAGGAAACAGGACTCAACTGGCCTTGCTGGCACCAGTCCAGCATTTGTTTGCTGAAAGATTTGGGGCAAGAGGTGTTTTAAGAAATAATCTGAAGTCCAAGGGTTCTTCTTATGCAAACCTTCAGCAGCTGGCAGCACGGAGGAAATGACTAACGTAGTGTTTGTCGTTTCCCATGCGGCACTTGTGTGCACAGAACCTGGGGGAGGGGGAAAGGGGGGTTTTCTCAAACCCTGTCTGCAAACAGACCCTGCTGATTGCTTTGCTTTCACTGCAAAGCAGCCAGAGGGGAAAAAAGGGCTTGTCCTGGTCAGCTTCACTTCACGTGGGGAGAGAGATGCATTTCCCCAGGCAAATGGCCAAGGCAGTAACTGGAGGGAGGAATCTAGAGTAAGGTGTGTGATGACTAATGCTCCAGGTGCTCACCTTCCTTGCTAAAGGAAGAGTTAATAAAGAGTTACAAGATCCTTTGGGTTCAGAACCGTGCCTCACCTGCAGCAGCCACACCAGCCACACACACAGTGTTGAAATTATGCCAAGTTAAAACTCTCCCTCACTTCTCAACCTTGAGTTCCCCCGTAGAGTTGGAGCAGTCAATGCTGATGTTGATATTTTACCTCCAAACTGTCTCTGTAAGAGATTGCCGCCTCTAATACTGCAGGGAGAGGAGACAAAGAAGTGAGGGAGATGGAGGGAGACTCCTCTCTTGCGTCCTGGGCAGCAGTGCTGTCCTTAACAGAGGCACACGGACACTCAGCATTGACTTCCAAGAGCCTGCGAAATGGCTCAGCAGACAGCCTGTAGTTACACATTTCTAAGGTGAGCAGAGAGAGGGACTTCTGGGCAGCCTGGGAACTGGACCAAATGCAATGATAAGAAATGAGCACTAGAGGGTATTTTTGTGGGGTTTTTGGTTGGTTTTTTTTGGTCTTGGCTTGGTTTGGCTGGTTGGTTTAGAGTTTGTCTTTCTTGTGGTTTTGGGTTTGGGTTTTTTTTTTTTATTTGTTTGTCTTTCTTAATTAAAAGAAAAAAAACAATCCAAACCACTCTTATCCTATTCAAGTCAAAACTGAACACAAGGGAAGGTGAAATTCTGATAAATTCATCAGGGTCCCTATGGCAACATATTGGTTTTACTAAGTCAGTCCTTGCTGCAAGCTGATGTCCACTCAAGCAGAGTCCTTATGAACAAACATAGAGAGGCTGGAATGCACTCAGACAAGCAGAGGTCAAATGTTTCTGTTGGTGGGAATATTTTCTTCTGAAGGCTTGGGGCATTTGGGGCAGTTTTTTGCTGGTATTGCCGCAAACCTGACAAAAATTCAAAAAACGGAAAGCTGACACTTTCTGTCACAGAAACCATCTGGTCTTGAATGAGGCACCAAAGGAAATCAAACTTTTGGTTTGTTTATGCCATTGTGGTCCCCTTTTCTATTCTTACTATATAGTTATTTTCAAATAAATGCCTAAGGACTTTTTTTTGTTATTGTTAGCCCTAAGTGCTCAGAGGATTTAGTCAGAGAAGCCATAAGCCCCACTTGTTTAACTGTTCTGTAAAACCTTTAGCTCAAGTACTTTAAGAATATGCCAAAGAATGGTGCTCTCCTACCTGCTTTCAGAGAGGGCATGGAAGGAAAATGTATTTAGCAAGAACTGGTGGATCATTAAGTGGCTTTATCTCTCCTCAACATCTCTCTGTAAATAAGTCAAGGTTTGTTGCAACCTTGTGCAAGTGCTGGCAAAATTTAAAGCCTTAAACAGTGAACTGCTTTGAAGAAAGCTTATCTTCCTAATGGAAACAAATTGTGCCTGTTATTTATATGTGTGGTAAAGCTTTATTAAAACATGGTAGGGGGCTTACTTCCCCTCCTTAAACAGGTCAATTATTAAACATCACACTTAAACCTTGGATTATATTGATAGGATGTGAACCATACACCATAATAAAAGAAAATAAACTCATTCTTTATGTACCACCAGCAATGTTTTAGAACACAGATGTGAGCTCAGAATGATCCATTAAGGGAAGTAATGCAGCACCAAGAGGGTACTAGCTTGGAGGAATGCCTACAGAAGTCAATGGGATAATCTTAGCTGTGCTCCTTGGGTGTTGGATCATACCCTTGTTGAGCCAGATGTGTCTGACACATGTACCACTGTTCTGGAATAAAGTACACTGTCATCATGGAGAAATAAATACAGCATAGGCTTCTAGCTACCCTCATACAGTTTCACAGGTTTTTTGACATGTAGGATAGGAACTGGAAAAAAAAAACCAAACCATTTTGCTTGCTTTCAATTATTTAAGCTGTTGAACATTTTTTCTTAACTTGATTTTTTATCTTTTTTCATTCTGCATTTCTCAGTCAGAAAGGTTAGCCTTGATAATTACAGCTTTCAGTTACAGATCTTGTTTCCATTTTTGACTCTTGCAGAAATGTGCAGATTTGTGGTATTAGGATTGCCACTTCTTCAAGTGGGTAGAAATAGTTCTTTTTTTTTCCCCTTAGAAACATAGAAACAACACAATTGGATTATGTTTATAATTAGGTCGGATAAGTAGAACATTTTTCATCTCTAGATATATATTTAGTCACATATCTTCTTTTAGGCTTGAGCTGTTGAGAGGTGACATCAATGGTTCAGTTTAAGATCTTCCTCTGCAGTTTTAGGCAAGCTATTGTGGTGGAAAGGACCAAAAGTCAATTTATCTGAGTTCACTCTGAGTAATACTTGAGCATTAAACTAGTTTTCTGTCAAGACTTGAGACTGGGAAAAAGTTTCTAAGCCCTTAATGGTGGAAGGAGGTCCAGTGGATGATCAGGTGGGATTGCTAGTGCATCCCCAAGTTGCGTCCTAAGCTTTTGACTTGGATAAGGACTGATGGAGCTGAAATACTGCCTTGAAAAGTCTCTCTTTCCAACACAAGAGTGTTTCTCTCCTGACAATCTCATAGCAATATTTTTAGCATGCCCATCTTGCCCAAGTCATACCAGGCTAGGCACAAGACCCAGGGTGTCTTCTGCAGGGGAGTTGAGGAGCCAGGAGGTTCAGTGCTGCAGGGCTGCTGGCATTGAGAGCCCCAGCACAGCTGAAAGGGATGGACAGTCATTCCAATTTTGTCTGCAGCTGCAAGCATCTCAGGGAGCCTATTGAATTTGGAAACATAAGATGTCAGACATCAAGAGCTACATTTGGTGATTTGGTTTGCCCCAAATTTTGGAAAAAAAAAAATAGTTTCAAAATTTAGACTGGAAAAGGCATTGGTACAGACAAAAAAAAAAAAAAAAAGAAAAGAAAAAAGGCATCACTTCCTCCCACCAACAGTACTGTAAACCAACAGCTTTAAAATGTCACATTCCCTGGATAGGGCAACTTCCTCTCCTCTCTGCCATTCAGGGATGGTACCTTAGCCTTTGGCCTGTTGTCCATCTCTGGGAAAGATGGTTGAAGCTGAGGTGTGTTTTGTGCCAACCAGTGACCACTTTGATGTGTAGGGACCCACACATCCAAAAAAAGTCATTTGGTATCTATTCTATCCATGGGCTGGAGTGTCTGAGGACCTTACAGCCTTGCTATATTTATTTCCTTGACCAGCACCAACACACCTGGAAAGCAAGAAAGTCCTAATTGTATCCTCTCACTGGGTGGAGAGTGCAGGCAGGGAGAGAGGAACACAAGGGACACACACTTTGACCGTGTAGCTCAAAAGCTTCTCTGGGCACCCGCAGCTGGGCCCCCAGTCATGAAGGAAAGTAGGGCAGGGAGCTGGAACCCATCTCTGAAATTGCATGACCCCAGGCATGGGAGTGTTTGCCTTCCTTTTAACTTTCCTTGCAGACTGATAGAGGGGAACAGAGAGAGCATTGTTATTAGATGCAACATGAAGTAACAAACAAAAGCGTATCTCTCAAAATGTTGAAAAATAAGTTTGGCCAGAAGTACTTTGTTGACCTTACTGAAATAACTCCTTCTCTGACCCAGATACAGCATGTGTAATCCACTTTGTAACGTGGCTACAATGCTCATCAAGATTTCTACCTTGATATGACATCTGTAGATCAGGCATTCATTGTTCTGATCAGCAGCGTTCTCGTGGTTGTGTTGCTACCTGGGCAGCTGCTGACACCAAAGAGACTTTGGCTGTATAAGATCATTTGAAATTTGCAGCAGCAGAGCATTTAGGATTTGCAGACAAAACCATTAAAGTATGGGCAGGATAGTTTTCTTTCCCTCTAAATATGAAGGAAGAGGACACAGGGATGACACTTTATTTAATTTGGATTAAAAGAATGCTGTGAGGTTTCATTTTTTTGGAAAGGTGAGTTTTGATGTTACCTTAAACTGGTGAAAAAAAAATATATGAAAGTTCTGGCTGAAACTGTTTCCTCTGGAGTTTATTTCTAAAATCAAAACGCCTCTCTGATTTGAAGTTCTGAAACCCACTGCTGTGAATAAAAATGTGCAGCCATTTCATTTATTCATTTTGGAAGAATGAAAGAGGCAATGAGTAAAACTGCAGTGGGGTGAGGAAAACCTGCTGATCAGAATGAAGGTTACTTATATTACAATAAACATGTGTTGGTCTTGGCTAATATTGGTTTAAGTCACAGTCTCATTTGAACTCAAAGTGCCTTTTGCTTTGGCTGCTCAAAGGACACAATTGTCATCAAGGAAGTAAAATCTCTTCTGTTCCCCCAGCTGGAAGAAAAGAGATTGGAGGTGGCAGTGGAAGGGACAGGGCACAAGAAAGAAAAGGAAAGGAAGGCAGACGCTCGCACATAACTTCTTACAATGGCTCCAGCATGCCCTTCCATTGGCAGGAATCCTTTTGATCAAATCCTTGCCCTGGGCTGAAAGCGTTTTAATGAGCATACAGACACCGTCTTTTTTTCCTGGGCCTATTTTGTGTTCTTAAGGATAGCTAAGTAAAGCCTGCACTTAAATGAGCACGTCTGTGCTCCTTCAATGTGCTCGAGAGGGAACGCACGCTGCCTGAATGTGGAGGCTGAGCAGTGCCAGCCTGTAGGACAGAGGGAATATAGCACAGGAGGAAACTCGTTTTCATCAGCATTTTATTTGCTTGGGGAGGAGGAGTATACAAGCTCCAGAGAGGTGAGGATTTGGGGGTCAGGAGGAGTTTTTGGTGGCCCCCATGTCTTATTAAACCTCCACACACTGGTTTCTTTGAGATTGCCATCAAGGTGGTTCAGCCTGCTCCTTCTAGGTGCAGCCAGGAACACTTAGTGTGGTGCCCTGCTGGGTGATCTCACTCAGATGCTCTGGGACAATGTCCTGCACAGCTCCTTGTGGGAGCTTGCTCCTTGAACTCCATCTAGACCTGTGCTGTTAATTCTCCTGCTGGGGAGCACATGCTTGGCCACTTCTGCAGTGGTGATCTGTTGGTTCCTGTCTCCCCACTGCATTGAGGGCAGGTGTGGGACTGTAAGGATGAGCTCCTTTTGGCAGCAGTCTGGGAATAGTGGGTTTGTGGAGCTGAAGAAAACCTTACCTGGGCTGTCAACATGGATCTTCCAATGAGCTGTAAAAAACATTAAACATAGAATAAAAAAATAATTTAAAATAGGATTATGCTAGACAAAAGGCAAATGCAGTTTAATTTGTCACATCTCGTTATTCTGAGGCATTTGTGGGAAAAGGCAACTTTTGTCAGTGTGCCACAGGGTACTAGCAGTTACTGCAAAGCAATAAAGGGATGTTTTGGGCTTGGGGAAAAAAAACCAAAACATCACTAATTTCCAGTTTTCCTGTTAGGCTTCAAAGATGCAGGTACAAGAAGTGGGGGCCAAGACCTCTGTGCAGAAGAAGCAGAGCCTTCCCCAAAAAGACATGGAGAGGGTTGAAAGAAAATTTTGCCTTGACAGTAGCTGCCAACATGAAAACCTTTTAAAAGTTTTATTGATGTTCATCACAGGGGGTGCAACTACTCAGATTTGCATCCAAACAAGAGCCCTGCAGATTTTTTGAAATCCTGGTGACAAAGGTATGAAATTTATGATTTGTGACTGTTGTTCATCAACTGTGAATTGCCAAAACAAAGCCTCCAAAAAGGCAACTTTTATTTGTGACTGATGTGTTTGTGAACAGGACAGTGCCAGCACTGAAGCCCTGTCTGGTTTAGCTCAGGGTCCCAGATGCTGCTCAGGTAGAGCTCTTGCCTGGAACTGGTTGCCCCAGCAGTGTCAGCAATGCTCTTTCAATGAGGGGAGTGTTATCCCTGCATGGCTTTGGTGTGGCAAACAGGGATATCTGAAGGGACTGTGTACTTTCAGCAGTGTGGTGCTGCAGAAACAGAGGAAACTTATGTCATGAGCCCACAGTTTTTCTGGTTAGATATTTTGCCTCCAACGATGGCACAAATAGCCCTGGAATAGAGGTAAGACACCAAATATGGATATCAAGTTTAAAAAATCCCTGTTTTGTAATATTTAGGTATTTAGATAGGTTTTTGTAACTAGTGGTATTTCAGCTCATATCATCATTATTCCCATTGCTGCCTTTTTAACCATCTCCTTGCTTTTTCACCTCAATAACATTCTCCAACAGAGTCTGTTCTACAAGTTAAATATATGAAATGTAAAATATTTGTGCTTCCAGTTTTAATTTTACTGCATGTGTTTATTTAGGAGTCTCAGATTTATCCCATGTAGAATATGCATTAGGTCACTCACTTCTGCTCATGTTCATGTGAACTAACCTGCAGTACTGAAGGAAGAAGGCCTGTGCATCAAATCACTTTGGTTTCTCTTCTTGATAAGGATTCTTTCTGCTGCACCTGTTTCAGTGAGGTAACCAGATCCGTGGCACCAGCTAAGAAATATTTTTTTTTTGGCTGGTTGGTTTATTCTTTAATAATACAATATTTTTAGAGTTATTCTTTCACTTAACACAACTTTACAATTCAAAATATATTCCACCTGGTAAGTCTTAATTTTAAATATTTCATTAATTTAAAGGTTTGTTAATTTTTTTAGTTAGTTTTACCCTTCTAAATTTAGGGTGATTTTCTTTACCCAAAAGTATTACTAACAACTGACATTCTACACATGCACATGCATACAAACACATATATTTATAGTCCTACCTACATATAGGTTTGTGTATATATATGTTTGCATAGATACACTCACATCTGAACTTACTCTGCCTATTTCACTCAGCTTTTTAAAAAACCCTCCCTTCATGCTTCCTGCCTACAAGCTGTTATTGGCACAGGGCAATTAAGAAAATAATTAATTCATTAACTAATCTCAAGGATACCTGAACAAAATACCAAAACCAACAGAAACAAAAACTTCGGGGGCTTCACCTGTGAGAATGAACATGTAGAGAATTCAGGTAGCATGCAAGTACCTCAGAAAATGTTTATGTGGAAAATTGTCCATGCATTTTATGACTTGTTCACAAAAAATCTCAGTGCACAACTTAGCTAAATTACCGGCAAAGTTAAATTAGGCATGCACAGTTAGAATTGAAAACACCCCTTCTGCCTGCCTCACAGAGGCCCTGAGTTCATGGAGAATGGGAGCACACAAGTCCCTGATCTTCAGGCTGTAAGAAGATGGGCTGCCTGGATATCCACAAAACAAATTCTTAGCAGAAAAAACAGACTTTAACAAGAATGTTAAAAAATTACAACAGGATATATTTCAGCTATGGCATTTTTATATGCCACCTCCAAAGTATCAATTCTCTTACCAGAAAAATTCAATATTCACTACTGACAATGTTTCAGTGTCCCATCTGTACGTGTCAGCATTTTGGAAACATCCTACAATTCAGTATTTGAAATATTTCATTTTAAAAAGTGGTACACCACATCATTGTTTTGTTTATTTCCTGGTAGTAGCTTTTCTTTCAGACAGGACTTTACACACACACACACACACACACACACACACACACACACACACACACATATATATATATATATATATATATATATATATGTATGTATGCCAGTGTCTTTCATGTAGAATTTATCAGTATTGTGTATTTACAAACTAGTTGAACTAATCAGATTCCTGGGGTACATCCCTAGCCTAAATACACCTCAGCTGTGCCTTGATGCAGATAGAGGGAAGACTGCACTTTCAAAAGGCAAAAGCTCTGGCACATCAGGGGTTTGGATGCTGCAGAGACCGTGGGACCGGGCTTGTGCTACAGAACTAGGCATGGTTCTCAGGAGAAATTTGGGACATTCCTTGGAATGATGGCCCCTTTTTCTGAGTTTGAGGTGGGATCATAACATGTTTTATTCCAGGCAGAGCTATGTGACAAACATTCTTATGAATTTAGATGGTTTCATGTGGAGAAATTATATTTAAAGTGCCCACAGGCAGAGAGTGGGGGGAAAATGTGGGTTTTTTTAATTTCACTGGTTTACTTTCTTTAAGCAGCTTGTTGGCAGCCAGGCTTGCATAGGTATTTGGGTTCTGGAAGATGCAGGAAGTGTCTCATGGATCCCCCAGACCTTTTTGCAACAAGAACGACGTATGGTCACAGCAGAGGCTGCAGACGCTAATGGAAGATTTTGAAAGATCTAGCAAAGGAGCTCTATGAACCATTAATGATGATTTTCAACAAATCTTGGTGCCCTGGGGAGGTTCCAGAAGGCTGGAAGAAAGCTTATATAGAGCCAACATTTATAAAGGTTAAACGGGATGACTTGAGTAATTATAGGCCTGTCAACCTGACATCGATCCCAGGCAAAATACTGGAACAGCTGATATGAGACTTGATTAATAAGGAATTAAAGGAAGGTAATATAATTAATGCCTTTCAACATGGGTTTATGGAAAATAGATCTTGTCAAACAGGCTTGATATCATTTTTATGAGATTACAAGCTTGGTTGAGAAAGGTAATGGCACTGATGTAATGTACTTAGATATCTGTAAGGCATTTGACTTGGTACCACCTGACATTTTGGTTAATAAAGGAGAATGCTACAAAATCATTGCAGCAAACATCAAATGCATTAAAAACCAGCTAATTGGTACATCTCAGTATGTAATTGTAAATGGGGAATATTCTCTGAGCAAGTATGTCACCACTGGAATCCTGCAGAGAATGGTTCTGGGTCCTAAGCTATTTAACATTTCTAAACATGTCCTGAAAAAAGAAAAGCAGCCCTACAGGTTATACACCTTATACAGACTGCACTTACAGACCACACGGACACTAGGAAAGTAGACATTATTAAAATGAATGTGTTGCTGATAAGCTAGATGTTTTGGACAAAATGTAATGTTTTTTGTCTAGAAACAGCAAAAGTTGGCTTTATAGACTTTACTGTAAGAGGTGTGACTTCTAAAAGTACTTTGAACTCATTACAGGTGGATAATCAGGGAAACAAAACTTCCAGTGCAGTATGGTACCTAAAGGGTTATAATTGCATGTTCAGAAGGGAATGTCAGGTCTGAGCAGGGTGGGTTTATGTTACTGCTAATATTGGCATTCCCATTGTGAATCCACCTCAAGAGGGATGTTAATAGGCTGAGTAGCTGGGAGAACGCCCCAAAGTGCATGTAAGGAACTGCAAGAGATGATTTATCAGGAAGAGCTCAAGGAATTGTTTTCCTCCAGAAAACAGAAGACTAATGAAGTGAGCTGATCCCAGTCCAGACTGATGGGATTTGTTTTGTCCCATTTTGTCCATGCGAATGACAAGAATAGGGTTTAAACTCACCGCTTTGTCCCTTTATTCAGTCGGTGCAGAATTGATATATCTCCAGTGAGCAACTAATCCTGTACTGGGATAGCTGCAATTGCTGGGATTGATGGCTGGGATTGCCCTCAGGTAGCACCTGTTTCTCTCAATTGGTTACAGAAGGATCCCCAAACACTGGGTGAGACAAGATGCTTCATTTCTGTGTGGTTAACGTTGAGTGAGATAATCCCACACTAATTGCCTCCATGGGGAATGCAATTTTAAAATGAAGCCTCTTCAGTCTCTTAAATAGCAGGCTCTGAAGGCTAGAAGTTTTATAGGGACAAATTCAGATTAAAAATCAGGGGCACATTTTTCTGTGGGAATGTAATTAACCTTTGGTACAAACTGCCAAGGGTTGTGGCACTTTCTATACCAGTGGAAATTTTAAAATTAAGATGGAATGTTTTTCTGAAAGATTTGCTCTACTTAAAATGCTTGGATTTGGGGAAGTTAAGTGGCCTGCATGGTACAAGAGGTCAGAGAAGATCACTGATTTTGTCCTTTCTTGATTAATGATACTTGCCTCTATGTCTTGTGGTGCTAGTACACCTTTAAAAAATCTTCCCTTAAGTCTTTCTCCATTCTTAAATTTCCTTCCTGTTCACAGTAATTAGAATTCCTTACCTCGGAGAACAAAGCCATTAAAGACTTTGGGGTGTGTAAATATCCTGGAAATGAAGGATGACTAAAAATTTAGGTTATGCTGAAGAAACATAGATTATTAGAAAGAGCTTGGGTAACATGTGCTGCACAAGTGCTAATTGTGTGTCGGTCTTGTTGGAGGTGGGTGCTGACTGCTTACCAAATCTACTGCCAGCTTCCATGTAATTAGGGCACAAGTGTCTTGAAAAAGACACAGAGTGTTTTCAAAAATATCCCACAAAATGCCCCACAGTTTCCTTTCTGCAAGAGACACTGGAGCAAGGCCAGATCCACCCTGCTCTTGGCCTCCACACCCTGATGGTTCATGGTTCAGACTAGCAAGGTCACACTGTTGATGTGGGGTTAAGTGAACAGGAAAGCCATTAAAATTTATGTGATTTTGGCAATGTGCTGTATTTTCCCTGTCTCAATCCTATGATTGTCAGTATAAAAAAAAAATAATTAAAAACAGTAAATAGAAAGGAAAGGAAAAAAATAGCAAGGAGAAAAAGAGGAAAGAATTAGAGCCATTCAGAGAAAATTCTTTTCAGTTTAACATTGGCTTTACCATTTAGGTTAAAGTCGAAATCCCCATCACCAAAAGATGATGTGCTGGTGGAGATAGCACACTTCAGAAGCATTCAAAGAATGCAAAGAATTGATCTATGTCTAGAGACCGTCACAAAGTTTCCATATACATTTATTTGGGAGACCAGTTGGTTTTTATGCTTTATGAAAATTATCTACTCTGGAATTTTCCATATTTTGTCTTTGCATATGTAGAAACACACAAGAGAAAGCTTTTAATTTTAAACTGATAGTTACCAGCATCCTGTGTTTTAAAAGCCACTGTATTAACTGCTAGAGTTTGGATTTCAGATACCTTAATTTCTTATTTCATGTGGGCCAGGTTTTTGTCTACCTTTCCCAAGATGTACTGACAAGTGTTGAGATCAAATCATCCATTGTCGATCATATAAATATAACATATTCTCATAAATAAAAGGAGTTCTGCAGTTTCTCAGTGGGACTAGTGAATCATGGAGCCAAAGGGCAAGGAGGCTGTCAGAGTGACTAGGAAACACATGAGTTACAAGCCCATGAAGTACCAGGATATTCTAGAATCAAAACTCATAGCCTTTGGATGAAGATATGGGGGGAAAATGTAAAGATGAACACTGAGGAAAAATGAGAATCTTTGGAAGGTACAGGGATATTCAGGCACATAAGTAAGATGGAGCATGAAAAATCTATAGGTAAGACAAACTGAAAGCAGACTGAGCAAATGATATCATGTTGGGTGATTCCTAAAGAAAAATATTTGAGACCAAACCAATTCAAGGTAGTGTGTGCCTTAAATCCATGGACCCTCGGATCCTCAGGAGTGTGCCTTGATGTGAGGAAAGGATTTTGTTGCCTTCCTTTCCTACATGCTTTGGCAATGTTTTTAAGAAATTCTAAACACGCTGGGAAGTGAAAGCTCTTGGGCTATATGGTTAAATCTCCTCCAGACACCTTTGGAATGATGTGTTTAGTGAACATCCTGGGCTCTTCCTTCCTTTGCATTAGAGCTGGGGACACTTTGACCCTTGGCTGGAAATGCTGAATACTTGGAGGGGTAAGGAATCTGGGACATCTGACGAGCCCAGCTGGATGTACCATTGTGGCTGAGCATCTCCTAAAAGGAAGATCAGCCATACTTCACCAGGGGGTTTCTCCACCTGAAATGCAAGGAAATTGCACCTTGGTGCCCATGACTTCTCCTGCTCCTGTCACTCAGACAACAGTTGGTCAAATGCTACCTGGAAAATTCAAAACAAGCCCAACCCAAGAGTCACAGCCAGGCCTTGCTTCCCAACTTTCACTTTCCATGATGATTTTCTGCCTGAATACATATAAAAGGAAGTAAATGGGAATTCAAATTCTGTGACAACTCATTATAGTTTTTTTCTGCTTCAGTAACCTTATTGATTACAGAAAAGACTGATTGAACTTATGCTTCATATTTTTTCCCCCAACACTTTCAATAAATCCCCTTTATGTGCCACAAAAAAATAAATAAATAAGTAAAGTGTGTCTTCCTGACAGCTGGCTGTAGAGTAAACTTAGAGCACCTGCTTTCTTCCCTTTTGTTCATTTTTTACTGCTAAATGAATAACACTTAACACTAAATAAAGAAGGAGGGTGACCATGACTACTGAAAAAAATTCAAAGGCAGCCTGTGTGTTGCTTGTAAAGAACTGATTGCAAACATGTAGTGTAGGGCAGATAACAATATTCCTGCACAACAATCTAGCAGTAATTCACACTGTGGTTTAAGTGCCAGATCCTCATGAAAGACACTGAATAATCTGAGGCAACTCTACTCTGTCAGGTGCCACACATTTCTCTGGCAAATTTAACAGATAACACGTTTAAAGGTGCTGGTGGGACAAGCAGTGTCCTTGGAAGCTGGCAGGAGGGGACACAAGCAACTCTGCCTTATTTTGGCCCCATCTGTAGGAAGGTTTGGGGAAAAAAACCCCAACGTTCTTGAGGTCTTGATTATTTTGTTGGTAAATAACCATCTGCTTCTTTCTGATCAAGAGCCAGCATAGTAAGGTATGACCCCAGGGAAAGCTGTGATTGATACTCCGCCACCTCTGTTAGCAGGGGTGCCACACAAAAGATAGCGCGGGGCCCACCAGTGGCCCGTGATGAAAAAGAATACACTTTCTTTAAAAATGTAAATGATCCGCTATTATAAAGGGATGCAGGTGGCATAGGGGAAAAGCCCAGCCATCAAACACCTCATTTCTGTCATACCTACCTACCCTCCCCTCTCCCACTCGTTTGTCAGTCCAGCTGCTGATCTTCGCTCCGGAGAGAGCGGCGTCCCCGGCGCGGCATCACCCCCGGGTTGTGTCGTCTGCCCCAGCCACGTCTTTGTCACTGGCTCACCACTGACTCAGAGTGTGACCTTGGGCAAGTCCCCTAAGCTCTTTGTGCGTCAGTTTATCTACTGGTGAACTAGATATAATACTTTTACCGGGGATTATGGCAATTAAATGCTGTTTGTAAAGCACGCCGAGATCCTCCATGCTCCAGAAAGGAATATTCTGGCTATGAGGCTGCTGTGCAGATCCATCACAGCCTACCAGGGAGAGCTGCTGCTAAGTTCCTGGGCTGTCTTCCTTGTTTCCAAGGACTTTGAGGACCCGTCCTGGGAAGTGGGAGTGCTAAAGAGATCAAGAGTCAAGAGTTTTTTGCTGAGCAAAATGGTTAGGTACACTGTTGTATTGTCACTTGTGGCAGTCCTTGTGTATTCTGTGTTAAAAAAAGAAATAAGTTCAGCTGCTTATAAGTGTTTCTATCTATTCAACATTTGAAAAAATCAGCTGCTGAGAATTGTTTTTGGGGATTCAGTGTTTGCATCCTTCCCTGCAACTCAGTATTACCACTGGTAAAGAGTGAATTTTACTGGTGGGGAAACTGTTCAATGAATTAAAAAAAAAAAAAGGGAGTGGGGGGAAATAGGTTATAGAACCCTCTGGTGCCTGGTGGATTTTTTCACTTAGGTATTTCAGCTTAATATGCTTTTAGTGGAAAGATTCCAAAATGTACAACCAGAGAAAAAAAAAAAAAATGGGGGGGGGAATTTCCCAGGCAAAATAACTAGAGGTAAATTCAGTGTTTTTCCACTCCAGTGAACCCAACCTTTGCTTTTATTCTGGTGCAAACAGCTGCAGGTGCCTCAAGTCAGCCAGTTCTATCTATCTGCAATGTCATCCATGTTTACTTGCAGCACTGGACTTTCGATTCTGTCAGGGTGCCAATCCAACGGGCCGCCAGGCACTGCAGCTGACAGTCAAATCTGTAATGCTGAATCCTTCTTCTGGAAAAAAGGGCTAAAGAGGTTAATACACTCAAGTAAGGATAAACACACCAGCTGTTATAGTTTCTAATATTTAATGTCATTATCAAATAAAATAAGTCCTAAGAAATAAAAAATATGCAGCCTCCAAATCACACATCTTTGTTAGGATTAATAAATTATCCAAAAACCTACACTATAAAATAATAATAGAGAGCCTACAATTGAATTCATATTTGCTCTTCTGTTCTGCTGATGTTTCTCTGTGCTGATACAATTACCTTTTGCTGTTTTATCAATAGTGATGTCATGGACCACACAGTATCTATAGATAGGATCATTGGAATATAGAAATCAGGGATGGATTATTGAAATATAGGAAAATATTATATAACTTTTTTTTTTTTTATTTTGAGGTGCTTGTAGAAATATTTTCTCTGATTTACTGAGTGTTATCATTCATAGATTTCATTACTCTTGTTCTTCCTCTTTTGCAAAAATCTGCTTAGGATCATAGGAATAATGAGTCTTGCAAGAACAAGAAGGGAGTGCTTTTTTGTGTGCTTGTGTGTGAAATCTCAAAGGGTGGCCCCCAACACATTACTGGGGCTAAATATTTTTAGAGTCAGGAAGTGAATCTGTGTTTTCCTCCTATCATTATAATTTCAGCTTCTAGTGCTTTTTGTCAGTGTGGAATAAACAGGAGCTGACTTGAACGTGTTGAGAAAGGTTGAGGAATACACACAAACACACAATGGAAGAGGCTTCCCAGCCCGCACAACAGCCTGCAGTGGGCTCAGCTTCCAGTTTATGGTCTGTGTTACAGCGAGACACACTCCCTGCCTTGTACTCGGTCTATGGAATTGCAATTGGTCTGTGACCAATTCCATAAATATCCTCGAATTTTAGGATTTATTAGCCAGCCCTTTCAAATTGCATCAGACTGAACTTGCCAATGTATTTCCGCTTTCTGTTTGGTTTTAAAAGATTTCTCTGGTTGTTGCTTAACTGTGGCCAGAGGCGCAGGGTTTGGTGGGGGTTCTGGGGTCTGGCTTTTTTGGTAAAGGCAGTGCTGCTGCTTGACCTGGGATCACTGCTCCCACCAGACACTTTGAGGCTCAGAAGGAGACATTTACCCTTGTTCTCTGAGTTATCCAAATCAATCTGAAGTGTGACTAGTGGGCTTCTTTTGCTAGCCACGCAGGCGCGTCTATTTCTCCCATTGTACTTCTTACCAAAACAGAGAACAGAAGTTTTTTTTCCCACCAGTACAAGTACCAGGTGTAAGGTAGAGCTGTGTAAATCACAGAAATACCTTCTCATGAGAAAACAGTCATTCTGAAATTATCCCCTCTCCCTTCACCACCCCCCTTAAACGGTGAGATTTTAAATTTTGTTTTTAAGCTGCTTTTTTTTTTTTTTTCCCAGTAAATGCTCTCCAGAAAAAAAAAAAAAAAAAAAGAAAAAAAAGAAAAAGAAAAATCTCTTCCAGGGGAAGCAAACTGGAATTTCTTGGGGCGTGCCAGCTGCCTGGCAAAAAGGGAGAGCGGCGGGAGCCTCATCGGCAGGCTGCTGCAGGCTGGCCACCCCATGCCTGCCTCTCCTCCTCCTCCTCCTCCTTCTCCTCGCCTTCCCCCTAGCCTGGCTGCTGGGGAGGCAGCTGGGCTGCAGGGCCGGCAGAGCGCCAGGGCACTCAACCTCCCCTCCTCCCTCTTCCAGACCTGCTGCATCTCCCCAGCTGCCTGCCTGGAAGACTATTGTCAATTTTGTTCTCTCCGTGCAGACGACAACAAAATCGACAGGAGCCTTCCAGCCAAGCAGCCATGGAGCCATCAGTTTGATTTTTCCTAATAGCAAATCAGAAATTTCTGGCAAAATTGAAATTTTTCCATAAAGGAAATCCCAATTTTATAAAAGGCATATTTTTCCCCCAGAAAGTCATTCCAACAGAATATTCCCAGCTGCCGTAGTTCGAGAGACCTTTGAATTAAAGTCTATAGAAAAAAGCTGCTCGTGTGCTTGGCTGTGAAATAAGGGTGGGTGAACAGTCAAATACAAATAGAAACTGCCTGGGAACCAATGTGCAGGGTCCCATCATCCAGGGATCAGGCCTGAGGTATTTCCCTGACCTTAAAGGAGCTATGAAGGGTGGCATCTTTCCTATAAAGTACTAGAGATGACAATTAAGACTTACATAGCAAGGTTACATCTTCTCTGAGTAATTTACACAGTCCTGAACTCTGGTGAGAATAATTCCCAACCCCAATTACAACCAAACTGGTTCAGAAAAGTATTGCAGCTTTTGTGGCCTCGTTGGAACAGAAACATTTTCAGCAGTGGCATATCAGACACTGTGAGAGAGAAGGGAAAAAAAAGAATTTTTCACTCAGAGTTGCGCTACAATTGTCACCTTTGTTTCACCTCCCTGCTGTTGGGGGCAATTCTCTCTGTGGTAAACAGGCCAGTGGTCCTGCCTGTAGCATCCATGGATCTATGGAATCTATGGATTTCAGGCAGAGTTGCCCCCATGCCAGTGATGTTGGGGAGTCCCAGTGCATGACCTGAGCACAGCTTTCACAGGGCTGTGAGATGAGAAGCTGCAGACAGTCAGGACCCATTGTCTTCAGCAGATTTCTCTCTGTGATGTCTTCACTCTGTGCTGAAGACATTGCCCTTCTTTCCAGCTGCAGGACTGTAGACTGGACTAGAAAATGCCTCCACTTTTGTGGTTTTCCCCTGGCAGGGGTGCCAAATGCCAGCTCCAGGTTCCCAGAGGAGTGGGGACAATCCCTGTTGTTAGCACCTGAGTGGGGCAATTTTGAAAACCTTTCCTTGTGGTGTGACCATCCCTTTTCCCCAGTGCCCTGGCAGCAGCAGTGAGGAGCAGCCAGCACAGTCTCCCGCTGAAGGCACCTGGAGCTTCAGCTGAAAGAGAGCTGCAAGGGGGGCAGGTGTGGTCTGTGCTCCTGAGCTGTGCCAGGCCTTGGGCAGGCTCTCTGCCACAGGTGACCTCCTGCCCAATGGCAGCAGCTTTTCACAGAACAGCACAGGAGCCTTTCACACGCTCTAGAAATATTCTGCAAGTAAAGCACCATTAAGTAATCAAAAGGCAGCACAGAAGAACTTCTGTCAGATGTTTGGGTGTCAATAAAAATGGTCAAGCGCAGAGCAAATCCCTGGAGATGTGGTGAGGTGAACTCCCTGTGTGGTTCCTGGTGGGCAGAGCACCTTGCCATGGGATTGCAGGATCCACACCCCATAGGGGCTGCACATTGCCCCTCCCGTGGTACTGGTTATACTCCACCAGAGATGCCTGCAGTACAGAGGCACAGCGGGGTGAGTTCAAGGGTGGAGTGGCAGCTTTCTTTCTGAGTGCACCAGCCTTCACAGATATAAACCAACCCCTTTATTTGCATGTAAATATTTGGAATTAATTCTTGATAGTTTTGTTTTCAAGTGTTCATTAAAACTTCTCTCCCCTATATTTTATTCATATAGATCAGTCTTTGGCCAACATCTTTCATAAAGTGCTGAAATTTGCCCTTGAGGCATCAGATGGAGTAGTCAGATTGTCAAATAAGTCTCCTAATTGAAGTTAACACTGGCACAATATTTGTCTTTTGAAAATAAACATTGCCAGCAAAGTTGCAGGTCCACCACTCTGTGTGCTGTGGCAGTGTGGGAGAGCCACGGAGTATAGAGCAGAAAAAGGGGAATTTGAGATGAGAAATAGCTCAGAAACGGGCATGTTAGCATATTGTTTCAGTGAAATACCAAACATGCTGCATTTATTAAAAAATCCAGCAAAAGCTGCTTTTTGTGTTGAAGCTCCTTTTGTGTATCAGGTATAAAGAATAAATAAATATTCTCTTTAAGCAATGCATTTGGGTTTTTATATCTTAAAGGGTCAGAAGCAGACATGGGAAATCAATAGTTCTCCTTGTGCTGTGAGAAATTAATCAGTAACTTTGGAGACAATCTGTGTTTAAGAAAACAAACTGAAAGAACATCACATGGCTTTTAAAGACGTCCTCATGTGACATTCCCAGTGGGTTTGAGGCACTAAAGGACTGAGTGTTTTCCAGTGCAATGCTTACAAGAAAACTGGAACCAGAACACGAGACAGGGCATTGTTTGATGATGCCCACTTCAAGATGAGTTGGGAAGTGGGTGTTACTGCCTTTTGAAGAAGCCTGATAATGTATTTTTTTGTGCTGGTTAACTCTCTCTGAGGGTAAAGTCACAGACCTGGGTTCTGCCTCTCACCCTGAGTACTGATTTACCTCTCACTGCAAACCTGGCATCTGGCTTTAGCACAGTGCTCAAAATGACTGTACTCCCAAAGCACATATTTGGCTTGAGTGGAAGTGGGGTCCATGCTTAAGGGTGTGCTTGGACTTCTGTGGGCAGTGCCAGCGACCAGATAGGACCACTTCAGGCACCAGGTGACATGCAAAAATAACAGAATGTGGGTCCTAATGAAGCCTCTAAAGCCTGGGTTTCTCTTCTTCCTCTTCACACATTTAACAATAAAGAATGCTGGTTGCTATTTGCTGTTTGCCACAATTTTGAATAAGAATCTTCTGTGAATGGTAGAAATGCAGAACCCGTGCTCCATAATGTTAATGTACATCACCTGACCCTGTCTCTGCTCCATAGCTATTTGTTTGTATGTAGCAAATCCAGAAGTGATAGATGGATGTGCAGCATTCAGGTTCCCATCACTGGCAGGTTTTGGAATTCATGGTCAGTGATAATTCAGATACCTGGACTGAAAATTCAACTTCATCAACAGCAAGAGGACTTTTAGATAAACCGAGCAGTCAGTGCTCATACAGCTGACTTCTGCCTTAAGTGTCTGTCCTGTCTGGGAAGCTCCTTGGGTACTCTGCCTGTACTGCTAGGCAATCCCATACCTGACCTAAGCAAATCCTAAGAGTGAAGTGAAACAACTTCATTTAAAATGACTGCAGGGTGTCCATCCTGCTGCCCAGTGAGTGCAGCTGCTCCATGCTGCATGCCCTGCTGCTTTCAACCCAGCCCAGTGCAGGGCTGCCCCAAAGATGTAGAGAATCCTTGATCCAGCAGGGCCTGGAAGGGCTCCAGAGTGGAACTGCTGCAAGGGGAGCAGAAAGATGATGTAAAATTATGTGTGTCCCTCGGTCTCCCCAGGCAGAAAGCTCTGGAGAGCTGAGTGCTCTAACACACACCACGGTAAGGACAGAGCGCTCGCAGGGAGGCTGAGCGGCTCTGAGCCACGGGATGCAGTCTGGGAGCTTCAGTTTAAAGCACTAATACCCTAATGGGGCTCCCACTGATCAAACAAAGCCTGCTGACTTTGAGACGAGCAGAATGAGGCTTTTGTAACAAGGTAATACAACACAGGCATTGCTTGATGGGAAGTAAAGACTCACTGATAGCATGGGAGCAATTGCTGATCCTACTTCCATTACCTTTATTGGGAGCAGCCCCAAAATATTTAAGTGGAGATTGGCATATCACATATATATAATCTAAAGTATCTCAGGATTTATGCAGTGGTACCAGCCCAGAGACAGACAGATGAAATATTACTGCTACTACATTTAATTTATAATCTTCATCTGACTAAACCTGTTCCTACCTACTTATATGGACCCCATTACCAAAGTGGCTGAGCAGCTGCCAGTTATTTAGAAATATAAATAAAACAGCAGAGATTATTTAGTTCTCTGCCTCCCTTACTTCTCCTGTAAGATTTCCTGTGAGGTTTGCCCTTGGCTTGTTTAAGGTCTTGTGCATAAGTGAATGGCACTGGGAATATCCATGTTTGTTTTAAACCTTTTGAGAAGAACAAGTCTACCAAAAAGAAATGAACATTTATTTCTGAATATATTGAGAACAATGACTATCAGAAAGCATAAAAGCAAATAATGAAGACTAGCTCCAGGAGCTCTGAGAATTTCATTGCACAAGCTCACAAACTTTCCCTGTTTGTTCACAGTCCAGATTGTTCTTGTCAAATGTCATGGGAGGTCATGTTGGTGGAAGGAGATGTGATATCTCAGGAAGCAAAGTCCAATACCCTGAGTGGCCTTGACTATCAAGACAGAAGCACTGGACAAACCAAAGGAATTTGTGCCTCTGAGCAAATATCTTTAGAAGTTTTCAGAGCTCATGGCTTTATTGCTAGATGTGATAAACAGCCATGGCAAGACTTCAAAGTCAAGCAGCGCACTGATGTCCAACCTTGTCTCATAGGGGTGGCTGCATGCTTTTGGCTGGTCAGTCACAGGCAGAAAATTGATTGCCAAGGACTGAGTAAAGATGTGCACTTGCCCTCTTTGTATCAACAACTCTCCAGCCCTCAGCAGGAAGAGGAAGCACTGCAGCTCCCAGCCCGTCAGAGAGCTGCTCTCGGAGAATGTGCTGCTGGCTGGGGCTGGATTGAGACACACAGGACCAAAGCTGGCTCCTCTTTGGGATAAATACTCAGCCTAGTTCTCACCATGTCCTATTCTCATCACATGGCAATCAGGGGCTGCATCTCGTGAGGGTGCAATATGGAGCAACAGTGGCTCTGAGAGTGGTCCAAAAGAAGGAACATGAAATATTTCAAGATGTTTCCTCCACACCAGGACAGGACTATATTATCTCGTTCCTATTTCTGGCTGTTGCTTGAGGTCATGAATCTCCACCAATGGATAAAAAGATAGTCCTGGACCCTTTTCATAATTGTTTCTGGATATATCCTTCCTCAATCTTATTCTGCACAAAACTTCTTGAATAGCTCATTTAAGGAGAAAACACTTGAAAAGTATATTAGCAAACTCTTTCAGTGGGGTAAAACCATCCACATGGAAAATTCAAGTTTTCAAGAGAGCCATTAAGTGTGATTAAACCTTTAAAAAGGGAGAACAATGAATGCAGCCTTGTATTTAGCAATTTCATATCTTTAATTGTACAAAGATTTTCTTTAAAAGCACAAGGCTGAAAGGAAGCTGAATGTTACAGTATTTACTGAAGGAAAGCAATGAGAGAAGGCCTGCTCAGTAGCTAATGGAGTGAAGCCCAGAAATAATGACAAAAAAGCGGTAACGACCGCTCTCCAACACAACATATATAAAAGAGGAAGCCATAAAAAGGCAACAATTCTTGACTTAGCTTTGAGTTTCACAATGACAGTGATTACAGATAGCAAGTGGAAGAGCATATAAGCCATGATGAAATCTGGTTGGCTGTGCAATTGAGATTCAAGTGAAAGAAAGCAACAGGGACATTGAATTTCTGCAGCACAAATTTTGGATGGGGTATGAGAAATGGAAAGAAAGGAAGAAAGAGCAAGGCCATCAAAAAGTTCAGCAGAAAATGAATATATTCTTGTCCATTCCATCTAATAATAAACACAGTAGGGGCCAGATCCTCAGCTGGTGATGCCAGTGTTTGAGCTAGTTTGCTGTTCCTGCAGATGTGCTGTCACACTGTGCACATGTCCCAGCACACTGTAGCCTGTGCCACCTTGCAGCAGCTTCACAAGCAGAAAAATTTTGACTATCACAAACTTGAATAAAAATAAAAAAAGGGGGGAGGGCTAAAATCAAGCTGATTACAGCATACAGTAGTTATATTTCTGGTACATTTGATGCTTAGTGTTATTTTAAATAGAAAGTATTTTGATCCATTCATGACACGTGCTAATTACCAACTTTATTTTTCCTGATTGATATTTTTAAAAAGCAGTGTTTACATCTGATCTGCAAGCACATGAGTGCATGGCTTTCTTCATGCATGTAATACTAAGTTTAGATATGCATGAACTTTTCTGTGACAGACTTATGTTATCTCAGTTACAGCCTTAATTGTACTTCAAATGCTAGTGAGTAGCCAAAGCTTTTCCTAAAGCTTTCCCTCTGCCTATCTGTGAACAGCCTGAAAGTGCAATGTTTATTCTCTTGTATATTCAGAAGAGTTCTTTATATTTGGGATTCTAGAGAAATTAAAAAATATAACAAAATTTAACCAGCCCAGAACCTTAAATGTACAGAGTCCAGAAAACAGATGAATCTCAAAAATACTGAAATTGCAAGCAGATGACTGGCAGCAGGAAAGCCCCAGTCCAGTGTTGGTGGTCCCAGGCAGGGGGAGTATCATAGAGCACAACACAAACCCAGTAAATTCACAGGGAAAAGGCTGACTGAGGTTTGATGCTGTCACGTAGAAATGTTGAGCAGAACCATATCAGCTCTCTGAGGGGTTTGCCTGCACAGGTTTCTTGCACTTGCACAGACTAACACAATCTGTAAGCTTATTACTTAAAGTCATGGCTACTTTCATGAGCAGTGACATAAGGAGTCAGGGAGGAAAGGAGGGATGATGTGCAGGTGGCAGCACATTGCAAGCAGAGCAGAAGGATGATGAAAATAGATATGATTTCAAGGCCTGTAAAAGCTAGCAAGAGTGTGGGACAAACGTATGAGAAACTGAAAAGTCTGATGCCTACCATGGAAGCAGTGGCTTGCTGATGGTGGCCATAAGGGGATACTTCTGATAGGGGTGATCAAAATAAAGAATCAGATGAAAATGCTGTTCCATAGCAGGCAACACTGTCTGCAATTGCATTCTCATTCACAGAATAGTTTCAGTTGGAAACAGAGAGCACACTGACATTGAATCTGAGCAGTGGTTTGTGAGCCTGATAACTTGTGGGGAGATGTGTTGGCTTAACATGCTACTTCCCTCTCTGCAAAAACATACCTCATATTTGTCATGAGAGCATCAGGACTGTAGCAGTAGTGCTAATCCTCCTTGCACTAGTGATGCAGTGGAACACATGTAGCCCACAGACCAGCCTGGGTTATCCAAGTGAACACACACTTCTTCTTTGGTGTTTCCTTTGCTTTTATGTAATAACAGATAAACAGACACGGTCCTGGAAAAATTGCTTGTTTTCTTTAACTTTTGGTCCTGGTATTGAATTAGAGCAAGTGCCTGAAGCTGGAGGCTCCCTGCTTTTGGAAACAGCTCTGTCACTGAATCATATTTAGTAAGTGATTTTAACAATCAGAAGAGTCCATCATGGGACAGACTCTCCAGGTTTGGCTAATAATTTTGGAACACTTGATGTTTTTAATTGCGAAGATGGTTTCAGTCTGGTAGCCCTGAAAACAACATTCAAATCTGAGACATAATTGTTGTTAGAAGCACTGAAAAGATCTGTTATTAGAGGCACGGATATTTCCTGTAGTCCCAGCACCTCTGGAAAATTTTGGCTGGAGACATCATCAGAAACCTGCATGACAAATGAAGAAGAGGGCAATGCCTGCTATGTAGATTTTGCAGTCTGTCATCAGTGAAGACATATGAAAATCAGTGGATGGAAAAGGGGTTTTGAGTGGGAAAGATGAATGAAAGTGCTCCCTATAGACAATATACACTGAGGTTTTGTTAATAAAGAAACAGTGCAAATACAGAGTTCCAGTGTCTTAAATAAAAACAAACTAAATTTCTTTGTGCCATAGCTCTTAGCCTGTAATAATGGGCACTTAAGGAAGATTATATTGTGTGATTATAATCAAAAATACATCCTTATGTAAACAAAATTACTAATTGATTTGTATAGGCTACATCCCTGACACTCCCAGGACTGTGGCATTTTTTTCCAATGAAACCCTTAGGCAGCTACTCTTTATGGATAAGGCAGGAGCATCTGGATGCACAATAGCTCCTGCATTAGCGAAGTTGCTGGGCACAGAGTCTGTTTGCATCGACTAACTGGTGGTGACCAGGAGCCATTATTTCCAAGGGATACAATGGCCAGCAGGAACATTACACTCACAATACTGAAGAATGCAAATGCATTAGCTCCTGACCTCCCAGGAAATGGTATGTGGCACTGCTGCTCCAAAAGTTCTGAAACTGGTTTGCAAGTACTTATGTCTACTTGCTCAGAGAAAATGACACCTGTCACTTGTTCTGTTTTGACCTCTGAGGAGGATGAATGGACTCACATACATGATCTTTAAAAACACGTTCACATCGAGAGCAGGAGGGCTTGGAGTGAGCAGGTTGAGGGGGCCTAGCAGAAATGAACTGTTGTGAGTGGGGTGTGAAATAAAAGCTTGGTCACATGGGGGAATAGCAAACCAGCCAGCAAAGCTGTTGGAGAGATTTTTTTGGTTCCCAGAGGATCAAGAATGGTTAAACAAAGGTGCTTTTGAAAGTGTATCACAAGGCCTTCACTAGTCACTCACCATTTGGTGTCCATCAGATTTGGTCCTTGTGCAGGCTAGGGCTGTTTGGCACCCTCAGGGAAGGTGCATTTACTTAAACTAAGCCTGAATTTGACCTGACACTACAGGTAGGAGAGATGTGCTACTGGAAAAGCACAATGAGAAGCACACACAGGAAACCAGGGACTGCAGGGTAAAAAATTATCCTGGATGGGTGAGCCCACCAGGATCACAAATGATAACTGTGTCCAGTTTCCCTTGTTGCACCAGCCCACGGTGTGAGTGATGCATTTTGGTGATCATGTCCAAAACTTTGATCAAGCTTCATTTCGTTTGCTTCATTTTTTAACTGTTGTTTTTCTCCTCATTATCTTACTGTGATGAAATGGTAAAACTGTCTCTACACCTTAACTGTGTGTTTCTTGTACTTACAAGCTGGTAAACAAATTTGACCTTTAGTGGGTTTTATTAGGGTCACTGAAGCCCTTGGTTTCCTAGCTTTGCTTTGTAATGCTTGTTTTTCCCTTTCTTTTGCTCTCCCTCTCACATGCACAAACATACACACATGTCCATGTGCACCTGCTTCCATATTTGCTTTCATATGATTCCTTTTTCCTGGAACCTTTTTCCAAACAAGTTCTAAAGGCCCCAGCAAAATGCTGTTTCAAAATTATTGCTGTTGTTGTGTTCCTGTTCACTAGGAGGTCAAAAATATTGAACAAGTTGTTGCTGTTTAGAAAAATACAACGAAAATTTGAGCTTTCTTTTTCATTGGTGATTTGTAGTCTCTGTTTTCTCACTGACCCTAGTTCAAAATGTGCGTTGGGCTGCCTGTGGAATATTTTGGGATGGCCAACATGGCAATGCAGGAAGTTATTATCTGTGTCCTGCTTTTCTTTATGTTTGGGAGAAGGACAAATTGTGGCAGCTGGACACCTGGTATAGCTCATGCTGCTGGGCAGACTCAGGGGGCCAGGAAGAAATTCCACCAGCACATTTTCTGTAAGCAAGTGACAGAAAGTGAGTGCAAAAGAAAAGGATGTGAGCTAGATGATATTGAAGGTGTTTAAAAATCCCAATTAAAATTTAGAGAAGTGCAAGTGTCCCTGAACTAAGAGAGCCACACTTTCCTAAACTGCCTGCTGGAGAGGCAGCTATGGGGCTGTTGGAGATGCCTTTAAAGGAATGCAGAAATGAGCATGTCCACAATGATACAGGGATTTAAAAATACACCCAATCCTATGAGATCCTCTGTTAGACTATTTCTAAACTGCAGATAGCACAAGCTGCATGAGTAATCTGCAGGAATGAGGCTCCTTCATCAGGAGTAACCCAGTCCCACTCTCAGGAACACCAGCGCCGTGCATGGCTGGTTTCAGGGTTGTGCTGTTTCCCTGCAGCTGAGAACTGAGTGGTCAGTGTGGTTTTGACTTGGGAAGGTACTGCCAGAAAGCTGAATTTAAGAGGAGAAACAAGCTTCTGAAAGGCTGTTGCCATCGTGTTACTGAAATGTTCTAATTCTAATGAGAATTTTAACCATTTCTTTTAATCTGTATTTCTGCACAGAAGAGGATGAGAATATTGGGGGAAAATAATAATTATGCAAATCAGAATCAGAAATTAGTGGTAAGACTAACTTTGCAAAAGGGAAATATTTTCCCCATCTTTAAATTTCTTTCCTCACCTCATTGAAGCTGGATGCATGCGAAAGAATTTTGTTAGACCCAGACTCTTGACTCTGTGATATCAGGTCAGCCTGTTGCTCAGCCTGGTGCACTCAACTTGAATGGAAAGATGCTGTAAACCCCAAAAAGAAGAACCACACTTGCAAGCACAGTGATAGTAATTTTTTTCCTCATATATTTACCGTTACTTCCAGATACAAAGGGTATCTGTGTTCACTTTGTTTAAAACAACAGGAATACTTTATTTGTGTTGCACCCAGTTTTACTTTGGTTTTTAAGGACAAAGATGGGGTTTCTACCACATTTGTGAGAACCTTATTCCCACCAGAGTTCTGCCAAAATGGTCTGAGTGTGGCCACCAACTGACTTGTCCTTTCCATGTCTGTGCTGTGTGACCAGTGGGGCTCATCAGTGGTGCATGGTGAGAGCTGCTGGGGAGAGCAATGCCTGAGAAAAAAATAATTGCCAAGGTATTTTCAAGAGAAATATGAGGGGCAGGCAGGACTTGACATGAGAAAGGATGGGAAGGTCAGAGGGGGGGGCAACTGTGGCATTCAGGCAGGGCCTTTTTGTCAACATTGGGTCTGGGGGTGTTTTTTACCCCGTATGGAAGCACAATGCAGTGTGTGGATAGATGGCAGTGAATGTAAGTTCCTTGAAAACAAAATAAGCAAGTACTTGGCCCAGACACTGTGGGTACAATTGCTTATCCAATCCAATGGAGATGGGTTTCACAAGGGCCTCCTGTTGTCCTAAAACATCTTATTCTCCTTGTTAAAAGGCATTTAAAAGCACAAAATACTTTTATTAAAAATGCTTTTCAGGGCTATATGATGCTAAAAGCACTTTCTATGGCTTACATTGCTATTTAGGAGAGCATGTTATTTCTTTTTAATTTGCTCACTCATTCCTGAATAACTTTTCATAGGACTCCAGACACTGCAGTGTGACAGCTAAACCAAGGAGCATCGGATGCGATGGAATTGCTCTACAAGCAACCTTGCCAAAGGCCCTTTTGCTGCACAAAGCTGGCTCTATCTTTGTATATTGAGGGAGCTAAATCAATGTTAAATGCTTGGCTCTTTTCACAGGACAATGACCAGGACCTAAGCTGCGTCCTTCCCTTTTGATTGACACTTGAAACGTTGAGTTGGAATCAGCCAGAGGCACTGCTACAAGCCTGAAGCCTCTGCTGGGGATAACAACTGGTGACATCTGCAGAAAGGCCGACAAAAGGCAGTTGAAAGCCGTGTTTGTTGCTTTCCCCTCTCAGATCTCCTCCCTTTCATGGAGCTCCTTACTTGCTTTAATATTATGATTCAGCACCTGGCTCTTTTGAACCTTGCTTTAAACTTCAAAAGGCGAGGTGGTATTAACAAACATGAAACGAAAAAGTGGCAGTAGTTTGATTTACTGTTGTCGTCTTATCAAGGGGGTTTTTTGTCACCAGCTGCCACTTTCTGTCATCTTTGGAACCATTATCATTTCTCTAAAATCTAAAAGACTCCACTTAATAACAGCTTTGAATACAGGCAGGATCAGTAACCTATACAGTTCTGGGATGACAGAACCGTCAAATGAAAAGAAAGATGTTGCCAAAAAAAAAAAAAAATCCTTAAGAAAAAACCCCAATAAAACAAATAAAAGCTGTGGTACTTCTAAGTGACCTTGATTTCAGAATTAAACAAATCGAGCGCAATTCCATTGTTCTTTTTGGATTCATTCTGCACTTTCCTTGCAACATTTCTTTTTTGTTCTCAGGACTAAGCAAAAACAAAGCCAAGGCTTCCAGAACAACTGCTCAGTGCACAACGAGCACTTGGTATCACATGAGCCCCATAAGCTCCTCACTTGTAAAAGTGCCAGTGATAATTGCCAGTCTCCTTCCACTGCCGCCCTGGTGCAGCAGCTCTCATCCAGCCTGGGATGGAGCCTCCAAAGCTGCCTTGCTCTGGCAGGCTCCCTGGTCAAAACTCTATTTAACTCTCACTTTTACAGCACCTTTCCATGTTTCCCTGCCATCTTTCCCAACAGACCTGTGCTGTCCTTTGGCTGCCAGGGCAGAACCTGAAATGCCTCAGTGCCTTGTCAGGCCAGTTTGTCTTCCAAAACTTTCCAGGTTCAGTTAAAGGCAATCAAATAAAAGCAAGCAAGTTTCTGATCACCAACCTGCTGCACTTTCTGTGCAGGTCACTCTACTGTCCTCTGCAGAAAACATCCCTATCCCTTTTCTTGCTTGCTGTATAATGCTATCCAAAATGAACCTACCTGGAAGAAGAAATTTCTCTTGGTGTCTTCTAAACTCCTGAATTATTTGATGGGCATGTCTCAGACCAGTGCTATGTGGCTTTTATCTCATAGACCTGAACCTGCACTTCTGCTCCTGTGCATTTTGGTAGTACTTTCCACCCTACAAAAAAATCTCCAAATGATCCCCTCTCCTGTCCCAGGTGAAGTGTCCTCCCTCCCACAACCTACACAAACAACACACGGTGACAGGGAAATGGCTGCTCCAAAACATCTTCTCCCAGTATCTCAGCAGCTGGACTCCCTCTGCTGCCCATCGCCCCCTTTCCAGACTCTTTTCATCACAGGGATCTGGAATGGTTTAATTCCAGCATTTCTTGGTAGAATGGAGATGAAAACAACAGAGTGAATATCCTCTGGAATGTGAAAATGCTGATGTTCTGACTGATTGAAAACCAGGATTGCCAGAATCCAAAGTTGATTATGGGTCTTTTTTTGGATTGGGATATGACAAAACTCATACAAAAGTGAGATGGGGGTTGCTAAAAATACCTATTATCTTCTGACAGAAGGCTCACTGTGTAATCACACTGAGGTTTTCTCACGGAGCATGTCCACATTTGAAATTTTAGTCATTTTAACAACTGTTAATTACCACATGCTAACTAGCAGAAGTGTGTGTGGGGGAGATGTTGTATATTTATTTGTTCCAGACTTGGAACATATTAGAATGTAGGCTTTATTCCAGTTTACTGTCCTATGAATGAATGTGTTATCCAATTACAAATGAAAGATATCACAAGAACAAATAAGTAAGGATCTTTTCCCAGGATGTTTTTTGATGAGGAAACCCAGAATATGTTTACCACATTGGGTCCAGTGAAAAATCTATTCTTCAGCCTTTTAAAGGTGCCTGTGACACACAGGAACAGAAGAAAAGTGCCTGTGTAGGGAGGAAGAATAATGGAGAGGTGGCTTTTTATTTTACTTTTTTTATTTTACTTTTCTTTTAGAAAAATAAATTCTGAGATAAAAAATGGGAAATGCATGGGAAAGTAGTGGTGTAATGGAATGGATGCCTCTGAATTAGGATGAATGCAAGAGAAGAGCTGATGACCATATTATACATGTACATACATATATGAATTTTTTTTTTAATTCAGCCACTATATTGTCAGTATATTCAACAATACATATGTTCAATATATTTGTAATTACAGCAACATATATGTATTTTGAATTTACTGAATTTTGGCTTTATCATTTCCTTGACAGATTTTGGAAATGAGAAAACTGAGATCAGACTTAAAATCACTGACAGCATAATCCAAGATAAATATCTGACAGGTTAAGGAAACTCACAGCATCTGGAGAGGTTGAAGATGCAATCCCCACATCTACTGCATATCTTTTCAATCTCTAAAAACTGCCTGTAATAATTCCCAGAAAGAGAAAGATGTACAACATTAAAATAGTTTCACAGTGTCTGTCAGAGAGGTCTCCAGTGCTGGCAGAAGAAGCCAAAAAGGGGAACTGGAGAATTACCTGGTGTCTGGGATTCAAAATAAAAGCTACTGGTGTTGGAAGAATACCTCCAGAAGGAGCATCTCTCTTTGTGGAAAGAAATGTCAAAGGGAAAGGGACTGGAAATGTTCCTGTAGCCTACATTTATTTCTAAATTAAAAACAACCCCTAAAAAACAACAAACAGAAGCACTGCAAGGATTTCGTCAGCTCCAGCAGCTCTGATGCAATTTTGCAAGTAGTTTAATCAAGATGCAGCCACTCCCAGGCAAATGGAATGATAAAAAAGTAATAAAAAAAGTAAAGTCAATGTGAATCAGCTTTCTACATAGTCTGATCCAGACTTGTTTTCAGGAAAAACTGTGAATGGAGATTGTTTCTTCTGAAAGAATGAGGCTGTGGATCTGTGTCAAGCAGGTGGCACCATATAAGGTATTTTAGAAACAAAAAACTAGAATGAGTATCCTATAATACTGATAGAATTTGTAGTAAATGTAATTGGGAATGAGATAAATAACTGAGTTTAAATATATATCTGGGCTTATGAATTCTTTAGAGGGAAGTGATGGACACAAATCTGTCAGAGCTTCTTTGAAAAACCTCAGTGACAGTCAGACAGAAAACATGAATGTAAAAAAATCACTGAAAAATAGAAATTAGATGAATACCAGCAACATCCTGTGCTGAGAGCAGCTTTTCTCACTCCTCCTCCTCCTCCAAAATATAAAAATAAAAAATATTCAATTGCACAAGTGTAGGAACAGATAAGCATTAGAAAATACAACCAGAGAAGAGAGAAAATAACACAGACTGTGTGTCTTGAAAAATAAATAGGTTTAGAAAATCCTAAAAAATGCAGAGAAGGTGACTAGAGAATAATTATGATTATTTGTTATTTCTTAGAACACAAGAACTAAGACAACCTGATGAAATGAGGAGGCAACAGAATCAAAAGAAATTACATTTACATGTGCTGCTCTATTTAATTTTACAACTTATTCCCAAGTGGTGCTGTAGAAGCTCAGGGTACAAATGGCTTCAAAAAGCAACTACACAGAAAGATCCCTAAAGTGAAGATATTTTTTTTCCTGAACAGTTATCTTTGGACAGTTAATTTTCCTAATATAAATAAACCTTTAAAATTTATGAGTGTTAATATGCTAAACTGCAGTACTTTTATCAGCTGTGATCTCTCCTGTGTCCATATTTCATACAGCAACTGCCCTTCCCCTTTGTCAAAGTTTTCTTACAGAAGTTTAGCTTTCATCTGTATGTATGAGGGTTAACTTAAACCATCCTTTGAAAAATGAACTTGTATCTAGCTTTAATTGGGCAGCATGGGTGTTTTCAAGAGTTTTCAGTAGATGGAGGACATAAGTAGCACGTTTTAAAGTTCTTCTGACACCAGTTAAGTGTTTGCAGGGTTAAGTTAGAAGAATTTATGTAGAAAAAAAAGCAATAAAAATGCTGATGTGTTTATTTTCTCAATGGCTCATGGACAGTTATGTGGTGCACCTTCCCTTCTGCCTACATTAACACCTTAATGAAGCCCTGCCAAGCATTGCTCCTTCACTGAGTCTCCAGGCTGCTGCAGACATGGTCAGGCCAGATCAAATGAAGGGTTTAGATGCCAGCAAGGCAGGAGTTTTAAAAGCAGCTCATGGCAGTGCACTGAGAGGTCACTGCCCCAGGAAAATGGTCTGAAACTCCTGCTCACTGTTAATAAAAGTATGAAGCTGATGTTTGTCTGTGTCTAGTGCTACCTGTGCAGTTTAATATCTTTCCTTACTTCAAGACTCAGCCCCTCAATTCCCTTGTAGAAGTAGGCACCTTCACAATCGCATGACAAACATCTGGCCAAGAATTGTAAGATTTCTGTTCAGTGCTTTTCCAACTTTGCTAAAGTCAGTTCTCATCTTCACTCTGGGAAGAGGCATGGGCACCACTTTATAAGCTAAAGTCAACTCACCAGCATCCTCCTTGTGGAAAATGTGTCACTGTGAAGAGGTGGAAGCAAGGTTTGCACATTGAAGGACAGAGTCCACTAGCACCACCAAAAGCAGAGATCACTTTCTCATTTCTGGGCACTGCACATGAGTAGTGACATTGGAGACTCATGGGTGGGTGGTTTGCCAGCGGGAGCTCCTCTGCTCTCCTGGTCAGCATCAGTGCCGGCCAAATCAAGTTATCTTTTGTTTTTATTCGTATCCGCTATGAGCAGCTAATCTCACACCGAGGTGAGCTCCACAGCCTGCTGAAATCATGTGTTTCATCTGGAAACTCTCTCACGCACGTGCTTGTTCCTCCAGCTATAAATATCCCACAGCAAAACCTCCGAAATGGCACCCTCCTCTGGCTCAGCCGCACCCACAGCCAAACACACTTATCTGACTATCACAGCAGCACCAACACAGCTGAAAACTGCAGGAAACTTCATAGCAAAACAAACTGGGCAGTGACAAATGCCTGCAAAGCTCCGGAGATCCCAATTCCTGTCATATCAAATGTCAAGGACCAGCAGCTACAGGGCGGAGCCCAGCCTGCATGCCTTCCCTCAGCCAGGTGGGAGCCATGCACGTTGCCCTGGTCTTGCCTCCATCACAGCAGTGAAAGCTGGCCCCAGACAGGGCTGAAAATTTCATTTACATCATGTATATTCCGTGGGGGTGATCCTCTGCACATGGATGCTTCCAGTAGGCACATGATTTCCACAGAGAGTGCCTACAGCGAAGCAACAGAGTGCACGCGGGGTTTGTCTTTGTCTGCTGTAAAAAAGGTGAAGCACATGGCAATTCAGAAATTTCTACCTATATACATCAAGGTTTCCCAGTTCTGAGTTCACTTGTTGTGTCACCCTCTAGAAGAGATGGAAGGCTCAAAGCCACTTGAAATTTCTTTGTGCAGTGGTTGAGGGCCAAAAGAAACAAGCACACACTGCAAGGTATATGAAGCAAGACTACGCCAAACCTCATGACACACCTTTTGTTCTTGTCCATATAAATACTTTATGCATTTAGAGAAGTCTCCATCCAAAGGAAGTTCCCAGAAACCTCAAGTTTTGCTTTCCATTGCAGCCTTGAAAGACAGTATGTCACCAGGAAATGGAGCTTCTCCAGAAGATACTGAGACCTTTTTTCAAGTAGGCGCAGCTTGTTAAGCATACTGTGATTTACCTTCAGGATGGATCAGGAATGCACTTTTACCCCCACATTTCCATGGGGTTGCAACCACACGTTAGCACCAGTCCACCTGCAGCACCGAGAAGCACTGGCAGATGGTGATGGCTTATAGATACACTCACCTGCCCCCAGTTCCAAAACCTGCAAAAGGAGGGCCCAGGTCTGGCCCAGCAGACCTGAGGTGCCCTGATGCAGTCGCTCCTGATGTACCCATGTGCTTTTTGAGGCACCTGAAAGCGGAAGCAAGAGAAGGTTTGCAGGAAAGTGGCCAAAGCAGAACTTGCTTTTCCTCCTGCAGCTCCCACTCCAGTTTTGTGCACCTGGCAGAAGGTGCAAAGCATGCTCTGTACTTCTGGGTGAGATGGTGTGACCACAGAGCTGCTTGACTTTGGCTCCACTGAAGTTTTCTTTTCAGCAATGCCCCAAACACGTTGAGTTCACTGTCAAGCTAAGGAGTGAGTGCTTTGTCTGTTTAAACTGTTTTTATTTTGAACTTTTCCTTGCAGAAATTTCAAGGAAAATTAACACCAAGTGGGAGCCTACCTTGGCTACTGACAGTAATATTTCCTGGAAACCTGGAGACTCTACACAGCTTGAGCTGACCACCCACTAGATCAGGGCTGGGGCAGAGAGGCTTTACATTGTGGGAAAGCTGAATGAAGCTGTTTTTTCTTGTAGCTGCACTCTGCAGCTGGGCAGAAGGCTTCTGGTCTTCAAGAGTTGTCGGCTGAGAATTATTCACTAACAGTTGAAATTCCTCCAAAGGAAAATAAACAGAAGACAATTCAAGTGGTTTCAGCAATGCAAGACATAAAAAAGTGAGAAAAATCTACAGGCATTTCTCACCACCCTTGTGCTTAAAGCATTCCAATTCCTTCTTAACTTTTTATTTGTTGAAAGAAAAACATTGTTTCAAGATAATTAAATTTACGGTCTAGCGAAGAAAAGGAGCCAGCCATGTGACCTCCCAACATTTCCTAACCAAAATCCCTGTACATTATATGGGGACATATGCTTCTTTCCTTTTCTTAATTCATTCAATTTTTTATATTCTTGCCATATTCTGATTCCAAACATTTCACCGTATACAAGCCCCAAGCTTTTGCTGGGAACTCTATCTGCCTGGAGTCAACTTTGACACTACCAGAAAAAATGATGCTCATTTTAGAACCCTTTTTCTTGGAGCTTTTCAAATTCTAGGTATTTGCAGAGCCCAGGCAAAGGTTTTCAAACTGAAAGATGCTAAATTAAGGCACGAGTTCATGGTCATGGATGACCTGGAGAGCTGAAGAGGCACTTTCTGCATTTCCCTCTGTGAGCAGAGGCTGAGTAGCACGAAGCCACAGGGCAGTGAGGAGAACCTCTCTCCCTCTCTCCAGTGAAATATCTCAGATAAGTGGAAGAGGTCAATTTAATAACCTAGATTGCCCTCAACTATTAAGTCAGATTAAAATGTCAAGCCCCTCCAATGCTAGAATTTAGGGCACTTGGTATTCCTCGCCTGGGCTTTTTCAAAGACGGGGCCATCTGCACATCCTGGGCCCCGTCCAGGTCCGCGCTCCCAGCGCCTCAGCGCGGAGATGTTCGGGTTTGGTGGTTTGTCCCTCCCATTTAATTTCAAAAGAAGTAAAATGAAATGATCTTTTTTTTCTTTCCATTTGGCCTAATAAGATCTCCATATTTTTAAATTACCATCTCTGTGCATGTGTTCTCTGTAGAGCTGCCAGTCAACGTCAAATGAGGTGTATAAATCAAAACTCTGGTTATGTTCTGATAGCATTATATAGACTGGCAGAAAAACACAGGTGAACGAGTGTCACATCTACATGAGATTTTTTTCTCCCTTTTTAAATTGAGACATCTGTCTAATCTCAGTACTTCCCAGTAAATGAATATAGGCACCTCAGAAGCTTATCTAAGCTTGATGCTAAAGAAAAACATTTCTATGGGCACATTTGTACCTGTCAGCACTTACTGTAGAGATCTCTCTCTACAGTAACGTGAGTGACATCAGAATAATTAAAATTATTGTTAATGTTAACACTACTTTAGCACCCATTTTACCTTATTTTGAAAGGGAGACTTTCCATGAACCCAAACGTAAGTGGGTATTGGATCATTTTTCAAAAACTTTGTGGAAACCAGGGAAGGACAAAGTCAAAGAGAAGGAAAGTCAGCAATGCACGTCGCAGGGGATTATGGATGTATACATCTATCTATACGCTGGACTGATAAGCTTTCTCTGAGCTGTTTTTGCAAGGCAGTCATTTAATGTTGAACAAAAGTACAGCTGAGACTTTCTTTTCCCCACATCTAGCCACATCTACGCTCGAGCGAAATGCCTTACGTGTAAACCCAGCCCACTCAAAGACACCTCAACCTTGACACTTTGTTTTCTTTTGCAGAACTCTGTTTCTTTACAGCACCACTTGCCTGACATGCTCCCATGTGAAGCAGAGTTATCAGAATAATAATTAACAGGCTCTCATTAATTTAGGATCAAACAATACCCCCTAATGAAGCAGGGACCGGCCAATGTGATCCCTTAAAGTGAGGCGTATGCTTTTCTTACACCTCGTGGCATCTAATCTGCCGTAACCATTAGGCACCGAGCTGACCGTAAAGGCCCGTGTAACATTGAGTCAAGGACAGTTAATGGATGCCGGAGCACAAACAAGAGTGCTCCAAGCATGTCAGTCAAGACTAACCTGAGGCAAAAACATCAAAATGCAGGTTGGAGTTTTGACATTCCTGCAGGCTCTGTACGCCTCGCCAGTGAATTTTTAAAGTCAATATCCCCCTCCTGCTCGCAAACACTTTCTATCTGATGAGTAGCAGTAATGTGGATCTGATTGAACTTTGACTAAAGTATTACTTAAAAGGCAGCTTTGAATGTGTATGCGTGTGTATGTGTTGTTTTTTTTTTTTTTAATAAATGTCTGTGATAACAATAAAGACAGTTTACACAGATTATCACAGGCTGTGTCTTTAGACTTCAAGGTTATATGATTAGGAAATTAGAAAAGAGATGAGATTAGAAAAACCACAGAACATTTTGAAAAAGAAAGCTTTTTACAAATTATCTGTGTACTGAATTTGCACAGAATCTGATAGATAAATCTTCTCATATTTGGAAATGGATAAATGCTACAATGTAAATAGAAGGGACCGGCTTGGGAGCACACATCTGGCAAAAGTTCAAAAAGCATATTAAGTATTCTAATTTGTTTAAAGCTTACTTATAAAAAAATGCATATTGTGATATAAAATGTAATGATTTCTGCATGGAAATGTAATGAGCAATAATAATTGCTCTGGATGAGCATACCACACAGTGTTAGAAAGTGCAGTCCCTTTGCTTTCAGATTTCACATTAAACCTTTATTTTCTCTCTCCCCTTTGCACAGTGGAGTGAAATCATTAAGGCAAATGGACACGGAATTTAAGCCAAGATCGTTCCTAGTATTGGGCACTACCAGGGGCACATGGGGTGTCATAAAATTGGGGTGGTGGCAGCAATAAGCACACTTCCTATTACTGGAAAAGAAGGTGTGCTTTCAAGGGGAAATTGTATTAGTTGAGGTGGTACATTATTATTTAGAAGTCCTGATCAAAATTTCCAAGCAAGCCATAAAACTTGATTAATTTAGGAAGCCAACATTTTCATGCATTCTTTGAAGAGTTTCTGATACTGCACTTATGGTGAACATTTTGATGGGGGTCATATTTCTATTAGAGCACATCAGTGGGTGAGCCATTTGATGTGTTTTTCATTTGTCTTGTGACCTTTCACTTGGCACTGTCCTGTTGTTTCTTTGGTTGTAACTTTTTTAACCTTTTAATTTTTTCCTGAACTTGAGATCATGTGTATTCCAGGGACACAGCAGTACAAATATTTTGCATTAACTGCACACACCTTAGGCATATTTTTTTTCCTTTGGCTCTTGGCTTCATGTAGCATTGCTCTGTCCTATTAAACTGTTGTGTTTCAGCCCAGAGATGGCTGTACTCATCAGTAGAGAAAAAAGCTCAGGGCTTGTTGAGAGCTCAGATTTCTCTGGGTCTTTTGCATTGGGATGCACTCTGCTATACAAATAAATGGGTAATAAATCTCCAAATATTTTCTTTTACATTAAAGAAAAAGAAAAGATGCAAAGTCTTCAGCTAAACCCTCATGTACTGTGATTTCTTCTCTGTGAAGAACATTTATGTGATGCTGATTTTTTTTTGTTTTAATGTTTAATTTCAGCATGTTTACACCCAGCTTTAATCAGATCCCCATCCCAGAGCAAAATGCACATTTTTCACTTGGCTTTTTTTTTAAAAAGAACTCTGCGATAGCAATAAAGACATTTTTGTTCTAACAAGAATGTTTTAACATTTTGTGACAAAAATAAAGAGCATTTTCACAGATTATCACAGCCCATTAGGTTTCCAACAAAGGTCTTTTTCCTGACCAAAGACCTGTAGTGCACTGAAGAAATAGAAATCAAGTTTCCAAATCCCAGCAGCAGTTTTCTATAACACCATATTTTTCTCTCTTACATGTGGCTTAGCATAGTCAAAGGATCTCATGATAATGTCACACAACTCTGTGGAGCAGAGACCATATTAAGATGTCATTCTGATGGCAAAATAATGGCAATTCAAGCCTGCAGAGACTTTCTGACAAGCAATGGCAAAACAAACTCAATACAAGTCTATACAGAGCACATTATCGTGTCAAGAGAACGGTATAATCTAATAGATCTTTTCTGCCTCTAACTTCTGTGAAAGCAGTGTTGATACCTGCCTGAGAGAAGTGCAGAATTGAGCCAGCAGCAAAATGAAATCAGTATCTGCTCTTGCCTCCTCTAAGTATTGTTTATGAGCTGCAACACTGCCTGAGCATATTAAACTGCACTAAACCTTTTTATCTAAGATTTGCTCACAATGAGTATCTTTGTCTTTCATCACCTAATGAAAAGAGAAAAGAAAGCACCAGAAAACTCCAGTGACTGCAAAGTGTGCAGTAGGGAAATACAATCCTAGCCTTCAGCCTGTTTTGCCATTGCTCTGGGGTAATGCCAGTCTCCAAAATGCCAGCTGGTCCAGCAAGGAGTCTCCAAGCCCCAGGGGTGGGAAGGAGGTCAGGGCATCCCTCTTGGCTCCATTCATGGTGCCAGGGAAGGGCAGCATCCTCCCATGCTCCCGGATGGTGCAAGGGGACTGGGATGGCAGCAGTCCCAGCACGAGCTGGTCCCAGCCTGTGACTGTGGCAAGGGGACAGTGGCACCTGGGAGCACTGGTGACCTGCCTACACAGCTCTGCTATGGCCAGAGGAGATGCCAGCTTGAATCCCTGCTGTATGATCCAGTTCAGCACAAGACTCAGCCATATGGGTCACTATGATCTGATTAAATTAAGGATGCTAGAGAAGCCTTAAACCTGAATTTCCTATTTTAATTTGAATGTTACTTTTTTATGCTTAGTTAATAGTCATAATCATGTAGAGTGTGCTAGTCCATTACCACTATGTTAATGGCCAGCTAATACTCAGAAGCCCTTGGCATTGCCTTGGGGCTTGAATTCCCAGATGGTCATTAACTACCTAATAAAAGACCACCACATCATCCATAATTACTTAACATCTTGTACTTGAAAACATATTAAACAAAGTGAGCTTTTAAATATTTAGAACTAAATTACATTAAATAAATGTTATACTTGGTAAATAAATTCAGAGGTGGGGATGTACTATATGGAATTAAAATCTTGCTGCTGCTTCCTCATGACTCAATTGGTTCAGCATGCGAAATGAAGACATTCAGCCCGTTTGCAGAGGGTCACTGTGATTCATTTCTAGCCAGTGCTGCTCTTTGATAGTGAGGTATGTGTGACAGCAAGGTGTTGCCTTTGTTTTTCATACTGGGTACATTAATTAAAGTTATAAGGAAAATCTCTTTCCATGTGCTGGTATCTTCAGCATTAAAATGGTGATGTTTGTGCTGAGTTTCTAAGGATGTTTCTTGTTTTATGGGGCTGTTGATATCATCCTTTACACTTTCTTTGCCTACAGTCAGCAGCTCTAGTCACTGGTTTTGTTTATCTTCATTCCCACTTCTGGTTTCAATGTTAAATTATTTTTTTTTTTTTTTTGATCATACAAGAGCTGCATATACTAAAGAGCCAAACCTACAGACACACAACAAGTGTGAGTCTTCAACCAGTGAAACCAGTAGGATCAGGCACATGCCTCAACACTGCTCATTTTCCCAGGTATTAGCAAGAAGCAGATCTGTACACCTGAAGCTGGGCTGAGGTGAAGGACTCCTTTGGTGTTGTCCTGGAGATAGACTGTGAGCTCAATGGGATTTGGATGCAGGACCCTGAGGTGAAAGGCCCTGAGTTGCCCCACCTCTCCCTGAGGTGTGGGGTTCCCCTCTGAGCACACTGGTTTATTAATTTTCTTTTGAAGTTAATGGCAGGATGTGCCTCCCTGTCTGTGTTTTCATTGGCTTCATAATTGCTCATTGAATATTTTGAGGCCTCCAAGAGAGAAACAGAGGCAGATTTGCTATTGCAGAAGCTTCTTTTCCAGCAGGTGGTTGATATTTTACCCAGATCCTAAGCCTTGGAGGAAAAAAATGGGGGAAAAAAATTCAGAGTTTGGGGAATGTCAGGCTTCTGCATGCATGTTCTGGATATAGCTCTCCCAGGACTGTAATTGGTTATCCCATGTTTTCTGACACAATCTCAGAAGAGTTCAGCAGCACAGAAAGTGAGACTTTTACAGTTCCTGCAGGAGATGGGCATTCCATGGCTCTCTGCCCCAGCAGTTCAGGGTAGAGCTTTCCCCTTGGGTGTGCCAGTCCCTTACAGAATACCGGGGAGCTTCCAGAGAGAGCACATCAGGGATGGATGTCCTGGAGCCATGTGTTCTACTGCATGATCCAGACCTCAGAGAGATCTTTCTTTCTGCTGAAATGTGCTCAAACCGAGTGGTTCATCCACAAAAGCATGCTCTGATTTCCAGTGTAACTCACTCAGCCAGTCCCAGTAGGGTCTGGAAAACTGCTGGACTCCTGGCACCTCCCAGACCGTGTTTCTTCCTCCAGGTGTCCAGACCAGCGTTTGTATTCCAACTTCAGCAGCCAACTGACAGATTTCTGGAAACACTGACATCTCAAAGAGAGTTAAGTGTTGAACCTGCTGGGGAGTGTTTTCAGAAACACATTCATTTCTCCCCTATAGCAAGAGTGTTGAAATAAGTCTGGAAATCTGCTAATTCATTTTAAAGCTACAGGCCTGTGCTTTTCCATAGGGAAGAGAATAACAATCACAACACGTGACTCCAAGAGAAATATAAATCTTTATCGTAGCTACATCCATATCATTTACCACTGAAGGGAAGCATGCTTTTGTCATCCAGAAGGATACCTCCAACCAAGAGTATTCTTCTGTCAATCTGCTATCCAATATGCCTATTGAAAGAATACTTCTGACATAAACCAAAGAGAAAAACATTTTACCATTTATTTCCACCAAGCATACTTTTTCATGCACTCCAAAAATCACATTGGACTGAAATATGCTGTTCATTTCCTGATGTAAAGAAAATACTTAGGAGAGAGGACTCAAGGCCTGTTATTTACACTAATTGTCTTTGCTTTGCCCTATTTTTTCAATGAATCTTTCTCATGTGAATGCATAACCAAAAATTCTTCTAGCACGAAAGGAGGGAAGGCAGAGGTCATTCAAGCACAAAGGACACACTACAAGCAAATCCAAAGTCATTTTCAAGCCATGGCAGGAACCTGCAGAGGTGTTATCGAAATCAAGGACATTTCTGTGTAGAATTTGATACAATAGCATTCTCTGTTTACTGATAGTATATACTTTACACATGGATTCATCAGCAGGAGGCAAAAGAATGCTGCAGAACACAGAAGGCCAAATTCCCCTACAGAAAAGGGGGGTTGTTAATATCTTTTTAAAGGCGTTGATGCTGACTCAGATTTGCAGTTCAGGAAAGTGAGGCACAGACCAGGTGTCTTGTCACAGACAATTCTGCAGTCCTGGATAACTTTGCTGTCCTTTCTCTGGCCCGAGAGCACGGCACTGACTTATCCTCAAGGATCCTGACTGCATTTCGTGTTTCAGGATGTGTTATCCCCAGGCCACTGGCACTTGCTTGTTAAGCAATGGATGTTTGTCTGACTGTTCATCTGCACTGATGAAATACCACCACAAGAGCTGTTTCTACCCTGGGATGGTTATGCAGCCCTGTGCTGATCCATGCCAGTGGAGGGCACAACCCACACTGCTGGAGGGTGGCCTGGTGACCACCTGGCCTTTTAGGCAATGACACCAGAGTCACCCGAAACTTTGGGCTGCGTGGGACAAGCCATGCATCCAGACAGCCCCGACATCCGGGCTGTTTATGCTGATGCTTCCAATGGGCTTGCCCCACCAAGAAACTTTTCCTTTTCCCAGTAGACCTCGGGGTATGAGTCAGGATTCCCCATGCAAACATTGTCCTTGTTTGTGCCCAGGTGTGCACTGTATTTTGCCACTTGTTTTCATTGCCTCAGAGCACGTCTCTGATGCTGCTAATCTGCTCTTTAGAAAGGATGGACCCTGTTGCTTAGAGGATACAGACTGTGGATTGGACTGTATGGATTAGTGCCAAAGCAGAGATGATTTTATTTATTTAGGTTGGTAAAATTTAATTTTTTAGATGTGGAGAACTGATATCCACTTTCTGAGGACTGTTTCTATTTGCAATCATTCTCCAAGCCATTGCTGCAGATTTTTCAGCCTTGTTCTTAGCTGTGGAGATCCTTGAACAAGTTAATTGCCCACCATCATCATTCATCTTTCTCCTTTAGCAGACTGTAAGTATCAGAAAATCTCACTTATTGTGCTAGACTTTAACTTCACAAATTGATATGACTTGTCACTTGATTCCCCAAATGACACTTCTGGGTATGAATAGTACCATGCTGTATTTATTACAGCTATTCTGAAAGGACTCTTCATTGCCCCCAGTGAAGTGCAGGAAGCAGAAAACATCCACGGCATTTTTTCATTTCTCAAAAAGTCTTGGCTATTTCCAGGTTTTTATCACTATCATTTTAGCTTTGGACTTTCATTAAAAGTGTTTTGAGTTTGACATAATTTTAGTGGCAGATAGAGTGGGTAGATAAATGGACCTTCTGAATAGGCTTAATACCAAAAGTGGCTAAAAGGAACGGCAAGATATTTCACCTATGAAAATTTCCCATCCAGAAGATTTGCCACTTACTGCTGATAATCCTTTTAGCCTCAAAGGGTCAAAAGGTGAAAATGATTGAGGTACCTTTTGCTATGAATATTTCACGAGCTGCATATCCCTTTTTCACTGAGATCTATGTGCTGACTGAGGGCTTCTTCAGGATGAGTCCTTAGTTGACTGATGAATACAAAACACCTCTTGAACAAAAGGCATTCAAGATTAGCGGAAGACAAGACAGCCTACTTTGGTTTCTGTGAGCACTACCTGGAGTATCAATGGAGATAAAACACTGAGTGACAGGTAACTGAAACACAGAATAACACCATATATTGTTCTCCTATTGATTGGGGAAATAATGAGAAAGTTAGCAAGTCACAGTAATGTCACAGACAGCGATGAACTTTGGAGAACTCAAGGACCAAAAAGTAACATGAAACAAGGAGCAAAATGAAGATAATATTTGGTTACAGTACAGTTCTCAAATTGTAGTGAAACACATCCCTTCGCCTTTGAGTATGCTCCGTTTTTAAAGCGAAGACAATGGGAAGAAATTGCTGGCTGAAACAATATAGCTATTTTATTTTACTCCAGCCAGTAATGTGAACTTCTTGGAAGACATCTTCTTTCACCACGCTATTGCAGCTGGGAACATTTGGAGGCTATGAACCAAAATTATCCTCTCTATGCATAACCTTTCTAATGTCATATCCTGCAAGGTATTGTGTAATTGAAGACATTCAGTACCAAGAATTGAGTATTGTTTCACTGTGGCATTGAGATGAGCCTTTGAAGAGGCTTCTCATTCAAAAGAGAAGCGGCACCTTAGCAAAACATATCAGGAGAAAGTTATTCTTTCTTTCACACGTAGACAACATTTGGAAAGCTTTTAGCTCATTTATCTCTGTAAGGCAGAAGACTCTGCCCCTGCCAGGGGGTCCCCAGCTCAGCCCCAGACGTGGGAGCTCCCATTTTCTCCCATGGCACAGGGCAAGGATCCTGTGTGCCAGCGCCCATTGCTTTTCCTATACGCTGGGTCAAAGCTAGGCCAGTGAAAATAACCACAATGGCAACAAAAAAAAACTTCTGCACCACCCAGGACTTCTTTACCTAAATAATATTATAAGTATATAAATATATATACTGTCTTTTCATCACTTGAACAGAACTGACCCTATGTCAGTCGCAAATCCTTTTCCATTTAAAACAAGGAAATAATGCACATGAATGAAATTCCTTTATATGAATTAAGGCATCCTAATTTTAAATAAAGATAAAATTGAATTGTGCTTCTCATCTACTTTTCAACCTCTTCCTTCTTATTGCTCTCAGGAGCTTGTCTTTTTCCTAGCTGAGAGTTCCTCTAAAAATATCCCTAAGGGTTATATTTTTAGGTGTAATCTTTAAGAGTCAGGAAGAACCATGTCACCCTAATACAGGACACATTTCAACAGCTTCATCATCACAACCACAAACATTTCAGATGGAGTTAAGACCTACAGTGATGTAGCATCTACTTTCAGCGCCCACTTTTTCAGTCTTCCACAAAAGCTATAGCTATGAAGCATTGTGAGACAGAGCTCAGGTAAGGAAAGGTCAGGGGAAGGTGCAGGCTGCATTTGCCCAGGTCCTCTCCAGCTGTCCCCAATGTCCCCAGTGAGAGCCTGCCCAATCCCTGCAGCTTGCAGGTGCTTTCAGGTCCCTTAGTTTAGAGAAAACCTCATCTCTGTTTGAAGAGGTTCAGGTCAAGACTTTGACATCCATTTCTTGGTTTGCTTTTGTGATACAAAGGAATCAAATTAATTGTTATGTTTGCATTATGCTGGAACATAGAAATGCCATGGTAGCTGGCCTGATAACGTAGGATTAATTTAGACATTCAGACTGCAGTGCTCTTCACTCAGAAAATGTAATAAACATGTAGCAATTAAGTTTCATTAGGTCTACTCAACTATCTGGTTGCATTTGTGAAGCTATTTCCACAAATTCCAGGATGAAGCATGGGGTGGGTGGGACAGCAGAGGGTGTGAAACAAGGCATTTGTTCCTTTTCCAGGATCAGGATGCTTTTACTATTCCAAGCAAAGAGCTGGAAGAGCAGACCTCAGACCTTTTCTGCAGATGGGCACTGGAGTTGTATGAGCCATATAATAAAGGTAATAAATACATGCTCCCAAGATTGCCTTGGACATGCAGTTTTAGGCAGCTCATTCCCTAGTGAATGCCCTCAGACTTCTGTGTACCCTCATGTTCCACAAAAGTTGGAATTTCTCCCTTAAACATGTGAAGAAACACCTATTCATGCTTCACCTTCCATGCTATAACCAGTGATGCTATTAAAGCATAATTCCTGGTCATGAAGGAAAGATACCCAATTCCTACAAGATACCCAGTTCCTGCAAGATACCCAATTCCTGCAAGATACTCTCTTTCCTGCAGGCAGTCATGAGGGAGTTCAGGGAGGAATTTGCAGCTTATCAATTCTCCCTTGAGTAAGACCCAGCCAGAGTCTGCAGCTGTAGCAGAGAAGGAAAATCTGAGGATGGCCACAAGACACAGCCCATGGCAGCTTAGGAGGAGCACAGAGCACACAGAAGCAAAGGTCATTTTGCTTGGGTCCTACCACATGCCACACACTGTAAACTGCCTTTTGAAAGGAAGAATTGTCTTGCCTTTAATGGGAAGTCTATTCAGCCATCAATTTGTTAATAAAAAGGTGAAATTAATGACAAATAATCCCCCGTAAAATAATGTCCTTGTGCTCAAGTTCAGGTTTGCTGGCTACAAAACATTTTCTGCGCATTTTCTGCCCCACTATTAATGGATAAGAGAGAAGAAGGGGAATCTGTTACTTAATGCAGGATATGCATCTCATGCCATCAGATTGCATCAAGTTCATCAAGTCAAGCTTATATAACTTGATTTTAATTTATGGGTTTTATTGTTGGCAAGTTCCTGAGATTATGGTTTGATTGAACGTCTGTTGAATGTCTGTAAAATATCTGTTAGTTTGTAAATGGACTCTAATAGATTATGCTGCTTGAATCTTTTCTCATGGAGCTGTTCACCTTTGCATGGTATAGTAGACAAGTCACATCTTGCTTTGACTGCATGCAGCATCAACTGTAATAACTACATGTCAGAGGCTGCAGCATTGAAGATACAATCTGCTTAAACTCACTGTATCCAAGGAGAAATGCTTGGTGTCCAGGAGAGCTCCAGCAGAACAACTCACTCCTGTCTGTAGTTTTATAAATGCCTCCATTTTTCGACTTTATGATGTACATTATTTATCACAGGAGGTTTCTTTGACACCAAAACTTTTAAGAGATCTTTTCAGATTATGGGGCCCTGTATCTGTTGCTTTTATCAAGCTGGATAGCCTAGGAAAAAAGGTGGCACTAGAAAACCACTTTGGCTTCCTCTGACCTAGGGTGGCTACCGAAAGCTGGACCCTGTCGTAAACCAGCCAGAAGATCTCCTGGGGACCCTGGAAGCTGAAGGTGCCCTGCTTGCTCTGGTATAACCCAGAAGAGCTGCTCCAAGGCAACCCAAGTTTCACCCCAGTGTGAAGCTTTGTGCTGTCTGGTTCTGCTGCTGCCAGTCCTTCAAGTTGTTCACTTAGCTGCCCTGAGCCTCCATTATTCTTTTTTTTCATCAGAAATAGAGAGATGAGTGTGATAAAGCAGTAGCAGAGAGCTCTTCAGCCACCACAAAAAAACCACTGGGCAAGCACAAAGAGAGGTTATTTTACACAAGAAAACAGTCACACAGATAAGGAAATTTAAACTATGCAGCGTCATAGTTATTAAGGTAGACACTTTTTAAGGTTTTGACTGAGAGAAAAAACACAGTAGGAGGTCAAACACTCAAATTCTTTTTAATCTGTTGGGCTTTTTCTGATCCACGCAGAATCACTACAAAATGGCAATGGTCTGAAATTTCTGAAACACAACTACATTTCTTAAGCCAAACTACATAGACTGTGATCACCAGTTCAACAAAAACATTACACAGCTTGTGTTTACAGCCTGTGGATTGTTCTTGATTCCTACTGGACATTTATGAGTCTGTGAATCCTGAGCTGTGGTCCCAAGGCTTGGCATGCCACTGGGACCATCAGCTTTTTGCTGGACCAGAAGAGATTCTGACCCTGCAGAAAAATATTACTAATGGCATCAGTTCCCCCAGCTCTTCTTGCTGTTGAAAGTTAGCACAAGGCTGTAGAAAAAGGCTCTGTTTGGCCTTGAGGTGGAAAAATTACCCATCCTGGAGTAATGTCAGGGAGATTCAGTAGAGAGGCAGTTACTCAGAAAGCAGCCCAAGATGGTTCATGGTTATGCTCCTAGCTTGTTCCATGTAAATTCCTATTGAAAAAGAGCTTAGCTCCTGCCCTCCACTTTGTGGCACTTTCAAGGCAATGTGATCTGGGTGTGTTTCACATCACACCTTGCAGCAGACGCTGCACACAAGCACAGTGATCAATCTGCCCTCGTCTCATCCCCAGTGGGACATCTTTTAGCATTGCCTGGCCCAGCAAGACTAAATTTTCCTGGGTCTGTGATATGGATACCCAGCAATAGGGACTGAATTGACGTGACAGGTCCCAAATTCTGGCTACAGGCAGAACAGGTGCAGAACAAGTAGCTGGTAAGGAATTGACAGCTTGCATGGAAGGCACTTTGTTGAACGAGAAGATGAGCAGGACACTGCAGCGTCACTGGCTGAGCTGGGGGAAGACCCCTCAGTTCAAATGTGGGCTTTGGGGGAAGCCAGCACCTCTCTCCAGCTGCAGAGTCCTTTTCCCATTGTGTCTTGAGCATTGGCTGCTCCTCAGTGAGCACTGGACCCTCCCAGGACGACATGCCATGACTCAGGGCAGAGCAGTGACCACCGAGCTACACAACAACTCCCCATATGTTTTTGTGCTTGCCCTGACTTCTCAATGCCACACCAGATGCCAGTGGGCCAGAGATGGCACCTGGGGCTCAGCACAGTGTGGGGTCATCATCTGCATGGCCCCCTTCCTTCTGCTGCCCTTCTACACTAGCATCAGGAAGCTGGAAAGCAGCAGAGAAATCCCTGTGCTGGCTGGCAGGAGGTGGCTATCGTGTGACTCTGGGCAGGCAGTGAGAAGAGGGCATCACCTTGGACTGCCTAGAGGAGAAGGTAAAGGGAAGAGCAACAAATTGCAGAATTTAAGCAAAACGGAGATCCACACTGCTGAGCTTTTCCTATCCCCAGAGCCTCCTCAGCACACAACAGCCAGCAAAGGCCACAGCAACATCCAGTAATTTTCACATGGGCTGAACTGTCTCTTAGCAAAGCATCAGTCTGTGTCCAGTCCCTCAAGTTTTATGCATTATAAGTGGTACAAACCAAGCAACTTTGTCACTTATCATTTTACAGGCAATTTGCCTCCATTATTTTTGACCAAGTGTTTCTATTGCTTTTTGCAATATTGTCCACTCATGTAAGGACAAAGACAAAAATTTAGAAAAAATAGCTGGCACCTCTTTTTTGCTGTCTATGACTGGCCTGTAGCAGGGATCACCTATCTTTCTCCAGGAGAAGATGTGCTGGGGGGGGAGGTTCTGAAAGGAGCCCCAGAGCCCCAGGCAAACACTGAAACCCAGGTCCGAGAGGAATTATTATTTATACTGCTGGACAGTTTTCTTCTGTGAAACAACTGGAAATGATTTACCCCACAAATGTCTGGCTGTTTGCTGGGTGAGTAGCCAGCAAGCACAAGAGGAATCAGACCATGCCAGACTCAGCTAGCTGTGCACGATCCGTCGCTGATCCATCTGCAGCATATGATATTCGCTGGTTCCTCCGCTCCAGACTGGTTGGGAGAGAGGTACTTCAAGAAAAGGGAAGCTGTGTCTCCACAGCTGAGCAGTTGCCTAGATTTGTGTCAACATGGTGTGCCTTCTGGCTGCTCAAATGCTCCTAAACCAGAGCCCCACCACATTTATACCACTGTAATTTTATACTCTTACTTATTGGGTTAGAAGCTTTGTAGAAAATTCAGCTTTTGCCCACTGCTATATACAATAATCTAAAATTACATGTCTTGGCCAGCCTACCGAGCAGTGCCTCAGTGTAAGTAAAGAACCTCCAGAGACTTGCCCTGCTTCTTGATCATCCTCCCTCCCTCCCCCACGGGGGTTTTGTGGGTATACACATCAAACTGTGGGTGCAGAGTGGTATCCTGAGAGCTTGTTGTGCCTTCATGTATGTTTTATTTTGAAGAAAATAAATGTCTGTCTCTGCCCAGAGGCCTGGATGGAGTGCATTTTGTAACCTGAAGCTCAGCCTAGGAGGTATGGCACCACTTAGTGATGCTCTAGGAGCAAAGTAGATCATTCAGATAAGACAGATCTCAGTGGAAATTAGCTGTCCTGGCATAAAGCTGCCATAACTCAGGGGGCTATCTATAGTTTAGGCTTAAGCATACTCCACGCTGGTTATGTGCTGCTCAGACTTGAAAGGTGTTGGGATTAGAGCTCTGCTGTAGATCCACATCAGAAGGTGAGGATCATTAGAGTAACGCTCTCCTATACAACAGTGATGCAGGTCAAGTTGATCAAGGCTTTTACCCATTCTCTGAAAACCATACAGGTCAAAGTTGTTCTATAAAATTTATCAGCTTTGATTCCCATCCTTTCTTATATGTTCTATAGGCGGGGGTTTCAAGGTTTTCCAATTTTTAATTTTTTTTTTCCTCTACACACACAAGTACTTTTTCATTCTGTTCCTGAGCTTCCCTTGATACAAAATGGGACTAATGATCCTTATTTGCTTGGAGACCTACTGAAGAAAGTACTTTTGCAGAGTGAGGGAGTATAGCAGGGCCATTTAACCCCAGGTTCCAGCAGGGACCATCCTGGCAGCATTTTCTGCTGCCACTATGTGTATCCATCAGGGAAGTCCTGCTGTCTATCACAGGGTCTGGCCACACAGCTCCCACTCAGGCAAACTCTCCTTGGACTTCATCAGGAGAGCTGCCATGTCAAGAAAACACAAGATTGGAGTTTCTGTCTGAAAGGCACACCCTGGGCCTCATCTCTGATGATCTTCTTGCAGGTGCTGCAGTCTGAGACGCAACCTGGAGAAATCAGAGCAGCAGAAGGCTGATCTGTGACTGTGCCTCATGCTGATACTTCACCATTTTGAAATCTTTGATGTTTTTGGAATCAGTCATGACTCAGGCTGGTGAATGTAGAGCCAGGCCCACATTTCAATCACACCTCCTTCCCTCTCCATATTTGTGCTGTGCTCGTTACACAGAGCGAAATCAATTAATTCTAACAGAGGAGTGGGTTCCTGGCCTGTCCATAAGTCACTGGGTACACAATTGTTCTGCTGCTTACATTAACATCTTAGCACATGATTAGCACTCTGCAGTTCCTGAGCTCCAGTGGCTGCTCCAGGAGGCTCTGCTGTGGGCTCTCCCTGCAACCCACCTGCAACCCACCAGTGCTACGTGCAATTAAAGGCCTCCCATGGCTGAAGCCTTCACATGGACTGAGAGACCTAAAAACATGCCTTTCCCTTAATTAGGCAGCTTTAAACCAAATAGGATTAAGGAGAGAGATACCACCACAGAGGGCAATATAATATGGGTGCCTCACTGAAGTAGTGGGGAGAGAGCGGAGGACAGCAACAGCAACTGGCTGAGAAATTCACCCACTGTTTTTTAAGGGCTGAAAAAATGTAGGGAAAAAAAATTTCCTTCTAAAAATATAGTTGAACTATTGAAAACACACGTCTTTAAATTTCAAGTTTGAAAAACCTATAATCCCCAAAACCGAAATCTTTGAGGCACTGGAAATCAAAGAAAAGTTAGTTATGGCTCATGAGCTTTTTGTCTGCAGAAACAAAGAATTCATGGTCAACAAACAAGCAGCTCAGAATCTCCTCCTTTTTAACAAAGAAAAGTCTTTTCTTATGACTATTCTTGCTGGATTAGGAAACTGAAAAAAAAAATCAAACAGGCAACAAATAATTTTACCATTACCAGGTAATATGTGTTAATTGCTCAGTTTATATACTCTGAATGACATACCATTAGAGACTGTGTATGCATTGTAACTAGAGCATTAATAAATTTAAAATGTGCCTATTAGGATGACAGCTTTGGAGGTGCAAAGGAATAACAGTTATCACTTGGCAGAAGCAGATCTCACCCCATCTGCCGAGACTTTGCATACATTTTCAGCTTCCTGAGCAATGATTAGGGCTGTCAGAACCTCTTTAACCTTCTAACTGCTGGTCCCAACTGGCCTTAATTAGAGACTAATGAATTCAGAAGATGCAGGCCGTGAGGAAAACTGCCTTGACAGTTTGTGTACAAATTAAGCACCAATTACTTCATGCATCTTTTGCATTGCTGATACAAGTCTCTGTTATTATTTTTGAATATGGTCATTTTAGCATAAACCGAGAACTTTGCTAATGTATTTTGTCATTTTTATGGCTCATCATAAAAAAAAAAAAAAAAAGAAAAAACGAATACCAGGAGGGTCATGAATATGTGAAATAAACTACTGTAGATGATAAAAAGAAATTCACTTTCCTCTAGGGAATATCTTCCAACATTTTCCCCCCTAATATAATATTATTATTATGATTAGTCACATAATGATCGCAATTTAAGAAACAGGCCTAACATGGTCCTCTGAATATTTTTATTAGGAATATAGCTACCGTTATTAGCACAAGAAGGAAAACAAAGATACAGGCAAGAGTCTTTCAGTTCTGGGATCTCAGAAAAACTTCTTCACCCACACAAGTTAGCAGTAGGTTGCTGGCACCGTTATGACAAGAAACAGGAGCACAGGGAGCCTTAGCTGCATAGTGAAGTAGTTCTGGGAGTTTAAATCACCACAGTTTCTTCCTCTTATCCATATCTAGATGATGTGGGAGGCTCAACACACTATTTTTTTCAAAATGGCCCTTAAGCTCAGTGAAGTTGCATGCCTACCGTTAAGACCTGACAAGGCAGGGGAATGTTTGCCACATTGTCCCATAAACATTGTCCCATAAACATTGCTTAGAGAAAGTCTAAAAAACTCCCAATCCTGCTGCTCCTGAATAAATGTGAGTTTACTGAAAAGACCAGAGAGCAGCATAGAATGTGTGTGAGATAGACAACCCTCCAAGCAGACACACAGCCATTCCTTCACTGGCCAGTTACCTCTTTCAATTTGGACTGCTACATCTTTTAATTTCTCCTAATTACCATCATGTTCTCCATTGCACTTAGCGAAATTCATCACCACTGTGCAAACCAAGGGTACTTCTAACCCCTCCACAAAACTCTCTTGGCTGTGCTGCTGCAGAAATTGAGGTCAGATCAGCCTCCTCCCTGAGCATCTCCTGTCCCTGCTTTCCCTGTCGCTGGAAGGAGGGAGCCTCCCCAGAGGCTCTGCGGGAGGAAAGCCAAAGAGAAGCAGAGGGATGGAAGAATTAAAAGCTCAGAGTGAAATTTCACCACTCACATGCCAGGTTAGACTGTGGGATGTTTGCTTTGTAATTTGTGGCTGTACAGAACTGAGGAGCACCAGCAGGACAAACTTCTTCAAATGCAGAGATGCTCTGTGGGAAGGAAAGAGGGACAGTTCTATCCCCTTGATAAAACCTCTCCCCAGAGGAGATGGAGACCATTAAAGCAAACTTGAAAACACAAGGCCATACTCTGAGCAGCAAGCCACAGAGCCAGCACCTGTGGGTCTTGACCTTCAGTTAAATAAAGCCCCAATTAATATGGCTCATGAAGTTTTGCCTTTATCCACACAAACCCATGGACACCACCTTAGTCCAATCTCTGTACCATGTAAGAGCTTCCTCCACACAACTTTCTCTTACATTTCATCGATAATAATTTTAATTTTCTTTAATGAAAATGATCTAATGATCTCACATGACCTTTCCCTCACTGTCCCTATCATTAAGGGTGGTTTTCTCTTGATAATCCAGTGATTTCCTGATTGCCTTTATACCAGTGCATGATTACAACATGTAAACCCAACATGCTTTTACATGTATGACAGTCCTTTATTTTCCTTTTAAAATTTATCCTTTTATGAGCTGCCATTGAACTCAAAGCCCTCAGCAAATTGGTTTTTATGTTTTCATCAGTCAGTCTTCAATCTGGCTTCTGCCCTAGAGAGCCAGGTTTATGCTCCAGCTTTGGAGCTTGCAAGGTTGTGATTCCCTGCACCAAGACACACTGTGACAGTGATGTTTTTCACTGAAAACCGTGTTCAGAAATGATGAGCTGACTCCTACAAGTTTTCTGAGCTACATCTAAGGTTCTGGGTTGGATTTGTCCCTAACCTGATATATATTTTTCATAAACTGGTTTTGTTACCTTAATGGTCTTCCTGTTTCCTTTGTGGTTTCCCGTGTTTTTTTGCCAGTTCTGGTCAGTCTTTCCCAGTGTTTAATAACACCTTCTCCTTCAGCAACACTTACACATAAAATGAATGCAGATCTGACAGTGTCCTCTGGGTTATCATTACGGCTCCCTTTCGTTTATCCCGGCCCCTAAACCTCAGGATAGGGAGGGGACTTGGAAGAAAATGAGGGAAGGGGACACAGCCCTTTGGTCTGACCCAGAGCCCTGGCAGGCGATGAAGATGGGTGGCTTTGGCATAAATCCTGCAGAGGGGAGTTTCCCTTTGGCACAGAAGGTCGAGGTGTGCTGAGTGAAAAGGTGAAGAACACACTCACAGACACACAGACACACACAGACACACACAGACACACACACACAGACACACAGACACACAGACACGTGTACCCATCTGTCGTGTCCGTGCCCACTTGTGTTTGTGCAGGCAGCCCCCTCCAGCAGCTGGTCCCTAATGACACCACAGCTCTTTGCCACCAGCTGGGCCAGAGCTGCTTGCAGCAGGGCTCTTCAGCCAGCCTGTATTTGGAAAGCATAAAGCCACTGAGGCAGAATCCCTCTTTCCAAGGAGGTGTAGGATTTCTGTGGGGCAGGAATTCAAGCTGTGGGGTCTGGTGCATGGCCTTGTCACACTGTGAGTTTTTGGTCATCTACAGCTTCTTATTCTCCTTTTGGAAATTGTTTTGTGACAACACCCTTTCCCACCTGAGGTCTTCTCCAACCTCAGGTCTTCTCCTCCTCCTCACTGTCACCACTCTGCTGCACCTCTCTGTGGCAATGGCACTAAACACACACTGGCCTCTGAGGCACCCAGCTGAACCAGAACACCTTTCTCTGGAATTTAGGCTAGGTGTCCAAAGTCCCAATTTTTCATTTCTTTTTACTGAGTAAATCTGTTGGCTTTTTCAGGTGAATCTATGGGTTTTAATGCTGCTTCAAGCTTTTTTCTTTCACCTGGGTAGTCGATTCAGTTAATCTACCCCACCAGAAGCTGGAAAGAAAAGGGGGGGGAGAGGAGGCAGGGAGGGAAAAAGAATTAAATTAACAGCAAATTCAAAATCATGGAATAGTTAGCAGTCGCCTCATAGAAGACATTTATATTTAACTACTGTACATGGAACCAAAGCATCCCCTGCAAAAACAAGCACTCTACGTATAAAAATTTAAAACCACATTGATAACCCATCTGGCATCCTCCTAATTATGAATCTCTTAGTGGAGTAATATTCCCTTTAGAAGCAAAACAGTAAATACAACAAGGGAAACATGATTATGAATTTCTTTTTGCTCTGTCTTTCAAGACAAGCGTTCATTCACATGTGCACCCAAAATCTTTCTCAACTGGAATTTATTGAAGTAAAGACATAACACAATTCCTGCTAATTAAACATTTAAGGGGAAAAAAATACCCTGTTCTCCATCAGGAGACGATATTAATAGGTGCTTCATAATACGGAGTGTGATTGAACCCCAGCTGTTTTGCCCAATAAATACAGAAGAATAGAAAGGCTCAGCTTCTCCCTTCCTCTTTATGTTCCAGTCTAACCAGTCCAGCTTCATAACATCCAGTCATCTTGTGGAAGCAAAAGGCTTGGTTGTCTGGAGACAATTCGTTTGCCTTTTGTGGGAGTGCTGTCTCTGAGGAGGTGCTACCAATACACGACTTCTCTCAACACACACTAGCTCCCTTCCCTGTCTAAAAAGGCATCAGGAAAGGCAGGCAGTGACTTTTGGGGGGGGGAGTTCTGTCCCAGGCCATCTGGCTGAGGGCAGACTTGTTTTTATCGTGTGCTGTGGACAACAATGGCTTGAATAGTTGCTTCCTGTAAAGTCGTCATGTCTTTACAAAGAGTCAGACCACTTCATTTGGTTTAAAACTGATTCACTCCAACAGGAGCTCTGGAAAAAGCTCTGGAAAGAATGGAGACACCTCCTTTAGGAAGTCCTAAAGGACCTTTAAATGATGGAATATCATAGATGCTGAAGAGGGAAACCTTCAGTGTCAGGTAGAGATTCAATTGTTGAGCCCGTGGCAGCAGGGAGAAGGGACTAAATGCAGCACCCTTGGAAAATCTGACCTGTAGCAAAACTTCAAGTCCTCTGACTAGTGAATACTCAGGCTCCTTATTCATCATCCCTTTGATTCTGGTTCCTCCTCCACAATAATCAAACTCTTCCCATGGCGTTGTAGAGCCAGCTGAAGTGACTGCCTGCAGCAGGTACCAGTAACCTACAGCACTGTGCCAGGCTGCATCTTAGCAGCAGCACAGCATCTCCCCATCTCCCAAAGCCAGAGCTTTCCCCGACCCTGCACGCAGGGAGATCTCCAAACCCGATAGCTCAACAGACTGAGCTGCTCAATATCGATTACCAGCTTTAGGAAATCTTTCCAGTTCAGTCATAGGCTTATCTGCTTTGGCTGTCACGTGGTCGGGGATGATGCCATCAATACAGATTATGAATCTGTCTCAGCACCCTATAAATCTGCAAGTTTCCCAGTTTCAGCCGTCCTAAAGCGCCTCAGTGGGTCCTGCCAGGCAGTGAGAGAGGCTGTGTGTGCTCCATGTCGAGCTGTGCTGGCTGTACAAAGGGTGGGAAATGAAAAATCCAGGAGAGGCTTAACAACGCTCCTACTCCGACATCTGCTCCCAGCAAGGGCATCTAGGGACCTGCCGCACAGGTTTTTTTTTCCTTAAAGATGATCACCGTGAATGTTGCAACAAATTATAATGTAAAACATTTTGACAGCCAAGTAAGCCATGAAACATTAAATCTCCAAGGCCCATATGCTCCCCTCTGCTAACGCAAGCGGAGAGGAGCAAAAACCCTGTGGAAGCTGCCAGGGAGAAGCAGTTGAGCCCCTTCCCAAGTGTCCCACTCCTCTCCATACTATCTGCAACCTTCCTGCCACAGGGATGGGGGGGACAGGGAGCAATGGAAGGGGCAGAGGAGCGCCTTGCTGCTCTCTCAGCACTGTCATCCTTCACTTGGAGGGGTTTCCTTGTGCTTGCAGCTTTGATATCCAGCAGTCCTGCTGTAGCTGTTGGGAGCCCAGGGAAGCCTGACTGCAGGAAGCATGGCATGGCCGGGGTGAAGGGAATGCAAATCTTGTACTGCAAGATACAATATTTTTATGAGTACTCTGAGGCTTGTGAGACTTTCTTGCTGCTCTTATGGCCTTAGCAGGCTTCATTGTGAGAAGTTTTGCCACACAAAGTTGTGATTTCAGAGAAATTCCATAGGGTTTTTGGCTCTTCCTAAGAGTTCCCAATCTTTTCCCATCCCCAAAAATCCCACTAGGTTGCAGAACCTTTTCTTCATTGACAAGAGTAGCCCTAAACGCTAATAAAAGGGATCAGTTTGGGAATGACTTATGTTCCAATTGCTCCCCAAAAGTCCCACCCTTGACTGCTCAAATGGGAGGCAAGCACAATCAAACAGAGAGATGAGGCTTACCAGAACCTCCACGGTGTGCTCAGAGCAATGCAATTATTGTCACACCCCAGCTCAGAAGCCCCCCTACCTGTTTGCAAGTACTCCCAAGGGTGAACAAGTTTTTGCAGCCTCAGCAAGGACCCTCAGCCCTTCAGCTGCCCACAGACACAACCAGGAAACCCACCAGGTTTGTGCCTTAGCCCAAGAAGTGTCTCTCTGTCACAGCAGTTCCTAAACCTCTATCCAAGTGAATAGAATGGCACTGGTATTAATGGGCTCCGGCACAGAAAGTGTTTCAGAATTGGATGTTTGTGGCTCACAGGGCAATACAATTCCGAAATCCTGGTAAAGAGGCAGTTTGTAAGGTGGCAAGTTTGTAAGGTTGTTTGGCAGCGCTAAATTGGTGCCCTTTGGATTTGGATATCACTTCTCAGGAGAGAAGCAGCAATGGCTGGCTGGCAGGCACACAGACACAGAAAGCTTTTCTGGGGCTTCCAAAGGCACCTGGGGCTTCATGTGCCTGATACTGGGCAATAGGTGAACATGCCCTTACATCAGATGCTAAATATTCTGTGCCTCTCAGTTTTAATGAATCATTATGACTGAAGAAATCGTAGGTCCCATGGGGAAGAGATGCACTGGAACATCAGACAAGGAAAACTTGGTGAGCCTTTTTTTTTTAAGATAAAATGAATAGAATTATCTTCATTAATTCAATAACCACAGAAATATTTACAGTGCAATTACATCCATTCTTTTTCTGTTCAAATATTATTTTAAGGGCTTCTTGGCATCGAAGAGCCTCTTCCTTTGAAAATCCTGACCCAGTGTCAGGACAAGAACAGACCTAAGTCTCTTAATCTAATGGCTGTTAGTGGGGGTGACTACTTTAGCAATGCTCGGCTGAAAAATGAACTTTGCAATAAATGACCTTCAGAGAAGAAGACTATTCATGTTAATTAGTAGCTCTTTTCAAACGGGACTTATATATGCATTAGGCTATGTCATTTCAAACAATGCCATCATTGTAGTAAACATCAAGACAAGGCTCAAGTACAGTTATGAAAATTTTAGAAAACTCTAGTTAGTTTTTTTTTCCCCTAAGATTATGAGTTACAATTACTGATGTGCTGCACAATAGGATCTCTCCTAATGGCTTTTAGCTTTTGCCACTGCCAACTTTTAGATTTAAAATCCATACAATTATGGACAATTTATAGGCATTATGAGGCTCTCTCACCCCGTTTTTTGCACTGATTCTTACTGATTCAAAGCGGCTTGAACCTGGCAAATCAAATGCATTTTGCTTAACACATAACGCTCATTCTTACAGAGCCCACTTTATTCTTATTAGTACTTATTACTTATTATGCATATTTAATTTAAGAATGCATGTTCTCCATTAAAAAATCAGAATATTTTGAAGTACTGGGAAGTGATTATTTTGGTTAGTTCCCCTTGATTAACCACTCAAATGTGGATGCATTCTTTCTAAAGCACATACATTACAAGAATAGAAAAATGGCATAAGGAGGCTACCAAAAGGAAAAACATGGACAAAATAAATGGATGCACAGAGTAAGAGGCATGATTTTTACACAACTAATGTCAAAACATATCTTAAAAGGTGCATCACGGCATTTAAAAAATCTGCTCTTTGCCAAGAAGATAAACTTAGTACAACAAATCTGATTCAGAAATGTTATTTGGAGTTACAATAGGTAGAAGGAAATGTGCAAATAAATTGCATAATTCTGACTCTACATCAATTTTGGGCTACATTTATTAATTAATTTTTTTCAAGTGCATTTTAGGACTCTCTTCCTCACTGCTGATCATTCAAACCCAAACACAAAGTTAATTTTAAAAGCTAACCTGTCAGGCACTGTGCACAGTGGCTTCACAATCCACAAAACATACATTCCTAAGTAATTAGGGAATTAACAATAAATGTATTGTAGAATAGCATTTTAGCAAGATGCTTAATAAATAAAGTAATCTGTGTTGCAAAACAATTAGCTAACAAAGGGGAAATTAATAAATATTTATAAGACCAATGGATGTGGTTTGTTTAGAGCCTTACAAGATTCAAAAAAGGCAAACAATTAGTTGAGCAAACTGTAAGATTGGGCTCATTCTAAATATCTGGCACAGGGGAGAGCTCAGTATTCACAGCTTGGAGGGGCTGCCATACACATATTGCTCTCTGGCCTGAGCTGGGCATGTGAGCAGCTCTCAGAGGTGGGATGATGGACACATCTCTTGCCACTGGCTTGGACAAGCAGGTGTCTGCTCAGCACTCTGGTTTTTGGGAGTCATCTTCACCAGGGACCACACTTCCTTCACATGTTGTGTAGGGAGCCCAGCTCCTTACCTTCATTTCATTAATTCCGTGGGCTAAATAGTTTCCTGAGCTCTCCTCCCTCTGAGGACAGCCCTTTCTGGCCTCTGCACGCTCCTTTTTCCCTCTCAGATCTTGATATTGGAACACTGAGCACAGGGACTGCCATGGTTTAGATGTAGCTGCTTTGTTCAAACAAGGGGGACATACAGACTTTTTCGGATTTAATATTTTGCCATTTCAAAAAGAGACAGAAAGTAAAACCTGAGGCACCCTTGACTTGATCTTCTCTGCTTGGTTTCTGTGTGTACTTATGGAGTTATTGTATTCGTTCTTTAAAGAAATGAAAAAGAAGAATGGACCAGATATGGGATTCGTTTTGTTCATATCCAATTTGTGCAGAATTCAAAGAAATGGTTGCTTTATTTGCCACTTCTGGGAAAACATCTTGAGTTCATTTGTTCTTGTTCTGCTCACAGACTTGTAGAAATAGGTCTGGAAAGGTACTTCATGACCTCATCTTGTCCATCTCCCTGCCTCAAGGCTGACTCATGCCCAGCGCTCTCCAGCAGCATGATAAATTCAAGTATAACAATAACCATTTTTCTCCCCAAAACCCTTTCTTTTTTCCCCAAAATTTACTGGCATAGAAAGTAAAAGGTTAAGAAATAAGATAGCAACATCATGATTCGACCATAGCATTTAACACTGCTGTTCTTTGGGCATCCATATAGCTGCTCCTGTGTCCTGAGCACACACAGCTGCAAGTGGTGGGGATACCTACACCGACTGCCACAGATTTAATTGCCTTCAAACAGGGCAGCTCAGGTGCCACAACAGCGCCACTGCATCTGCTGACTGGCTGCTCTAAGGGCACTCAGGCCTCCTCCAAAACCTGCCCCACCACAGTGGGACTGAGGTGTGATGGTATCATGTTGAGAGTTGTCCAGCACAAGGCATTTTCAAAGGGCTGTCCTCCAAAGCAGAAATTCAGGCCTACATAAGCTATTCAAAGTTGTGTCCCAAAAAAAACCCACAACAAACCCTTGATGGCCATCTGACGCCACAGGTGTAAGGGGCACTGAAGCATGACAACATTTTACAAGGTGTACAAGTGAAGGTAAAGTTGCTTCTGGTTCCAAATAAAATGAGTATATCAGAGTCAGGACACCTGGGATGCTGCAGGTTCTGTACCTGGTCATGGACCCCTGCTTTACACCTATATATCAGTATTATTTGCCAGCTCAGAGAAAACATGGAGAATTAACTCTTAACTTTGGTTGAACAGCTCAACCAAACCTATCTTTTCCAACCATATTGTAAATGTATTTTCAATCCTGCCCCTTCCATCCCATCTCCTTTCCCTCCTCCTACCCCTTCTTCTGCATCCCCTCACCTTCCAACACCTGTCCCCACACACACCCTGCCTGACCTGCTTGGTCTCCATGCAGTGGGCATTCAGAGCCTGTTTTCATGGGATTGGGAAGTACAGGGTGAGAAGGGACTCCTGAACCATGACCTAGATATTCAACCAATTTCTCCCAGCCCCAACCCACCCAGATCCACAGGACAATCCTGCAGTGCTGCTGCAGTTTTGCTGCTTCTCGCCTTGACCCAGTGGGAAGTGTGGGAGCCACGTGCTGGGAGCAGAGGCACCGTCCTGACTTGGAGAAGAGCAGTCAGTGACCAGGAGTGCTGGGAGCAAAATGCACAGACAGCTTAATCCTTCTCACACCCCTGTTCCTTTCACCCCCAGCTCGGGGTTTGCAGCGTTGCTGTCTACAGGGAAGGCGCTGCAAGGGGCTCCCATTCCCACCTCCCCTTCCCCCAGTCAGCCCTTTTCACTCCTCAGGGACATTTACACTATGTCAGTGTCCCAGATAAAGCAGCACTTCAGTTCAGGCTCAGGCACTGGCAAGCAATCCCGGGCAGCATTCGGCTGTCAGTGCTTTGCCTGGCATGGCAGTGCTCCGGGCCAGCTAGCGTAACTCCCAAAATAACCTGCTGGGCAGCAGCCAGGCAAGGAATGAGGAAGAAATGCTGACTCCATAGTAAAGAATGTGGTGCTTGTATTCAGCCTAATCCAGCACTGGCACCACCACACACTGCCCAGAGCAAGGCAGCCTGGAAATGGCAATGGAAGCAGGGAGAAGGAGCGGTGTGAGGAATACCTAGGGACCCAGGGAGCAAGGACCTAGGGCTGGAGCCATGGTGGGAGTGATAATAGCCTTGACTGCATGAAGGATGTTGGTTCCTCATAGCAATTAGGAGCCTAGGAAGAGAGAACAAGAAAAGTGAAGATAGCAAAAGGAAGATTGTGGTCCAACAGCACAGAATAACAGGACCCAGGCTCCCTGTGGTGATGCATCAGACCCACTCACTCACTTAGCTGTGGCTTTGTTCTTCTGCACTAAGGGTTAGATGAGTTCAGAGAATGCAATCATTTCTACAATGAACCCCCACGCTGGGTGACTGCTGTTTTGCCCTCTTCACTCTTCGAAGTCTCAGGCTAAGCTGTAATAGTTGCTCACCATCATTTTGGATGTTTCCCCTCTCCTCCCTGTGTGAGGCAGTTGGCAAGAGACCCAAAAGCTGTCCCTGGCTCTGCTGGCCTGGCTGGGGAGTGGCAGTGCCTCATGGTTAGGACATGCTGCTAGCTCACTTTCAGCCACTGCTTAGGCAGAGAGCAGTAAAAGAGCTTCACTCCAGGCATTGCTCAACAGCAGGTCAAGAAAACCACCCTGTGAGAAAAAATTTAGTCATCTACACAAGTGATGTTACTTCACCTCAGTGTGAGAGGATGGGCCCCTGTCTGGATTATTTCCAAATTGGAGACAATAATTTTTGCTGGCTTTGGAGCTATAGTTGTGGACATGAACACTGCAGACTGAATTTCAAAGGGACTTCTCTATCCCTCTTCTGAGAGCACCAAAGACAGACAGAAGTGAGGTTTCTTTGAGGATGGTGAGGATAGAGGAAGCTACAGATGACAGCCAATGTCTGATATTTATCCAATAAGTAAAGGGCTCTTGTACATTTCTGGATTAGGATCTAGATGTCTAGATGTCTACCAACGGAAGCAAATGTACTAGCTGAGTTGGAAATCTGGGTTGTGTATTTTGTCATAGACTTCTTATGGCCAGGATTTAACTGAGAGGGAAATGCTTCAGCCTGTGAGCAGTAGTGTTGGAGACAACCTCTGAAGCCAGAAGAAGACAGGTGGTGCTTGACAGGGTGTTAGGATGGTACCAAAGCAGCTCCTGCCTGCCGTTCTCACAAAGTACATGAAGTGTGGGGACTTGCTCCTCTTATCTCGACCCAAGTGACAGGATCCTTGTGTACCAGGATCCTGGGCCAGGCTTAGGTCCCATCCTAAATGGGAGCCTTCCTCCCCTTATCCCAAGCTAGTGCACATCTGTGTAAATCCCTTCTCTCTCACACTTCACTTCTCACATTGAGTGCACTATCTACTGGAGGCAAAGATTACATAATTTTTTATTATTCATTTTTCTTTGCAGTATTTCAAAGTCTTTTCATCCTGCCCAGTGCCTAAGAGACTAGAATTTCTCAAGCTCCATTGTATACAATGCATTTTATAGTTACCATTTTTGCACAAAACCTATTTGCCTTCTATTTCTAGAAAGTAGCAAAATAATAAAAATATCCCTCAAGAATCTCTGACTTCTTTTAGAAAACTGATTATGTTTGTGATGAACTGAAGCATCACATAAGGTATGAAACAAAGTAAACAAAGTAAAAGCAGATGGTCCATACTCAGAGTGTAAACTGTAGTCTTTCATAATGTCAGTAAGAACACAAGAATTTCTCAACTACATTTCTCTGCTTCATAGAAGATCTGAGTGAGGTATTTGCTATTAAAATGCCTCTTCAGAAAAAAATAATGTTTTCTAGTATTGATAAAATACATTTAGCTTCTGCAGTTGACATGCAACAAAACTATCTTACCAACGGCTGGCTGTTTAGCATGTAAATTAGCTGGTTTACTAGAATTGAATTTATATGAGAAACTTTATACAAAAATCCTCTTGTTTCTCTAACCCACTAATAAGATCAGGGGAACAACACAAAACATAGATTAAGTCTGCCTTTCAGATATAGGCTCGATCTTGTTGGCATAGGGTGCAATGATATTCCTTATTACAGAGTCAAAAGTCACACAAAAAATGGAGAGCACTTTTTATGGAGTGCCAGGGCTGTTCATGACTTCTCAGGGTATAATTTACCCTCAGACTTTTAAATAATTCCGTGTAAATCTGTGTTTTTATTGCGTCAATAATTTACATGAAAAGGTGAGCCCTTGCCTAACATAAATTCCTGTGGAAGCTATATATAATTTCTATTACAAGCATGCTTGTGCACTGTACTTTGCTCATACTTAGCAATAGAGGTATTTGTGAATCAAGGATTTCTTTAATGTTTTTATATTCAGTAAAAGAATGTGCCTGGGTCAAAGCAGGATTGATTTGAAGGAGTTAGATTTTAAAATCCCTTTAAAAATCAGGACAAAGGATACCACACTATTAAAATAAAATGCTTAAAAATGAAAAGTATTATGCATGCTACAGAGTAGAAGATCAGATTTTTATTAATGCAAGTTTTAAATGCTGATTAATCCTCTTGAGAATCAGTTTCCCAAAGCTTTGGCCTGCATTCAAGTCTTTTTCAAAGGGGCACATCACTTCCATTATTCTGAATATTAATTGAACAACATTATAACTAAGGATACAAAGCAAGATTTAAAACATGATTACAGCTGTCGTTGCTTACATCTAAATAAGTCGTTGGAAATTGAAGCTCAGGGGGGAAAATAATAGTAATAAATTAAAAAAAAAAAAAAAAAAAAAAAAAAAAAAAAAAAGCACCCTAGCCATAAACCTCTCTCCTGTGAGGATGGTGAAGCTGCTGCCTGCCTCCCACGGCCCCCCCGAGCCCGGGTAGGATGGATGGATGTTCCGTGAGCCGCGCGGTGACGGCTCGGCTGGCGGCTCACGCTCAACGCGCTCCCGCTTCCTCCCTCCACCTTGCAATCCCTGGATGTGTTTTGTCCTGCAAAATAATAAACGTCCCAGAAAAACACCGTCATTTCCAGGTGCTAACAGGAAGAGGGATGATAATTGTTCAAAAGACTGAGCTGCCCGTATCCTTTGTAACTTCCAGAAAGGGTTTGTTCTGTTTGTTCAGCGTAAAGCATTTTGTGATCCAGGTTCAGCACATGCCTCTACACAAGCATTCATGTGCTTAACTCTAAGCATGTGCTTAAGTGCATTCCTGAACTGGGCCAAAAGGTACCTCCTTTAACATTTTTGTCCATAGCTGCTGTTCTTGGAAAGGTGCCTTTTTGGTGAAAACTAATGTGGGGCTACAGTAATCATCTAATTCTGATTAGACAAACGAAATTATGGAAGAAGTATTAAAAATTTATAGTCCTATTTACTAAGTTTATTTGTTGGCCATAAAAAAGCAGAATCTTACATAACATAAAAAGCATCCAGTCCTAATGATGAAAAAGATATAAAAAGATAATGGTGCAATCATAACATGTCTCTGAGAGTTTGTACATCTCAGTTGCAGTTTGGCACACCGCATAATTGTGTTGTGCCAAACTGGCACCTAACCACAATATGTTAGTGAAAAGGGCCCGCAGTTTAAGAGGAAAATCTAGAAGTGTTAACTATACACTGTCTAATTATACAACCTTACTGTCCCAGAATGTGATTTCTGAAACCATTTCTGACATATGGGAAGAGGGTAGAACAGCTGGTCATTAAGGTTTTCTCAAGACTATTTAGTAACACACTTGAATGTAATTAAAGTGCTACATTAAATACTGCACTTGTGTACAATGTATTTTTAATCTTTATGGCATGCTGTAAAAGTAAATAAATGCAAAGTGTTAATGCTTCTCCCCTTCATCTCCTAAATTGTTCAGATATAATGACAGTCCCAATCCATGCTGTGTGCAGTACCTGAAAAATACCTGGTGCTCTGTGAGCATCCTGTGCTGCAGGTGGGAAGCAAAACCAAGCTGAATTGTGCAAGATGGATATAAGTTTACTTGGTTTCATTTGCCTAAGTTGAGCCATGCTGACTTACCTGGATGTATTTCAAGAGGCAATGTTGCAATGATCCTTTCATTGGAAGTTTTCCTTTGGAACCAGCCAAGGTGATGTAAAGCAACTTTGACCCGTCCTGGATCTAAGGCAAGAAGCAAAAGTCTGGATACAAAATGTGCAAACATCTTTGCAGCAAACTTTACTCCTGGGCGTCTCAGTGGGGCTTCTGCCCTGAAATAGTCAGAACTGAGCTCCATGCAGATGCAGATTACAGATAGGTTAAATCACAGAACTGTGTTTATATTCCATAATCCTTATTGTGATAGAAGCATCTAGAAAATCAGGACAGTTAAACACCATGTGGGATCAGGGCCCATCCTTTATTGTCTGTGGCTGCACATGACCTGTATTTCCCTTTCTACAGACAACAGTCAGGGGTTTTATAGAAACCTCAGGCCACCATAAAGAACTTAGTGAGTCAGTCAAAACCTGTGGGACAATTCATATTCTGAAAAATTGCCTTGAGATTGATGCCAGTACTCCATTAATGATAACCTGGGGATTCTGTGGTCCTAAAACCATGGGGATGTTGTAGCATTGTGAATAAGGCATATTTTTCATGCACTTTTCTGTTTGGATGCACAAATGGGTAAGATAAAAAGGAGTTTTAACATACTTGGTTTAGCACAAAGTGTTTCTCTGCACCAGACTTGTGCTCTCTGGTGTTGGTGTTTATTTTACATTCTCTAATAACTCTTTTGCTTTGAAAAGAGAAGCAAAAAGCGAAGGAGGGGGAATGTCTCCAAATTTTTGAAAAGAAATTTATTGAGAAGTTGAGATTTTTCTTGTCTTCTCATAAATTCCAGTAAATACATGTTTTCATTGACTGTTTACTAAATATGATCGAGCTGTTGTGAGTTTCTTCAGTTCCTTGGAAGAATTTTTCCCTGTGAAATCAGCACTTTTTAAAAAATACCTTTTTTTTGTACTGTGGTGTTTTCCTTTGAGCATGAAAGATAGCTTAACACAGCATTTTCCAATACCAGATCCAAAAGGGAGGTCAGAGAAGAAGCTTGTAAGAGGACAGGTTTGACACAGCTCTCAGGCTGTAGCTTCCAAGGCAATCTTCAGGAAATGAAAACCATGGAGCTGGAAACAAGTGTGTACTAGGTTCACATGAGCTATCTGGTGACAATGATGAGTTCTGCCTGTATATGCTGAACTCGAGCTTTATGTCACTTTTCAGAGGTAGGCATAAGTTTTTATTTTCTTTGAAACGTAATATTGGGGTTTGATTTGTGAATGGTCTCCCTTTGCAAATGAGCAAAAGACAATGATGTGCTGTGTTACAGGTTTTGCTGGGCATTTTCTAAATCAACCAGAATCCTTCTGTTCAAACAAATGACACTTCTTCTCTCTGCTAATGGGGCATCTGCAGCGTTTTTTTTCTGAAAAGGAGCAGTGGCACAAGCAGCTGATCATCCAGCCTTCCTGACACTCTGCTCATGGATGGGTTTTGCATCACGTTACACCCTGCAGCTGGTATGTGCTATCAAAACCAAAAAAGGCCAACCAATGTAGAGAAACCCATGAAGGCAGGAGACACAATTTCCCTATGGCAAGTGAATTCATTTTCACAAGAGATGAGAATAACTATAGATCTCACCACATTCAGTGTTAATTGCAAAACTCATCTCTCTGACTTAACTTTGCCTCATTAATTTCTTCACACACAGTTGCCAGGTACGACCACATCTAAGCTCAAACACAAGCACAAACAAAAACATGCTAATCAAGCTACTTTTCTTACAGGCTAAAAAAAGCAGAAAAAAAAGAAAAAGAAAAATTAAGGACATTGGCATATTTTGGAAGTAATATTATGCTGGTAAAGGTTAAGTAAATGCTGCAAGAAGTAAATATAACTTCTTCAAAAAAAACATCTGCCAGACATACTCTCACAACACTTGTTCAGAAGAGTAAATTCCATCAGGGTTCACCCCAAACCAGTCACTTTTTGTTTTCTGCCCTTAGAGGCCAATATTAGGAAATAAAAAATAATAATTAATATCACCTCTTTCAAACCATACCAGACAGCCTTAAATCCTTTCCTAAAGCACTAAAAGATACACAGCTACCATTGATCTGGAAAGGGCATGGATATTGCCAGAAAGAACTCGTTTCCCCTCAACTCAAATAATTTTTGTCCCAAAGAGGGTTGCAGGTCATGAACTGGCTATGCAAGGAAACTGTAGGGAGAAATTTTGTTCCTGTTCCTTGTGTGTTGCTGAGTGTAAAGGGAACTGAAAGTCTCTGCGAGAGGAGAACATTTCCTGGGTGATTCACTTGAGTCAATCCCCCTCTGAACCATAGGGAAGATCGTGTGGAGACATATGAGAAGATGCAAATTGATGGTGACCAGAGTCCCTGCACACAACCTGCTCATTTAAGCAAATGACTCTGCTCTTTCTTTTGATTTAACCCTGTAAAGTCATATCGTGAGCACTGAAATGTCCAAATGTTATCAATAATATCATCACAGAGCAGTTTGTGTGCATAACTTAGAGAAGACTAATTGGCCTGAAAAATGTCTTCATCTGCTGTGCACAGACCTGAGCACTGGGCAGCCAAACGTCCGGCTTGGTTCCACTCAGCTCAACTCAAAATCAGATCTGAGGAAAAAAACATCTCTAAGACAATTAACCTCAATCCAGGCATTTCTGGTGAATGGGCATTAATTGTCCTTTCACAGGATGTGAGGAGCCCACTGGTGCTGAGTTTTATTGCCTGGGCCTGACCAAGAGAAGAGTGTGGAGAGCCAAGCCCAGGTACCAGCCCACAGCTGCCTCTCCCTGCCTGCTTGGCCCAGCCTGCCCTCCCCCTCATGCCCCAGGCTGGCAGTGATGTCAGCCTCTTTGTAAAGAGCCTATTTTGTGGGGTTTTAGCCCTAAAATTAGCCATAGCAGCTAATTAGTATTGGATTCTTGGTCTAGGTTTAATGCTTCTTTTCTTGACCTGAACCACTTGTTGAATGATAAGCGCCAACTTCAATAACCCTTCAGTCACCTGAATCTCCTTGCTTATTTTTATTTTGTCTTAGAGAAAGAACTCACTATCAAAGAATTTCTCTTTCACTGCCGTGTCGTCTCCTGCCATCAAAGAAATAACAGGTTTTGTTTCTTTGATTTAATTTATCACACTCCATTTCCTTTTCTAGTCATAATTTCTAATTATTTCAGCCTACTGACTCAGATATTAAATTGAGTCAAGACAAATACACATAATCTATTGATTTAAATAATATCCACTCATCAACTCTGCAGTTTCCACGTGAGAAGTTCTGCCCTTAGAAAAGAAATGCAGCACTCCTAGTACTGTGAGTGGCAAACTACTGTGAGCTGTATGCAGCTCAGTCTGTGAATCTTCTCACGAGTATTTATTTCCTTGGGCAGCAGTCTGGCACAGCCACCATGCTGTAGTAAACATAGCTAAATAAACTGAATACCCAGAATTTACCTATAGCTTTTTGCATTTATTGCCCAGGACTAGAAAGGAATACCTTTCTATACCTTAGGTATACCCGAGACTGAAAATTAAATCACAAAGATGAATTTTAACCAGATGAAAAATGTCTTTCACAGCAATGGATGCATATGAAACCACTCCCCTAGGTGGGAGAGGATTTTTGTGTTTCAGTGGGAAGGCTTCCTTTTAATTAATTTGTCTAAATTTATTTCTGCAGTTGTGCAACACTGAAAGAAGAGCAGTCAGAATGTGGTAAAGTAGGTGAAGTAAATTTCATGGAGAATAAGAAGAAAGGAAGCTTTCAGCAATTTTGAGAGAAATGTGAGATGAGACCACTACAGCACACTCCAACTCAGGAGTGAGACAGCAACACCTCCAGACCCTGCCCTGCTAATGTTGCTTGACACTTGGTGTCTGCCAGAGGGCCGGGACAGCTGCTTGAACTCAAAAATGCTCAATGAGAATTTTAAAAAATTTCAAAACTAAAATAAACTGATTGTGATGCACAAATTCTGAGAAACAACAGCCCTAGTAATTCTCCCTTCAGGAACCTAAAAGTTTTAAAGGGTTTTTTTTTTTGTTTTTTGTTTTTTGGTTTTTTTACAAAAAAGACAGCTTTTGTGGGAAATGTGGACTTTTAACCAAGGATTTCCTGAATTAGTTAAAAAACCCCCAAACCTGATTCTGAGAAATTAATTTTTTTTTCCCTCTTCAGATAAAAAATAATTTCCTGACCACTGCTGTAGGAAAATAATGCAAAACTGGGAGCACTGTGCAGGTGAGAGCTCGCAGCCAGCAGCTGTCTCCAGAAGAACATCCACAGCCCATAGTGAAGTGCTGCCCGGGACTATTTACACCTGATCAGCCACCAGATAAGATAACACAGCCCGTGCTGGACAAAGTCTTGAGGTTATGTGCTCCTGGTGATGTGTTTCCACAGTTTGTCATTAACCAGCAATTGCAAGATGTTTGTTAAGTACCTTCATCCTGTCTCCAGCTCAGTGCTGTCTCTCTCCCTTAATAACCAGGCTAAATCAGCAGGAATAATTAGGGAATCAGACACTACTTAGTGTCAGTACAGGCAGCCAGATAACTTCTCTATCTCTTCCTATTCTGTAAGGTCACCCCCCCTTCTTGGGAAGCTCAGACTTTTCCTTAGAGGAAGGCACACTATGCTAACTCATAGTGATAAGATTTTTAGATCGGGCGATTCTTGTATTTTGCAATTGGTTTCAGGCAACACAACATGGAAATGTATTTTCTTTCTCCTCTTTCTAGCAAATTGTCACTCCTCCAGCACATAGTGGCTCATTTTTCCTGAAAACCCAAGGGAATGGAACACCCATGCCACTTCTACATGATGTAAGTAGCTAGCCCCCTAAGGATCTCTTGAAAAGGCAAGCACTAGGATGGTTTTCTGAATACTTCCTTAGCTAAAATTACCACAATTCATGCTTGGGAATTCTCTAGGGACAGATGTACTGTCATGCTTGGATAGCAAAATAGAGATATCTCACTTCACAGGAAATGAAAAAAGGAGTATTCAAAGTTTATCCCTGCCAAATAATTTTAAAAGCTGATTTTTTTGCATCAAAGCGCTTCCTAGAAAGATGCAATAATACGGCAAGAAGAACCCTGTGACGTGTGTGTACCCACAGAATGAGATTCTCACTCAAAGTCTTGGGTTCTCATAACAACACGGGCACTAGACTTGAAGTACACATCTCTTAATATACTCTATTACCTCATTGTCATTTACTTGTTGGTAATGAATGCGTGTGTTAACAGAACAGCATGCTGATGCATTTTTTCTGCCATTGTATGTAACATATTTTCTAATTCTTCTGCTCTATTCAGCATTTGACCCTAACGATGGGGGATTATGGTATTAACTCTCTACACAGCACACATTCTTTACAGACTTTCACTAAATACTGTAAGCCTGCTGCAGAGCGGAATAAAAGTGAAAGCATACCGTCTGGTCTTAAGCTGTGCACACAGAGGGTCGTGATCCAATTGGAAGGGAAGCAGAATTTTAAAAAGAAAGAGGTTTGACAAAATTTTAATCCTTGTCATTTTCATTTCTCTTACCCTGTGGATTTGGGTGATTTTATTTACACTGTCAGCTTGAGCCTAGGGATTGAAAATCAGGCTTTTATGGAGATTATTAAAAGTACATACAGTACACTAAATGCTGGACCACTGCTATATGCTACTAAAAATATGAATGTGGATGCTCTTTATTATACATTTAAGGAAATAAGTGCCATCGTCCCTTCAAGGCTGGACTTAGCAGTTAGGCTCATTGTCATTATGCTGAAGTGCATGTTTTAACAAGGGTATTTATGGGTGGTTTCAGAGGGCTGAAGGTCCACGAGAATTGTGAGGTGCCTTCAGGTGCCTTTTAGAGGAGCAAGGCAGCAGCCTTTTAGGAGCAGCTGTGGAAGGTGTCTCTGCTGAAGGTGTACCTGGACATTGAGGAGCTGCTGCTCTCCCCACTCTGCAGCCAGGGAAGGGCAGCCTGACATCTAGCTCAGCCTAAGAGAAACAAATGTCTCACCACAGCTGACTTTCTCCTGAAAGTCTTCTGCTGAGGCTGGCCTCGGTCCCACCTTGTTGGAGAGCTCCTAAGCCAGTGTCTGGGCAGCAGGAAATGGGTCAGAGATGCAGCGTGGATGTGCAAGACTGTGCTTCAAGGCTGGCTGAAGCCACATGACTGCCCACTGTGAGGATGCATCATCTTCCAGATTTCCCAAGGAGCACCCGTGGTCAGACCTCTGTGCACAGCTGCCCACACTGGGGCCAGGAAAGGATGGCAGCAGGAGGAGGTGAGCCATGCCACCTTCCCAGCAGCCCAGACTGTTTTCTCATGCAGTGTAGGCACAGATAATGTGTTGTAGGAGCTGCTTCCATGCCCTTGGAGATTTTTGGCCCCTTGAACAGGGTGCATCTTACTCTCCTCATTTCGAACACATGATTTTGATGTAGCAGCTAACACAGAGCTCCAAACAGGCATGGAAATGCAAGTAAATACAATGAGGTTGTGGGGCCAGGCTAGAGTATTCCACAACCCCCCAAAGTGGCTAAATTTCTCGGTTTCCACCTGCCCTGTGGAAGTGCACACTGGGTCTGCCATGGGGAAATGCAACAACACTTGGTGCTGTTGTAACAACATGTGATGACTTCACTCGGGCAGGGACACAGCCCAAGTTCTGCAAATATTTCACACAGACCCCCCTTCACTGCTCAGTCCTGTTAAAATTGCAGGACTGAAGCCATAGTCACTCATATTTCACACAGACCTTGTTAATAAGGTTAAAAGAATCCTGCTTGGACTCTGGGAAATGGGAAGCTAGCTTTTCCAGGATTTTTCTGCTCAGGGAATCAAATATGTCGTTTTTCCACCTAAGGAAAGTGTTTGCTTGCAATCAAGATAGGTGACTCTCCCTGTCCTTTCAGCCCTGTAACCCTGGCTATCTGAGGCATGTAAAATGGGGGTTTATTGTGCTGAGGAATGAAATGGGCAGAGGCACTTGCACAACTTGGCCATCTCACAATTGAAAATGGAGTTAAGCTGGCTCCACCTAACCAGAGTGCCAGCAGCACGGCATTTGTGACATGTGCTGCTTCCGTGCCTCCCTCAGCCAATTTTCAACACTCTTAGGGTGCCTCCTGATAACAGGGCCAGAAACAAAGCCCACAGAGGACAATGGGGATCTGTCCTTCAATGTAAATGGCAGGTGGATCAGGCCCATTTGGAAAATTTTGGCTGCTGCTCTGAGTGGTTCTCAGTGTGCCAGGGTCCCACTAAGACATCCAAATTGGCATCTCATAAAAATCAAATTGGCATCTCACAGAAATCCAGGCTCAAAATGACAGCCTTAGTTTGGAAGTCGGACTGGGGCCTCATCCTGCAGAGGTGTTCAATGCCCTCAGCTCCCACTGAATTCACCGTGAGCTGAGCAGGCTCAGCACTTCTCAGGATTGCTTGTGCTCTGCAGGATTGGACTTATTGTCCTTAATACTATCTCATTCTGGTTATTCCCTATTGCCCAAGGATAATCCCAGGGCATTATTCCCATTATGCCACTTGCCATTCCCATTATAGTCTTTAACAATGTTTTAAACCTATCTTTCATTTTTAATTTCCTTAGCAAAATATCTGTATTTTAGTAGTATGCATTTATGTGGTCTTCGAAAAAACGTGGGTTTATTGTACATATGGCATTATCATGTAGCTTCACTATTTTATGAGTCTGGTGGATGAAAACAACTCTGAATAGAAGGGAAATCCATATGTCTAAATATTTTTAGCATGAACACTGTTACCTGTTGCCAGCCATAACAGTGTAATTAAACAGCACGTATTAAACCAGGGCACCACAGGGATTCTTGCTGCTTACCTGTCTGTCTCATGCAAGGGGGGAATTTTTTTACTATCTTTAGTCTGGAAAGGAAGGAAGAAGGCATCACAACCATTTTATGTCTTTAGCATGGGCAAGTTAGAAAGCAGAGTAGCGGGACCTTGCAGGTCGCTGTAGTTTCGATTCATCTTTCTCCTTGATTAATTGCTAAGCTGCTGCCCAATGGTGGCTTCAAAATAATTCATCAGCAAGACATCTCCAGCAGCTCTGTGGTGCTTTCTTGTGTCAGAGCCACCTGGTGCAGCACGTGGCTCTGCACGTGAGAGCTGTGTCAGAAAAGAAGAGCTGTCCCCACTCCTGCCTGCCCATTTCCTAAATCCCCCTTGTGTCCCCTTTTAAAGCTCTGTCTCCTTAGGTGGTCAAGAGCTGTGAGTCCTCCACCAAGCATTGCTTTAGGGCCAGTGGTGACTTACACTGAACCCTAAGCCAGCAGGAATGCTCCCCTGAAACACAGCTGCTTCCCTTCCTCCCTGGCCCAGTTTAGGTCAGTACATTTCCAACTTATGGCAGCCAAATTTTGGGAAGCCCAGACAGCTGGCCCAGTGGAGGGCCAAGCCCAATGTGAGGCACTACAGAGGCAATGCTCTAGCCTGTTTTCCAGCCTTTTTTCTGACTTCTGGCTCCAGAGGGATTGACTTGTGCATGCTGCCCACAGGCCCCTACATCCAGCTGGAGGTCTTGGAGGAACCCAGGGCACGAGGAGCTCCTGTATGACCAGGCTGCTTTTTTTCAGTGATGTCTTAGTGTTTGGGCAGTTTGACACACCATGCAACACAAAACATTTCAGATCGAATTAAAACTGACTTTTGGAAGCTCTTAAAAAAAAAAAAAGAAAAAAAAAAAAGAAAGTGTAAGGAATGTAGGAAGTAAGGATGGAAGGGGTCAGTTGGGCCAGCAAGTGCAGACTTTCACAGATGATTAGCCTGGAGAGTCCACAGGCATCCTGCCCAGTGTGTCCCCACACACACTGGCCCTGGGAGTCTGTAACAAACTTTACACTTCATCATAAGGCAGCTGCAAATTTAATGAGCCCCAGGAAGCAAAAAGGCAAGATGCAATTCATTGTCAATAGCCCAAGTCCTTCTAGAAAGGAAATGTTAGGTGAAATCTCCTGCAAATCCTAAAAATTAAGGCAGGCAAAGACAATCCCCTCTGATCAATCTGATCAACAGGAAAATTCCTTCCTTACCTCAAATCTGCTGATCACTTTAAACTTCAGCTTACGAGTGAGATACATGCAGAGATTAGGGGCTCTGGCTACCTCCTGCTCTTTCATGGCGCAGAGGTGAAAGAGAGAGCAGCCTAGAAGTCTAGCAGTGCACAAACGAAAAGTAGAACTGACCCTTCCTGACCTCCACAGGCCACAGACAAAAGTCCTGAAGCATGTGATTAATAGAATAAAGCAATGGTGCAAATAAACAAGCAAGTCCCTTTTCAAACTCAGCTGCTGACACCTAAAATCAGATACCAACTGATCCCCATCACAAGCCTCGTTTTCTGTCCCTAAGAATTCTGATACAATCATTTTCATTAAAGTACCCAACTGCAGTCTGAAACAATGAATTTCTCTGTCCCCAGTACCAGAGTATTGCTTCTTTGATGGATGGATGGAAATGTCTCTCTAAAATTCCAGTCTGAATGTGTTAATAATCAGCTTGCATCCACTTGAACCTGTGCCATAATTATTCTTTTTGTCTCTCAAGTTCACCTCCCAAATTTTGTGGAAACTCCTTTCCATCTTAGTTTTGCTACATTAAGCAATTAGATTTCAGCATTTCCTCATAAAATAAAGCAATGTTTTAGTACAGATTACCTTGAAAAGTTTCAACAATTTAACTTTGTCTTATAATTATTTTTTGGTCCATTATGAAATAAACACATTAGTTTGAAGCATATACTGTTTTCTAAAGGTTTTAAAATGCCTTTTCCTCTCATGGCCACAAGGAAGACAGACTGAAAGCTTAAGAATTGATATTACTTTGCCCAGTTCCAAATAGAACCCATTTCTTACTGAACAGGAATGGAGTTAAAGAGAAAAAGAAAATGATACCCTGGCAAATAAGTAAAAAATTTGTACCTGGATGAAATGGTAATTTTGATTTTCAGAGTTCTGAATTAAGTATGTAGAAGACTATAGGAAAATTGAAGGAGGAAATTTTGTTAACAATTTGGAGTATTTCTAAACCTTACATAAATGTCATCCATTTCAATCTTCTTAGCTCTATTTTTAAGTTCATGTTCTTTGAGTGTTTTTCCATTTTCATTTCAGAATTCAGAGGCCCCAGCTGCTGTCAACAAATGGAGTTGATTCAGATTTTAAGGGATGCAACTGCTCATATTTTCTTGGGTTTTAAGCCCATATTCTCTGACCCTTCCCTCCTCTTTCTATCTCCACTCAGTTTCGGGCCTACACTTCTTTCTGTAGTAATTTATATGGATAAAATCACTTACAGAGTTTCCCAGTGTTTTTTACTTTTATTCAGGATCATCTTACTAGTAACAGGGAAGCCATCCTACTGCTCTTCCCTGTTCCCTGCTCCTTCCATCTGGTCACCACACGGCTCTTACATCTCCAAGTACTGCAACTTGAAGAATGGACTAAAACAAAATAATGACTCCATTACATGTCATATCTCCTGCTCGTAAATTTCAAAGCCAGATGAGACCATTATCACCTGCTCTGATCTCCAGCACAACACAGGACTTCCTGAGAGAGATTCCTCACTTTAGGATAGGAAACAGCAGCCCTGACTCATAGCTCTGGCCCAATGTAATGATGGCTGTCTCCCAAGAAATAAAAAGAGCAATCCTGTTTCATGTACTGTTGCATGAGGCTTTTGATTGCTTGCTGCAGAAAACAAGTGGACATAAATTTTAGGATAAGAAAATTCCAGGCATATTCTCATTATTCTCATTGCTCTTAAAAGTCTGTTCCATACCAACCTTAAGAAAAAAGGCAGTATGTAGAAAATTATTATTGCTATGATTATTGCCAAAATTACATGCTTAAAATAGCAAAATTTGTCTTTAACTCTCAGAATTGATAACAAGAGCATATATATTTTATCTCAACCTCATAAAATCATAGCCACAGATATTTGTCCTCACACAAGAGCCCAGCACTGGCTGTTTCCTTGCAGGGGAGAAGTGACTGGCCTGCTGTTGAAAATGTCACATTCAGGGTGCAAGAGAGCATTCAGCTGAAGGTTAAACCCAACTCCTACTTCATCGCTTCTCCCAGCAACTGCCCTTGGGAATTCCTCCACCAGGCTCAAATGGGCAATGTCAGAGGCAGCAATTACCACCCACTGTACAGAGAAAACTGCACCCTGCTGTAAGCTGCTCCTCAGAAACTGCTCATTCGAGCACCAGCCTGCCATGCCTCAGCTTTACCTACACTGCTTTTTTACCACTGCGGGGGCAGAGAACACGCTTTTCCCAGAGCAGGTCCTCTGCTTCCCGAGGAGCAGCTCTGCCCCTGTGTGCCTGGGCACGAGCATCCCAGTGTGTGTGTGTGCAGTGCAGCGGGGGAAGGAGCAGCTGGATCCACCCGCAGCCGTGCAGGCGCGCAAATCGAGCGGGTGTTTGGTCCGGAGGCCATTCCCAGCCCCGTCCTCCCAGCAGCAGTTGGCTTGCTCCTGCTGGAGAGTGAGCATATGCTCTGCTCCACACACCCTGTCCTGTGATTTCGCTGCCCCAATTCACTCTGCCCACTGTGGAGAGCGCAGGGCCTCAAACTGGAATTTCTTACCTCTCTTTTGCTGTATAGGGTCCACCAAAATATTCAGAAAAAGTGAGTATCTTACTGCTTTAAATCTCTACCAAAGAGCATATAAGGTTTTAGCCAGAAGAGGGAAGAGGTCTGAGCTAGCCAATGGATAAAATAGTGCAGGGATCATCCTAGAGAAATATAAGGCACTCTCCAGGTGTTCATGGAGAAATAGAGTATGCAAAAGTAGGGGAGAGCCTTGTACCAAGGGGCCAGGGAACATGTGAATGAACAGCCCTGTGAGGTTTCAGACAATATCCACAAGTCCATCCAGTTCTTGCACACACTGAGATTATTAATCTTGCCACGGTACAATGCACATTCCTGCTGAAAATAAATTGGCACTGATGGACTAACTTTTGCCACCCAGAAGATTATTGGCCTAAAACCTCTCTTTCAGTGCTTCAGACAGACCTACAGTCCTGTGAGGTAAGGTGAAGAGCACCTGCCTATCCCTGGCAGCACTACTATTCTTCAGGAACCTGGTTCCAGCATCAGTTAATAATTTCTGACACCAGGGCATGCAGGGTGGTTCCCATCCAACCGGACCAGAGCCCCTGCAGCCCTCCGTCATGCTGAAGAGCTGTGTTCTTCTCAGGGCATGGACTGGATGAGGCTGGGATTTCGGGTCTCTGTTCCTATTTTCTTTCCTAGAAAGCCCAGCAGAAACAACCCCAGCAGACATTGGTGCCTTCCTTCTCTGGAGAGGGAGCATTCTGACCTGGAAACGCGCTTACCATCAGTGGCAATTTATCTTCCTTTCCACCTATGCTGAGTTTTCAGGATGAGTGTCCTGACTCCAGCCCCTGTCAGCCACAGCCTGTATCTCCCATGTGTGGATGTGCATAACCTGGGATTCTTTTGCAGATCTCCTTGTTCAGGCCCAATCTCTGCTCTGCAAGTTGGCATGACGGCAGAATACCAAGTAGGAGGTTTTGGCTTGTGTGTGGAATTTGGAGAGCGGTTTTGTAGTAAGTTGCTATACTTTTTGGCTTGCAAGCCCTGGGAGCATATGGCCCATTGCTTGCAAAATGCTGATATTTTAAAATTGGGGGAGGAATAGAGCATGGCACATTTATTTTACTTCTTCAGTGCCACTATTTTTGCCAAAACATTCCCTGCCACACTATCCTGGATCATGCTGTTCTATCCATCTTTAAAGTGAAACCTCCACTAACTAAAAAGTTGATGTTATAAGACAGGCCCTAAAAGGCCTGAGAAAAACAGTCTTCCTTTAGCCAATGTCCAATATGAAATGCTGTCCACTCATTGCTAGAGTGAGTGAGCAGACAATTCAGCACTACTTCTACTCATGCTTGAGCTCTTTGCAGCTGGCCTTGCTCATACTTTCAGCAAACATCTTTTCCAAGCAATCAAAACTTTATGGACTGTTATTTCCTTCCTCTTGACTTCCCAAGAGCTAACACCAGCACACTTGAGATGCTGCAGCTTATCTTTTCCACCTTGAACTAGTGGTTGACCTGAAGAGAGGGATGCCAGAAAATAGAGTTCCTAAGTACAGACAGAACAGTTCTAATCCAAGAAGAGTTCAGCTAAACCACTGCAGTAGCTGTCAAAATACATCTGAGTTTTTTGTGGTATGTCTTCCCCAAGCCAATTAATAATGTGGGAAAAGTTTTGGAAAAAGGTTAGTAGACCATTAGATAAAGATAATCTGCAAAATATTAATTTACTTGAATTTTGAAAATGTTTTGGGTAAGGTCCCTCATAAAATACTATAAAAGGAAGTACATAATTACAGGGCTATGCATGAAGTCTTTGTTAAGGGTCATAATAAAGAGCTTCCTCTGAGAACAGAAAGAGGTTGACTGTAGGGTACCATTATTGTCTCTGTTGGGTCCAATTTTATTTGCTATCCATCTGAATGGCTCAAAGAAGATAATGTACAGGGCTTGGGGATACTTGGGTGACGCCACCAGAATTTTCTGGACCCGACTCTGCAATCTGGCTGCCTGTAAAAGTTACTTGCATAACCCTGTCCGTGCTTACAGGGATTGACTTTGATAAATAATAATTATGAGAGGCTGTGAAGAACTCCAGGTGTATTTCCTGAAAATTGGGAAATATGATGGCAAGTTAGCTGCGTTGAGAATTACTTGAACAGTGCCTACTATCCAAACTCTCTAAATCTTTTCATAAACACACACAGTTGCTCACCTGTGGGTTCCTCTAGGAAGAGAAAATGAGAATTCACAGAAGGTAAATTGTGATGGGCCCAGTTCCACCTACCTTAATTACTTCAAACAATTGTTTAACATGCAAAGATCTGTTTGTTTCAGTGGATTATGTGCAAGAATGAGAGAGTCATCACTTAAAGTGTGTCACCTCACAGAGCAGAAATTAAGAGCTGAGAAATAGGGAAAGTATACTGAATAATCAAAGGTGGAAAACCAGAGCACGCTGTAATAACATTGTATATGTATTTTAAAATATTCCGTCCCCTATTTTCTCTTTATTTTCATTCCCTGAAATACAGTTAAGATACATTTTATGTTGGAACTGCCAAATGGCTTGATGATCAGAGATAATAATGGCATATGATCTCACATCTTTGTGGAATAATCTGTCTGTCACAGTGGCAGAAGACTTATCCTTAGAGAAAAGCTAGCAAGAACTTGACCGAGGAATTCAACATGATGGACAGGGAAAACCATTCAGTGAACAGTTACCATATGCCATATCCTGCAGGAATGCAGCCCTCCTAATATCTGATGGCTCTTGCTGATGCAGAAATCAAAGATGTCTTGGACTATCAGCAGAAATAAAAGAGAAAGATGCTTTGTCATGAAGAAAATGAGGATGGGTGTATTTCCATGGCCTGATTTGTAGGTGATCTACACCTAATACTTTCAGGGATGAGCTCAGGGTGTCAGAACTGCTGGGTCTTCCTGCCCATGCCCCGAGCTCCTGGGGTGGCCCTCAATGGATCACTGCAGCACTCCCCAGTCTCCGTGTCCTCCAAACACACTCCCCAAGCTGTTATGACACCTAATGAATTATTTTATAGCAGTAGCTCCCTTACCAGACCGGGGGTTCCTGACTGAAAAGTTCCAGGAAAGTTCAAACTATTGTGTTATTTTCAAGTGTAAAATCCTAATGACTTCAGCAGCTTTCCACTGCTCACTGGGCAGCCAGTGAGGGGCTGGAATTGACAGTCCTGGCTGCCTTACGCCACTCACGTATCCATGGAAATGAACGACAGATCTGCAGAAACAACAACCAAGTTTTTAAAATACGACTTTTCTCCATGGCAGAGAAAAATAATCACACTAGAAGATGAAAATTTCAACGGAGGAATTCGAAGCACTTTCCAGAGTTTGCTTCTTTTCCACGTAACTCCTGTGAGCAAAGCAAAGAGCTGGGAGGGGTGAAGCAGCCAGGCCTGGGACAGAGGAAATCAGCAGCTGCTGGGTAGCAGGGCGCTGCAGCGGGAGACAGGAAGCGCAGATAACGATGCCCAATTGAAACCAGCGCCTCAATGGAATTATCTGGTGTGGAATTTGGCCCAGGCAGTGCACTTCGCACCCCTGCTCTTCGCAAAACCCTTGCTGCTGAGGTTTTTGCCCATCCATTCTCTAATGTCAGGAAAGAAAAGAGAGTTTTAAACTAGCAGGAGCTGCAGAGGCAGCACTGAGTAGCTCTGGCCACACAGTCCAGTGCTGACTTTCAGATTCCAGGGCTGAAAGTCAGGCCTTAATTTATTTTTGTCTACGTAGACATAGTGTTTGTGAAGAATATGAAAATGAGGAACCTTCAAAACACAAACCATTCCAATTATCCCTGGCATTAGGTTATACAAACTCTTCAGCCACCACCCCTTTATGTACTACAATGCACCAACTGGAAATGAGAGAATAATTGAGTTTCCATGCTCTCCACCCCCTCCCCAGTGCCATACTTCCTATAAGCCCTTCACAGCACAAGAGTGTACAAAAGATACCATCTTGTGTGCATCTTGTAGCATAATTGAATCAAGGTTGTTTAGCACTAACAAGGTCTCTCTGGAGCCCAGATGTTTGATTTATGCAGTGATAGGCAGGAGAAGGGCAGCCCAGCAGCAGACACTCTCAGCCACTGCCTTGGCCAGCACACAGGGAGCCCAGGGGTGATGCAGGTGCAGCTGCTACTGACCCAGGAGCTACGAGCCATCAAACAGCTTCCCCTCATTATTGTATCTCATCCACCAACACCCTTCCCTCAGCCCTGTCTCTCTGTATACACCACCAGACTCTCTCATGACTTCCTTTGCAGCTTTCCTTTACTACTGCTGCCTCATGTTCAGTTTCTATCACCCTCCTGGTATTCTTCTCCTGTCTGAAAAATGCTAACCCCTCATTTTCATTAATTCACTTCTCTGTATGATCACAGGCAATAAAAATGAGACCCCAAAGGTCATTATACCTTCAATCCAATCAATTAATTTAACCCTCTGTAGGAGGATTACATTAATTTTCCCCTGCACATGCACTGCTCACCACTTTTTTACTCATGCAATGCAAACTAGACACTCCATTCATAGAGGAGATTGTGAGGCTGCATCTAAGCTGAAGGACCCAGAATATTCCTTCAGGTCTGGGTACAATCCCAGGCTGCAGCCAGGTCTCAAGAGAAAAGGAGAAATCTGAGTGCTCAGTGGGACTGGATTCCTTGTTCCAGGGAGGGAGTGTGACCCTGCATCCTGCCATGAGCTTAGACACAATTCCCCCGGAGCAGAGGAAAGAACAGGGATATAAGAGGAGGCTCTAAGCATGTCTTGCAGTAACAATTGCAGGTGGTAGGCACCTGAATTTGATAAGCAAATCCTCTGGAGTTCCCAACTTCCCTTCTTTGTAGTCTTTGATCCTGTTCCTGTGATTCTGGTGGGTCATTGATACCTCAGTGTGTCTCAGACTGTATTTGCCAAATCAGAGCCTACTCAGTAAAAGACTGGGAGTCCTTGTGTCTGCCAAAAAGTCTGCCACTCTTTATGTAAGCAGCAGTGAGAAGCTCTCAGTGGTCACCTTCAGCTTCTTAACAGAACACCTTGGTGGCAACAGTGCTTGGCTCCTTTTCACATTAATCTTTGCATCTCAGGGGCAATTGTCATAACACATTTTGCCTGCTGGATGACCAATGTGATGAAAGAAAAAACAAAACCAATTTGTTACCTCAGTTCTAACTAGCACTGCACATTTGACTGATCACTACTGGAAAATCTGAAACTCAGATAAAAATCACTAGGGTTTTTTTTAACACCTGAAATGAGCCATGTTGTAAAGGAAACCTGCAATAATGAGATAATATGAATTAAAAATAAATAGTTCACATGTTTTCAAGCAAGCAAACAGCATGAAAGCACTGCTGAAACAGGTATTTAAGTCCTGTTATTTGAAGGCTTGTATTTTCTTGTGCCTGACCTGTGGACTATTCGGAGGAATATGAGATTTTTTTTTGTAATATTAAATGTTGATATACTATATTTAGGTCTAGAATGCTTGAATATTATAAAATTACAGGATACCAATTATTTACATAAAATATAATTCAGTGTTGATAGCTATTTACCAAAACATTTACTGAGCAGCCACAAAGGAAGCACACCAGTTTGTACTGAATATCAAGAGAAACAAGGCTCAAGCTTAAAGAAGGAATTTTTAAATGGTGATGTCCAATACTAGTTAATAACATCAAGAATAAGGGCATCAGAGAGATAACTGTTTCTAAGGTTAAAAATCATCCTAGATATACCAGACAATGAGAGGAAAAGTGACTTACTAACATTTGTGCTTGATGGTGTCTTCCTTTTCCTCCTCCAGCTGAAGCTTGGGACAGCTGTTTGTCTTCAAATGCTACAGTACAAGGACGCAAAAAAGGTCACAGGAAAACATCTCCTGTGCAAACTAGAAATAGGACTGTCCTTTTCCAGTTAAAAAAATGTTTATGTGAATGTCAGTCTTATGAAGGAGACAGGGCTAACTGAAGTGGAAACAGGAGTCTCCTCCTCAGGCATAGATTAGGGGGTAGCTCCTTGCCAAGGTGACACTGGTGCTGCCTGGGATGAAGCATCCACCTGTGCTATTTGGTAACTACTTCCCATCAGCTGCCTCTTCCCTGGTCTGCTTGCTCCCACAGAGCACATTCAGAGAATTGCTGGGGCTGGAAGGGGCCTCTTGACCTGGACACATCTCCTGCTCCAAGCATGCTCAGCTGGAGCAGGTTGCCCAGCAATATGTCCAGTTGGGTTTTGAGTAAGTCCACAGCCAGACACTCCAAAACTTTGTTGGGCAATCTGTGCCGGCGTTTCAAAACCCTCACAATAAACAAGAGGGAGTTTTTTATGTTGGGATGGTATTTCCTACATTTCAGTGTGTGCCTGTCACTGTTTCTTCTGTCGCTGGACAACTCTGAGAAGTGTCTGTCCCCACTTCCCTACTCCTCACCATCAGGGATTCATACACATTGTTATGATCCCCCAGGCTTCTCTAGGCTGAACAGTTGCAGCTCTCTCAGCCTCTCCTCTACATGAGTAGAGTCCTCCAGTTCTTTAATCATCATCCTGTTCCTTATACTTGTTCCAGTATGTTTATTTCTTTTTACTTTTCACCTCTCTCACTAAATGCAGCTCTGGCTTTGGCCTTACCTAGCCCAACTCCATTATCAGTGTCTCTCTATTCCTCACAGGTCACCTCTCCCTGCTTCCACCTCTTTCATTCTTCCTTTCCATGTTTGAGTTCTACCAGGAGTTCATACTTACAGACCTTGTACCAGTTTTGTTTGATTTCCTGCATGTCAGGATAGATAATTTTTTTTTTACAGATGACCTTTAAATCGGCTCTTCTGGACCCTTTATTTCTCTAGAGCTGTAGCCCACAGGATTTTTTGAAGCAAGTCTCTTTACAGGCCAAATTGTGTTTTTTTGAAGCCCAGGGTTTTAATACTGCTTTTTGCTGTTGTTCTTTTCCCTCTGGATCCTGAACTCTACCGTCTCACGGTCACTGCAGACAAGAATGTTCCAGCTGTCACCCACCTGACATGTCCTTCCTTGGTTTTAGGTCTGAGGTCCAGCAGAGTGCCCCTCTCATCAGCTCCTCAACTACATGTGTCAGGAACCAGCACTTCAGGACCCTCCTGCACTGGCTGTACCCCGCTGTGCTGCCCCTCCAGCAGACACCAGGGTGGGCAAGTCACCCATGTGAAACAGAGCCTGCAATCCTCAAGTTTCTTACAGTTTTCTGAAGAAGGCCTCATCTAATTCTCGATCATGCAGTCTGTAGCATCCCAGTGTTGCCCACATTGGTTTGCCTGCTAATCCTGTCACATAAAGCTGTCCCTTTAGCCCTGTGCCACTGAATACAAGGTCCATTCTGTCCGTGCCGTGCCCTTACTTGTTCCTGTGCTTCCCTTCCCACTGCTATCTTTGCTATTGTTATGACATCAGTTTTCCCCAGAAAGAGATGGAGGGTACTCCAGACCAAAAGCGTTGTTCCCCCATCACGGGCCATGCCGCTCTTTCCTCGTCTTCCTTCATCACTTCCCCTCATGTTATACATTGAGATTTACCTGTGGGTGCTTATGTTCACAGCTCTCCTTTGCTTGTGTCTTCAACCATCTCTTGTATTATTCCTCCTTTCTCTCTTGGCCACAGTGATTTGTTGCCCAATTCCTGCCCTTATGTCCACAAGCATCTGTTTCTGGTTTCTTTCCCAGTGTCCTTCAGACTCCAGCACAACCTTCCAAGTTGGCCATTCGCTGCAGATTCAAATGGCTCCTTAAAACACCACTGCAAGTCTTGTCTGAAAAGAGCCTGCCTCCCATCCTAACGCTAACCTGCTGCCGTGAGTCCTTACCCACATCCCTATCACAGACCAATTCCAGCAAACACCACTTTCTGAGATATCAAAGATATACCATTTCCTTAGCAGGTAATGCAGACTCCAAGGAAAGCTCTCCTTTGCCCCTGACCTCACTCACATTTGTTTTATAACAGCCTATACCCCTTTAACAACAGTGAAGTTATTTCTGGTTTGCACATTGTGACTTGTGATCCAAACCAGGCCTATTGCCTATCTCTAGATACAAAAAGAAATGGCCCACTGAAACACTGCACAGTACCTTATTCTTAAACACCTACCTTCAAAGCATGCAATTCACTTGCAAATTATTAAAACCAGGCTGTGGCAGCATCCTAAAGGATCAAGAAGGACAATTATGCTGGTCCTTATAACTCCAAGAGTGATTAGCAACAGCCATCAGCGCACTGTAACTGCTTGTTGAGCTAGTGAGTCAGACAGCAATAAGGACTTACAACCAGCCAGCAAAAGCACTCAGATTCTTCTACAGGAGAAGTTTATTACAGAGCTCAGCATCTGTGTCTTGCAGCTGCCAAGTGTCCTCCATGTGTTGTTACAGCTGCTGATTCTGCTGTTAAGGAAGGGGGAGCAGAAGGATGAAAAGAGGCAGCGTCAGGAATGTTCAGTTGCTGTAAAACACTGCCAAGCAGATATTCACATTATCTGTGTGCAGAAACTAAGCCATCCAAACATGTGAGCTCACGGCTCTCTGCCGGCTGGGCTCACACTACGGAGAAATCATGTGACAAAGCCACTAGACACTTTCCAAACTACTCCAAATACAGGATCTGCTGAAACCCTGAAGTAGCATGCCCAGCTATATCAGTTTTGTGACGTGACATGCTGTGACTTGTGAGGACTGACAAGAAAAGAAGCAAGAGGCTTTGGGAAGAACCAAAACAAGGGGAAGCAAACTCCCTGCTTCTCCGGCAAGACAGTGCTCCTCAGTGTCAGCCCACTGCCATATTTTAGCTCCTATAATGCTGCAATTCCACATAATTCTGCACAAATAATTCTGAAGTATACTATGACACAGGAGCTCAGCCTCTACCTGGTGCACTAAGCACATGGCTGAATTCCTGGAGGCCCAAACCAACCTTTGCCCCTTTATGTACTCAGTGGCTGTGGGCACAAGCTCCTCTCAGCGAAACCACAATGTCCTCCAGCAGTGAATGGTCAGCTAATCACTGGCAATCTTGGAAGGCAAAAGACCACCAGCATGGCCTTGGAGCAGGATATTGTGCTAGCCCTGGAGCAGACACGCTTTCACTGCCAGGCATATCCTAAAAGCTTAGGAGAGTTTTTTTCAGTCTGTGCCAAACTTGTCTTGATCCATGGTACCATCCATCATAGGTAGAACCACAGGATGATTCAAGCTGGGGAGGACGTCAGGAGGACATTTATTCCAAACCTCTTGTTCACATTTAACTGTTCTCAAATGAACTTTTTCCTGTGTTCCCAGGAATAAGCCAATGGCATTGATTGCACCCAGCCCACAGCAAGCAGCTCACCCGGCATTTCTTGCCCCACTGTCAGGTAGAAATAATTTATTTATGTGTGGGCCAGGTCTTCTTGCTGGGACTAGCGGACACTGAGCCCAGCTTTGTCAGAGAGCACTAAGAAGACACTGAGAGATGGCTCTTCTGAGAGAAACTGAAATGTGTTTGCAGCCCTGGTGTGCCCTGGGGATCTTGTGGAGCCTGACTGCTCCCAGGGTCTCTCCTGGCACTGCTGTCTGTGGGCACCTGGGGAGTGCTGCCAGGGACAGACGGGGGAATCTCATCTCCTGTGAGAAACCCCGGCACCAGCATGACCAGACAGTCTGGACAGGAGCCTAGGGGACTGTTCACATACCATGGGTGAGGACAACCCAAAGGAAGAAGCATTAGGCATCCACCAACTCCAGCTTAAAGCAGCACATCTGGGAGGAGGACAAATAATTTTTAACAGGAAATACGAAACTGAGAACAATATTAAGTCCATGACACTTTTCATAGGAGTAAAAAAATTGGTGTAGTTGAGTAACCAGATGTTGTCTGTCCAAGGATTATTTAAAAGAAAGGAGGAGGCATAAAGGTATTTTAATGGCTGTGGGTAAACCTGAGCTACTCGTTGTATATGTGTGTGCAGCCTCAAGAAAAGGTGAAGGACACTGTGACAATACCTTTTTTTTAAAGTATTTATGCAAGAAGAAGCTTCCAGTTTGTCTCTCTAGCTGCTCTCTGCAGCAAAGGAATTTGTATATTGCATCAGGCAGTATCATATTAGGAAATGTTTTTAACAGTGTTTAGTGATTGAAAGTAAGATACAATAGCTTTATGACAAAGAAGCTTATGATGAAGGTCCTTTGTAATAGCTTTTATATTACTGTAAATCATGATGCTTATGGTTTACTTTTTATTAATTCAAATGAAGTGCAAATCAAATGACAGCTGACAGCCTATCAACAGGTTAGTCTAAACAGCTGAATATTATTTTACTTCATATATCTTTCAGCTTTTAACAGGATTTTTAATTTTAAATAGTTTTGAGGTTTTTATCCATGTAATGTGGCTGGAAGGCTGCAAGATGAGAGCAATATTTAATTCACGCTTGTAAGATACGGGTATTTGGAACCCATTAGAAATTGACTTTTTGTTCTCCCTTTTAATTTTGATTCTTTCATCAGAGATGCCAAGACTAATGCTGTCATGACAGATGGAGAGAGCTCATACAGACATTGTACAAAAATTACTGGAGCAATGTGTCATTACCATGTAGTACCTTCAAAATGTCACAACAAAAGTAAAATTCATTGTAGAAAAGGGCTCTTCCTTCAGGGACAAGGCTTCCTTTAGGGATAATTCCACTTCTAGGTGCTGGACAGAATCATACCAGTCTCATTTGCACCCTAGGAAATAGCAATATACATATGCTACAGGCTTGTTCAAAATCACAGTCACTGACTGAAAGAGAACCTTCTCCCACTTGTCACCTATGTAATTCTGGGTGTCAGCGACCCACTTCAATTATTCTGGAGTGTTCCAACTCTTTTGCATTTAATTTGGTAATACAGTTGATCAAACAATGCTAGTTATGTCAGTCTCATCTCAGTTATTTACTATAAATACTTAGCTACTATCTATTAACTCCAAAAGCAGCCTGGCAGCAGGTTGAGGAAGGTGATTCTCTTCCTCTGCTCTGCTCTCATGACACCTCACCTGGAGCACTCTGGGGTCTCCAGCGTGGGAAGGACATGGACCTGCTGGAGCGAGTCCACAGGAGGCCACAGCAATGCTCAGAGGCTGGAGCACCTCTGCTGTGCAGACAGACTGACAGAGCCAGGGCGGCTCAGCCTGGAGGAAGGAAGGCTGTGGGGACACCTTATCACACCTTCCAGTACCTAAAGGGTACAAGAGATCTGGAGAGGGACTTTTCATGTGCAGTAATAGGACAAGGGGGAATGGCCTTAAGGTGAAGGAGGGTAGGTTTGGATTAGATATTAGGAAGAAATTCCTCACTATGGGGTGGTGAGGCACTGGCACAGGTTGCCCAGAGAAGCTGTGGAATGCCCATCCCTGGAAGTGTTCATAACCAGGCTGGATGGGGCTCTGAGCACCCTGGTCTAGTGAAAGGTGTTCCTGCCCATGGCAGGAGAGTTGGAACTAAATGATCTTTAAGGTCCTTTCAAACCCAAACCATGCTATGATTCTACATTAACCTGTACACTGTCAGTGGAACTGACCTATGCTAATTTCTGCAAAAAAACATAGAGGTGTAGCAAAACTTTTCTGTGTGAAGGAAAGCTCCTGATTAATCTGAGTAGAAAAAATGAGATACTCTTTAAAAAGTGTGTAGGTCAACAATTTTGGCTAGAGCAGTTGGCCATCACAGCAGAGTCCTGTAATGGATCAGCATAAAAAAACAGGGAAAAATTACGCAAACTGTGTTAAAATGCTGCCTTCAGCTTCAAAGTAAAGCATCAGAAGTGGCACCATTTAAAAGATTATATGGCTCCACTCACAAGTCAGAAAGTTACATTTCTTGTTTTACCTTCATGGTTTTTTGTCCATGGAATTCTGCAATAGTTCTGCTGCCAGTGGGATTAAAAGGTGTCTCTATGAGAAGGACTGTTTTGTTATGTGTGGCTCTCCAGCTATACAGAACTTTGTTAGCTGTGAGTAATCCACTAGAAAATGAATTTCCAGTAGCTATTGACACGTTTGAAAATGAGCTCCAGAGCCAGATTCAAAGCCACTGAGATTCTTACTCCGAATACGGACAGAAGCAGTGCAATGTTTTGTGGCACACATTGTCTCTGACCCTAGAGGTTTCTCCCTGGCTCTTGGGAAGGTCAAGTTCCTTGTCTACTTAGGCTTGATCCAGAGCCACTGAAACCGATGGCAGAACTCACTAACTCTCAAAAGCTGGGTCAGAAAACAGACCGTCTGCCTTTTTGTTGTGTGGGAGAACACAAACTGATACTGTATGCAGTGGTAGAGGTGCTTTCCACAAGAAACTGGATGGAAACCACAGGCTTATTTCACACTGCCCAGCCTTCAGATGCAAGTACCTATCGGTTGCTACCACTGCCTATTTAGAGCTAAACAACTTTGGATTTCATTACTAATCAAGTGCCTGCCACCTCCCTCTCCTGTGGTGAATAACAGAATACTTGATTCCTTTACAAAGATTGAGATATTCATGAAAATCAGCCATTTCTGAAGTTTCAAGGCCTCCAGATGCAAACATCAAACACCACTGTTGGTTAGCTGATGTGCAACATGCAAAATCCTTATCTGTCAAAAATTACATGTGGAAGAAGGGAAAGCAAAACCAGGCAATAAAGTAGATTACCATGAGAGACATACAGTCCAAAAATCTATCTTCCATATTTGCAGCTACTGAAAATAAAAAAAAAAATAGAATAATAAAAAAAAAGTTAGATAATTACAACTTTGCCATAAAAATTGCAGAAGTAAATTAAGAGTAGAGTCATCAGGTCCTTCAAAAACAAGCTATCCATTTGGAAGGACCAGAGGCTTTTTTTCATGTGAGCTGGTGCAAAGGAATCAAAATTTGCACCAAAGAGATTTACTGTCCATTTCCTCCCCCCCACAGACCTTCAAAAAGGCAACGACAAGTCCAGAGGAACAATAGTGCATCAGAATGTTTCAGTGGCTGTGGAATAAATTCAGAGTGACGTAACCAGCGGAAGACTGTGAGGAGGCACTACAAAGATGACACTGTTAAACTTGAAGGCTCAATCTCTCATGGTGCTGAGCATTTTCTGCGAGCTGCAGCGTTCTGGTTCCTAATGAAAACAGCGCTAATGAGAATGAGGCCGCAAGTTCTCCTGGTGTGGTTGGTCACTCAAGGTGAAACAGAAAACACATCTGCTCCCTGATTGTTCAGAAACTCTGCATTCTTTACTTCAGACCCCAGAGAAGCTGCTCAGAGATAAGTTAGCTCTCGGACTCTGCCTGCTGTTGAAAGGCACACACATACCCTTGCATGTCTCTATCATATTATTTGGGCATGGGAGAAAATGACCCCTCTTTGGAAATCTATTCAGCTGTCAGTTCAACCCCTTTATCTGCTTTCATACCGTTAGCTGAGGAGACAAGGATCCCCCAATCAACCCAATTTGGTGTTAACTGATTCAGCTTTCGTCAGACTTTTTTTTCTGAACTCAGAAGAAACCCAAAAGGCAGATCTCTGGGGGCTTTCCAAATGAGGTCCAAAAAATCACACTTGGCAAAACACTTTGTGTAGGGATGTATTCAAATGTGCAGAAATGTCCCCATAAGTGAAATGATACCATGAAGTGAAATGGTGGGTGCAAAATGAGTGGCCTGGGCTGTGCACATAAGGCAGCACAATTACAACTCTCTGTTCTGGATTTAAAAACCTGCCTTCCAGCCCTAACAGGATTCTTTGGTGAGGACAATAAAAAGAGCCATAAATGTATTCATTTGTATTTTTCTGAGCCCTCAAAGTACTAATAGCCAGAGGAAGGACTAGTTAAGTAAACAGCATAATTTTCTTTTGCTGAATTTGGTTCATAAATTAACTAGTGCTGCCTTGAACACAGCTAAGGAATTGTTGCAGCTTTGATACTTAGATTCCAGCTGCAAGTTTAAAGATATTCTTCTTCCAACAGGGGCCCTGGAGATTTGTGCAGTAACACATTACTAGTCATGAGTAAGGATGCAAGGATCTGGACTTAAGCTAACAGAAGTGATGATGTGTGAAAGGCTTCTGCTTCATTTTGACATGGTGATACAAGGGATAGGCAGATTTTGGGACAGACCATCTTTATCTGTCTGGCAGTCTAGGGATTTAGGATGTGTCTATCACTCTGGCATTTCTGTGTGCTCAGACAGCATCTGCAGGAAACATTCCCAATTATTCTCCAAGTAAAGTGGTCAGGGATGGTTATCCCAAGAGGGACCCCAGAAGAGCTTCATTTCATTTACAGAGGAGGTTCTTGTAGGGAAGCAGAGAAAAGGGTGTCAGGGGAAAGTGCAATCTTGATGTAGAAGTTAGTTCAGACTCTCCACTTGGAGAGCCCTAAAAGGAATTGCACTCGTTACATCCTGGGCCCTCAAATGGAGCCACTCTGCCTGAGCAGCTAAAAATGGTGCCCTACATGGAATCTTATTTAAAAAGATTTCCCTGGATGCATAGCTCCACCTTACACCACCTCATGCATGCAAAGAAGGTCTGTACCCCTCTCTGCCCAAGACACACTCTGTCTCTCAGACTGTCCCGTGTACTCAGAGCCAGGGAGACTTGGCCCCTCACTGCCAAAACCCAACCAATCCACAAGGAAAAGATTCCCATCTGTCCTTCACAGAACAAATGCATCACAGGCATGCTGGAGTCACCTGGTCAGTCAGCACTCACTTCAACCATGCTGCTAGTATGAAATCTTGATTTTTCACCAGAAGAAAGAAATTTTACGGTGCAGTTTTTTACATCAGGTTAAGGTTTGAACCTCCCTACCTTGACAGAATCTCTGTAACATCCAATTTTTATGGGTACCTGAAGAGTCCCTCTGGAATACTAATGTTCTCTAAGTGTATATTGCATCACAAACATATTTTTACTGGTATTTGATGTCTGCTTCATTTGCCAACTACTCATATCAAATTTATGGAAGGCTATTTCTGAGTGACATAAACACGGGAAATCCCTTTTGTTGAGACATGGCATTAATCATGTTAGTGCCTAGATCTCCGTGCCCTTAGACCAACAAGATATACTGCTTTAGTGTCCACAGCCAGCTCCTAAAAATACACCATCTTCTGGCTGATCTTATGCTTCAGAACAGGTGGGATAGCCTGGTTCTTTAACAATCCACTGTCACTGCAGCATTCTCTCTTCCTTCCCCCCCCACAGTGTCCATAGCTCTGCATGTTTAAGACAAAGTGTTGAAAGAGTGATGTGGGAACTGCCCTGTCCTGAGTGTCCATACCACTCACAGCAGTGGCAGCAGGGATGCCAGTACAGGTCACGATCAAATGAAGGCATTGCTTACATTTGTGTGAATGTATTCCCAGATTAGGAACAACCAGCACTCCCAGTAATCTCCATTACTGACAGCCAGGTCTGTCTCCTGCTATCCATGATCATACACCACAAAAAGAAGGGGGGCACACAGCCTCCACATGGACATCCTGCTTCTTTACATAGTCATGACCTGGGTTCCATGGAAAAAGGGGGCTTAGTCCACACACATCAGTCATGCATTCTCCTACCTTACAGGGTGGTATTTAACCAGCAGGGAGGATACAGACACATCACCAGAGTATCTTAGTGCTGGATTTTAGCACTTTCCTTATGGCAAAGACTGTTCCAACAAGCCCCATGTCTTGGAGGTGCACCCAACATCTGCTGCAAAGGTGGCATATCATATCATATCATATCATATCATATCGTATCGTATCGTATCGTATCGTATCGTATCGTATCGTATCGTATCGTATCGTATCGTATCAATCATATCATATCATATCATATCATATCATATCATATCATATCATATCATATCATATCAATCATATCATATCATATCATATCATATCATATCATATCATATTTTATAGGACTGAATCTTATAATCTCTCAAGTGTATTTCTATTTTGTCTTATATCTACACGCTCTTTAGCAACCCATTCTGCTTTTCCCATGTATGCTAATCTGCATGGACACTCAGTGCTTGAGAGCCTAGAGGTTTATTATTGAGTGTCTGACTCTTTTCTTTACCTATGTCTATGAAAGTAGGTCTATTGGGATCCAGCTGAACCTCCCTCAGTCTGTCTCTGGTCTCTCTCCCTCATCCTCCCTTTATCTCCCTTGTTCTGCTACAGATCTAGAGCCACAAAATTTTCTACCAAACTCCTGGTGGGGGTCATGTCAGGCCCACTGTTAGTCAGAGCAAGTGACAAGAGTGGCTAATTAAGTGCCACTGAGTTACCCAGAAATCTGTCCCCACACTGCTGCACTTAGAATTGTTCATTAATATTTTCCAAAGATTGTTCCATGAAGTCTTCACTGACTTAAATCTGGTGCTTGGAAAAATCTGTCTGGATAAGGCCTGCCAACGTGATGGCTACATAGTGACAGGGATGCCACATCCTGTATCTGAGCAAGGCAGTGCACCATGCAGTTGAACTGCACATCTATAGCAAGTCTGACACTTTTCAGAGCCATGGACTCATGGAACAAGTCATCTCTGAACCACTTGTGCAGAGATTTTGATGTCTACAGAAATGTTCTTTCCTGTGGGATTTCCAGGTTAATCACAAAAAACTGCTAGGCAATACATTACACTTAGAAGCAGTGCTCTCTGTCACTAAAATTTTTAGGCCAGGAAGGTCATGTCTGATCATCTTTCCAAGGAAAATTCTCTATTTAATTCCTCCACTGGTGAAAACATCAGAAATAGACAAGCATTTGTCATTAAATCTCTTCTGTTTCACACTGTTGAGTACCTGGCCCCCTGCAGCACAGTGGGAACTGGACTGGTTTCTGCAAGAGATCTCCACTGAACACAAGTCTCTGGAGAGCACTGGTCCTAGCACTGAGGCAGTGCCTCTCTCCAGACCAGTCCAATGTTAATCCCACCAGTAAGTAGGCCAATTTGTGCCAAATATGGTTTTTCCCCTCCTGTGTCAAGACCACCCACCAGCACGGGACATTGGATAGCAGCTATGACAGCAAGATTTTAACCTCAGCTAATGGCAACCAGAAGGTGACAGACTCATTTTCTTACTACCAGTCTTCTTAGGACTGAACAGGCAATTATTTTCTTGAGATTGCTTCTGTGTACTAAATTACATGGACTATCTCCAAAGAGCAGTGACAACTCAGTAAGCTGGGTGTGAGCTGGGTTACCTCTCTCGCCAACCCACAAACTGCTCTCAGTAACCCCGCAGTGGTGTTGACAGACTCCAGAAATAGCCATGAACAGTGTTTTCTTACTAGAAGTCAGGTCTGGGTCGTGTCATTGGGGGAGGTGAATTAAAAATGAGAGGGGGAGCCGTTCCAAGGGGTCTCATCCCTCTCTACACACAGTCCCCAAAGGTGGTGCTGAGCCACGCCCCACACGCAGCCTCTTGTAAACATGAGGGATCCCTTTCAGAGCTGGAACTGGGGGTTCCTGGCACCTTTTGTGCTTCCTGCTTCTCTAATATTTCTCCTCCCATTCCTTCACTGCTAAACGAATGGCACGACTTTCTCAATGTTTTCTTTTTCCTAACACTTCCTTACAGTTTTCATTTAATTGTAATGCAAGGGCACCAATCCTAGTTTATGTCATAATAGACGGACAACAATAGCGCAGTTTAACTAAAATAACATGCTAAACACTGCTACATGTTGACGGAGTCATGACGGATAAAATGTGGAGTGTTTTGGTGGTTTATATCTTCAAAGAAGAGCTGGCAAGTGTACAACGTGACAAATGTATTTAAGAATCTATGCCATTCAAATGGTACTGCCACATGTCTGTTTGGGATCTTTCCCGTCTAAATGTGGGAATATGGGCACAGACTCACTTGCATACTGTGTTCTTCTAACATAAAGTGTCGGCGTCTCTGAGGGTGTGTCGGTGGCACCCGATGTCACCAGACACACGCTGCAAAGGAGACAGCCGAAATAAGCGTACGTTGTGTGCGCCAGGCAGTCTTCATTTGTTTATTTCATGCAAAAAGGAGGGGATGGCGCTCAAAATATTCGCACTGGAAATTTGTACCAGCGTGAGAAAGAGAAAAAAGTGTCATTTGCATTTCAAGGCATCGTAAGTCCCTATCCTAGCTCAAATCGTCGGCATTTATGATACAAAGAGACCAGCTCCTGATGTGAGCGACAACGATGTAAAAAACCCCACTAATTCACGTCATCTTGACTGAATTATTCTGCTTTTACACCAGTTTCCCTAAGATGGAAGCTGGCTCCTGGTCTTTACATTTTGTGTCTTTTTCTCCTATTGTTTGTCACTCCTTTGTTTATTATTTTTTATTTGTGCAATGTATTCATATTCTCAGAGTCCATCTGCTAAAAGTATCCTATTTAAAAGAGGATGGCATCATTAGCTACCCTCTCTCGCTATAAAGAAAGGAGCAGTTCCCATATTTTTACCCAGTTCAGTGGCTCAGTGGATGCACTAATCTTGCTGAACACTTCAGTTTAGATGGTATATCAATGAGGCATTCAAACAGAGCAGTTTATACACAAAAATTCTGTCTGCTTTGTAAAAGATTATCCTTTTATAAACACTCTGCGGAAAACATAAAAGCAAATAGGGGACAGCACATAGGACAGGAAAGATGTTAGAAGGGAGATTAATACTGAATGGGTCGAAATGAATGGTGCTTACCAAAACGAGGTCCAGATACTTTGGCTGCAGTGAAACATAAATAATGGGAATGACACATCGTTTATTCGGGATAATGAGTTGATCCGAAGTAGGGTCCTAGAACAAGAGATTAAAGATTAAATATCCATCTCCTGATGAATATCAGTAGCAAACTTTAACCTTTTCCTTCCAAAAGCACAATTTCTTTGAACAATCGTGTCAGCACAACACAGTGAAGAAATGGGATAAAGGGAACTTAAATCACATTCTTATCCTTATCCTGAAAGAAAACGCTTCTTCATATTTTAAGACACAGTAGTGCATTTTTATTTCCAGGCGTGTAACTCTTTCAGAATAATTATATGAGAACACAAAGATTTTGCTTGATGCTTTGTATTAGAAAAATCTGGCTTTAGCATTTATTGCTTACATTTTAGTTCTCTGCAATAACTGAAGAAAGAACATGCCCATCCTGAACATTCACTTGGGTGGAGAGATAAAGACAAAAAGCAGCCTGCTGGAAAAGCACAGCATACCACATGCCGAATTAGAGTCTTGAATGCAAGGAGGACTTGGAAGATGTCACAAGCTTTGGATCGGGAAGGGCTGGAAGTGAAGTGAAGGGGGGAAAGGCACAGACAACTGGGGACAGCAGGCTGACTGTACTGCAGTGCTGGCAACCTGTCCAAGCTGGTCAATTAGTGGTACTTCTAGCTCAAGATGCTGTACTGCAACTGAGGCAGAAGACATAGGACAAGCGGGAATCTGGATAGCTGTGGCTTGCCCAGAACTTGGAACAGAGCAGCTGCTGGATGCATGCAGCCAGCCAAGCCCTGCATTGTGGTTTTGTTGCTGATGGCTGCCTCCTGCAAGAGGGATAAAACTGGGGACAGAGGGAGGAGGGGGCGAGACTTTCAAATGACATTTAGAAAACAGCCAAGCTAGAATGCAGGAGCGAGTTCAGCATGCTCTCACCTGCTTCATGGAAAGGGGTTTACTCCATAAGCAAAAGGAGTTTGTGGTTTCATTCCACTCTCTAGAGAATGTGCTGTCCCAGTGCCAAACCAGCACGCATGTACAGCTGGCAGTTTCTCTGCAGAAGAAGCCTTGTACTGGAAGCTGTGGAAAAGTATCCATTTTTTCTTGGTAAATATTTGCATGCAAAACCAGATATTCCCATAGGTTTTTGTGAGGCTCTGCAAACTAGTTAGAGGGAAGGATTTTTAGATTTGTGCCGGGGAGCGTGCATGCAGAGACACACAGCTCCAAGGAGGACATGGTCCTGGGGGGTGAGCTCTCTGAAATGGTGTCTTGAAGGACACTGAATACCTTTCAGACAGCAAGACTCCAATTTGCAAAATTCACATTTTGGCAACAGAACAAAAATATTGCCATTTCATATTGTCCCTTTACACCATGAATTCAGATAGGATTTGATGTGTTTCCCTCTCCTCTTGGGTAAGAGATGCGAGTCCTGCCAGGCACCTTTCCTCACAGGCTATCCTGTAACAGCATCACTCCACTGCCTTCATCCTAAAATGTCCTGAAGACCTCGTGGAAAACCTGAAACCTCCTGCTGCTGCATCACAGTTAATATACCAAGAACAGGACCACAAGGGCAAACAAATGCAAGTGAAGGAAGAGCACTTGGGGTGCTGGGCTGGTAGAGGGGGCAGAGCTGACAAATCAATAGTAAGGGTGTGAGGAGAAGACATATGGCTGGTTATCATCACGGCCAGCCAGGACCAGGCTCTGCAGGGCTTGGCTTGCCTAGGCAGCCCCTGCTGGAGAGTGGGTTGGGTTTTGCTCCGCTGCCTGCCATGGCAAAAGGAAGGGGAGGTCTGTCTCAGTGCCAAAGCAGCAGCCTCTCCTCTGGGGAGCCACAGCACTGCTCTCCAGGGACAGGGACCACTGTGCTTGGCTCAGCTGCTCTGCCTGCTTTCAGCACCCTGCCCTGATTTCCAGCCAGACAGGCTTTTATCCTTGAGATACGAGCAGCGACTTTCCTTTCATTCAGAAAGAAGCATCCATTTTCAAGCATTATCACGGCACAGATAATAAATATTACAAACAGCAGAGCTGTGAGGGGGTGCCAGAGCCCTGCTGCTGACTGATACCTGACCTCTGCAAAGCCCACGTCACTGTGTCACATCACAGAGCCTGGCTGTGCAAAGGGGACCGTCCTGCCCAGGGGCACACAGAGCTGCAGGAGGGGCAGGACCACTGCTGCCACATGTGCTCCTCCTCTCAGCGGGCCAAGGGGCTCCTCACATGGCAAAAGACACTCCCTGTAAGGTCTGAAGGGCATATTTGAAGGATCCTGCAATGAAAGTTGTCGTAGACACACATACAACAATCCATGGATGTTATAGGGGACAGAGTATGGTGCCAAAGGCCCTCAGTGTGGCACAAAGTGGTGCTCCCAAGGCTCCTGGTGGTCCTAAGGTTCCTGGCAGCTTGCACTGACCTTTCTAGGGAGGGAACTGATGGTGCTGGGCCTCCCTGCCTCACTTAACCTCACCCCACCTCACCACTAAGGAAGAGGAGGAGCAGCTCCCAGATGATTCCAGCACGCAGCAATGGGCTCTTGTACTTAGGAAGTATTTGCAACTTGATTTAAAATTAGCCCTTAGTAATTTAAAGGTGGTAATGAGAGCGGCATGAGATAGAGAACAGACTATTTCAGGAGTATTTGTCCAAATTCAGGGGGTAGAAGTGAGTTTTCCAGGGCTGCTTTCAGTATGTTACTGGTAAGGCTGCTTTCAGTATGTTACTGGAAGCTCAGCTTGTGAGCTGAAATCCTAAGAGTTTTTATTCATGGAGAGCTCTCTGCCTGGACATCTGATTATGCAGAGGAGTGAGCCTTTTGGGTTGTAAAATTAGATGGAAAATGTCCACTCTGGGAAAGAACGCACAAGTTTCTTGTGAAACTGCTCTGGGAGGAAGCACAACTCAGGTGTTCACAGCTTGACTTGCACAAGAGAACTATATTTTAAAGCATCTGTGAATAAATCTGTGCAAGCAAACACGAGTTTTCTTAGCAAACTGCCCCAGCACCCATATCCACCGTGCAGTTTGTAGGCTGGAAGCATGACAGGTCACGGTGCCACCCAAGTGCTCCCCTTCAGCCACCCCTATAGTGCCCGCCAAGTACAGCACCCCTTTTCCTGGGTTTGCTGCATAATCCATGGAAAGAAAACAGCTCATACTAACAGCTGAGGTGAATCTCACCAAAAACCACTTCCCTCTCTTCTTTGGTTACTTGCATCTGCCCTGTGCAATATTTTACAAGGAGTATGTCATTAATGGTTCAGGTTTTGATATAAACCTGTGTTTTTACAGGTGTGAATGGTTTGCCAGGTCCTAATCACATACTCTAATTCAAATCATCATGCAATTTTTGACAGTGCAAGCCTTTAAGGAAACAAAAGTGTTTTTACAGTGACAGTGTGAGTTTACTAGATCTGTGTTACCTATTTAGCATCCAGAGGGCTTGAATGGGGCATAACTACCAGAAATTTAATTCTCTTAAATCATAGGATGGGAAACTTAGAGTCTGTCAGACACCTCCTGACACTGAATCTGATTCCAAGGGTCACCCCATGCAGTCATGGAATATGGGGACATTTTGACTGGTATCTGGTTACAGATCTGAAATTTGGATTTAGGTCCAGTAACTAGCAGCAGTAGACAGAAATGCACCAACAAACCCTACCCACACCACTCTAAGATGGAAATGGTCTGTCTGCACCTGGTCCAGTTGAGGGAGCAGGACTGGAGAGCACCTTGTGGCAGCCTGATCAAGGGCAGCTAGCAGGGTCCTGAGGGATGCTGGAGGGTTTGGCAGCCAGTAGCAGAGCATGAGGGGCTGTGCAGACAGGCTGCTCTCATTCTGCCCCTCAGGGGTCAAGCAACACCCTGCCTGGCAATTCCCTTCACATCAAAGGAGCCTCCAGAGGCCCTGCTGATGGTCATGAGGGGCTGCAATACCAGTGCAAAGCTGCTTGAGCTGGGTTAGCAGCGTGCTCACATATGGTCTTGGATTGTACCTTTCCACAAACCAGCTGTACCTCTCAAATAAATACATACTGGGCAAAGCTCAGAAATACATCTTTCTAGAGATTATTTCCATCTGCACATCACAAAGGATATATTGATTTAGCTACACTCCTGAGATCAGAGTGGAAACACTGTACAGTCGGGAAGCAGACACATATGCTGCTTATCAAAGCTATACATACGGCACAAAAAGACACCAGTGTGGAGAGCAACCAGCTATATTTGCACCAGCACACAACCTGTCCTGTAATTCTCTAAAACAAAGGAAAAGGAAGGGCTGAATGCTACTGTTCCTGAGCCACACAAATGGCATGTGAGGAGCCTACCAATCCCAGCTGAACTCATGGACATGAGGAATCTAAGGAGTTGACAATTGCTGTAGCTGTCAAGGATTGCTCCCAAAGCCTATTTATTATTTATTTATTTATTTGTATTTCTTGGACCTGCAGAGAAATGCAGTGATTGACACAACGGCAAAGAATATCCCAGATGAGCTCCAAGTGGAACCCGTCACCAGAGCAAGGCTGTACTCTCTCTGCAAAGCCTTTTCACCCATCCACAAGGAGGACAGGTTACATATTCCTCAAAATTCATGCCATCTGTGTTTGTAGATGGTGACAAAAGTCCAAAAATTACAGAGCAAGAAAGTGAGTTACCTAGATCACGCAGCGCCACTGTGTGCTGGCAATGTACATACCTCAACCTGGTGCATCAAAGTGTCAGGAAAATGGTCATCTGTGGAGGCAGAGAGGACACTGTGGTCCCCTGCACCACCAATCCTTCCTGGTGTCTCTGGGATAATAGAGAATGGGGAAAGTTGCTCGAGGAAAATCATAGATTCATTTGGGTTGGAAGAGACCTTTAAGATCACCGAGCCTGACCAAACCCAGCACGGCCAAGCCCACCACTGAACCGTGCCCCTGAGTGAGTTTACTGGATGTGTGTTGCAGTGGACAACTTTGTCTTTTAAATATCCCCTGACTTACTGACCCAACCACTTCCCTGGGCAGCCTGATCCTATGTGTGACAACTCTTTCCATGAAGAATTTTTTCCTAATATCCAATCTGAGCCTCTCCTGGCTCAATGTGAGGCCATTTCCTCTGGCCCTTGTTACTTGGGAAAAGACTGACTCCCTCCTTGCTACAATCTCCTTTCAGTTAGTTGCAAATATACAAATTAGCATATATAGGATGATCCTTGCACTTATTTCAGATATTTTCTGGCTTTTTGTAGTTTTGCAGTTTAGCATAAAGCAGGCCAGAGTTGTCCCTGGGTATGGGAGTAAAGGATTGTCAAGCTCCTCTCTTTCCTTACCGCCAACCACTTTTGTAACTCTCCTGAAGCTCAAGCACCCACAGCACTGAGTCAGCAGGACACATCCCATCAGTGATCCTCAATCTCTTCTGGGCAAAGTCCTTGGGATGAGTTTAAATGTCTGCTAAACAGTTCAGGCCAAATTGTCTTTGCTGCAGAGCCCCTGCATTGAAGTCATCAAACAATGTGCTATGGCTGTTGTATGTGCATCCACAGGAGATTTCTTTCCCTAGACAAAATGATCAGAGGGATGAAACCCCTCCCTGACAAGGACAGACTGAAAGAATTGGGATTGTTCAGCCTGGAAAAGAGAACACTCCAGGGTGACCTTGTTGCAGTCTTTCAGCACTTAGGGGGAGTCAACAAGAAGTAGGTAGGCAGAGTTTTTAATAGGGCCAGTAGTGATAGAAAAAGAGTTAGAAACAGTTTTAAACTGAAGGAACTTAGATTCAGGCTACAGATAAAAGAAGAATTTATTTACAATGCGGGTGGCAAAACGTTGGCAAAGGTTGCACAGAGAGGTGGTGGATGCCCCATCCCTGGAAGGTCAGTCGGGTGGGACTCTGGGCAACCTGTTCTAGCTGAACACGTCCCTGCTCATTGCAGAGGGGTTGGACCACATGACCTTTCAAGGGCCCTTCCAACCCAAACTATTTTATCATTCTGTAACAAAGAAGCCTTATATTGGTGTTATTTGGACACTCTCAGGAAGATGAAGGCCAAGAATCATTGGTTCTGACAAAAAAATTGCTGAAGTGCCCTGAGTACCAAGATAGAACTATCAACAAATTCCTTTCATGTCTCCTCTACCAGTCTAATGCCCTGCATAAGTAAGAGAAGCATAAAAAAGAAATCTTTGATGGCTTCAAAAGACAGTACCCTTGAAGCAAATTATTGATTACCAGACAATGTTCAGGTGAAGAAAAAACCAGTCACTCTAAAACACATGGCCATCTCCAACAGTCAGACTGAGACCACTTGAGGATGGCTGGAATGAGGCACAGTATAGTGCCTGCTCACTGGGAAGAGATGACTCTAAAATCCTTGAGACTTCCATCTGACCCAGGCACAGATGGAACTAACCTGGGAGAAAGGGGTCAGCAAATCCCAAACCCACCAAAGTTTCCTCAGCACAGGGTTTGCTTTCTCTGCAACTTTGCCTTCCAGAAAAAGAGACCTCATCCTGAGCAAGAGATGCAGAATCAGGCACTAAAAATGGCATAGCTGCTTCTCCCTGGAAAATTCCACCCAACATCTGCACAGCAGCTGGATTTCCCAAGTCTATTATCTCATTTCACTGATCTGAATGAATTTGCTCTCAGAACAGCTGCAGATCTGTATATATCACTCATGGCTTGATTCACTATGTTTTACCCGAATTAAATATTAATTAGCTACACTGTCTTTTCTCCTCCTACCACTAAATGCTAATTAATTGTAATTCATGATGGAAAAAAAAGTGGCACATGAGTAGCTACTTTGGCCCAAAACATGAGTCAGTTCTAAAAATCCAAACCAACACCAATCAATTCCAAGTTTTAAACACTGCTGGGGAATAAGTTCAACTTCAGTCTCATTCTTTTCATTATAAGACTCTTAAATACCTTTTTTTCTATGGATTCATCCAGAGAGATGCATCACTAATATACTGGCCAAGCATGGGGTCTCTAACTCATCTTGGACAGTTTCTTAATACAAGAAAGGCCCCACAAGAGAAAGTACAGCTATGGTGTTCGGCATGAAGTAAAGACACCAGGCAGACTCTGGAACTTAAGTTTGCAGGTTTTGATCCAGAGTCACTTCAAACAGCCTTCCCATAACTGCAACTCAGAGGTCATAAATATTTTTGCCTCAAAACACAAGCTTCCCGCTGAAATGGACATATGTGCTGACAAGTTCTCAGCAAAAAGGATGTTTTATGTGAAGATTTAGAAGTATGAAGAACACACTCAAGACATGTATTTCCAAAAGGCGATTTATGGGGTAGATTTACTCCTTAGGGTGTATTTATCTAATAGGCTGAATGGCCACAACGAGTTTTAGACTGAAATGTCACAGATTTTTTCTCTTTTTCTTTTCTTTTTTTTTTTTTTTAACTGTCTGCTGTTTACAACACCCTCTGCAAACAAACTGGGCTGTGCAGCTCTGCATTTTCTAACGGCGGCGGCAGCCTTTCTTCTTTCTCCCTGTAACAAAAATGCTTTGAAGTCCTATGCTGTTAGTTACAAGTATCCTGATATTTCCCCAGCAAGGATGTAATAGGAGCCAAAACAAGCCTCCAGGTGCCAATATTGCACCTGACAAATTAGGCACACGACTGGAAAAGGATGGGCCCATCCTTCTGCTTAATGTTCATTTCCTCTCATTTCCACGTTAACAGGAAGTAGTTGGAATGGAAAAAAAGATTTTCCTTAAAGACCTGAACTATCAAAAGCCTGGGACTGTTTCTCCTTGCAAACAAAAAAACTTGGAAGCCAGCTACGTCCTATGATTTGGAGCTCATTTACAGTGACTTGTTTAACCCCTACTGACGGCACGATGAACAGGATGTTATGATTTATTTAACACTTAAAGCGGGTGTGAGAACAAGGTGGATGGTGCCCTTAGATGTAGTCTTTTCATAATTTATTGCTCCAAGTGCTTAATTTTTCCTCAGGGAAGCCTTTGATAGCAGGCTGCTGCGGTGTGGTTAAGCGTGTGCATTAGGCTGTAAAGCAAAAATATTAATAATACTAAAAATAAAAACCGTAACCAAAGTTACTGTTTTGCATAACAAGAACTTGCACGCCTTGTTCAGCTGAAACTCAGAAGTGATAACCCCACACCAACCAAATTGACTTGAGGATATTTAATGGAGCAGCACAAAGAGTGTTGAATTTACCTTCTGAGGACTTGAGCTGCACAAACACAAAGCAAACTCACTCTTGCAAAACGCCGCACGGCTCCTGGAAGGCCACTGGAGAACCGTAACAAAGTCAGCTAAAAAAAAATAAAAATTACTAACATCTCCTACGCTGGTACCACAGGGGACCCTGACCAAGAACAGAGTCACAAAAAACATTTTGTTTGACTGGCTTTAAAGTTGAACTGCTGCTTAATAATGTTGTAGCATCCCTCGTAGGGTTTATCTTAAAGCACCTTCTTTTGAATGGTCCGTAATCTTTATCTGGAATACAGAACCATCCTTTAGAAATCATTTTCATGTTGAAGTTACTCAGTGAAATAATGTACAGATCTCCTGCTCTGTGGAGATCAGTGCTCAGCTCTGTTCATGTTCTCACATTGAAGGCCCTTCAATGATCTGTAGGACTGCTTGCACCTGTGGATAAAGGACTTGTTAAATACCTATTTAGGGTTTTTTTTCCTCTCTTGAGCATGCATGTGTACGAGTAAGTTATATTTTGATATAGACAGGTAGGTAATTCATTTCACTTTTAGGAGATGAAGTAATGATTTTAGCAAATTACATTTGTCTCTTTAATCTTATATTTCCATGCACACTGAGTTAAATGTTGTAAAACTATCAATTCTGTCAAAACCTAACAGAAAGAAAACAAGAAACCCTGCAATCTTAATGTCCAAACTGACTGGTGATTAACAGGAATTAAATGTGCAGGAATTCCAAATCTTTTCTGATCGGAGATGTCTAGATGACTTTTGTTTTTCCCTAATTGTATGAGGTTCCTACATAGTATTTAAGAATCAATTATATTGCAATTGATGTAATTAACTCTAATAATCCAGTAAAAGTCAGTAGGAGGGCTATTCAAGTCAATAGAAAAGAGAGACTATATTATGAAGGTGTTATTAACCTATACAGATTTTACTAGACATTTCCCTTTCTTACATAATAAATACACAGTGATGAGGAAGGCTGTCATTATAATTTAATGGGAACAATGGTTCATCACTTTCTTTCCTGTACAAGCCTTAACTAATTCTACATACAGTGTATAAGTAAAATGAAGTTAAATGAGTCTCATAAATTAGCTATTAATCATCCATCAATCATCTGTTGCTCCATGATTAAAATCTGCATTGCATTCAGAGCTGGGAAAGGTATTTGGGGAGTGGCAGGAGCTGCATGTACATCTTCCAATTAATTTATTCATGCACTTCCATTTTGCATTGCCAAGGGTGCTTACTGAAACAGTCCTGAAGTCAGAGAAAGTCTCCTGAGGAAAGTTCCAGCCCTTCCCAGAATAAAGTAAAACTCTAATTTCCATATTTATAGGCATCACTCTGGCTTTAAGCATTGTTGCATATGAGAACCTCATTCACGCTCTTCAATTCAGTCAGACAACTCTTTTTGGGGAAAGAAAGCAACACTATGAAGTCAGGGAAAGTGAGGCAGTGGTCTGCTATATGCCTTGCAAAGTGATGAAGAAAATTCCTCTGCCCAAGATCCTAATCTCCTGTCTTATGCTCTAAGACTTCTGCACTGCTCAACGAGGCAAAAGTGGGTTCTGCCTGAATATGGCTATTAAAATCCAGCTTTTTAGGAATTTCTGTCTTCACCTTCATCATGCTGAGGATAAGCCTTATTACACATGGAAGACTGCATTGATCTCATTAGCAGAACTGCTTGTCTTGGCAGTAGACAAAGATCAGTTGTCTGTGCTACTGTTATTCAATATATCAGTTGCCTTCTGAGAGACTGGCTACAGGTGATCCTCTTATCTTGCATCTTGGCAGCCTCAGTCTGGGCAGCTCTTCCTGACACCAAGCGTGTCTCTCACAAAAACTCTCTGGACCATTGCAGGCAGCTCCAAGGCACAAGTACACAGGGACTTGGTGAAAAACAGTGACCACCTTCCTACATAGAGCTGAGCTGATCAAAAGAGGCCCAGGAGAAGGCAAGGGCAGAGTTTGAGCTATTCTGGAGTAATTTAAAATCAGAATAACTATTGAATTACCTGGATCCTCCGTGCAGCGCTGTTGAATGTATGCAAAGAATGAGACTGAGGAGTGGAGTTTTGTTTGTCTGCTGTCAAAATACTTTTTCAAAGATCTTGGGAAGAGGGTATAATTTCTGAAAGCTCTTCTTATGCAGACCCCCCTGCATCTTTGTTCACATGTTATCGCCGCTTTGGGTAAGATGTAGTACATGTACTCAACTAAAGAAAGAGGGAGCTGTGATGTTGCAATAAATACAACACAGAGGAGTCCAGTAATGCTTTGTAGCTACAGTGCTGATTTTTTTTTAAATCACAGCAGTAGGGCAAGTGCTCTACAGATATCAATAGTTGCACCAGAGCTGACCTATGTTGCACAGAATGAATGAGCTTTGACTATAGGAACACAGATAGGCAACCCTGCTGACTCCTGCTGAATAAACCTATTGTAAAGCTGGCAAACAGCATCCTTCCAGGGCTCTTGGACTTGTGGCTTCATCTAGTCTGGGACTCCTCAGTGTTTTATTCTTTATAACAGCATCATACTTTCCCATACTGCTAAACACAGAAGACATTTCTGATGTTCACATTGCAAGGTCCACTTGCGGTGTACTTGATTTGGTGGTGTTTGACAAAGCCTTTGCTTTAATTCAGGAGCCAGTTCTGTGATAACAAGGACATAGATGGAAAACCAGTGCTCCATGAGACATTAAACCTCTTTTTTTTCTTGTTGTGGGCCAAAGCAAAATGCCGACAGGTGTCACACAGCCCCACATACCAATAATTAGTTCACCACAGCAGGTGTATTTGACCACAAAAGCTGTTCTTTGAAAATGAGATCTTTTCTTTTGGGAGAATTGCAATGCCTAACTTCCAGGCATGGGAAGCACAGTTGCAACGGAGTTTAAGCAGAATGACACGTCCTCTGCTGCAGACACCACCCAGGGGCTGAGCTGGGCTGCCCTACACCTTGCCAGCACTACCTGAGAAGCACAGGGCTGCTTTTTGGGTGCCTTTGGAACTGCAGCTCCATGCAAACGAGCAGTGCCAAAAATGATAGACTGAGAACTGTTAAAGTACAGCAATTCAGCAGTCAAAACTTCCTTTCTTTAAATCCCCAAACACCACTTAGTTATGTAATAATCTCAGTTCTTTCATGCTCCACGAGCTTGCCTTAAATTGTCTGGAGCAGCTCCTCAGCCGCAGATAGTCCCAGCTCGCAGAAGGCAGTGGCACTGGGACGCTTCCCACCAGCTGCCGCTCTGCCTCGACCGCAATTGCATTTCACACACAAAAGATGACAATAATCTATCACAAAAACACAAAACAAAAAAAAAACCCCACCCTCCCCCTCGGTTTGAATTGTCATCTGCAAGAAAAGATTCCAGTGTTTCAGCTTCCACGGAAAATCAATACTGTCTTATCTTTATTTTATTACTTTAAAAAAAAAATTCTTGCGATGACAGTATTAGGTAGCACTGTGAAAAACAACTAAATATAGCAGTGGATCATAGTGGGTGTGAATGGAAAACAAAGGAGTCAGGAGCGGAGCTCCTGCTGCTGTTACGTCACTATAACACCCATAATTATGTTATTATGTACACTGCCCACTTCAACTATATCTGGACACCACTTACCATGATAAAAATCTGATTACTAACATGACATATAATCTTGGTTTCTTTGATGAACATTAACTTCTGTCTTCTATATTCTTTTTCAAACAGACAGGAAATTTGTTTGGCCTCCCTTCTACAGGGAGTTTGGAAGAGTGAACCTACAGGAAAAATTTTTAAAAAGTCATTAAGAATCTCATTGCTGGACTTATTTTAACTTGGTATAAAAACATATCAAGCCACTTCTAAGGTGCTGATGTGCACACATTCTCATGAATTCTCCTCAAAAACACCTAACTTTTATAAATCCTAGTAGCTCCATATAGAAATTCATCTGGATTTAGGGCATGTTTAGTTATAGAACTGTTACACCTTTTTATGCAGAGCACCATAGCTTTTAAACTTAAAATGCCCTTATGTGAGGGGTGGGGGGTGCATTCAGGCATCGTGGCTCGGTGCCACATGGATCCCAAGGGCTTTGTGCTGGAAGAGGATTTGGTGTGTCCATGAAGATGTCCAGTGGGGTGCCCATCACTGCTTCCCAGCACTGGGCAGGATCTCTCAGGTGTTTCTCACACCCTCTTCCATTGCCTGTGTCCCAGAAAGCAATACTGCAAATTCCTACAGCTGACCTGATGTTCGGACAAAATGTAGTGTTTTAAAGGCCTTGGGAGCTCTTTTTATTTTTTATCTAGAAAGTGAGAGGGGGGAAAACCAAAACTGGCAGGGAAAAAAACCCTAAAAAACAATGCCCTTCAAGATGAAAGAATATTTTTTTTTTCTTTAGCTAAATGAATATTGAAAAAACGTATATCTTATTATGTCTTCAGCCCCTGAGGTTACCCTATCTGGTTTGTTTCACAATTCAGCAGGAAAAACCCTCAAGATATTTCTAAGATAACTGTTAAATGTCTGACTTTCATCTACAATAGAGGAAATCTGTATTGCCAAAAGCTTGTTCTCAGAATTCCACCTTAAAACAGTTTTAGTACCACCAGACCAGAAGGGTTTGATGCCAAAGAGCTGTTCTGTCCTATTGAAAGCAGAGAATGGCTTCCTCTGCAATATGTACAAAGAGCAAGGAAATTTACTCAATTAATGTGAAACACAAAATGGCATCTGCCATCTGGAGATGCACACAAAAGCCACGGGCAGTCAAACACTTCTTAAGACTTTGGCATGTAAAATTAACATATTTTAAGACTTAAAAGGACATGTGAACTCTGAGCTTGCAAGGATTTCATGTTTCTCACAGCAAAATAAAATACACAATAGAATATTTCCAATGTAATGTCCCAGAAATATCAGTGCTAACCACCTACAAAAATTTGCCTGTGACATCGAGGCTACCATTTCTATACTGGGGTGGGAATTGAGTGGCTGTTCACTTAAATATGCATTTTTAAACAATGGACAGAAATAGGCTTTCACTAAACTTTAGAACCGCACTAAAGTATGTTCTTTTACTGAGACCTGTGTAAAAGTCTTGCTTCCTCTTGTGTGTGACACTGTGCAATCACTGTTTTTATTTTTCATTGCAAAAACAGAGCTACGCTGACTAGTCAAGTCTAGTGCAGATTCAAAGACTATAAAAAGGGCTCCCTTTTCTCCAAGCATTTTAAGCATTCTCTTCTTGAATAAAACGAAGAAAGTTCAGCTCCAGTGTCTGTTCCCTTTTGTGTATTAAAAAACCCATACTGGTTTAAAAAAACCATGACATATGGCATCTAAGTGGTCACCACCATAAATTATTCAACTTCTGCTCACTCCACAAACGTAAATCTAACAAAGTACAAAACCTGAGGCCTCTCTGGCAAACTCATGGTCACATGTCCTTGGCGGTGTCTTCAGCACACATTTGGCCACACAGATCTGGTCACTGCATCCAAAGTATTCACCCAGACACCCACTGTGATACACAGTTTTCCCTGCTTTTCACTCTACCAGCAATCCATCATTCTGATGCTCCCCAAGATCAGCTGAGCAGAGCCTCCCAATATTTTAGGTTACAGCCCTTCCCCTCTACCTGTTAGGCACACACAGCACTCGTTCCACAAGCCCTGTTTTCTTCAGTATTTTGCTGAAGAAGAGAGAGTGACAAAAAAAGAGGAGAGGGGAGAAATCAAATCCATTCCCACTTAAGACTGTGCGGTTCAGCAGCAGTTTCCCATGCAGTGCTGCTCAGGACAATCAGGATGTCTGAATTAGTCTGCCACATGTGTCTTGCAAAAGCAACCTTAATTTAGGTACCTCCAGCTTTCCAATTTCACAGTTTTTCCGCTAACTTTCTTTCAGTGAAATTCTGTTTTGTTTTGGTTTTTGGTTTGTTTTGTTTTTTTTAAGGCACCAAAGTGAACATTTCAGAATACACCAGAAAGTTGGTTCACAGTCAAGCCCACCAGCCCTGCAAGTACTTACTTATGTAAGATATGATAATGTAGCCAGTGCAATACAATGGGATGACACACAGAGCATGTATTCAGATGTTTAGGGAAAGGGTGACAATAAGCTTAGCAGACCTGGAGTATCAATGAAGAAGTGACAAGTGAAAAAATTCTTAAACAGTGACCCTGTTACTTACTTTGCCAGTTTCCTGGTTTTTTATATTGGATATGAGTTGTTGTCTAAGGATTAGTTTTACTGATTAATCTTTTAATCAAAACACTCTTAAAAGTAATACAGCAAAAAAAAAAAAGGTAAAGCATAAGATAAAGAAGTCATCATTCCAGTATCAACATCCACACAGTCCATATATTTTATGCCACATTCTCATAGCAAAAAAAAAAAGTATCTCAAACTGATCAAACTATATACTCAGCCAGAAGAAGAGGGCTGAGAATGCACTAAAGCAACATTTAAATTTTATTTACCAGTTTTTTGATTTGTCCTTGCATTTTTGAGTGTGTGTATGAGAGAGGACAAACAGAGACAGAGAGGGAAGAAAATGACTCATGCCTGACAATGTTACCATGAAAATGGTCATAGCTGTGGGCTTCCCTGAGGGAATTTGTAATACCACAGCAAAAATCCAGCTAGCCTGCAATTACGGTGCCGGCAGCGAGTCCCTCCAGCACGAGCCATAATGTCTGGCTACAGCTGGTGGGAGCGCTCTGGATGAGTTCCCTCACCAGGAGCATCCTGGGCTCTGGGGACAAGGTGGCTGCTGTGGGGCAAAGCTGCTAGGACAGCCCCACACATCCAGGCAGGCAGAGGTCTCCCAAAAACTCCTCCCCACAGAGGGATGGAAAAAAGAGTGTACTTTAATGCACAGCTCCCTTCCTAGCACATTTGGTGCAGGATCCCCATCATTCCCTCCTACAGCAGGATGCCATCCTGCAAAAGAAACCCTCGGTGCCACTGATGTGAAGGACTCCATGTTAAAAATAAAACCACAGTCCTCAGCAAAAGCGAGCAGGGTTCCCGGGAGAGGAGTGTGAACCCATGCCAGTGACAGGCTGGAAGTGCAACATGACGGAGATGCTGCTGTGACCGGACAGTTGAGGGATGAGCTGGGGTTTCCAGGCATGTCACAGGGATGACATCCCGCGGCTCCGGGGGCCGGGGCCGCTGAACCTGCCGCCGGCCAAACCTTGGAGTGTCACTTACATGAGCTCCAAAGTAATCTTCTGGCCCACCCTTCAGGAAAAAGATAAGATGTCATGATCAGCTAATAGGAAGTGACAAGAAGAGATAAAATGGATGGGGAGGGAGGGAAGGTTTCGGATTGAAAAGGCATTATTCTTTCCTCTAATGCCAACCCTGCTAACAATAGGGCTAAGTTAATTAATGGGCTATTTGAGCACTTTCATCCATTTTTGCATATAGCATTAATTTTTCTACAGATACATATAACACAATTAACCTATAGCTTTTCAAACAATCAGACATGGCAGTCCTTTCAAACTGGTGGGGAAAACATTGCACTTTTACAGAAAAAAGGGATTTAATTAGGGAAAAAGATTGAGAAGAGTCTTTGTTCCTCTACTCTTCCAGCCATTGCCTTCCATCTGGCATGGGAACTTATTACCAAGACATCTGAGCATCTTTCATAAAAAAAAAACAAAAAACGACAAGCAAACACACAAAACCCCCAAATTTCTGGCTTTCCTCCCTCTTTAGAGTAGAAAATCCTATCTGTCAAGCTTAGTTCACTTGCAATTAAGAAATCTGCTTCACTTCCTAACGAAATGTTAGTGCGTCACTTGACAAAGTCCCATTGAGCACAGAGAGAGAGGTTTAGGCTGGAAAACACTTGTAAAGTTTCTCCCCAAGTGCTGCTCCAACGGCACCTCTAGCTGGGGGGGCTGAGCGCTACCCCCTGCAACCACCCGGCTGCACAGGCACAAAGCCCCCGGTACTCAGTCAGCTCTGCAAACTTCAACAAAAGCCTAATCAGAAGTGCCAGGCTTTTAAGATCATAGCCCCGCCGTGATGTTAATCAGTCCGGCGGGGGAAGAAGCGTCTCTGGTGGGTACAAAGCCCAGGACAAGGGGTTGCGATCCCTGCGCGGCTGCCGCAGGAATGACAAATAGCAGCGGCGAGCTGCTGCCTTTGCCCGAGAGCCGAGCGCGCACGACGGGCACAGAAAGGCTCCCTTTATGCTGCTAGGAATTCGCAGCTTAACCAAGCCACAATATGTTTGGAAGCTTTCGCCAAAAAGTGCAAAAACCTGTAGTCAGTGTCGCTAGGCATTGGATAACAAGCGCGGTTTCTTCTGCCCGACATATTTCCCTGATGTATTTGTTTGTAAAGGTAGAGATAAGTATAGTAACACAATCTGTTCCTTAATATCTTAGGCAAAGAAAAATCACTACTCACTAGCTACAACAGTTTACAATCTCTGTGAGACAGCTGCAAGAATATGTTTATTCTTTTATTCTAAAAATCTCAAATGGAGCCTGATCCTGAAAACCCTTCTTCCTCCCAATGATGCTTGTCTGCAATAATAATACTAATGAAAAGCAACTGCTGATGGAAGGAAAGAAAAGAAGGTGAGGCTCGGATTGCCTACCCAATGCTCGTAATGGTTATTTTCACTAAAGATAAGAAAGCAGACTTGGATGTGCCATATCACAGAAACGAGCCATTCTTCCCTATCTACAATTTTGACAGTTATCTATGGAAAATGCAGACTTAAAAAACTCTTAAGAATAATTATTAGAATTCATAGCCAAAATAACATACATCAGCCTTGATTAGTTCCACGAAAAAGCAGCCTTAAATTGATAGTTTAAAAACAGGAAAATTAGCGGTATGATTAAGAATGAATGGCTAATAAAAAGAATTTTGCTAAAACAGATTAAGGTTCAGATCAAGGTCACAAAAGGAACTGATTGAGGAAAACTGTCATTTTTGCTAGGACTCAGAAGCTGTTTTAGCAACGCTGCTTCCTCTGAATCACAATCTTGTAATGAGAAATTACACTGCTGGGGTTAATAAAGACTTTGCTTGTCACGTTAGTTTCCCCAAAATTTAATTTAAAACATTGTACTCAAAGAAAAAGAAAAATTCCTTGTGTGCAAGTAGACAGAAAGAAATATAACTAAGCTAAGTAACCTCTATTGAAATGCACAGTGAATTTGTGCCATGGTTCCAATTCTCATGTTTGTTGTAAATTCTCTCCAGTAAAAAAAAAAAAAAACAAACAAAAAACCTGCAAGTGGCCCAAAGCCCTGTTTGTCTCCCTGTTTCTTCCAAAATAAACAACTTCTGCTCACCACAGCCCCCCACTAGCGGAGTTGATGCAGGGAAGTGATTCCTAACAGGGTCTGAGATTTGCCTTTCTGCCAGCTTCTCCACTTCTTGGCTGTGAACAACATCCAGGAGGGTCTGTCTCTGCCCCCTTTGTGTCCTGAGCTGTGCAAAGGCCTTAGATCCATAGGTACGGTCTGAAATTCGGCATTCCCAAGTAAAAGATTTACAGGGAGACTTTAGCCAGGCAAAGCCCATCTTCCTGTGTGCAGGCACCAGCGCTCCTGTGCTGTGAACTGGATAGTGCCTAGAAGATATGGGCACAGCTAACCTCAGGAATTTCAGACCAGGACTAACCTTTTGCATGCAATTCCCTTCTGAAAATAACCCTATTCCCTTGTCATGCCACTTGCAAGGAGCTGGTGATTGCCAACGGTGCCAAAGAGCCAATGTGTGAGCGCTACCATTGCCTCACTTTTCACCTGCTCCCGATGGTGCTTAAGACAAACAGGGAGACACCACGAGCATTCCAAGGGTTGTCCTTCACCTTGGGCTCCCAGTCCCAGGAGACCTGGGTGCTGCCAAGCTGCATGGCAGCACTGCAGAGCAGGTTCCTTTGGAGTGTGCAATTCCACCCCTGTGCGTGGATCCAGGCTCTGCAGGGAGAACCAGCAGGGCAGCAATGAGAATTTTAGCATCAGTGAAACTGCTCAGCAACATCCTCTGCTTCATGGGTGCAACGCTCCAGTGGAACAAGTAAATCCTCATGTCTATAAATTGGCAGTTTCAGGGGGCTGGGATTTTTACTCTTTGGGGCTTTTTTTCCCTCCTGGGCTAGTGCTTTGCACGAGAGGAGCTGGCACGTCTGGCCCATGATGGGAGGTGTCACAGCCCTCCTGAGCGTGGGGCTGCTGCTCAGTGGCATAAGCTGTTGTTGTCATTGTCATTATCACCAGGCCTGATCGGGGTCAGCAAGCCAACGTGAGAGCTGTTGTATAACCCTGCAATAAAAAGACAGTCCTTGTCCCAGAACACACTCGGGCTGGTTTTCTGACAAGCTGTAACAGGTTCTGCAGAGGCACCTTTACTGTTGCTAAATAAAGAACTTCTGTCTTGCAGAGCCTAAACCCATTGCTGAAAGATTGAAAGGAAAATGAACTAATAGGACAAAGGGGCTGTGTACAGGGTTTTTTAAATGTTTGTTTGTTTTGATCTTAGTTGCAAGTAATTCACATGGGGTGAAGTGCACGGACATGCAGAAGAAAATAAGTACTCAGTTTTAGAAAGGACAACTGCTTCAAACCAAACTGAACACAAAAAATCAGAATCATCCAGATAAGATTACTGTGCCAGAAATCACATTTTTATTAGTACATAAAACACATGTCACTTGACAGTGAGTATCTGCAACATGGAGTGAAATAACCCTCCAGCAGCGAAGTCAATATTTAAATCAATATCTCTGGTAAGGAAAATATCTTACTCATTGATATAGATTGGATTTTTTTTTTCCTTATGAACCTCTCAGGAGGTAAACAGCGTATTTCTGTTGTAAAAGCAACTAAACAGTATTGCCAAACAGGTCCAATCTTTCCTAGAATTCAATAGCACAGCCCTCTGAAATTATTAATGTTGTTATTAATGCCATTTGACCTTTATGTCAGGGATGTATTTCCTTTTCATAAAAAGGCACCTACATTATTTTGGGCCTGCTGTGCTGCATGTAAACACAGTAACTTCAGTGGGAGCTTAGGGCACTGTGGGATGATTTTTACATTATGTAGGTACCTAATGATTCAGCTACTCAAGGCTAAAATCCATAAAAGATGTTAGTGCCTTTACGTTAATTGCTGCAACAGCCTCCATCCACTCCGGCAGAGCTGTGCAGCATTTCAGAAAGGCTCACAGACTGTCGGGACCACAAACAGGCTCAGAGCATCATCACCTGGGCAAAGGGACTCCCAGGCCCTCCTCCCTGGGCCTGTGCTGCGCTCTGCATTGGCAGAACCATCAGAGATGGTAAAATACTCAGTCCTGGAAGCAGTGTGTTGTTCCCTTCTAGATTCCTGTTTTAATCACCTTTTTCACAAAGTCAGGCTTATTTGTTTTTTCTCCTTTTGATTCTGTGATTCTTTGGTCCCTTTCTGTCACTGGAAATCAATCAAACAAACAAACAAAAAAAACAGCACAGGAAGCGTAGGAATGATCCTGTCCCACAGACTGGTGGCAACAGACTTTTTTAGAGAGAAGAGAGCTGTGACTTTGCACATCTTTGGAACGAGGCAAGTGTTAAATTGCAGATTTCCCACCTCTAGGGGAGACACCCTAACTGGGGGCTTTCCTGTGGAAGGCGGGGAGCTGACACCACCATGAGGACACCTTGCAAAGGAAGCAGGGCTGGGAGAGGTTCTGCTGGAGCCCGCGGGTGTGGGGAAAGCGCCTGCTGCCTCCCGAAGGATTCCGAGGTGTCCCCGGGTACCTGCCCGCCGTGGGACTGCTCTGGCGTGGTGCCTCAGCTCTGCTGAGCTGGATGATCCACAGGGACAGTTTTGGATATGGACTGCTCTAGGCTCCTAAAACCACTGGCTTGTTCAGGACCTTACAGAACCACCCTGGCACCTCGGTTCCATTAAGATTAATAGTATAGTTTTTGCAAATATTTTGAAAGGCCATTAGACGCCTCTCTGCCCCTGAAAAAGTTGTCCTTTAATGCCTTGCCAGAATGAGTCCTTAGAGGTGACAGATTGGATGAAATCTTCAGATAATGGGAATAACTATTGGAAAAGAATTCTTCAAAAGGTTCCAAAAAGCTGTTCCTATATAATATAAAAGCCAAATTAATTCAGATCACAAAAAAAAAAATCTTTCCCCCAGGTTATAATCTCTCTACAGAAATATCTTCCTCTTTCTTAAAAACCTCAACCAATCAATAGAATGTAAGTCTATAAAACTAAATTACATTCCCAGCTTTGATTATTCAACAGGATAGGGTAGAGTTTGAAACCATCAAATATGCTTCCTTTTCTCCTGCTCAATGGTTTTAAACTTCTTAAGACTTTTAATGCAAGTATCAGGACAGGACAGCACAAAGTATGTTTTAAATGTGCTCTTAAAATCTCCACATGGAGGTTGCTGAAAGAGTTCAGATCTTTGAACCTCGGTGGGGTGGTGCTGGCTAAGATCTGTCCCTCTCTGGCAGTTCTTCCATCCAATATGATTGATAGAAAGAAAGCTGCATTAGTTTTTACATTATTAGTTTTTGTATGAGGCAACAGAGTGCATCCCCCAAGGTCTTCACTCAAAAAGAACAAGCTGGAAAGCTTCCCAAATTTTGTTTTTAAACTTTTGTCCAGACTTGCTTTGGCCCCCACTGCAGGTAAGGCATGCTTTGGTCAAAAGAGAAGGAAAGCTATTCAGTGAGGTAAGGAGTGACCGATTTAACCAAACCCATACTGAGAATAAACCCTGTCAGAGGAAGGAATCAGAGCTGAAGCTAAAACCAGCCTCCATCTCGCAGCCCTTCCTGTAATACAGCATGAATCAGAGCTTGCATCTGCCAGAGTTTGCACTGGAGCTCTCAACAGACTCGGCTGCTACACCTCCTGGAGGTGCAACTGCGTGTGACACCAGGAGAACTGGATGCTGACTGAGAGCAAAGGACTCAGCAGACTGAGGAGTTTCTGACTCAGGAGGGGCAGCTCCTGCCTTGGCAGGGCTGATGTGACAAATGATCACTGCTCCCAGAGTCTGCTGCTTGCTGTGAATTCAGAACCAAGGAAATTCCCATCCCAGCAGCATCGATCCAGCAGTGTGCACAAACGTGGGGCTGGAGACCAGCTGATGTGAGCTGGGATGGCTCTGCTGGCTCTGAAGGACATCTGACACTCACTTTTAACTTCTGATTGGAGAATTAAGAGGAAGAGTGGGATGACATACCCATGGCACAACTAGTTCAGAGAGGGATGAAAGGGATGAAAGAAAACAATAATTCCTCTATTGGCACAGAAGGATTATTGCAGGAATCTGAGAGAGAAGCATAGAAATGGAATTTTGCAATGTTTCTGGAAATGCATGGCATTTCTCATGGGAAGTGTTGCTGGACCCAGGTATCCAGGGCCACATGGGGATGGAAGTGAAACAAAGTTACAGCTGGGTGGCAGATGCTTGGATGAGAATTTCCTCATGGGATAAAGTGGTTGGAAGGTTTTCCCTTTTAACCTTTGTACCAACCCAGTGGAAAGAGCAGGTGGGGTGAGACCAAGGCCCTGAGTGAGAAACACATCACAGTGATCTACACTGGAGGCAGCCTATGGAACTCTGATCCATCCTTTCTAAGGGACCTGCAGCGTATTAGGAGGGCTCCACACAATTTCTGTGAGTTCAGACCTACAGCCTCATTTACATCAGGGTGCTCCAAAAGGGCTGACAGCCAGGAAGCCCTGATGAATCAGTGATAGCTCTCTGATTTAGCACTGACCTGCAAGGTTGAGCCTGGGAGGGCACAAACAGTTAGTCTTAAAAGCAACCTGGCGGGAATGGGGTTTGGGAACGATTCACCAAATTTACACAGTGGTGTTTAAACTGAGTAGGACATTAGTTGATACTCAGTGGGCAAACTTAATGGCCATCACTCCATCAGCCTTTTCCCATGAAAAACCTGCACCCTAGGTGCTACCAAGTGCTAATTTGTTAAGAAAGCCTTAATTGAGTGACAGTTAATTATTGACAGATTTGAACTACTTTATCTCTCAATCCAAAACCATGCTCTCTGGACCAGTCGGCTGCAAAGCAATGTAACATGCCACAAAGGTAAACATATAAAAATTTGTGGTCCGGGGAGTGCAAGCTGATGATTGCTGAAGGCTTATGGGTTCGCCCTCCCCCATCCGTAAATTTTCTCTACAAGTTTCTCTCGGAAGAGCCGGATGTAATACCCCTTGGTGGAGCACAGCCCACGGCAGGTGGTGTGCCCGTCTTAACGAGGCCCACGTGCACCTGGGCCGGGGAGTTGGTGAGTACACAGAAGGAGCACCATGTCCAACTTGGGGGGCGTGGCGGAATAAGGCAGGGGTCCAGGTGTTGGGAAGAAAGCAAGGGCGAGCCGCGACACCGAGAACAAAGGAAGACTGCCGCTAGTACAACAGGCTATGGCCTGGGCGGATTAGCGGCACTAGTGTACACCGGGAGGGATTTGTGACAGGGGGGGGGGGTCCAGGGGACGCAACAAGCAAAGCCGGGCCGGGGGGGGGGAGGGCCCGGAAGAGGAAGGGGGGGAGGAGAAGAAAAAAAAAGCCCGCCGCGCCGCGACGCGCCGCGCACACGACACCGCGCACGCGACGCCCGCTCCCGACACCGGCGCGCCGCTCCGAGCCGACGACTGCGACAAGAAAGAAAGCGCCGCAGGCACGCGGGCGCGCCCCGCGGCCGCGCCGCGACACCGCACGCCGCGCCGCGAAGGCAGAAGCGCAAGGGAGACAGACACGCCCGAGAGCGCGCAAAGCGCAGACGCCGCGCCGCGCGGCGAACCGACACCGCCAGTCATCGCACGCCAGATAGCAGACAGCGACAGACGGCACGAGCAGAGCCGAGAACGGAAGAATTCTCCCCGCGCACGCGCGCATCCTCTCGCCTGCTCCATTACCTACCTCCCACGCCGCTGCGCTTGCCTTACCGCCGGTGCAAGAGAGAAGTACGATAAAGATCGTCACAGCACAGAGTCACTATAGAGATAACGAACTCCTCAGCGATGTTTTGGCGTAAATCATTGGACACCTGCTTTTTGAAATGAAATGGACTAAGGATAATAATTGTCCACCCTTATTAAAGTTCTATTTGTGTTCTTGTCCTGGACAGGAAACACCAACAAAACTACTAGACTAGAGAAAACAACTGACTTAGAAAGGTAAGAGAATAACAAAAGATGAACGAAAGTACCAATGACAGAAAAGAAAAGAAAAGAAAAGACAGAAAAGAAAAAGAAAATAAAAGTGAAATGAACAGAAAAGAAAAGGAAAAGAAAAAGAAAAGAAAAAAAAAATAAAAGAAAATAGAAGAAAAGGAAAATGAAAAAAAAGAAAAGAAAATAAAAGAAAAGAAAAGAAAAGAAAAGTAAAAGTAAAAAGTGAAAAAGAAAAGAAATTTAAAAGAAAAGAGAAAAAATACAAAGAAAGACATGAAAGAGTTAAAGAAGGAGGGGGAGATGGAAGAAAAAATAATATATTACGAAGCAGCAGTGTTAACACAGCATATCACAGTCATTCACTGCAATATGTCTAAGCATTCATAATGTTTTATGCATCCTAAAATGCCATGTACAAGGGATATGGCATCCCACTGAGGTTAATGAATGAATGAGTTGCCCTTGAAGGTTAATTTGCACAAATAAAAGGTCAAGGGACATCTTCAAAACAAAATATTGATTAAAGCAAGTTAAATGTTTTGACTTGAAGGAGACATGAAGGATTAAAAAGCAAAATAAAGCAGTATGGATAAGAAAGGAACAGGAAAGAAAAAAAATCACCCCCAGACACAAAGGAAATGGTAGAAAACATATCTGAATCAGCTAGTCATCTGCTAACAAGCTGTAAAGATTTCCAATGACAAGTTGTCACATTAGTTTAGTGAAACTGAAGCAGCACTTATCCCTTTTCCTGTGCTTAATCTCTCAGCGAGCTGCACAGAAACATGCTACCATGTTTAATAGGATTAGTTTAGTTCACTTTCTCCTCTCTGGAGGTTGTGACTTTTTTTAAAATTATTTTATTTTTTAACAATTCTATTTCCTTCAATACTGGTTTCTTGAATTAAATTTCACTGTGCTGAATCACCCAGGCTGTATTCATTCTCCAGGTTCAAGGCATTTTCTTCCAAAGGTTTCCCTTTTGAAACGAGGAGCCAGGCAAAGGAAAGCAAGGGAAGGCTCTAAATTCAGCAATTACACACATCAGGCACATGGTTCTCTTTCTCACCCAGACTGATGATGCTTTGTTGATATAAGTACAGTTATTTTTAATTTACATCAGCAGAAGAGCAGAATCAGGCCTTTGTGGTTGTGGGGTGTTCTTTTTATGCCCAAGAATACTTGGGCCTTTCCCACCCCTGAAAAAAAAAAAAAAAGACAATAAAAAAGAAAATAAAAAAGAAAGCCTGACATGTATTCGTAGCCCTGTTGCCTCATTTAGTTGGAACAGACACAGCAAGGAAAATGATCAAAGAAAAGGCAGTTTCAACAATATACCCCTGTCACTTCCAATTTTGCTGTCAGACTCCAAAGGGGCAGAGGAATCACTCATGGTCACGGGCACACTGCAAAAGTTTTCCAAGTTTCTTGCATCTGTTTGTTTTTTTCCTTAAAAAATGGAATGCAAGCACAGAAAGCCGTCAACTTGCAGCAAAACTTTTCAGAGGCACCAAAATTTGGAGGATTTTTGTTTTGAACACAGAACTGACAACCCTCATATCTGGAGGACAGGTGGTATTTTGACCTGAAGTTTGTGACATACACCAAGCGTTAAGCAGAGCAGACGAGAACCCACAAACCTGAGCACACCCAGGCTTTGCATCCAAACGTCGTGAACATTGCTTACTTTGCATTTGGATTCAAAACACAGTAATTTAGAAAATAAACAGTGTAACTGCCTCATAACCTAGAAATGGCTAAGAAGAGGACTAGTGTCTACCTTACAGCCTATTAATTACTAGGAAAATGACCCAGGACTTGTACAGGAGCTCGCAGACAGACTGGAATCTATGACAGGTTGCAAGCAGGGACCACAGTTGCAGGTGTTCAGGGGACTGGGGCCAGTGAGGTATAGAAACAGCCACACAACCACACACACCAGCCAGAGGCTGCCCTGCCACACTGCCCAAGCCACCAGGTCCCAGAGAAGGCACCAGGGATGGCTTTGCTTCCTACGAATCCTGAACATGAGCTGCTGGCATGGACCCCTTCTAAGGGATTAAATTCTTGAGGGGAAAAAAGCTTTTCCTCCAACTCTAAGATTTGGGTAGTGGGTGGGGGATTACTTTTAATGCTGAGCTTTGAATCATCAGCTTGCATTCCTTAAGAGGCTGTCTGCCTATCCTCCAGGATTGAGCGGGTCGGAGCACTCAGTGCCCCAGATGGTGGGGGAGCGGGACGTGTGAATTTCACTCCAGTCGCGCTTCCTGGTGTGGCAGATCGTAGGGCCCGTGGGTTTGGACTTGGAAAAGTTGCAAGACACAGGCTGGAGGAAGGTAACCTGCAAGCAGCTACGGAAAGGAGGCAGCTGGGCTGGAGAATAGGTGGAAGCCTGCGCACACGCCTGGGGCCAGACTGGCTGCCACTGCTCTGCCATTTGACCCTGGGGACATCGCTTCACTCCCAGAGCCTCAGTTTTTCTTTAGGGTAGATTAACAGTAGTTGAAGTTAAGGTGAGACCCGGTGGCGAGAAGCGCAATGTCAGAGGCAGCTATTTACTTATTTGTTTGTATTTGCACGGTTCGGCTTCTTCTCTACGAGTATCTCGGTGTCCTTTAAAACAAAAAACAAACAAACACTACAAAAAGGAAAAAAAAAAAAAAAAAGCAAAGCGTACAAGCGAGACATTCCCCCGCCAAATTTAGCCTATCTCCTCCTGCGTCCAGACACACTTCTGCACCCTTGTCTCGCAGCCCCTGCAGCACTTACAGCTACACCGGGAGGCTGAGTGTGTCAGCCTGGCCAGCCGAGCCCCGAAAAAACACGCGGGACCTGCCCCGGGCCGGCCGTGCCGCCTCTCCGCGCCCGCGGAGCGCAGCGCAGCCCCGGCCGCTCCCCGTCGGGCCGCCCCAGCGCCACCGCTCCCGGCGGCCGAGGGCCCGGTGCCCCTGTTTCGAAAGGTGTCACGTTAAAATAATTCTCGGCAAAGCCGTCCCGGCACTTTCGCGGGCCTGGAGGGCGCCACGGGCACCGGGCACCGATGCGGGGCCGCCCAGCGCTCGGACTGCGGGAGCAAAGCGGCAGCAGCGCAGCGTCCCGGGATGCGCCCCGTTACACCGGGGATTCCTGGTCACTCACAGCGCGGGGCTGGCCAGCGCCGACCCCGGGCCGGGCCTCGGAAGGCGGCACGGCAAAGCAGGGCTTTTGCGACGTCCCCGACCCCGAGAAGCCGCTCTCTGAGTGCCGCGGGGCCGGGGAGCCCCGAGCGGCCGAGCCCCCGCCCGCCTGCCGACTTGCGGGCCCCGACGGGCCGGGCGCCGCTGCCGCTGCCGAAGGTTTCGCCTCGCTCGGGTACCGGGCTCTAGGGCGAGTGCGGCCGGCACCGACAGGGACATGTAATTTTTTAACTCGGAGCAGCTCCCCTGCGACAGCTCCGGCAGTCCCTTCAGCCGGTCCCAGGCGATTTCTTAGAGATCGGTTGCGGTGGCTTGTCGCGTTACTCATGCACCCGCGTTAGTGACCCCGCTCCCCGCCGCGGAGGCACCGCGGAGCCGCCCCCCGGCCCGAGGCGGCGGCCAGCCGGGCCCGGCGGCGGGCACAGAGGAGCCGGCTCATGGCACACGCGTTTCACCCCCGCGGGCAGGGTAGGGGCTGGCCCCGGAGGGCGGGTTTGCTGCCCGGGCCGGCTCCCAAACTTTTGGCACAGAGGGCAGCCCTCTCAGCACAGCCTCCTGTCCGCACCCAGGCGTGGGGCCCGGCGCCGCGGCTCCCCTCTATGAGACGGATCTTCACAGTGGAAGCGGGACTAGCTGAGCAGCTGCTCGCCTCAGCGGCGGCATCGGCAGTAGGGCGAGCAGGGGGCGAGGTGCGGCCCGGCCCCTCGCCGCTGGCACAGAGCGCCAAGTTTTGGTGCGCCTGCCCCGGCAGTCCTCGCCTCATCGGGGCTCTCCCCTCCACTCGAGACTCCCTCTCCCACCGCCCCAAGGGGCGGGCGCGGGCGGACGGGCCCGGCGAGGCAGCGCCGTCCTTACCTGTCGCCGAGCGCCCTGCAGCGCTCCGCTGCCGCTCGGCCCTCCGCAGGACTTTATTCCCGCTCCCTGGTGTATCCCCCGCTGTCCGCAAGCCTGAGGCTGTTTCCCCTCGTTCAGCCTCGCCTCCCTGCCGCCAGCGGATGGGCAAACCTCCGCAGCGGCAGGGGCAGGAGTGCGGGTGCTCCCTGTCCCGCGCTGCGGAAAGCCGCGGTCGGGCGGGACAGAGCGCGCCCGACAGGTTACGGTCCGCCCGGACCAGCCGAGATCCACTACTGTGGGGTTTTTTTATCTCCCAATTTTTTTTTACCCCCAAGCTTTCCACCGGAGCCGGCCGGGAGTGGGATGGGATAGGGTTAAGTTGAGCTAAACTTGGGTCGTGCTGCGCAGGGGGCCGGGACCGACAGCAGAGAAGACCCGTGTCTCAGTACCACCGGTTGTTCCACGCGACGCAACCTGATGCTCGATTTCGTGTTTATTTCCTGCCACCCACGTGGAAAATGCCCGCGCGGCTGCTGCTGACAGCCCCGCGACGCGCGGCGGAGCCGCTGCCACTGAGCGGCGGCGACGGACGCCGTGCCGCGGGCTGGGCGGGCGCGGGCCCGTCTCTCCCGAAGTTTGTGACCCGCGTGGGGCGGCAGCGCCCGCAGACGCGCGTTTGCTGCACCGCTCGATGCTTTTCGCGCGAAAGAGGCGCACCCTGGGGCCCCGACACTGCTCTGCGGAATCCTTCTCCCGCGGAAAACTTTACCGCATGGGGCACCGCAGAGCAGCGCCCGCCCACGCGGGGGTGACTCTCTTAAAGTTTGTCACCCACCCCTCTCCACGCGGGGCGGCTGTTGTCCGCCCCTCGCCGGTGCGCGGCAGAGGTGAGCGGGGCGCCCCGTCGGGCCGCTTCTGCCGGCGCTCCCGCCCCGCGTCCGTCCGTCCGTCCGTCCGTCCGTCCGTCCGTCCCCGCCGCAGGTGCGCGGCCGCAGCCACCTTCCCGCGGGGACGGGGCGGGGCGACCCTAACCCCCCCGCGCTCCCCTCTCCTCTCTCCCCGCTCCTGCCAAGTTCTCCCCGTCCCCCCCGTCCGTCCCAAGGAGCCTCCCGATTGGGCGCCGGGCCGGGCCCACGTCACTCCGAGTGTGACGTCTAGTCTTCCTGTTTCCTTCAGCTGTGTCTTAAAGTAAATCTTGTGGCGGTGCGGAGCGCTGCTCGGCTCGGCCAGCCCAGCCCAGCCCAGCCCAGCCCTGCCCCGCGCCGCTCCCGCCGCCCCCGCTCCGCGCCCGCCGCTCCGCTCCGCTCGGCGCCCGCAGCCCCGCGGCCGCTGCCCGCCCGCGCTCCCGCCCGTGCTCGCCCTCCCCCGCGCGATTATCATATTCATCAGCGGCGGGGCTGCCGGCTGGCGCGCGCTGTCCGCGTGTGCGTGTGTGCGTGTGCGGGGCGCGTGTGGTGTGTGTGCATGTGCGTGTGCGTGTCGCCCTTTCTCTCGTTCCACCGGCAAAAAAAAAAAGGCGAGGCTCAGTTTCTCGTCGCCTTTGCACCGAGTAAGTACCCCGCTCCCCCTTCGCGCCCCTTCCGTCCCTCCCCGCTTTCTCGGCCTTTTCAGGTCTTTTGGGTTTTTTTTAATTTTTTTTTTTTTTACCCCCTAAATTCGCACTTGCTTGGGCTGCTCTAAATGGTCCGGGGGAGGGGGCGGTGATGAAATCCCCAGCAAAATATTGATCACCGTTATCAAACCTGTGCTTCTTTTTCAGGGGGCAAAATTGCAGTGACTTTATTAGCTGAGTAGTTTTAATTCCCCGGTAGATAAAGCGGTAGGATTTGTGAGCGGTAAGGAGCCCGATGGAGCGCTCACCCGTAGCCTGCCCAGGCTGAAGAGTAGTGACCTGCTCGTTGTTAGGTGATCCTCCCCCCCTTCCCCTTCGCTCGCTCTCTCGCTGCCACCTTTTGTGGACCGCTCTTTATTTTATTCCGTGGGTTGGAGGGCAGTTTTTGCGGGGACGGAAAGCGCAGCGAGTATTGGCTTCTTGTTGTTGTTCCGAGCTTCTTTCTCTCCCCCGTCCCCGCCGAAGTTCCCCATCCCCGCTTTAAACAACTCCTGCTCCGCTCCTCCGAGCCTCCTCTTTGTCCTGTTTATTATAGCTGCCTTGCTTTTTGTCTCTTCCATTTGCCTGTCATTTGCATGTCGCTACGTCTCCTTTTTAACCCAGCCGGGAAGGACAGGACTCTTATTCTTACTCTTACTCTTACCCTTGCAATTACTTTTTCATTTCCAAGCGTGGGACGAGCCGCGAATGGTGGAAATGTATAGAAAATGGGATTTGAGTGGTAGGTAGCGAGCACATGAGAAGAGATCAAATGCAAGTCGCGGGATAAGAGCCTTGATCTGGGAAAAGATTAGGATTATTGGTACTTTCTATTTGTTTGCTTGTTGTTTGTTGATTTTTTTTCCTCCGGGGGGATTTAATTTAATTCTTTCTTAGCGGTTGATGGAGATCTTTCTTGGCTTTTTCGATTTTCTGTTTAGCGGCTGAGTGACCCGGCCTCACTTTGCCATGTGTTTGCACGGAGTTAAAGCGCAGGAGGGAGCGGTGTTGGGGGGCGTGGGGCCTGCGCGGAGAGGCGCGCAGGGCAGCGCCGGGGGGGGCGCGGCCCGGGCTGGGGGGCGCCGAGATCGCGGGGGCTCGACAGGAACGGGCGGCCCGACGGGCTCCGGCCACAGCTCCCCGGCACCGGGCACTCCGCGGGGCTGGAGCGGGGGCCGCCCCGGGGCCCGCGGCTCTTTTCAGAGAAGGAGAAAGTGCGCGCGCGGACCCCCGCTGGTCCCTGCGCGGTGTCTGGTGGGGCAGGGCAGCGCCGCGGGCCGGGGCAGGTGCGCGGGGCGCGGGCAGGTGCGGGGCGCTGCGGGCAGGTGCGCGCCGGGGGAGACGGCTGCGGAGCGGGGCTGGGGAGTCCCTGTGCCGGGAGAGCGGGGCGGCGGGGTCAGCAGCGGGAAGCGGCGCGGGATCAGTGTTCGCGGGCGTGCGGCGGGGGCCCGGGAGGCGCGGCCGAGGCGGGATGAGCTCCCCGAGAGGGCCATCGTCGCGTCCTGTTTGGGTTTGTGCCCCTTGTTTTTTTTTTTTTTTTTTTTGTGGTTGTGCCCCCGGCCCTTGCGGAAGAGCAGGTGCCCAGCCCAGCCCAGCCCAGCCCTGCCCCGCGCCGCTCCCGCCGCCCCCGCTCCGCGCCCGCCGCTCCGCTCCGCTCGGCGCCCGCAGCCCCGCGGCCGCTGCCCGCCCGCGCTCCCGCCCGTGCTCGCCCTCCCCCGCGCGATTATCATATTCATCAGCGGCGGGGCTGCCGGCTGCGCGCGCGTGTCCGCGTGTGCGTGTGTGCGTGTGCGGGGCGCGTGTGGTGTGTGTGCATGTGCGTGTGCGTGTCGCCCTTTCTCTCGTTCCACCGGCAAAAAAAAAAAGGCGAGGCTCAGTTTCGTCGCCTTTGCACCGAGTAAGTACCCGCTCCCCCTTCGCGCCCCTTCCGTCCCTCCCCGCTTTCTCGGCCTTTTCAGGTCTTTTGGGTTTTTTTTATTTTTTTTTTTTTTTACCCCCTAAATTCGCACTTGCTTGGGCTGCTCTAAATGGTCCGGGGGGAGGGGGGCGGTGATGAAATCCCCAGCAAAATATTGATCACCGTTATCAAACCTGTGCTTCTTTTTCAGGGGGCAAAATTGCAGTGACTTTATTAGCTGAGTAGTTTTAATTCCCCGGTAGATAAAGCGGTAAGGATTTGTGAGCGGTAAGGAGCCCGATGGAGCGCTCACCGTAGCCTGCCCAGGGCTGAAGAGTAAGTGACCTGCTCGTTGTTAGGTGATCCTCCCCCCCTTCCCCTTCGCTCTCTCGCTGCCACCTTTTGTGGACCGCTCTTTATTTTATTCCGTGGGTTGGAGGGCAGTTTTGCGGGGACGGAAAGCGCAGCGAGTATTTGGCTTCTTGTTGTTGTTCCGAGCTTCTTTCTCCCCCCGTCCCCGCCGAAGTTCCCCATCCCCGCTTTAAACTCCTGCTCCGCTCCTCCGAGCCTCCTCTTTGTCCTGTTTATTATAGCTGCCTTGCTTTTTGTCTCTTCCAATTTGCCTGTCATTTGCATGTCGCTACTTCTCCTTTTTAACCCAAGCCGGGAAGGACAGGGACTTCTTATTCTTACTCTTCTTACCCTTGCAATTACTTTTTCATTTCCAAGCGTGGGACGAGCCGCGAATGGTGGAAATGTATAGAAAATGGGATTTGAGTGGTAGGTAGCGAGCACATGAGAAGAGATCAAATGCAAGTCGCGGGATAAGAGCCTTGATCTGGGAAAAGATTAGGATTATTGGTACTTTCTATTTGTTTGCTTGTTGTTTGTTGATTTTTTTTCCTCCGGGGGGGATTTAATTCTTTCTTAGCGGTTGATGGAGATCTTTCTTGGCTTTTTCGATTTTCTGTTTAGCGGCTGAGTGACCCGGCTCACTTTGCCATGTGTTTGCACGGAGTTAAAGCGCAGGAGGGAGCGGTGTTGGGGGGCGTGGGGCCTGCGCGGAGAGGGCGCGCAGGGCAGCGCCGGGGGGGGCGCGGCCCGGGCTGGGGGGGCGCCGAGATCGCGGGGCTCGACAGGAACGGGCGGCCCGACGGGCTCCGGGCCACAGCTCCCCGGCACCGGGCACTCCGCGGGGGCGGAGCGGGGCCGCCCCGGGGCCCGCGGCTCTTTTCAGAGAAGGAGAAAGTTGCGCGGACCCCCGCGGTCCCTGCGCGGTGTCTGGTGGGGCAGGGCAGCGCCGCGGGCCGGGGCAGGTGCGCGGGGCGCGGGCAGGTGCGGGGCGCTGCGGGCAGGTGCGCGCCGGGGGAGACGGCTGCGGAGCGGGGCTGGGGAGTCCCTGTGCCGGGAGAGCCGGGGCGGCGGGGTCAGCAGCGGGAAGCGGCGCGGGATCAGTGTTCGCGGGCGGTGCGGGGGGCCCGGGAGGCGCGGCCGAGGCGGGATGGAGCTCCCCGAGAGGCCAGCGTCGCGTCCTTGTGGTTGTGCCCCGGCTGCGGAAGAGCAGGTACGCGGGATATTAACTTAATGTCTTTGACAAAGTAGGGAATTTCAGTCCGGGCTGACAAGGCACACGGCTGCAGACTAGAGGTGCCCTTGAATGTCGGGCAAAAGTTGCCAGGACGAGTTTTGGAAAGCCGCTAGTTTCCCACAGGTCCCTAGCGCTCAGCAGACCCCGTGGTGTTTCTGGTCTTATGGCGAGTGTCACCCCAAACCCATCATCTGGGTCTGGGGACAGGTGGGGAGCACGTGGAATGCATCCACACATCTGTGGCCATAGCGTGGTGGCAGAAGGTGCTGTGTTGTTGAGTGCCGGACACAGAAACATGTTTGTGTCACCGTGAGGTGTAAAAGCTCAGATTATTTGTCACTTCCATTGCCTGTAGAGGTTTGGCAATATGCAGGATGAATTGTACGTAGTCGTAGATTTGCATGTGGTACATATCCTTTATGTCTTCTTGTCACAGTTTTTCTCTGAGTTGCCACCAATCACTTTAAGTTTACGACCACTGCAAGCTCATTTTGCATTTATTTTATCTGCTTTTCGTCCAGAGTTTACCTCTAGCAGCAATATCATATTCTGTGAAATGTTTATTAATACTCAAGGGTAGACAGAGTATCAACATTTCAGGAGTTGAACTGTGATAAAAAGTACAATGTATATACTTTTCACTAAGAGCTCCCTATTAAATTATTCTGTAAAGTATCCTGCGTTCGCTGAATGGCACTGTCGGTATGTACAGTTAACTTCCTTGCCTGCTGAACTCTGAGGCCTCTCACTTTATATAACTTATCTCTTTTATGATTGCTTGATAAATTGAGATGTTCATAAGAATGGACACATTTTCAAATTGAAAAGTTTAATTTGATTCAGGGCAGAATTGTAAATGCTGCAATTTGTAGTCTCTAAATAGTGTTTTATTCTGACTCAAAGTGCAGCCTAACTGCTAAATTAAGTAATTTAAGAATTGTGATGTAATGACATCACGTAGCATGGAAAAAATAGTATATTGGAAAATTTGGGCTGAATTCAGAGTAGGAATCTTGAGAACCTTGCAGTATTGTCTCTACACAGAGGCCATGTGAATTATTTTGTTCATGATCAGTGAAATAACAAGGACCAAACTGGCTTGAGAGGAGGAAAATATTTTCAGTTTTCTACTTTGAGCAGCTTGATTTCTTTTTCTCATTCAAAAGATCTGTTTCCTCAAGCAGTGCTGAGCACGGCTATGTGATGGAGGGCCCTGCATCTCCCCAGTTTAAAGGCCTGAACTAATGAGATGCCGAATCCCTCCTGTTACTGAGCTCTGTAGTTGATGGGAATTGCGGATGTTTGGCATTCATAGGAATTGCTGAATACCTTGCTCTATTGGGCCCTGGGTATCACCAGGTTCATAAAACAAGGGTTGCTTTTTCCTTTAAGGTTAAAGAGCAAGCAGCATAATTTTGAAGCAAATCAGGCACTGATTTTTGGTGCTGCTTCTTCTTATGGAGAAATCCTTGTAAAGTAGTTTTTTACTGCCCAAATAGTACCTCATCCTTACTGCCTTGTTTCAAATTCCTTGATAGACATCTTGGCTAAGGGATTTGGATAATCTTTTCTCCCAAGAAAAGTTGTGTTAGAACTATACAGAAAGGTAGTACTTTCTCCCAAGAAAGCTTGTGTCAGAGCTGTGCAAAAAGGTAGCACTTTCTCATTAGTGGCTGATGTGATTTTAGCACTGAACAGATATGGTGAACAGATGTCATCTGTTCTTCAAATTTTAGCTGTGGTTTTGTGCATGAAATGCTGTTGACTAGAATAATTTTCATCCTGTGCTTCCTGGCTGATTCTGGCAAAGCCATACCCTGTGTAGTGCGTTAGAGTGTAAGATCTAAGTATTCCTATTAGCAGAAGCATGTTAAATTTCTTGTGTGGTATTGGCATAATGGGCTGACATGAAGCAGGCAGACTCTGGACCAACGAAAGTAGTCGGCTTGTGAAAAGATGGGAACGATTTCAGCTGTATAAACTGATATCTCTTTGAATTCATCCAAGCATATCCATCAAGTTTAGCACTCTTGTGCTGTGTATTTAATGGCTGTTCAGGTTAGGCTAGGGTTCTTCAAAGGGGCTGACGAGGGCGCGTTTGAATTTACATCTCCTTTGCATCCTGTAGGTGTTTGAATTAATCTAGGAGAAAATGATCAACATCTTTCTAGATCAAGATGAGTTAACACAATTGATTACAAAAATTGATTTCTTAATAGTGAGTATGGTTAAATACCTGACATCATACTCATTTTGACAAACCATTCTAGCCAAAGGTTTGGTAACAGCAACTCTTTGAGACTTAGAAATTAATCTGTTTCCATTTTAAATGTCAATGCATATCAAATGGATGCGAAATAAACCCATGTCTGTAGCTGCTGTGCTGTTAAGAGGTTATTCATAGCTACATTGTAATCATATCTCCTTAAACAAAAGATTTGAAAGTAAATTGTAAATGAAATACTACTGCTATATTTTTGGATGGACATAGAAAGCGCTGGGGTCCTTGGTATGATTTTTAATTCCATCGGCGTGGAAAACGTTTGGTTTCTGAGGAAGCCACGTTGTGCGAGTTGAGGCTGGAGATGTGGCCAGTGAATTTAACATAAACTACACCTGGCGTGCGAGGAGTATCAAAAGCAATGCATAAACCAAATTTAACCTTCACAAATTTAAAACTGCAATTTGGAAAGAAATGGTGCTTCTGGAGATTTCTACGTAGATCTTGACAACCAAAGCCTATCTTGCCAGCTCTGTTTTTCTGGAGAACTGGGCAGAGACTTTAGATGTATAAAATAGAGTTTTGAGACAATGTGCAGCCAAAGTACTGGTGACTGTCTAAAGGACACATACTTCCTAATTATTTCTCCCCCTCCCCAAGATTTCCTTATTTATTCAGTTCTAATCTAATCAGTCTTGAAGTCTGCCCGTTGTGGCTGGGATTTTGCATCCCGCTCTACGTGCCATTCCGCTCCCCTTGAGGTGCAAATTGGTTTTGGTCCTCAGAGAATGAAATATTAACTGGCCATTCAATACCCGTTCTGATTTGTCAGGCTAAAGTAGAACTATTTCTCATATTTAAGCCGAAAGGCACGTAAGCCTTAAAGCTGGCAGCCTGGCTGGCTCAGGATAACAGCAGGGCAAATGGGAGATGTTGCTTAATACCCAGGTTAAGTGTGCGATAACTCCGATGCTTTCAGCTTCCATCAAGGGAAGGAGGGGACATGGCTCTGGAGCACCTCCTGCCACGTTTGGGCTGTGGAGCAGCGGCTGGTGCTGGGGCTTGGGGAGGGAAATGGACACTGGGGAGGAAGGATGCATGGCAATGACCTTCCAACCTGGCGCAGGACAGCCTATTTCCTGAGCTGCTGACTCAAGGGTACAGCAAGCCCCCCCCATGTGTGTCCTTGGTTGGGATTGGGCAAGAGAGAGGGAAATCGTGGTCAGGCACCTCGAATTTTCTGGGAAAAGTGCAAAACTTGTAACCTGACATGAGGTTTCTGGTGTGAGTCTGGGAACGTATTGCTGGCTCTCAATCAAGCATAGCTTGACTGCAGAAAAGGAAGGAAAAGCATGAAGGTTTTCAGTGTTGGTGGGTTTTGTTTGTGGTTTGTTTTCTTTTCCTATTGGCAAGTATTATCTTTATGGTAGATGCCCTCAGAGTATCTTAGGTGAAATAAGCAGGAGCTCTTTCAGTTGTCTTCCAATTAGTTTAGATCTCTTTCAAATGAACACCACTGGACTGAAAGGTCAAACTCAGCCCTGGCTTATTCTGTGCCAGTGCCTTGGCCAGTTCTTTACAAAAACAGCCTTTCTGATATTCCTCAGGTTTTGGGGTTTTTTGGGTGATGGTCTAATTGTAAGGCCTGATTCTGCCCCCAGAAAAGCTCCATTTGCATCAGCTGGGAAAAAGCAGGAGACAGTCTTTTACACACTGCCAAGCATGGCCTGACCCTATCCCGCACATAACAGGATTTTGGTATCCCTGGACTCCAGGGGCGTTGCTTGGAGGGTGGGATGCTCCTTGGTGACCAGGTGGCAGAATTGGGCCCTTGCAACAGAAATCGTTGTTATTTTATTATTTTCATCATGAGGTAACCAAACTTAATTCGCTTAATGTACTTTTTGATAAGAAAACATCTCTGAAGACAGTGACCTGGTTATAGGTCAAGGTGTTTGGATTTTGCATTAATTAATTTTATTTTTTGGGTTTAATATATTTTTTATCATTCTTTGCACTCCTGTATGCAAGGAACCAGTAATGTAAACAAACATAATGTCCCTTGCATAGCTCTCTCTGACACCAGATCTCTGAAAATTCTTTTAGTACATCCAGAATACATGAGTACAGGCTGCAAAATAAACATGTTTCTAAGTATTAAAAGCTGGTTTATTTTTTTTCATCCTGGTTGCAAACTAAGCATTGACTACTGTCTTGATTTTGGGATTTTACAGATTATTTCATGCTGAAATTATGCCTATTTGCATGGATAGTCATTCTTTAAAACTAGCCACAGATGCAGTCCTAGGGAGCACGTAGATGTTTTTACAGGTGAACCGAAAGAGATGGGAGCAATTCCAAAAAGTCTGCATGCTGCCTTTGGCAATATACCCTGTTATTGTGAAGACTGTGCTCTGTTAAGCAAATGTAAAGTTTAATATTAGATAAGCGTTGCATGAAAAATATTTTAATTTTCCTCAGTGTTAAATTTTAAGAAAGAGGAAACAGTGTCTAATGCTTTATGCGCAATGTGAGTTTAGCATCACTAGTTAATAAGTCACAAATTATGTCAAGAGCCTTTTACAAAATGCAAGGAAGTGTGTTATCTTTTTATGCTGTGTTCCTGGGAAACAATGAGAGTTCATATAAAGAGAAGGTATCTTCCTTTCTCACGCAGCTGATTGATGTTATTTCTTTCATCTTTCCATATTTTTTCTCATCTTTTCTGCATGTCACAGGAAATAAGAGTCTGTGTATTCAAAATGCTCCACGTAAGAAGGGCTTCACTGGGCATTTGAGATATTGTTCTTGGAGATTTTTCTAAAGCACAGAGATGTGACACTGAACATGCCTCATTTCTGCTATGTAAAAAATTTAACATCATGTATTTTAGTGTATGAAATACAGAATCTTCAGCCTTTGGTAGCAGGGCTTGCTTTGAGAATGTAAGTTGTGAAAAGGGAAGGAATGTATGGGGAATTTAAAACACGGTTGTGGCTCGTCAGTGGTACGTACGAGCCTGTGCTAACGAACTACATTTTGGCCTTTATTTGATCACATCTCTGTAAATAGTATAATACTGGTCATAAAATATTTTAATGCATTTTTGCTTTGCTGAATAAATGTTTCCCTAATGATTTAAGAGAGGGGATATTTTTCCCAAATGTAAGCCTGAATGATTTTTTTTTCCCCAGT